>NC_141545.1:28083102-28700602 GCF_021556685.1 Rattus norvegicus | reverse complement strand
AAACACTTTACCCTGTGAATCAATCCCCTGCCTCTCTAGAATGACTTTAAAAACCGGACAGGGTCTGCACATTTGTAATCCCAACAGTCAGAAAACAGGAGAATCAAGAGCTAGCAGGATGGTTCAGTGGTTAGGAGCAGCTGGTTTTTGTTTTTTGGGTTTTTTTTTTTTTTCCATAGGGACCTGAGTTCAGCTCCCAGGACCCACATGGTAACTCACAACCAGCCATAACTTCAGTTCCAGGGATTTCATGGGTATCAGGCTCACCCACAATACACATACATACATGTAAGCAAAACACACATACACATATAAACAAAATAAATACATCAGAGAGAGAGAGAGAGAGAGAGAGAGAGAGAGTTCCAGACCACCTTCCTATAATCCGAGCATGGGGGGGGGGGGGTTGGGGATCCAGAGTCTAAGATCATGCTAGGCTACATGGCAAGTTCAAGGCCAACCTCGGCTATTTGAGCGCCTGCCTTAAATAAGGGTCTGAGGTGGAGCAGACTGTTGTACATGAGCGAAGTGTGTTTTACACACGGAGGTAGGCATAAACTTTTAAGGGCCTAGGAGAGGAATGTTGCTGATCAGTGCAATGCATTGTGGGTGTCACGTGGACACAGGGTGGATTGGCGGTTAATATTCATTGTCATCCTGACGGGTTTGGGAATCATCTTGGAGACATGCTCTATCTGTGAAGATGTTTCCAGAGATTTAACCCAGTTGGACATATCCACCCTGAATGTGGGTGGCACCATCCCAAGGGCCGGGGTCCTGAACTGAGTGAAAAGGGGACAGTGAGTAGAACACCAGCCTCCATGTGTGTCTGCTTCCTGACTGTGGATGCCGTGTGACCAGCTTCTGTGACCATGCCTTCCCTGTCGAGATGGACCGTATAACCTCAAATCATGAGTCAAAATAAACCGTTGCTCTTTAGTGTGTGTGTGTGTGTGTGTGTGTGTGTGTGTGTGTGTGTGTGTGTGTTTGTTTTCTGAGACAACCTGGCTTGGTTTGTCCTAGGCCTTTAATCCCAGCACTCGAGTCAGAGGCAGGAGGAGCTCTGAGTTGAGGCCAGCCTGGTCTCCAGAGCAAGTTCCAGGACAGCTTGGGCTACACAGAGAAACCCTATCTTGAACAATCAAAATCTAAACAAACAAACAGAAAACCCAGAGAGTTTAAGTCAGCCTAAGGCACGTATGGAAATCTCAAAAATAAAGACATACATACATACATACATAAATACAAGAGTTGAAGGCTCTGGGTGAGCTAGACGACTTCACCGTTGTCCATGGTGTTCTGGCTTCTGGAACATCCTCTTCCACTGTCAAACCCTAGTCAAACCCTCATTAGCCTCCGGGTCTTGCATTCAACCATCTCTTTCCAATATGCTATCATAGGAGATCCAGGATTGGATTTGCTTCTTTGCTTTGAAGTTGTTGGGTTTTTTGTTTTTTGTTTTTAGATGTCGTATCTGTTCCACCTGGAATTGATCTGGCTCCTTCTTGCACCCCAGACCTCTGGATATAGTAGATCCTCAATTAACAAAGGCTCGGCTTGCAGGCAGAGAAGATAGGATTATAACCTTCAGGATCGCTTTTCCCAAGCTGAGCAGATCAATAGTGTCTGAAGCCAAACACAGACTTTGCCTGCATGTGGCTTGCTGTCTCTGGTATGTGCCTGCTGTGCCGTGCTGTGCCTGGAGTGCTGTGCCCTGTGTGCCGTGCCTAGTGTTTTGTCTCTGATGTGCTGTGCCTTTTGTGGTGTGCCTGGCATGCTATGCGTGGCACGGTGTCCCTGGCGTGGTGTGCCTGGCATGCTATGCGTGGCACGGTGTCCCTGGCGTGGTGTGCCTGGCATGCTATGCGTGGCACGGTGTCCCTGGCGTGGTGTGCCTGGCATGCTATGCGTGGCACCGTGGCGTGGTGTGCCTGGCATGCTATGCGTGGCACGGTGTCCCTGGCGTGGTGTGCCTGGCATGCTATGCGTGGCACGGTGTCCCTGGCGTGGTGTGCCTGACTTGGTTTGCCTGGTGTGCTGGGCCTGGTATGGTTTGCCTGGCTTGGTTTGCCTAGTTTGTTGTGCCGGGTATGTTATGCCTCGTGTGGTGTGCATGGTGCATTTTACCTGGCATGGCGTGCCTAGTGTACTGCGCCCGGTGTGGTGTGACTGGTGTGGTGTGGCGGATGTGCGGCTCCTGGCGTGGAATGGCTGCTGTGCTGAGGCTGCGTCCTTCCTCTGAAGTTGTTTCCTTTTGTTCTTAATCTTTTTTTTTTTTAGGTTTTTTCCGAGATGTATTAGTTTGTGTTCCGTCAGGAGTTGGTGTGCCCGGGGTGCCATGCCTGCTTGTGCTGTGCCTGGTGTGAGAATGTACGATCAATCATTTTAGGTCCAAAATCTGGGAAGGCATCAGGCACATGGAGAAACAAGACCTCAGGTGGCTAAGTGGGAAGTCACACGGGGGGCCCCTGGGAGGATGCGCCCCAGCGGGAACCTCCAGGGGCCCTCCCGGAACTCTTAAACAAGCTACAATCCTGTTGATACCCCTGCCACACCCAGACCAGCAGGCAGGAATTTGCCCCTGTGACCTCCCCAGGCATACTCCTGTCACCATGGCGACCGGTTTAGGGAACAAGCGGCCTGATTGTCCCTGCCCAGCAGGGCAGGTGAAACCCTGGCCACGTGACCGATACTGAGCCAGGTGCGGTTAAGAAGACGCTGCTTCCAGCCTTAACCCGTTCGACGCCCAGCCGCCACCAGGGTGCAGTGTCTCTGCCTCCCAGCCTGCCACATATACACACACGCACACGCACACGCACACGCACGCCCCTCTCTTCAGACCTAGAGGGCCCTAGACTAGGTGAAAGGTGGAATCTGGGAAGGAATCCAGCCTGAGCCACACTAGTCTGGGTAATGTCGCCTTTCTTTGTTTCTTTCCTTCGATGTAAAATAAGAATGGACTGAGCGAGATGGTTCCGCAAACGACTTGAGGTCGGTCCTTGCGACCTACATGGAAGGAGAGAACTGACCCCCTCTTGTCCTCTGACTCCACATGCCAGCTACACACAGACACACAATAAAATATAAAAATGTAAAAGAGAGAGGAAAAGAGGGGGCGGGGTTCGGCTCATTAGGCTCTCAATATAATCCCCTCTGAGTTGCTGGAAGCAACCAATGCAATCCCTGGTTTGGCCAACAAGCTGGGAAGGGTGGGCAGCTCTGGAAGGACCCTTCCCCAACAGGCCACCCCCCAGAGTCCTGCCCAGGGAGCTTTACCCCCTTGTCTGCCCCGCCCACACTTTCTCTGGAATGTTCACCTGGGACCTTCAAACCAACTGGTTTTTCTGCTTGCCAGGTTCAGCCTTGAGCAAGCCACGTGACCACAAAGCTTGGGCTCCAGGACTATGTATGTCCTCAAGGCTATTCCTGACACCAGATTTGGGCTCTTTGGCTTTTGGGCATGGGGTCAAAGGTTGTGTGCCAGGTTGGGGTGAGCTGGCTAGACAGAAGGTTGATCAGAAACTGTCTAACAACACTACCTTTTTCCAACAGAACTATGAACCCTTTGACTCTGGGGGCTGGTGAGATGGCTCAGTGGATAAAGGCACTTGCTGCCAAGTTTGTTGATGTGACTTCAATTCCTGGAACCCACATAGAGACCCCTGTCTTCTGACCTCTACATGAATGCTGTGACACCTGTAAACCACGTAGACAGACAGGCAGGCAGAAGGGGATACTCGCACACACACACAGATGTGGAGGAGAGAAACAGAGATACACATCGACGTAATTAATACATGTAAAAGAAAGTTTAGGTGGGCATGGGGGCACACAGGCCTTTAATCCCAGCTTTCGGGAGGCAGATCTCTGTGAGTTCGAGGCCAGCCTGATCTACAGAGTTAGTTGCAGGACAGCCAAGGCTATGAAAAACAAAAACAAAACACCCTGTCTGGAAAAACCAAAAGTACATGTCAAAATATTTCTAAGGATCCTTCCCAGAACTTGGCCTGAAATCCTAGTATTCTGGAGGCTTGAGGCGGGAGAATTGTTGTGAGATCGAGACCAGCATGGGTTACATAATGAGTTTCAGGGCAGCCTGGGCTATAGGACCAGACTCTATCTTAAAAAAAGAAAAAGAAGGGGTTGGGGATTTAGCTCAGTGGTAGAGCGCTTGCCTAGCAAGCGCAAGGCCCTGGGTTCGGTCCCCAGCTCCGAAAAAAAAAAAAAAAGAAAAAGAAAAAGAAAAATTGAGACAGAAGAAGAGGAGAAAGGGGGAGGGGGAGGAGGAGGAAGAAGAGGAAGAGGAGAAGGAAGAAGAGAAGGAGGAGGAGGAAGAAGAGAAGGAGGAGGAGGAGGAGGAGGAAGAAGAGGGGAGGAGGAGGAGGAGGAGGAGGAGGAGGGGAGGAGGGGAGGGAGGAGGTGGTGGCAGCAGCTGGGAGGTGGTGGTGCATGCCTTTTTAATCCCAGAATGAAAGGCAGAGGCAGGGGCTGGAGAGATGGCTCAGTGGTTAAGGGCACTGACTGCTCTTCCAGAGGTCCTGAGTTCAATTCCCAGCAACCACATGGTGGCTCACAACCATCTGCAATGGGATGAATGCCCTCTTCTGGTGCGTCTGAAGACAGCTATAGTATATAAATAAATCTTAAAAAAAAAATAAGAGGGGTTGGGGATTTAGCTCAGCTATAGTGTATAAATAAATAAATCTTAAAAAAAAAATAAGAGGGGTTGGGGATTTAGCTCAGCGGTAGAGTGCTTGCCTATCAAGCGCCAAGGCCCTGGGTTCGGTCCCCAGCTCTGAAAAAATAAAAGAAAAAAAATAAGAAAGGCAGAGGCAGGTGAATCTCTCTGAGTTTGAGACCAACCCAGGCTATAGAGAAAGTATGTCTCAAAAATCAAACAAACAAAACAAAAGGTGGAAGATGGGAGCTGGGAACGTAACTCAGTGAGTTCTTGCTAAGCATGAAGGTTCCCTCCCCACTTCTGCATAAACCAGGTATGGTGGTGCATTCTTGTAACCCTAGCACTCTAGAAGGAGAGGCTTGAGGATCAAGTGTTCAAGGCCATCCAGGAAGGAAGGAAGGAAAGAAGGAAGGAAAAATCTGGAGACATGTTGACATGTTGCTCTTTCAGAGAAACCAAGTTCAATTTCCAGCACCCACAATGCTGTTTCACAGCCATCTATCCATATACCAGGGGATCCACTGTCTTCTGGCCTCCGTGGTCACCAGACATGCACATGGTACACAGACAGACACGCAGGCAAAGTTCCCATATAATACGATAAAAAATGAAATGAAATGAAAATAGATAAACCTACAAGCAAATTCAAGAAAAGGAAAGAAAGGGCTCAGTGGCAAAGAGCACTGACTGCTCTCCCAGAGGTCCTGAGTTCAATTCTCAGCAACCACATGGTGGCTCACAACCATCTGTGATAGGTTCTGATGCCCTCTTCTGGTGTGTCTGAGACAGCGACAGTGTACTCACATATACAAAATAAATAAATCTTTAAAAAAAAAAAAAAAAAGACAGGACTTTCACAGAGCTTAGGTGTCCCCGTCAGCATCTAATAACTCTCTGTGGCCACAAACTGAGCACACTCAATCCGGTAAGGATCCCTCAAGAGCTCAGAATAGAAGGAAACAGATGTGGCGTCCCCTGATGCAGAGGGAAGCCTGGGAGTTGGAACACAGCCCATGTTAGCCTTGTCCTGGAGGGTGGAAGAGTGAGTGGCCAGCGTATCCCTGGTCAGTCTACTGTTAGTGGGCACTAGAGCAGACAGCTAAGGAAGTTTTGCCTAAGTATTTCTCCAGCACTCTTAAGTACTCCACTTTTTTGTGTAGAGGGGTAGAGTTTGAGTGCAGGAAGTCATGGAATTAACTAAGCAAGCGCTCCACCAATGAGCTGTATTCTTTTGTTTTGTTTTTGTTTGTTTGAGACGGGGTCCCTGTAACCCTGGCTATCCAGGAATTTACAATGTAGACCTGGTGGGCACCATGTGCACTCAGTACCCTTGGAAGCCAGAAGAGAGCATCGAACCCCTGGAACTGGAGTTACAGATGGTTGTGAGCTGCTCTGTGGGTGCTTTAGAAATGAAGCCAGTTCCTCTGGAAGAGCAGTCAGAACTCCTATCTGTTGGGCCATCGCCCCAGCCCCTTGGAGACCCTTTAGTAGAATTATATTATAGTCAAGTCCTTTGGGAATATGTGCTAGAAATGAGTGGTGTCAGGCTGGGTGTGGTGGTGCATGCCTTTTGTCCCAGGGATGCAGAGGCAGGAGGATCTCTGAGTTGGAGGTCAGCCTGGTCTACAGAATGAGTTCCAGGACAGCGAGGGCTACACAGAGAAATCCTGTCTTGAAAATAAAAAGTTAATGTGTGGCACGGTTGGTGACCGAGACAGCAGTTAACCTTGTATCCTAAAACATGTATAAAACGGGTAGGCTTGGTGGCACAGGTCTCTGATTCCAGTTATCCATGGGTTGAGTGAGAGGGCCGGATGTTCAAGTCCAGTATAGTCTGATTAGTAAGACCCTGCCTCTAAGTAAAAAGTAATAAGAGAGCAGTGAGGCCGTAAGTTCAATCCCTCACACCATTTAAAACTAAAAAGATGAGCTAAGAACATGACTTAGTGGCTGCTCTGGCGGAGGACCTGGGTTTGATTCTTAGCACCCACATGGTAGCTTCCCATCATAATTCTAGTCCCAGGAGATCTGATGTCCTACTCTCGTACATTTAAGCAACAGACAGGCCTGTGGTACACAGACATACACACAGGCAAAACGCAGTTACACATGACATAAAGTAAGAAAAATGCATTTGAAGGGCATAGGCTCGCAGAAGGAAGAAAAGCCACACGTTTGTGATGATATGCAAATGTAGCCACTAACACATGGGGATATGCAACATATGAACACATGGGGATATGCAACATATGAACACATCGGATATGCAACATATGAACACACCGGATATGCAACATATGAATACATGGAGATGATATGCAACATATGAAACATGGAGATATATGCAACATATGAACACATGGAGAAATGCAAGCAACATATGTACATGTGAGAATGTGAGAACAGTACGAACAGAAAGACTGAATTCGAGTGCAGTGCTGGTGGCTTATACTTTTAATCCCAACACTCAGGAGGCAGGGGAATCTCTGAGTTTGAAGCTAGCCTGGTCTACGGAGTGAGTTCTAGGACACCCAGGGGTACACGGAGAAACTCTGTCTCAAAGAAGAAAGAAAGAAAGAAAGAAAGAAAGAAAGAAAGAAAGAAAGAAAGGAAGGAAGGAAGGAAGGGTAAGCCAAGCATAGGGTCATGAGAAAGGACTAAAGGCAGGCATTAGACACGGGAAATGGGAGAGGATATAAAGATAATTGTTTTCTAATTCTAACTCTGTCACGGATCTTTTTGGTAGTTTTGGTGGTGAATAGGTGCAGAAGTATACTTTTGATACTGAAAGTATAAAATTTAATGTGTGAGAGGGATTTGTTTATTTGCAAATCACCTTATAATAAAGTGTCTATTCAACAGATTAAAAAATAGGGCTGGGGATTTAGCTCAGTGGTAGAGCGCTTACCTAGGAAGCGCAAGGCCCTGGGTTCGGTCCCCAGCTCTGAAAAAAAGAACCAAAAAAAAAAAAAAATAGAAAGCTATATAAGGCAGACAGGTGTGGTGTTGAAGGCTATGATTCCCAGCACTCAGAATTGGAAACAGCCGGGTCATGCATGGCTTCAGAACCAGCACACAAATGTGAGGTCGGCTTGGGCTGCGTACTGATCTTGTTTGTCAACAAAACAAAACAAAGATAACAATCAAAATGGAACATCTGGGGGTTGGTGATTTAGCTCAGTGGTAGAGCGCTTGCCTAGCAAGTGCAAGGCCCTGGGTTCAGTCCCCAGCTCCGAAAAAAAGAAAAAAAAAAAAAAAAAAAGGAACATCTGTAGTCCTGGCATCTGGAAGGTGGAGGCAGGTGGATCAGGAGTTTAAGGCCATTCTCAACTACATATGATGTTTGAGGCCAGCCTGGGCTACATAAGATCAGGTCAAAACAACAACCAAAAACCAGTTGTCAGGTGTAGGCACACGTCTTTAATCTCAGCACTGCGGAGACAGAGGCAAGAGAATCTCTGTGAGCTGGAGGCCAGCCTGGTCTACATAGCAAGTTCCAGGGCAGTCAGAGTTGTGTAACAGAGAGACCCTGTCTCAAAAACAAACAAAAAAGGTTGGCGACTCAGGAGTTAAGAGCACAGGATGCTCTTGCAGAGGACTGGATATGGTTCACAGGACCTACATGGTGGCTCACAACCATCTGCAATTCCAGTCCCAGGAAATCCTATGCCCTCCTCTCAACTCTGAAGGCATGGGGTACAGGCATGGTACACAGACATAAATGCGAGCAAACACCCCTACAATAAAGCAAAGTAAATAAATCTCTCTGTGTGTGTATGTGTCTAGGCAACTAGTGGAGTGGAAGATAGACACCAGCGCTGACAAAGAACAAAAGGGAACTAAGCCAGTGGCTTGGTGCCCGGCTAAGGATGCTGGGAAGGATTCTGGAGGGTATGAAGTGCTACTTCAGTGACAAGGAGTCCTGAAGACCCCGGCCCCCCAGAAGGTGTGTTTGCTGTGACCAAAACAGTTCTAGAACTGCTAAAGGATGGACCACAGCAGAAGGGGGGGTGAGGGGGCTGAAATAAAAAACGACTTTCCCTAGACTATGAAGGGAGAGGGCAGGGGGCAGGTTCCCCACAGGAAAAGTCAGTGCAGAATGGGGTGCGTTCTGGGCAGAGGGTTGCCACTCTCTGCTAATGGCTTGTTGTTAGTGTTCGTCCTTTCTTTTTTCTTTTTTGAGACAGAGTTTCTCTATGAAGTTCTGGATGTGCTCAAACTCTTATACACAAGGCTGGCCTTGAACTCAAAGAACCGATCGCCTCTGCCTCCCATGTGTGGGATTAAAGTCGTAGCCCCAACACCTGGCCGGGAGCCATTTCTAGTCAGTGCAGGTAACTACAGTACAAATCCCTGGCCAAGGGGGTTGACCCTGGTTTTTCAAATTGACCTGAACCAGAAACGGAAGACCGGACCAGGACTCTGGTTCTGTCTGTTGGACCAATCTTTTTGCCCTTTCTGCACCTCAGTTTACCGATTCAAGTGAAAAGATCGAGATCAAGCTCGCAAGCCCCTTCCTCCTAGCTGTTTCTTGTGAGGGAACTTCACAAGAGGAACCAAGCACTCATACTCTGGGCTCCCAACCATGGATGGAGCAAGGCGCCAGAGAAGAGAGCTGGCGGGAGCTGGAACAAGAGTCACTCCTGGCGTCTCCTGACCATGCCGGGGGCACAGAAAGTGTGGCATCCACCCAGGGCGGTGCCTGAGGACTGAGGAGCAGGCCAGGTGAGGTCTGCTCGCCAGGCGAGAAAGGAGTTTCTCAGTTTGCCAGGGACACGCCCCACACTTGCTCCTTGAACTGAGGACCTCTGGTCCGAACTAGGGAAACACCAGAAGACTATGAGCTTCTTAAAAGCTGGGGCGTGGCCTACAACGTTGTCAAGGGGCTCAGGGAGGTGTGCACAGAACCAGGCAGGATTACGTAATGGTGCAAAAGCAGGTGCGGGAATCTTGTGTGGCTCCGCCCAAGGCGTGGCCAAGGAGCCAAATTCCAGGAGCTACAGCAGTTTAATAGGTTGCGAAACCGTGCAAGAGCCCGCCCAGGTTCAATTATAGCTCCGCCCGTGGCAGGGCGTGGCCAAGGGTGCAAAGTGGGAATTACGTAATGATGCAGAAGGCGGTCCCAGAGTCCCTACTGGCTCCGCAAAGGTGTGGCCAAGGAGCCCACCTCCGGGTGCCTGACAGTGGCCACGGTGGTTAAGTGATGGTGCGAAGAGCATGCCCAGGACGTGGCAGGGGCTCACAGGTCTGAAGGGGATTGTATATTGCCCAAGAGGAGGGACCAGTCCCATAATGCGCTTTCCTGGTCCTGGTCAGGAAATGGTCTCTAAGCGGCTCGCAGTGTCCGCAGGAATTGCGTAATGGTGCAAGGGGGCAGGACTAGTGTTGTATGGCTACGCCCAGCCTGTAACCAAGAAGCTAGTCCTACTGACCGGGCTCAAAGTGGCTGCAGGAAATGCGTAATGTGCAAAGGCTTGGACCAACACTTCTGATGGCTCCGCCCCAGGAGCTCCTGCACTGGGAGCTCCCGGAGTACGCTAGGCCACGTGACCTAAAGTGGCTCTCCGACGGGGGGCGGGGCATAGACAGAGCCCTGGTTGGAATAGACAGGGCTCTGGGAGGCGGAGCGTGCGCAGGAAGCACGTTTTGAGGGCTGTGAGAATGTTCTGCTGGGCGCGAGCTTGGAGGGTCCCCCGTGGGACAATCGGTGCCTCCTCTCCCAGGAGTTCGGCGGTTCCTGTCACGTTCAGTAGCAGCCGCAGTAGTGGCCAAGGAAACGCTGATCCGAGGTCAGTCAAGGACACCCGGACGGTGGCCCTTCACTGGTCCACTTCGCACGCGGCCCAGCAGGCCCCGCCCCTCTTTTAGCCACGGCCCTTTTCTCCTTCACTCCCCCCACCCTTACTCTATGGTGGCCCCACCTTCCAGGCCGCTGCCGCTGTCCTATAATCTTCTAGATGGAGACGCGACACTCCCAGCCATCGTCCTTTTGCATGGACTCTTCGGCAGCAAAAGCAACTTCAACTCCCTCGCCAAGGCGTTGGTTCAGAGGACCGGCAGGAGGGTGAGCTTCCGGGTTGGGCGGCGCATGGGTGGGCGGGGACTAAGGGGTAAGTCTGAGGACTGGGGACCTAGTTTCAATCTCTCAGGTCTGGGCTCTTGCTGATAAATGGAAAGTTTCTGTGCACAGTAAACGGGAAAACATCTATGAAGAGGCCTGCTCCTGCAAGATGCCCCACTGTTAATCCAGTTATGTTACTTATATCTCCACCCGTCTCTTTGTCAGGTCCCAAAGAAACTCGGGACAATTTTTCGGAACCTACTAGGATACCAAAGCACACTCAACGTCCCGGCTTACTCAATACCTGTGGCACCCCTCAGCTCTCCTCACCCTCACCCCTTACTATAAACCAGCCCAGAGGCTTCCCTTCCTTTTCCCCAGCTTCTCTTTTTTTTTTTTTTTTTTTTCCGGAGCTGGGGACCGAACCCAGGGCCTTGCGCTTTACCACTGAGCTAAATCCCCAACCTCCCCCAGCTTCTCTTAACTATTAAGCCAGACATTTAAGCCATTCGCTCGCTCTTGGTACTCCGATCCTCTTTTGGTCTGAAAGCCCACTCTCCTTGGCACCTTAAGTTATCATCTGGCCTCCACATGTACACCATGGCATGTGTTACAAGCATAACTTGCACACATACATACATGCACACATGTGTGTATATAATAAAATAAAATAAAGGTATATTTTGAATAGCAACTAAAGTTGCTAAAGATTGACCTCTGGCCTCCACATGTACATGAAAATGTACACACACACACACACACACACACACACACACACACACACACACAAATTATGTCTCCAGACTTCTCTCCCTGACTGCTCCCTAGTCCCTACCAGTCTTTTCTTTGTCACTAATCAGAATAACACCATTCCTTCTATTTCACCCCTACCCCAGGTGCTGACAGTGGATGCTCGGAATCATGGTGACAGTCCCCACAGTCCAGATGCAAGCTATGAGGCCATGAGTCAGGACCTCCAGGGCCTCCTCCCCCAGCTGGGCCTGGTGCCCAGTGTCCTCGTTGGCCACAGCATGGGAGGAAAGACAGCCATGCTACTGGCACTGCAGAGGGTGAGCTACACAGGTCTGGGTCCCCTCAATGCACTGTGAGCCTTAAGCACCCCATTGATAACGTGGGACTCATCTGTACCTTGGATGGCCAGGTTCCAGAAACTCTGCTGGAGGCTCGGAGAGTTTGCCTGGGACCCGCTCTGTTCTGATTCTGTCTCACAGCCAGATGTTGTGGAACGACTGGTTGTCGTAGACATAAGCCCAGCAGGAACCACACCGGGATCATACCTCGGAAACTTCATAGCAGCCATGAAGGCCGTTGATATCCCAGAGAACATACCGCACTCCCGGGCCCGAAAACTGGCGGATGAGCAGCTTAGCTCGGTTGTCAAGGTAACACACTCCCCGCCCCCTTCTTCCCCCCATGGTGTTGTGGACTAAGACGCATCAGAGGAAAAAGGAGTGGGCGGGCCTCACAGAGAGCCCCTTCACAGCTGCCAGATCTCCCCACAGGAAGCGAGCGTTCGGCAGTTCCTGCTCACTAACCTGGTGGAGGTGAATGGGCGCTTCTCCTGGAGAGTGAACTTGGATGCCTTAGCTCAGCAGTTGGACAAGATTTTGACCTTCCCACAGCAACTTGAATCCTACCCGGGGTCAACTCTCTTTCTGCTTGGTGGAAATTCTCCCTACGTACCGTAAGCCAGCGTGAGGCCATAGGAAGGGGCAAGCTTGCTTTACCCACTCACCCCCACCCCCAGCTGTGGGAGCCTCCTTGGGTCGGGGAGGGCTTGGGCGTGGGCACGGGGTATCTGGGAGCCTGGCAATGCCACTGGGCATGAAGGCTCATACAGCTCTCGTTCTCTCTGTTCTCTCCCTCCCTTTCTCTCTCCCTCCCTTTCTCCCCTCCTCCACCTCTCCATTGTCTTCTTTAACCCCGTCTCCATTGACCTCACCATGGTGGCCAGACCCAGCCACCACTCAGCGATTAGGCGGCTCTTCCCTCAAACCCAGATTCAGACTGTGCCTAATGCTGGCCACTGGGTCCACAGCGACAAACCCCAAGACTTCATGGATGCTGTCATCAGCTTCTTGGCTTAAGAAGTAGCTCTTTGGGGCTGGAGAGATAGCTCAGGGGTTAAGAGCACTGACCGCTCTTCCAGAGGTCCTGAGTTCAATTCCCAGCAACCACATGGTGGCTCACAACCATCTGTAGCGGGATCTTGGCGCCCTCTTCTGGCGCCCAGGCACATATGCAGGCAGAACACTGTACATAATAAATCTTTTAAAAAAGAAAGAGAAGTAGCTCTTTGGAAGAGTAGCCAGGGGACTCTGGTATCTGTGTCACTGTACCTTGCTTCTGCATAGAAAAACTCAGGGGCAATTAGAGGGTACAGAGGTGGTCTAACACTTTAATGAATCAAGACTTAAAGACCTGGGATCCATTTTCACCACCGTCGTCCCCAACGACCACGGGAGAGTTGGATCCAGGAACTCCTGCCCGCGCTCATGTTCTCTTGTGCGCCCAGAGTGCCTCTGGGCTCTCCCTGCAGCTGACTCCGCACCCGCTCTCGAACCATCTGCTGCATGTCTTCCTGGGCACAGGAGAGAGAGCGGGTCCGAGGCAATCCCTGGGGACGGAGGGGCGTCTTCCAAGCCTCCCGAGTCAGAGGCCCTACCCTACCTCCCAGGCCTCCACCTCCTGTTTCAGCCTTAGTTTCTCCTGCAAGACCTCCAGCAGTTGAGCCTCCACTGCGCGCAACTTGGCTCGACAGGAGTCCAGCTCCTCTTCCACCGCTCGCTTCCTGCAGGCAGCAGGGATGGGGGGGGGGGGAGGCCGTGTTCTAGTGGCTCTCTTCTGGGGACGTCTGGAGTCCCCTTCCTCTCCTCTAGTAGGAGTGAGTCTCCCCACTTCCCCCACCCCCACCTGGAGGTTCTCTCACTTAGCAATGGCTTCATCCCTTTCCCGCAGTACTTGCTCCAGGGAAGGCTCCGCCCAGGTGTCCCCCAGTGCTCCTGCCGCTTAGGATTCTGGGTTCTGTTGGAAGGTGATGGATGACCTGGGGCTGGTCAGATCGAGAAGCCTCACCCTGGGTCCTTCTGCCCTGCCCCTGGTCTGCCTCATGCTATTTCCACTCAGCCTTACCACCCTTCGCCTCCAGGGGGTGCTGCGCCCGCATCTTATAAAGCCTCAGGAGCCCTAGTCTGGCTATCTGGGGAGTAGACCAGGGGACCTTGGGTCTTATTCAGGAACGGTCTGGTTCAGCAGAATGGACAATGTTGTAAGCTCTCGAGGAGAAAGGGGTTCCCACACAGCCCTTTGGAAATAATACTGAGTGGCCTGGGGACGCTTACCTTTCTATGTTCTTAGAGTCAAGGCCTGGTGACTGAGATTCTTGTCAGTTGTTTGAGGCTACCTTTGCCCTTCCAGGCAAGGCACTCCCTAGCAGACTCCGCCTACCGGGGGACAGCCTGGGGCAAGGAGCAAGTGCACCTCCCTCCTACACCTTGGAAAGCCCCAAGCCTTTTCCCTCAAGTCTTGCCGGCCGTCGCCTCCAGGGGGCGCTCCATCCATGTCTCACAATAGCTAAAGAGGGACAGCTAGGTTTAGTTCAGCTAAACTAGGTTTAGTTAGTTTAAATCAACCTATCTCTGCCTTCTGAGTGCTGGGATTAAAGGCGTGCATCACCACTGCCTGGTTCATTACCACTAGCATGAATATCTACATTTCCTTTATGATATTACTAGTATACCCCAAACATGCAGTGCCTAGGAAGCTGTCTAGCTGCATTTCCAAGCTGAGCGACTTTTGTTTGTTTGAGACAGGGTTTCTCTGTGCACCGCCACTGCTTGGCTATAAAATGTCGAATCCATACTGGGAATAGGAAAATAATTTTGAAACTTTGGGCGTCTCTTCCTCCATCCATCCATCTTTCTTTTTTTCTTTCTTTCTTTCTTTCTTTCTTTCTTTCATTTCTTTGTGCAATGCTACATAAAGAATGAACACAGGGGTTGGGGATTTAGCTCAGTGGTAGAGCGCTTGCCTACCAAGCGCAAGGCCCTGGGTTCCGTCCCCAGCTCCGAAAAAAAGAAGAAGAAGAAGAAGAAGAAGAAGAAGAAGAAGAAGAAGAAGAAGAGGAGGAGGAGGAGGAGGAGGAGGAGGAGGAGGAGGAGGAGGAGGAGGAGGAGGAGGAGGAGGAGGAGGAGGAGGAGGAGGAGGAGGAGGAGAAGGAGAAGGAGAAGAAGAAGAAGAATGAACACAGGCACTTGTACATTCTAAGCAAATGTTCTGCCCTAGCATTCTCCGTACTCGAATCTAGGGATTCTAGGCAGGGGCTCTACCACTGAGCCACGCCCCCAGCCCCTCCCTGGGGGATTCTAGGCAGGGGCTCTACCACTGAGCCATGCTCCAGCCCATAGTATTACCATTTTGTATAAGGGACTTGGGCATCCCAGCCTCTTTGGTACAGTTTTATTCTCTGTGTGGCCTTGGCTATCCTCTGCAGATCAGGCTGACCTTGAATTTGGACGAACCTCTGCCACCTGTGCTAGGATTAAAGACACCTGGTTCCTGTTCGATCCATTTATTTATTTTAAAGAATTATTTAGGGGCTGGAGAGATGGCTCAGAGGTTAAGGGCACCAACTGCTTCTTCCAGTGGTCCTGAGTTCAATTCCCAGCAACCACATGGTGGCTCATAACCATCTGTAATGGGATCTGATGCCCTCTTCTGGTGTGTCTGAAGACAAGTACAGTGTACTCACATACATAAAATAAATAACTCTTTTTTAAAAGATTAATAATATTAATAATTTAATAATTCTTTTTTAAAAGATTAATAATAATAGGGGAGGAGGGGACCTAGTTCAGCATAACTCAGTAGCCAGTGTTGGCTCAAACTTCTAGAATTTGACACCAGGCAATTTAGGCATAAATACAGTGCAGTTGGTGGGGGAGATTCCCTGGTGTTGCACAAGTCCATTCACAAGGAGGCAAAATTGTGTTGAAATTCTCAAAGGGTACATGGAAGATACATTCTAAAGATAGGATATATGTATTATCTCTTGTTCCCCTCTTCTGAATTCTGTAGGCACTTAGTGTACTGTGGTAAGAAACACTCATATACATTAAAAAGAAAAGAAATTGCTTTACTGTTTTTTCCCCTCTTCATCTGTGTTTCCTTAAGCCATATCGAGAATATTCCTTTCTGGGACCAGAGTTCAGTTCTCAGCCCCCTTGTCTGATGGCTTGAAACGTCGTGTATTTCCAGCTCCAGAGCATCCAATGCCCTCATCTGGCCTCCAAAGGCACACACAAACTAAACAACAACAACAACAAAAATTACAATAAACACCTTGCGGTGTAGCTAAGCACTAGAGTACCTACCTAAAATTCCCCTTAGTGAGGGGTGGCTTCGTAGTAAAGCTCATGCGTGAATCTCTGAGTTTTATCCCCAACGCTCAGGGGGGGTGGCTTCGTAGTAAAGCTCATGCGTGAATCTCTGAGTTTTATCCCCAACACTCAGAACACACATTGGGGGATAAAGCTTTCTCTTCCTTCTCCAGGTTCATACAGCCCCTATACTTCTCTGTTACCCTCTTGTCACTGGCAGTGAGAGTGGCACTGCCAGGGTGTCGCAGCCACCAGCTGGAGGGCTTCTGAACGAAAGGCAGCTTCAAGCGATGCAGTACCACTCTTGGCCTGAAGGTGGCAGCAGCTCCCAAGAGCAGAGATCCCATGAGCTGCTCCTACTCCCCCAATGTGTGAGATGGAAACCCCCTGCTCAGGGTGCTTGACAATTCCCAGGGTTCCTTTGTAAAAATATCTGCTCGCCTGACCCTGCATATATTTTCTCCCCACTCTATCCACACCTTTGAGATCAAAGGACATGATCCAGTGTGGGTGGTGGTGGCAGCGGCACAGGCCTATAATCTCAGCATTGGCGAGGTGAAGGCCCAAGGAAAAGGAATTCAGGGTCATCCTGGCTACATATCACAATAAAGGCCAAAGCAGACATGGTGGCCAAACCTTTAATCCCAGCACCCGGAGGCAGAGGCCGGCAGATCTCTGAGTTCAATGCCAGTCTGGGAGTTTGATGCCAGTCTGGTCTACACAGCGAGTTCCAGAATAACCAAGGCTACAACAGAGAAACCCTGTCTCGAAATCCAAAAAGGAGGGAAGTGAGGAAAGGATAGAGAGAAGGAAGGAAAAAAAGAAGAGGCCAGCCTGGGGTAAATGAGAGACCGACTGGGCAGATGTTTTCCTGGTCAACCCTCATTTGAATTCTAGGGCATGCTTGTCTTTTGGCTGTAGAAGGAAGCTCAAATTTAGGAATATCCTTTACCCTGCTACATCCTACTCCCTCTCCCTCCCCTCCCACTCCCTGTCTCTCTGGCCCTGTGAGATAGGCACCCTAAATGGCCTTGGCTGTTCTGGAACTCACTGTGTAGACAAAGCTGACCTTGAACTGGTTGCTACCCTCCTGCATTTGCCTTCCCAGAGTTGAGGTTAAAGATGTGAGCCACACAGAGTTTTAGTTTGAATTTTAAGTGTATGGGTATTTTGCCCGATGCCTACGGAGGCCGGAAGAGAGTATCATATCCCCTGAGCTACCCGTCCTTGTGGGAAATGAGAACCAAACCCAGGTCTTCTGAAAGAACAGCAGGTGTTTACTTTTTATCTATCTATCTATCTATCCATCCATCATCTATCTATCCATATATCTATCCATCCATCTACCCATCCATCCATCCATCATCTATCCATCCATCCATCTACCCACCCATCCATCCATCATCCATCCATCCATCTACCCACCCATCCATCATCTATCTATCCATATATCTATCCATCCATCCATCTACCCACCCATCCATCATCTGTCTGTCCATCTGTCTGTCTATCTATCCATCCCTCCATCATCTATCTATCCATCCATCCATCATCTATCTATCCATCCATCCATCATCTATTTATCCATCCATCCATCATCTATCTATCTATCTATCCATATATCTATCCATCCATCTACCAACCCATCCATCATCTGTCTGTCTGTCTGTCTGTCTATCTACCCATCCATCATCTATCTATCTATCCATACATCCATCATCTATCTATCCATCCATCCATCCTCTATCTATCCATCCATCCATCATCTATCTATCTATCCATACATCCATCATCTATCTATCCATATATCTATCCATCCATCCTCTATCTATCCATCCATCCATCATCTATCTATCTATCCATCCATCTACCCACCCATCCATCATCTATCTATCCATATATCTATCATCAATCCATCCATCTACCCACCCATCCATCCATCATCTATCCATCCATCCATCTACCCACCCATCCATCATCTATCTATCCATATATCTATCATCAATCCATCCATCTACCCACCCATCCATCATCTGTCTGTCTGTCCATCTGTCTGTCTATCTATCCATCCATCCATCATCTGTCTATCTATCCATCCATCATCTATCCATCCATCATCTATCTATCCATATATCTATCCATCCATCTACCCACCCATCCATCCATCATCTATCCATCTGTCTGTCTACCCACCCATCCATCATCTATCTATCCATATATCTATCATCAATCCATCCATCTACCCACCCATCCATCCATCATCTATCCATCCATCCATCTACCCACCCATCCATCATCTATCCATATATCTATCATCAATCCATCCATCTACCCACCCATCCATCATCTGTCTGTCTGTCCATCTGTCTGTCTATCTATCCATCCATCCATCATCTATCTATCCATCCATCATCTACCTATCTATCCATCCATCCATCATCTATCTATCTATCCATATATCTATCCATCCATCTACCCACCCATCCATCCATCATCTATCTGTCTATCTGTCCATCTATCCATTCAACTATCCACCCACCCAGCCACCCACCCATCCATCCATCCATCTATCCATCCATCCATCCATCCATCCACTTATCCATCCGTCCATCTATCTACTTATTGGGTTTTTTTTTCAAGACAGGGTTTCTCTGTGTATTCATTTTTGGTTGTTCTGTCTATTTATTTCTTCATTTTGAGACAGGATTTCTCTGCATAGCCCTGGCTGTCCTGGAACTCACTCTGTTGACCAGGCTGGCCTCGAACTCAGAGATCCACCTGCTGTGTGCTGGGATTAAAGGTGTGCACCACCATTGCTTGGCTTTATTTTCTTTTTAACTTTGTGGATGTGTGTCCATGCACATAGGTGTGGGTGCTGACAGAAGCCAGAGGTGCCGTGCCCCCTGGGGTTGCAGTTACAGGTGCTCGTGAGCCACCCATGTTGTATTGGGGACCGAACTCAGCTCTTCTGCAAGAGCAGTGATCTCTGTTAACCACTGAGCCATTTTTCTAGGTCCTGGACCACTTTAAAATAATCTTTTTGAGATACAGTCTTACTCTGTAGCTCAGGCTAAAACTCAAAATTCTCCTGCTTTCAATATTCAGCGTGCTATATAGATAGCTCATTTTTGTCTTTGGAAAAGCAATACTAAGGGTCTGGAGACATGACTTAGCAGGTAAAGGGTTCTCACTACGCCTGATGACCTGGGTTCAGTCTCCAAGACCCACCCACATGGTGGAAGGAGAGACCTGACTCCTACAAGCTGTCATCTGACCTGTGTGTATGAATGCACACATACACATGCTATAAGAAAAGCATTCATGGGGGTTGGGGATTTAGCTCAGTGGTAGAGCGCTTGAGGCCCTGGGTTCGGTCCCCAGCTCCGAAAAAAAAAAAAAAGAAAAGTATTCATTCATTCATTCATTCATTCATTCATTCATCGAGACAGAGTTTCTCTGTGTAGCCCTGGCTGTATTCTGGAGCTTGCTTTGTAGACCAGGCTGGCCTCAAACTCACAGAGATCCACCTGCCTCTGTCTCCCAGGTGCTGGAACTAAAAGGCAGGTGCCACCACTGCCAGGCAAAGCTTTTTAAAAAGGCAATAACCAGGCTGGAGAGATGGCTCAGTGGTTAAGGGCACTGACTGCTCTTCCAGAGGTCCTGAGTTCAATTCCCACCAATTCTCACAGCCATCTGTAGTGGGATCCGATGCCCTCTTCTGGTGTGTCTGAAGACAGTGACAGTGTAATCACATACATAAAATAAATATTTTTTTAAAAAAAACGATAATAACCATTATTCAAATACTGAATTCGGTTGGCTCCACCTTTATTAAGCATCTACAATACAGCTCTTTCTTTCACCATAGTCACAGTTGTCTGTCCCGTGCATTCAGGACACATCTTACCTGTGTTCCTGCATATGCCCTCAACCCCTGTCACCCTGTTTTAACCTGAAACAATCCTGTTAAAGCCAGTGGTAGATACTATGTGTGCCTCTTTGCTCCCATGCCCATGTGCCTCCCAGGCCCACCAGCAATAGGCTAAGATCGCTTAAATCTTCTCAAGCCCAGTCTCTCCCACACTCTGGCTTCATCTCTTCCGGGGTCTTCCTTACCCACAATGCTCCAGGCCTCCTCACCTCCCTGCTGGTCCCACACACGTACTGGGCATGCTCCCTAGTCGTTGCTGTTGTACAGACTGTCCCTCTGCCCCGAGGGCTCGTCCCTACACGGTTTACCCCTCCCTCTGAAATTTCCTCAAAAGCAGTCTTCTCGGCAGAGACCTCTAATTTCAAGTGGGAGCAGGGCTGGGCATGACATTGCACACCTCCAGTCCCAGCACTGGGAGGCAGAAGCAGGAGTTCTCTAGGAGTTCCGGGCCAGCCTGCTCTACATAGCAAGTTCCAGGTCAGCCAAGGCTACATAGTAAAACCAGGAGGTCGCTGGGCTACGCTGTGAATTTCTCTTTGGGCTACATGAGACCCTGATTGATTGATTGATTGATTGATTGATTGACTGACTGACTTAATTATTTGTTTTATGTTTTAGTTTTTTTGAGGCTATCTCTGTGTAGCACTGGCTGTCCTGAAGCTTGCTCTGTATGTAGATCAGGCTGATCTCAAACCCACTGTGTCTGTCTAAGGAGTACCTATGGAGATTAAAGCCTCCTAGTTGAGACTCCGAGTTAAAAAATATAAACATCAAAAGGCGGCGGGGGAGTGGGGGTGGCTCAGTCAGCGAGGTGCTTGTTTTGAAGTGTGAGGGTCAGTTTGATCATCAAAACCCACTTGAGAAAGCTAGGCATGGTGGCGTGTCCTTGTAAGCACAACGCTGAGGACGTGGAGGCAGGAGGATTCCTGGTCAGCCAGTACCACCTGCTTAGTTCCAGAGCAATGACCAACTCTACCTCAGAACTGTGAAGATGGCGGTGTGGGGTGGGAGTTGGAGATGGGGCTGGGGTGGCTAGAGAATTGACTCTGCAATTAAGAGCATTGTCTGCTCTTGCAGAAGACTAGGGTTCAACTCCCAGCAACCACTTGGCAGCTCAGGGCTGTCTATTCTCCAGTCCCAGGAAATCTGATGCTCTCCTGTGGTCTCCTCAGACATCAGGCATGCAGGTGGTGCCCATATAAACTTGCAGACAAAATACCCATTTTTTTTTTTGAAACAGGGTAGCCCTGGTTGTCCCCAAACTAGCTCTGTAGACCAGGCTGGCCTCCAGCTCAGAGATAGACCTGCCTCTGCCTCCCAAATGCTGAGATTAAAGGATGAGCCACCGCATAAAATAAATACTTTTTTAAAAAGACAAAAGCAAGTTGGCACAGAGGTAGAAATTATACAATAAAGGTTGCTTTAAAAAAACACCTGAAGGGGGTTGGGGATTTAGCTCAGTGGTAGAGCGCTTGCCTAGCAAGCACAAGGCCCTGGGTTCTTTCCCCAGCTCCGAAAAAAAGAAAAAAAAAAAAACCACCTGAAGAAGGATAGCAGAGGTTCATCTCAGGCCTTCACACAAACCACTCTGCATGTACGTGCATGTGACACACACACACACACACACACACACACACACACACACGGAGGTGGGGGTTGGGGATCAAATTACAATACTCAAGCTAGGAGTCATGCCTGGTATCTGTAATTCCCATCCCTTGAGAAGCTGAGACAAGTTTGGGGCTATTCTGAGTGGGCTACATAGCGTTCTAGGCTAGCCTCAGTTACATAAAGAGGGTTACATAACTCTTTAGAAGTTGGAAATGTAACTCTATGTGTTTCTTATAATCCCCGTGAGGGGCTGGGGGCGTGGCTCAGTGGTAGAGCCCCTGCCTAGAATCCCCAGTGAGGGGCTGGGGGCGTGGCTCAGTGGTAGAGCCCCTGCCTAGGATCCCCCAGTGAAGGGTTGGGAGTGTGGTTCAGTGGTAGAGCCCCTGCTTAGAATCCTCCAGTGAGGAAGGGCTGGGGTCATGGCACTATGGCTCAAAAAAAAAAAAAAAAAAAAAAGAAAGAAAAAGAAAGAAAAAGAAAAACAGTTTAGAGCAAAGTGCACATTTTCACTTCTTCATTCATTTTTCATGCTAATATTTAACATGTCTACATGAGTGATGTTGGCAAGATAGCGTGGCTTTCTTCGGGGAGCAGCTGTTTCTCATCTTCCTGAAGTCTCACCCCACAGCCGGATACTGAGTTCTGAGGACAGCCGTGATCCACTCCTCTCCCCATATATAGGGAATCCAACAGATCGGGGCTCGGCAGCTTCCCCTGTCAGTCAAATGGGCCCTGTGGAGGGCAGAGGGAGACAGTGTGCCAAGTATAATGGCACACTTTGTGGTATCTGTACTCCTGGCACTCAAGAGCCAGAGGCAGGAGGATCTTAAATTTGAAGCTAGCCTGGGCTACATAACATAATATATGCCAGGCTATCCTGAGCAGTGTGAGGGGCTCTCTGAAAATACAAAGGAGAAAAATGCTGGACTTGTAATTCAGTTGGTAGAATGCTAGCCCAGCATGCATGAAACCCTAGGTTTCTTCCCCAGCTGTGCATAAAATGGGAAAGGCAGTACACACTTGTAATCCTAGCACTTGGGAGGCAGGCTGTTATAGACAAATGTTCTCTGAGCCAAACTTGCACCATCTTCAGGAGCTGGGCTGGGCCTGCTCATAGTAGGTCTTCCCCAGAAGGGCCTGTTGAGCATTGATCTTTCCTCAGAGAAAGACGGAGCAGAAAGGTTCATGGGAACCTCGCTGGAGTATCCAGGCACCCTCCCAACCACTTGTATACGATTCTTCCCTCATCGTGCGGCTGATGCTTTAGGGAGGGGCCAGAGTATAAATGTGTGGAGACCTAGGGGAAAGGGCCCCATCCATGCAACCATAGAAAAATCATTTGAGGGACATCTTAGCGTTCCCATTGCTGTGAAGAGATACCATGACCATGGCAATTCTTATAAATTAAAACGTTCGATTGAGGCTGGCTTACAGTTTCAGAGGTTCAGTCCTTTATCATCGTAGCAGGAAGCATGGCGGCACGCAGGAAGACGTGGTGCTAGAGAAGGAGCCGAGAGTTCTGCATCGTCTGCAGGCAGCAGAGGGAGCCTGTTAACCACAATGGGCATAGCTTGAGCATAGATAACCTCAAGGCCCACCTCCACAGCGACACACTTCCTCCAACAAGGCTACACCTGCTAACAGAGCCACTCCCTGTGGATCTATAGGGGCCGTTCCGATTCAAACCACCTTGGGGGTGGGGGAAGGGAACATCCATACACCTGTAAGAAACCCCTTCCCTATGCTCTGTAAGTAAGGCCAATAGACTCGTTGGTTGCCCGGGGTGAACTTTGGTTGCATTGTGTCTTGGTTTGTTTGGGGGATCTTGGAGTCGGGGAAGGAATCTTAGCAATACAAAGAGAGGAAGATCAGGGATTCAAGGTCATCTTCAGCTACATAGTAAGTTTGGGTTTAACCTGAGATACAAGAGACCTTTTATTTAAACACACACACACACACACACACACACACACACACACACACACACACACACACACACATGATAAGATGGCTCACTGAGTCACTAAGTAAAGGCACTTGCTACCAAGTCTGATGACCTGGATTGATCCCTAGGAGCCACACGGCGGAAGCAGAGAACTGACTCCAGCAAGTTGTCCTGACCTTTCTGTGTGAGCCGTGGCATTATCGGGCACACAAATAAATGATGTAACAAATATTAAAAATAAAATATAGCATAATGTTGGTGTCTAGACAACTGGAAAGGATATGGCTCTCTCCCACGCCAGGACACATTTGTCTCCTGTCAGATTTTTCTAGGGACGGAGGAAAGGCTGAGCCAGTGTCCCAGCTTGCCTGTGAGCCAGCCCTCTAACCTGCACGGAAAGTCTGGGAGAGGTGCCAGGGCCAGCCACACTGGGCAGCAGGTGGCTGAATCGGATCCAGAACCATGCCTTAGTAACCCTAGTGTACAAGAAAGCGTAGGTGTTCCTGGCCGGGGGTCAAGAAAGCCCGAGACCACTTACACAAAAGGAGGAGCTGGCAGGTGAGGAGGTGTGTGTGTGTGTGTGTGTGTGTGTGTGTGTGTGTACTGTGTAACGAGATGCTGGCAGGAAGCTAAAAGGTACATGTCAACCAACTGGCACACCATTCACATTGCCCTGCAGGTACTGCCACAATCTTTCCACTGGGCCTGGGTCTGCACAGCCTACAGCTTCTGCACAGGAAATAAGACGTCAGGCCTGGTATTTGAACTCTGGGCTGGAGGCATGAAGGGCTGAGTGTGGCAAGCCTTTTTAAAAAAAAAAATCTTAAACATTTTATAAATTTTTTAAAAGATTTATTTATTCTATTTATATGAGTATACTGTTGCTCACTTAAGACACACAGCAGAAGAGGGCATCAGATCCCATTACAGATGGTTGTGAGCCACCATGTGGTTGCTGGGAATTGAACTCGGGACCTCTGGAAGAGCAGTCGAGTGCTCATAACCACTGGGCCATCTCTTCAGCCCCCCATCTTAAACATTTTTATCTTTTATTTGTTTGTTTGTTTAGTGTCTGTAAAGAGAAAGACAGTCATCTTGAACCCAACAGGTCAGCTGAGAAACCCTTGGGAAAGTAAGAAGGCAGCGTCCCAGTCTGGCGACACGATACTCGGAGAGGTGGGAAGGTTTAGGGTTGACCACTACCGAGAGGGATTTTATTTTGTTTTATCTTTACCCGTTCGTGTGTCCCTTGCCTCCTTTGTGTCGTTGCACAAATGTGTGCCATAGAGTTCACTCATGTGGAGGTCAGAGAACAATTTACAGGAGTCGCTTCCTTTCTTCAGTCACGTGGGTCCCAGGGGTAGAACTCCAATCATTGGCTTTTTGTTGTTATTTTTTTCAAGACAGGTTTTCTCTGCGCACCTTTGACTGTCCTGGAACTCGCTCAGTAGGTCAGGCTGGCCTTGAACTCAGAGATCTGCCTACTAGGATTAAAGGTATATGCCACCGCCGACGCGCTGGAACTCGGTGGAAAGCATCTTCACCTATTCAGCCATCTCAGGACAAGGAGGGGGATTTTGATTTAGGGAAAAGAGGGGGTGCTGGAGGTCCTGAGGCAATCAGTTCGAGAAGGGATTTTCAAACCTGGCATGGAGGCTCATGCCTGCAAACCCTGCACTCCTCAGGCTGAGGTTGGAGCAGGAGTTCAAGGCTTGCCTGGGCTATACAGTGAGATTATCACTAAAACAAAGTGGGAAGGGTTCTACTCCAGCAAATTCAGGGGATAGAAAGGACTCCGAGGGTCAGGATCCAGGGTCTAAATAATGGGTGGCTGAGAGGAAGCGGGGCTGGGGCTCAGGAAGGCCAGGGAATTGGAGCCACATCGCTAGAGAACACTAGTTGATGCGTGGAGGAGGAACCAGGTCCGGAAGGCTGGGTTTGTACCCCTTTGCGCTCCCCGGGGGCGGAGCCCTGGGCGGGACCTATCCGGGCATGGACGGATGATGGGTGTGGACGGATGATGGGCGTGGCCATCTGGGTTGGGCTTGGGGGTCCCAGGGATTGGGGCGGGGCGCGGGCTGGCGCTGCGCAGCCGCGGGGCGGCATCCGCGCATGCGGGGCTTACTCGGTTGCAGCCGGCGCCTACTGCCACTCCCGCGAGCATGAAGGACCGAACCCAGGAGCTCCGCACGGTGAGTCCGATCCCCGCGCTCCGCTCACCCCGCGCCTTGTAATTCTCCACTTGGTTCCGGCATGCCACCCGGGCGCCCACAAGGGGACGGAAGGAGCCTAGCAAGCCTGGGGGACCCCCGGAGCCCCATGGGAGTCCCACCCCTCCGATCTACTTCTGGTCACGGACTCGAGCTCTTCAGCACCAGGACCGATGGCTAAAACCTGGGGTTTTGAGGAACTTTTCGGGGCGCTCCTGTTTGGGGGCGATTAGAGGGCTGTTATGGGGTTTCGGTGGCGGGATGCAAAATCGTGACCTGTTCTCCGCCCGCTTGTCACCGTCCTTGCACTGTCCCCTGGAGGCTGAGCCTCTCATCTCCCTCCCACCCCCTGCCCAGAGTTCCCCTCCCAACCCCATCCTTAGGCGCGCTGCGGAAACGAGGCCGCCGGGTGGGGGTGGCCTCTGCAGAAGCCGTCTCTTGGGGCTCCTCATCACCTGTGGCTCCCATCACCTGTGGCTCCCGATCCACCCTGGTCGCTGTAGGGATCCCGTCTTGCTCTGAATTAAAGGACTCAACCATATCTACCTTTGGTCCACCTTTGGGCTTCTAGGCTACCCAAGCTGTCATTGTCCAGACCCTTCCCGGATTTCCAGGTCTGACTGCGACCTAGGTCTATTTTCCTACCTGTGTGACGGAGGCCTCTGGGGTGTGGCTCTTGGGGCGGGGTTTCGAGATGAGTGGAAGGCAGTAGATAGGTTCTGTGGAAGTCAGAGCCCATGATCCTTCAATCCTGAGACCCCAGTCGCCTACTTTTAACACACAGGGGAATGTCCTTTCTCTGGTTTCAGATCACAGAGGGACAGAAATTAAGCCCTCCCGTGGGAGGGTTGAATAAGGGCACTTTATCAGGTTGTCTTATATGATTCCCCAACAAGCCCCACCCGTTGATTTCTGGGTGCCTCCCCCCCCAAGCTGGGTGGCTTCCTAGAACCCTCCTCTTGTGCCCCACTTCCAGCCTTTCATGGAAAGTTTTGTTTGGGGGCTTTTGACCTAATGGCTGGGATTTCTGCCTAGCTTCTCCATTTGTGCCTGGATCCCCCTACCATAATATCAGCCACATCTGTACTCTCCAGTCTAGCCTTCGTCCTGTTCCCGACCTGCAGCCGACCCCCACATGCCTTCAGACCTGTGTTATTCTTGGCTGGGTGCCCAGTGCCTCATCTATTTCAAAGGAAATAGGCAGCCTTTCATGTCATATATAGTCCTTAAACACTTCCCCCACCCACCCCTGGTCGCTGCCCTCAAGCTTCCGGTGTTTTTATGTCATTTATTTATTTATTTATTTATTTATTTATTTATTTATTTATTTATTTAAATGTAAAAGCTTTCTCTGTAGCCCAGGCTGGCTTGGAACTATGTAAACCCGATGGGTCTTAAACTCAAAGCAACCCTCCTGCCTCGACTTCATGAGCACCAAGATGACAGCATGCACCATTGTGTCAGACTGGTGCCAAATTTGAGTCAGATAGCATGTCCAGGTGATAGGTGGCAGTGACGTGGTCGTGCCCGTGTTGGGGTACCCAGTGTGACCCTCGTGAGAGTGTGAGGGAACCAAGTGACACGAACACAGGCCTCTCTCTGTACGATAGCAGCCCTTCGCTTCTCAGCCTTCGGCCTCTCTGCTGAATCTGAAATTGAGGCACAGCAAAAGTGGCCCGCTTGTTTGTAGAGGAGGTCGATCAGGGTCAGAGAGCTTCAACCT
The DNA here is from genome assembly GCF_021556685.1 of Rattus norvegicus. Taxonomy (NCBI): domain Eukaryota; kingdom Metazoa; phylum Chordata; class Mammalia; order Rodentia; family Muridae; genus Rattus; species Rattus norvegicus. Next base: position 28,673,041 of record NC_141545.1, on the reverse strand, counting down.
AGAGCTATGCCCTCGACACTGTCCTGGGTAGCCCCACATAAGGCTGACAAACTTGACTTCAGACTAACACCACATGGATTCTTCCCCATCAGATCCACTGGAGACAGCCCTTTCAGCCAACTGGCCTTGTCCGGTGGCGGGGAGGGGGGGGTCCTAGCTGTTCCAGGCATGGCTGGGATGAAGTAGTCTTGGGGGCCACTGCCGTTCTTAGAAATCCCTTGCTCTCCGGTCCTGGAGTTCCAGTTTGTGAGATGCAAACAGCACACTTGGGACCAGAAAGCTAGCTCAACCTGTAGACATTTGCCTCGCGTTAACCCGTAGGGGGCGGGGCACCTGTCAATCAAGTCAGCATTCGAGGGTGGAGGCAGAGGACCCTTGATTCACCATCACTCTCAGCCTCACGGGGATTTTGATGCTATGGAGTATGGGATCCCTGGGAAATGAAAAAGGGGAAAGAAAACTCAGTACCCAGCTTCTTGGGGCTTGAGGAGAGGTCCTCAGATTTCTGATTGTGACTGGATTTTCAGGAACCCCTGATGCCCAGGAGTCAGGGTTTTAAAAGCACGGAGTCACCAGGGATGGAGACGCTGGTTCACGCTGAGGCTGCCGGACATACACAGGGCATCCGTGCCTGCTTCAGCCTTCTCTCCCGTTGCCTCCTCTGTCTCCTCCTCTTTCTCCCCCACCCAGCACCACCACATTTGGAAGGAAGGAGAAAGAAGGGAGCTTATTTATAAAAGTCACACTTGGGGAAAGAGCTGGCGTGCTTCCTCGCCGCCCGCCGCTGCCGCTGTGCTGTAGGCTGGGCCCCGGCCCTCCAGCCATCTTCAGCCCCGCCTCTCCCAGATCTGCAGATTGCACATTGAAATCGATCCCGAAGGGGCTAGTAGGGCCCCCTGCCCTTAGCCTTGTAGATGGGTCCACAGAAGCTTAACCCCTCAGAGACCAAGACTGGTCCACGATCACACAACTGGGGAGAGAGTGAGGAGTATTCTCCTAACATGGGGTGTCAAGAGGCCTCATCCCCACAACTCAAAGGTCTCCCTCCTCTCCTTCCTTTCCTTCATTTGTGAGAGAAGAGCTGATCTTAAACTTGTTATGTAGCCCAGGGTGGCCTTGAACTCATGATCTTGCAGCTTCCACCTCCCAAATGATAGGATAGCAAGCACGTAGGGTTCTGCACACTGATTCTCTTTTTCTTTTTCTTTTCGTTTTTCTTTTTCTCCCCTTGGTGCAAATTTACTAAGTACCCCAGGCTGGCCTGGAGTTCATCGTGTAGCCAAGGGTAGCCTCAAACTCCATGCAGTTCTTGTGCTTTCGTGTCCCAGCGTTGGGATTTCAGGTGTGCCCGGTTGCAAGCTCAGTTTATGAGGAGACTGGGGTGGAACTCAGGGCTCCCTGCATGCTAATCATACAACCCTACCAAGTGAATGACAGCCCTAGCCCCAGGTCTCCATTTTCTGTGGAGAATTCTGGAACTGACCTTCCCGTGCTAACACAGAGTGTTCCCGGATCACTGGCGAGGCTAGCATGACACGGGGACCTACTACAGGCAGAGGATTTATGTGGAGGGGCGATCGGAGCAAACCAGCCAGAAAGCAGGTGAGAGATAAGTGTGTGGCTGAGAGGGAGCTGGACTTCAGAAGGCAGAGAGCGTGATCCCACAGGAGGGGCCAGTGACAGCAGAGGAGAATTTAAACCTTTCCCCCAAATTAAAGATCTCAGTACCAGGCCTGCTGTGTCTTCTGGTTCATGCCTGTCATGCTGGCTACTCAGGATGCTGGAGACGGAAGATCTCAAATTCGAGGTCAGCCTGAACTACGCCACCGTGAGTTCTACATCAGCCTCAGCAACTTAATGAGACCCTGTCTCAAATAAATATGTAAAGGAGGAGCAAACAGCACGTATTGTGGCTGGGCTGTGGAGGCCACGCCTTTAATCCCAGCACTCGGGAGGCAGAGGCAGGCATCGGTCTCTGAGGTCGAGGCCAACATGATCAACAGAGTTCCAGGACAGCCAGGGCACTTTTATCTTACTGGGCACGAGGCGCACACATGGTCCATATATGTGAGCAAAATACACACACAAAATCAAATAAATAAATCTAAAAAGTGTTAAAAATATAAGACCTGGGGATGTAGCTTACTATAGCTCATGCCTAGAATCCCCCAGTGAGGGGCTGGGGGCGTGGCTCAGTGGTAGAGCCCCTACCTAGAATCCCCCAATGAGGGGCTGGGGGCGTGGCTCAGTGGTAGAGCCCCTGCCTAGAATCCCCCAATGAGGGGCTGGGGGCGTGGCTCAGTGGTAGAGCGCTTGCCAAGTATATATGAGGCTCTGGGTTCAAATAAAATTTGAAAAGGCGGGGGTAGATATCAGAATCCTTCACACCTGGTACCCATGTTCCATGAGACATAAGACAGGCAGAATTTTCTGGAAGAGGAAGCCTAGGGTTTCCTTTTTCCTTACCCACCGCTAGTCTCCTGCTCCTCTAGGTACCATCTCTGCCTTATGCTTAGTTGTGCTTAATCTGCCTTCTCGTTTGTAAAATGGAGCTGACACTAGCTAGATATAGAGGTATAGGCCTGTAATCCTGAAATGTAGGGGATGGAGACAAAAGGATAGAGAGTTCAAGGCCATCCTTGGCTCCATAGCAATTAAAGCCAACCTGGGCTGCATGATAAAATAAAGTAAAATAAAATAAGGAAGGAAGAAAGAAAGAAAGAAAGAAAGAAAGAAAGAAAGAAAGAAAGAAAAGCAGACATTTTAACGGAGCTGCTGTCACCCAGAGGTGACAGCAGACTCACTGTATGGTTTTCTTACCCCTCTCCAGCTCCCTGGGAGAGGGTCCGGAATACACTGTACTTGAGCACATGTTTATCTGGAATGGCTTACGGAACCATCTCGTCCAGTGGTTCTCAATGCAGAGACCCTTTAATACAGCCCCTCGGGTTGCGGTGACCCCAACCATAAAATTATTTCCGTTGCTATTTCATAACTGCCATTTTGCTACTATTCTGAATTGTAGTGTGATGACGATTCTGATATGCAACCCCTGTGAAAGGATTGACACCCCCCCTAGGGTCACGACCCACAGGTCGAGAACCAGCGATATAGTCAAACCACTTGGTTTACATAAACATAAGGTTGGGAGAGGACCGGGGGTTTATTTAAGGGTGCACATCCCAGCACAGCCCCTTTCTGGGGTCTGTGGAGGGCACTGAGCCTAGGCAGTGGCAGGAACGTAAAATCGGAAGTGGAATTGGAGGCATCGCTCAGCCCCAGAGGTGGAGACAGGGTGCTAGGCTGTCCTTGGGAGCTGGCTTTTCTGGGGACCCAGCCTGCCCCTCTCTGTATATCCCTGTCTGGAGCTTCGACCTCTCTTCACTAGCGATACTGACTTTGATTAGTCACTAAAAAGAGGAAGGGAAAAAGAAAATCACCCTGTAGGTAGACAGCAGGGCTGGCTGAGCTCAACAGATGAATCAACCCTGCTGGCTGGCCTGCTGCCATCCCCCAGCCTCTGCGCCTCCCAGAGCAATCACACTGGCTTCCTGGAGAAAAAGTGTCCTAGAATACAGGAGTCTCTGCCAGGAAGACCACGTAGACTGTCCTCAACACCGCTAGGGGCAGCTTTCTGATTCCTGTCCTCAGCGGCTCTGGTGAGGTCCCATCTTCCTCAGTGTCTTTGCTAGGAAAGGCACTTGCTCCCAACCCTGCAAATTCCTGGAGGTCAGAAGGTCAGAGGGTCAGAGGCAAGTCAGGGGGGCGGTTCTCTCCTTCCTCCTCTGTGTGGGTCCCAGGGATCAAACGCAGGTTTCCAGGTTGGTGCGGAAAGGACTACCTCCCCCCTCCCCCCACCTCCCCCCCCCCCCCGCTGAGCCATCACACTGACCAAGGCTGGCCTCTTAACTGGAGGTGGAGGCTGTTCTTATTTGTCCATTTATTTATTGTGTATTTGTTTGGAAGGGGCACACGTGAACCACACTGCACCATGGGAGTCGGAGGAGTCACTTCTTCTTATCTAGTATGTGGGTTGCACTTAGGTCACTGTGCTTTGTGGCAAGCCACTGAGACATTTCACTTGCCCAAGGAGGATGTGTGGGTTTGCTTGTTTGTTTGTTTTCTGATGGCTTAGTTGTCGTTTTGAGCAAGATTTTGCTGTAGCCCAGGCTATCCTTAAACATATATTGATCTTTCTGCCTCTGATTCCTGCACGCTGGGATTAGTTAGTTATCATGACCTCAGTGGAGATTGGCCTTGTTTGTTTGCAGTGCTGGAGATCAGTCTTAGGCCATTATACATTCTGGACAGGTGCTCTACCACTGAGCCACGCCCCCAGCCCCTCACTGTGGGATTCTAGGCAGGGGCTCTACCACTGAGTCACGCCCCCAGCCCCTCCCTGGGGGATTCTAGGCAGGGGCTCCACCACTGAGCCCAGCCCCCACTGGGGGTTTTTAGATGATGTGGGATATGCATGTGTGTCCAGGTGCCCCAGGATTCCAGAAGAGAGTGTTGATGCCCTGGAGGTGACGTTACTGGCCCTTGTGAACTACCCGATGTGGGTGCTGAGAACTGAATTAAGAGGCCAACCTTGGCCAGTGGGCTCTTGAGTTCATAACTGCTGAGCCATCCCTCCAGCCTCTTGGAAAAAAGAGATTTTTAATTCTTCTCCTAAAGTGTTCTGGATGTGAATCAAACCAAACCAAAACAACCAGGGGATAGACAAAAAAAACCTGCTGGGAAGAATCAAAATGTTACAATATGTGAATGAGAGGGAAAGCCTGGGGGTTTGTGTCACACAGCTGACAGTGGAGGCAAGAGGAGTTCTATGCTTTCAAGGCTAGCCTGGACTACATAGCAAGACCCTGTCTCATAGAACAAAGGGAGGAAGGGAGGAAGGGGGTGAGGTGAAGATGTTTCCATGTTTCTGGTTTGCGGCTCCTGAGCACTGAAGGGTTTCAGGTTTGAGAAGAGGGCTCTGGAGAAGGGCACAGACAGACACTGGCCAGATTGGCAGCAAGGGAGCTGCATGACTTCTGCTCATGTCCGCCCATCAGATGTCTGGGGCCTTGATCTGCACTTACCTCATGAGTCTGGCTGCTGCCTCCATGCCGGAGCTCACCAAGTTCTTACCATCATCCTGCCCTTCTCTGCAGCTTCCACTACCGCCCACCTGGGTCCTTAGTCACCCAGCAAATATCTGGGTGTTCACTGGGGCTTGTCATTTGTTTGTGACAAGGTCTCATGTAGCCCAGGCTGGCCTCCTTATGTAGCCGAGGATGGTCTTGAACTCCTGATCCTTCTGCTTCCGCCACTCCCAGTGCTAAGATCATGGACATGCACCACCACGTTCGGTTTACTGGATGCTGGGGCTCAGACCCAGGGCTTCATTCACGGTAGGCAAGCAGTCTGCCAGCTGAGCCGCCTTCCTGGTGCGTGGGTAAGCACTGTGTGTTCAGGTACCATGTCCATCCTGCTCAGGACACTAGGAAGAAGGCATGCCGGGATGGCCGGCCGAGCCAGGTAACCTGATTTTGTTTTGGTCAAGAATGTGTCTGGGAGGAACGACGTGGCCCATGTCCATAATCCTACTACCAGGGAAACTGAGGCAGAAAGATGGACGTGGGAGGCCAGCCTTGTGAATAGAGAGACCCTGACTCAAGAAAACCCAGAGCGAGAGAGGACCAGACAAAGGAAACAGGGATGATCCTTCCTGCGTCCATTCTCCAACCTTAAGTACCGGGCAGGGGACAGTTCAGGGGTTTGCTCGGAAGAATTATTAAGTGATTGTAATTTTTAAAAATTGTTTCAATTTTCTCTCTTCTGTAGGTAGTATCTCTCTCCCTCTTCCCTCCCCCCTCTCTGTTTCTTTGTCTCTCTCTGTGTAGTATTGTGTGTGTGTCTGTGTGGTGTTGTGTATATGGTGTGTGTGTGTGTATGTGTGTGTGTGTGTGGTACTGTATGTGTGGTATTGTGTGTGTGGTATATGTGTGTGTGGTTTGTGTGTGTGTGTGGTATTGTGTTTTGTGTGTTTGGTATTGTGTGTGGTGTGTGTGGTATTATAGGTGTGTGTGTTATTGTGTGTGTGTTTGTGTGTGTGCATGGTGCGTGTGTGGTATTGTGGGTGTGTGTGTGGTATTTTGTGTGTGTGTGGTATTGTGTTTTGTGTGTGTGGTATTGTAGGTGTGTGTGGTATTGTGTGTGTGTGTGTGTGCATGGTGCATGTGTGGTATGTGGGGGTGTGTGTGGTATTGTGTGTGTGTGTTTGTGTGTGTGCATGGTGCATGTGTGGTATTGTGGGGCTGTGCTTTCTATGGCTCGAGTGTTAAGGTCAGTGAACAACTTTCTGTGGGTTCTAGGGATCCAATGCGGGCCATCAGACTTTGCAGCAAGCGTGTTTACCTGCTCAGCCACCTCACCCCCCACCCCACCCCCGCCTTGTTTTTAAGCCAGGGCCTCTCTCATTCCTTCAGCTTGACTGTTTACATTTATGTTTCCACTGGGTTCTTCCCGTCCGAACTCCCCGTAAGCAGGCTGAGATCTCAAACACAGTCATTGCATTTTAAAATGTGGATTCTAGGAATTGAACCCAGGTCATTGAACTCAGGTCATCAGGAATGAAAGGCAAGCTCTTTGACCCGCTGAGCCATCTTGCCAGCCCGTGAGCTCTGGCTATAAGAATAGAGTTAGACCATCGGTCTTGGTCCGCTTTTGTTTGTTTGCCTTTTTTTTTTTTTTTTTTTTTTTTTTTTTTTTTTGAGACAGGGTTTCTCTGTGTAGCCCTGGCTGTCCTGGAACTCACTCTGTAGACCAGGCTAGCCTGCTTCTGCCTCCTGAGTGCTGGGACTAATGGTGTGTGCCACCACCAGTGCCCGGATTGGTCAGCGTTTTTAACACTACTCAGACTACAGCGGGTTCAGTTTGTGTACTGTGCTACAGAGGACAGAGGCAGGACAGAACCAGTCTTGGGCCTCTGTAGAACAAACACACACTCCAGTTGAACAGAGAAGGGCAGAGAGAACACCGGCAAGACGGCAAGACCGTTAGATCTCTGATACGGCCGCCCTAGGGAGAAGGCGTGAACGGGTTCTTTATAGCGGAGAGCCAAACCACAGGGAAAAAAAGAGACTGCCAAACAGCGTTGCCTTCCAGACATGAGCAGAGCTGTCTGGGTAAGGTGGTGATGGAGCGCTCTGGCATAGGAGGCATGCAGGCAACGGCAAAGGGAAAGTCTCCTCAGGTCCCTGAGGGCATGGAAGTGTGGCTGTGGCTCCCATCAGGACGTGAATAGTGTATGGGAAACCTCCTCACTCCCTCGGTTTCCCCATAGAGGCAGCATCTGAGGGAGCGAACGGAAGTACGGGGAAACAGAGAGTGGATTGCAGGGGCAGGAAGATGCTCATAGGGACTGTGTAGACTCTGGACTGAGGAGAGAAGAAACAGAAGGGCACTAGTGAGAAACTCTGAAGGAACAAGGTGGTGATGTCTGGCTTTAGTTTTTATTTTATTTATTTTTGTAGTTCTGTTTTTCCGAGACAAGGTTTCTCTGTTGTAGTCCTGGCTGTCCTGGAAGTTGCTCTGTAGACCAGAGATTCGACTGCCTCTGCCTCCCAAATTCTGGGATTAAAGGCACAGGCCACCGCTGCTGTCCAGCTGATGGCTAGCTTTAATTGTCACCCTGACAGATCTGGGAAGAGACTTGATCTTCAGATTGTCTATATTGGCTTGGCCCATGGGCAAGTCTGTGTAACGATGTGTTAAATTTATGTGGCAAAGCCCAGCCCACTGTGGGTGGCACCATTCCTTAGGTCCTAAACTGAATAAGGGTGGATGGTTGTGAACTACCATGTGGGTAATGAGAACTGAACTCAGGTTCTCTGCAAGAGTAACACGTGTTTTTAACCACAAAGCCATCTCTCCAGCCCTTCTCTTTGCTCTTTACTGGATGTGATTTGATTGGATCTCTTTTTTTTTTTTTTTTTTTTTCGGAGCTGGGGACCGAACCCAGGGCCTTGCGCTCGCTAGGCAAGCGCTCTTCCGCTGAGCTAAATCCCCAACCCCATTGATTGGATCTCTTAAGCATCTGCTGCTATGACTTTTGTAACCTGGATTGTGAACTAAAATGATCCCTCTCTCCGCTGAGGTGCCTGTTCTTAGGACAATAGCTTGAGAGGAAATTAAGACAGGGGAAGAGGGACTTTGGAAAGATGATTCCTGTGGACTTTGGCCTCAGGGTATTTGAGATCCCATGACAGGTTTTTAACATAATGGAGAGGTCTGACCCACACCTTCTCATTGGCTTTGGGGCTACTCTGAATGACACATTCAGAGTCTCCCCTAAATGGTCCCTTCCCAACTTTGCCCTCATGAATGAGGTCTGGCCATTTTCCTGCCAGTCTCCAATCTAGTCCAGCCCTCACGAGGTGGTGGGAATGAATAGCAGGACAGATTATAGAGAGGTCAGGTGCCTATGTGAGGGAGGGCAAAGTGAGGTACAGAGAGGCACCAGCCCAGTGCCTGTGGTCCCAGGGTGGAGCAGAGGGCTCAGCAAGGCTGGCACATGGGTTCTCAGGTGTTAGGGATAGAACCCAGGGCTTCATGCACCAACTGCCATTTTTATTATTTTTAAATTTTTTTAGTACATATTTATGCCTTTGCATGAAATGCCTGTAGAGTCCAGCAGAGGGCGCCAGGTCCCCTGGAGCCGGAGATGCAGTGGTTGTGGGCGCTGGGAACCAAAACTCTGATCCTCCACAAACGCAATATGAGCTCTTAACTAATGAGACAAACTCACCAGCGCCATTTTAGTCTTTTGATACAGTGGCTCATGTAGCCCAAGCTAGTCCCGAATTCCCCAAATAGCTAAGGATGGCCTTGACTCCTTATGTTCTTGCTTCATCCAGCGTCTGGAGTTTGATTGGGGTTATAGGCCTGCCCAGCTTTGGACATTCCCAGACGAGAGAACTGGAAACTGGGTAATGGTAGTAAATGACTGTAATTCTAAGGACCTAGGAGATGGAGGCAGAAGGATCAGGAGTTCAAGGCCATCCTCAGTCTCACAGTGATTTGGTGTCTATCTTGAGCTAAATGAGACCCTGTCTCAAAAATAAAAATAAGAAAAAGGAGCAGGCAGGTTGGCTCAGTGAGTAAAGGGGCTTGCCCCTAGTGGGTCCTACCCCCAAGACGCACATGATGGAAGAGAGAACCAACTCCTACAATTTGATCTCTGACCTACAAGGTCAGGAGCATACTTATCTACATATGGTATATTATGTATTCCTATATATACCACGATTGTATGTAATATTTTTAATTAAAATGTTTAAATAACTAATAAAAATAATCAAAGGAGATAGAACGTTCTCCTTTCACCTTTCCTAGTTCCCCCATCCTCTTCTGGGTCCCAGAGCTTGCAGGAGGCTGAATGGCAGGAGCCCCAGTCCCACTGCTCAGGACCTGGCTAGCTGCCTGGTGGTAGGGAACAGAGCTCCTGCAGGCTGTGCCATGCCTCAGTTTCCCTACGGAGTGCCCCGTGTGACCCAACCCCAGATCCGGGAATGGTCCCTAAGTCTGACAATAGTTCCTTGTCTGTGGGATGGGGGAGGGATGGCCACCTGGTGGAGTCCGCAGGCACTCGGGGAGAAGGAGCAGAGTGGGGGTTTATTTTAGCTGCCTGGGGGAGGAGGTGTGATCTGTAGATGGGAGGGGCGCCTCAGAGCTGCCTCCAGAGAAGCTTCTAGCTGCTTCCTCTTGTATTCAGCGGGGTCCTGCTTTGGCTACGTAATGGGGCCCAGGAAGACGTCTGTGTCTTGCTCTAAGTCCTCTACCCCTATAGTCAGTTATCACTGTCCCCACTTCACAGAAGAGCATCAGTCTTGGAGTGTGGTATGTCCCTGAGCCAGGCTTTCTCAGCCCCTCTACCTGAGTCACGTTGAGAAAGCAGGCAGTACCCTCTGCAGTGAGCAGCAAGCCATGACCGAGCCCTGAGCTCCTGGCCCGTAGGTGATCGTTCTAGGGTCACATTGGTGTACCTTGGCTGTGGGAAGGACATTGGACTGGCCGGCTCATGACCCTGGCTGACTCCAGGTTTGTTGGCCAAGGCTGGGGAGATTGCTCAGCAGTTAAAATGCTTGCTGCAGAAGCAAGGAGAACCTGAATTTAGATCCCCAGACCCCATGCTATACGAGTGTGGCAGCCTGCCCGTAAATCCAGCCTTAGAAGGAAGAGACAGGGCTTCCTTAGAGCAAGCTGGCTAGCAAGACTGGCCACATCTAATCAGCAAGCTCTGGGATTGATTGAGAGACCCTGCCTCAATAAATAAGGTGGATTGCAAGGGGGGGACATTAACCTCAGGCACCCACACATGTACAAGTATGCATACACATATGGATCTCATGCACACATATATACACATGTGCGCACGCGCGCGCACACACACACACACACACACACACACACACACACACACACATATGAAATGGAAAAGGAAAAAAAATAACTGTGGTCAAAAGAGAGAAGCCAAGTCTAATTATTCCCTAGCTGGTGATTGGTGGTGGTTTTTGTAAGGCTGCTTTGGGGACATTGGGACCAACAGGTCTTGGAAACACTAAACTCCATTTTAATTGAGAAGCAGGCATGGTGGCACACACCCGTGATGCCAGCACTCGAGAGGCTAAGGTAAGGTCAGGAGTTTAACCGTAGCCTGGGCTACACAATGAGCCACTATCTAAAAACAGAACAAAACAAAGACTGTTGGTTCTGGAGAGCAGGGAGTCCTGGCTTGCAGGGAGTCTGTCCTGGCTTGCAGGAAGTCTGTCCTGGCTTGCAGAGAGTCCAAGAGGCAGAATTTGGAGACCCCAGTGGGGCTCAAGGCTCAGTTAACTTGGACAACAGCTTATTGGCTGATTTCAATTTTAGGGACCACCAGCATGGTAACCTAGTTTCATCATTACTGGGAGGGGACATGACTCTGTCACCTACTTGACAGGCAGATCCTCTCTACTGTGCTGGGTGTGTAGGGATCCTCCAGGTGGCATTGTGGCTGAAAGTGTGTGGGACACAGGTTGTCTCCCAAGAGGAAGCTAAATGGCCTAAGAGCCTCACCGAGCTTCGTGTGAAGATGTCTCATAGTTTAGGATCTCGAGGGGCCCAGGCATATTTACTCACATATATTCAACCCTGTTCAGGCCAAGGACAGCGATGACGACGATGATGTCACTGTCACTGTGGACCGAGACCGCTTCATGGATGAGTTCTTTGAACAGGTGGGAACCATGTACCTCGATGTCCCCTCTTGTACCTAATGCTTTCTCACTCATGAGCCAGTGCCGGACTCTCATGCACCTAACCCCTGCTCGCCATCATCCCCCTCTCCCCCACCCCAGGGTGGGGGTGCTCCAGTGTGAGCCAGTTTGAGGGTGAATAGGCCCGTGCCTAGCAGAGTCCATGCTTGGGGTTTTCCGGGAGCTGTGGCCCATCTTTCCTCTGGTTTCCTGCTGTTCTCCTCTAACCCTGCTGACCTGGGTCTGCAGGTGGAAGAGATCCGGGGCTTTATTGACAAGATTGCTGAAAACGTGGAGGAGGTGAAGAGGAAACACAGCGCCATCCTGGCCTCCCCGAACCCCGATGAGAGTAAGTGAGAAGCCGGGGCTCCTGAGCTCCCGATACTTTGCACTGGGGAGCGATGGGGCAGTGGGCGTTTGACCTACATATGTAGAAGACAGGGTTCCTTGTACCAACCCAGTGCTGGAGTTAAGGAAGTCAGCGCCCACTGCCACCAGTAGACATTGACCTGCAATGAAGATTTGTCACAGCCAGGGATGACGGGAATAATCTGTGATCCCAGCAGGTGGTGGTTGAAGGATTCCAAAAAAAAAAAAAAAAAGGTTCAAGGTCTTCCTCAGCTACAAAGAGAGTTCAGGCTAGCCCCACCCTCCCCAGCTTTTCCCTAGGGCCACAGGAAGGACAGGCAGCTCTCCTGGGATGCTGGGAGTTGGGTTGGTGGGTGGATGGATGGACTGACCGAGGGGAAAGTAAGTTGATGGATTGGAGGCTGCCCTGCCCAGCCCCGCCCTTCTTGACTCTCTAGGGAGCAGATGGCAATTCTGAGGTAGCTCTCTGACCAAGCAGGCTACCTGTGAGATCTGGCATCCTGCCTCATGGGAGCTCAGAGCCCTGCATTCTCACGGCTCCAGGAAGTCAGTCACCTGTCTCCCTTCACACGAGCAGCCTGTGTGTGTCGACTCAGTGTTAGACAGGGCCCCTTAACCTGGCCTTACCTCAACACTCCTGTTGAGACTCTATGTGTGTGTGTGTGTGTGTGTGTGTGTGTCCGTGTCCGCTCATGGATGTGAGTGTTCAGGTATGTATGCCGGTAGGTGGGTTTCCAGGACAAACTGTCAGGTGTCCTCTTTGCCCACCCTGCCTTGTGTTTTGCTTGGTTTTGTTTTTTGAGATACTGTCTCAACCAAGGGGGTGGTGGTTGCCCACGCCTTTAATCCCAGCACTCCCAGGGAGGCAGAGGCAGGTGTTCAAGGCTAGCCTGGTATGTAGAGCTAAGACAGTCAGGGATACACAGAGAAATCCTGTCTCAAAAATCCAAGGGGGGAGGAGAGAGAGAGAAACAGATAGAGACAGAGACAGAGACACAGACTGACTGACTCGCCATACAGACCAAGCTGGTCTCTCTGTTATTTTATTAATATTTTTAGATTTATTTTATGTGCACAAGTGTTCTGCCAGCATGCATGCAGTTGTACCACGCGCGTGCCTGGTATCCAGGGAGGTCAGAAGAGGGCATTATGTCTCCTGGAACTGAATGGAACTAGCATGTGGGTTCCGGGAACCGAACCTAGTTCCTCTTAACCACTGAGCCATCCGTCCAGTCCCCCCACCCCCTCCTGTTCCATGTACACATTCAGAGGCTAACTTGAACTTTCAGGACTCCATCTTCTCCATCCACAGTGTGGGTCCCGGGTATTGAACTCCGGCTGTCAGCCTTGGCGGCAAGCTCCCTTACCTACTGATCCAGCTCACAGCGCCCCCAGGCTGGTCTTGAACTCACTAAATTGTCGAGGATGACCTGATGCTCCTGCGTCTACGTCACCAGGGCCCAGGTTGCCAGGGCCCAGCCAAGACTCTCTGCCCGGGAGGTTTTCAACTGCAGGCCCCCACAGGCATTGACTGGCAAGTTCTCTGTCTTAGGGACCTAGGCTAGCCAGCCACTCATACCTGGTCACTGTTCCCTGAAGAAACCTGTCCTATTACTCCATGTCCTCTGGGAGGTCCCAAACCCCTGGGGCTCACATAAGACAAGGGAAGAAAGGGGGACCCCTTACCCTCTGGTCCAGAATAAGTCTCCCTCTGGCCTTTTGGTTCAGTATATTTGAGCCAAGAGCCGTGACGGCAGCTGTATTTTATATGCCCCAAGGAAGACAGAATGGAGTGTGTGGGACCTAACGAGACATCTAGGAGGGAGAGAGAGGGGGACCTCCCAGGACCATGGAAAAGGAGTCCAGTCACCTCACCTCATCCCTTTTCCTAAAGATGTGTCCACAGTGGCAAGGATGACGTGTGTGTCTCTGTCTGTGGTTATCTAGGTCACTGTGTGTCCCTGTGTGGGCTGTGTAATATGGTAATTTTGTGGTAAGAGGAAAAGCAATGAGCTTTTGGATGTAGCTCAGAGGAAGGAGAGCTTGGATGTTCTGGGTTCAGGCTCCAGCAGAGCATAAGCGAGACATCAATGGCACATGTCCGTAGTCGTTCTAGCCTTTGGGGAGGTAAGGCAAAGAGACTAGGAGTTCTGAGACATCTCTGGCTACACAGCAAGTTTTGGGATAGCCTGGGCTACATGAGATCATATCTGAAGGAAAGGGGACTCTGGCAAGGGGACCCTTAAGCTGCTGGACATACATACCGTACCAGAACTACTCTGCTTCCTTTCTTAGCATCCCTGGGTGGCCTACGGAGTGGGTGTGGTACCCAGGAACGGAGCCGTGGAGCCAGGCTAAGATGGCAGCCAAGGGGAGAGGGCACCCCACCCAGGCTGTGGGGCAGGGCAGAGCTAAGGAGGAACATGAAAATTGGCAGCAGGTCATCGGGGGCTTTCCTAGATCAATGCTGGTTCTTCCCTCCTCGGGGGCTGCCATCGGCTGGGCTATTTTAAGTCTGAGCGAAAAAGGCTGAGACTGCAAGAGCAGCTGGTGACCAAGTTTCCTTTTGTTCGTGGGAGGAAGGCTCCCGCCTCCGCGGTGCAGAGCCCCCTCTCCGTCTCACTCACATTCCACTTAGGTGGCTCTCCCATCCTGACACACCACTGCTGTCACCCCTGAGCCCCGTCCCCAGGGTGTATGGTAGGGAAGCGGGTAGCCAAGAACCTGCTCCCAGCTTCTCTGCAGAGAGGGTGGTCCTGGTAGCTTCCTGGGAGAGCAGCTGAACAGCCTGAGGCCTCTGCCAGCCCGAGGTCACAGCTATCTCTAGGACAAGGGCCACTGTCCTCCCATACCTCTCTTTGCTTCTCATGACCCCCGGTGACCTGTCACCTCCATGGCTACAATCTTTCCCCCACCCTGGGGTATTATCTCTTAGAAACTGTTCTTCTGTTACCTCCCCCACACCGCCAACACCAGGGTGCCCTCTGTTTCAGACATTCAGGGCAGCTAACCACCTAGGAAGGACAGCATTGTGAGGAGTTCAAAGTCAGCTGTTGCTTCGACTGGGTAGGCAAGGTTGGACCACTGTGCTCCGGCCTGGTGGGGGTATCTGCTTCCCCTCCTGAGCCATCCCTCAGGTAAAGCCAGGTGAACGGAGCCCACCCTCCACCCTGCTCCCGTTAAGTAAACAGTCCTCAGCGCACAGGCCGACTACAGCCCGACCAGCCTTAAATTTAGCCCCATCTGTTATCTCGGGAGGGGAGGGGGTTCGGGGAGGCAGAGAAGGAGGAGAAGGAGGAGGGCGGCTTCTTGGAAGGCAGCAGCAGGAGAGAGGGTGAGACTGTAGCTAGGGTGGCCTTGGCCTAGAATTGCAGCTGTAGACCAAGACATAGCCAAGGGAAGGAGGGAGATCACAATGCCAGGGTTTGCCCAGAGATCTCCATCCCATTCCTAGTGCTAGAGGCTGAGATCTACACCATGTCTTCTCTCCCCCTCTACCTTCCACCCCCACCTCTCTACCTCATAGAGACCAAGGAGGAACTGGAGGAGCTCATGTCGGACATTAAGAAGACAGCAAACAAAGTTCGCTCCAAGCTAAAGAGTAAGTCGCTCTGGTGGTTGGGGACCTGGCTCCGTGGCAGCTGGGGTCATGGCTCAGTAGGCTTGCCCAGCCTACATGAGGCCCTGAATTCCATCCACAGAACCCCATGAACTGTGTGTGGAAACTCATATCTGTAATCTCAGAAAGTGGAGGTCTGAGGATCAGGAGAGCCTAAGCTACATAGCCTGGGGACAGCCTGGGCTATATGAGAATTATATAGAAATAATAAATTAAAAATAATTTTTAAAATTGCAAAAGCCCACCCGAAGAGGATTCACGCATAGACCACATGTTGTGTCTGTTCACAGACATGCATGCATGTCCAGGGGCCAGGACTATGTAGGGGACATGTTCTACAGGTGGTAGACACCTGGTCCTTCCCCCGCTTCCTGCACAAAAGAGGAATTATCAGGTCACAGAGTGCCTTGAGCTGCCAGATCCAGTACATCCAGGTGCTCAGGTGTGTGTGTGTTCACACACGAGTGTGCACAGCTGCACGCACCTTCCAGCTGTAAGGACTGTTGTCCGTCCCACCTCCACTATTGTTTACAATTTGCCTTCTGTGTGACCCCCATCCCTTGTGGTTGGGAGGGGAGCGGAACCCTTGATTTACGGGCGGGGCCGATGTATGGAGGCAGGGTATTGCTTCCTCAGCGGCCTCCTACCTTCCCACCCCAGGCATCGAGCAGAGCATCGAGCAGGAGGAAGGTCTGAACCGCTCGTCGGCGGACCTGAGGATCCGGAAGACGCAGGTGCAGCCGAATGGCGAGGGTAGGCGGGCATCTGAGTGTCTGGGTACTCGGTGGAGCCCAATACCTACCGGTACCCCTGTCTCCCCACCCCCGACTCCCAGCATTCCACGCTGTCCCGAAAGTTTGTGGAGGTCATGTCCGAGTACAACGCCACTCAGTCAGACTACCGAGAACGCTGCAAAGGGCGCATCCAGAGGCAGCTGGAGATCAGTGAGCTGGGGCAGGGTCCGGGCTGGAAGGGAGGCCCTGTGGCTGAAGTGGTAAAGGGGGCTCATGAATGTGTGGGTTTGAGGGTTGGAGCTATGAACAGGGAGGGCCTGGGGTTGTGGTTTGAGCCAAGTAGTGGTAGGTGTGGCCTGTGGCTAGGGGCGTGATTTGGGTTGGAGGGGTGGTGCCATGAATAGTCTAGGTATGGGGTTTGGCCCAGATAGAGTGGGAGTGGGTAGGACCGTGTAGTGCGGACATACACTGGAGAGGGTGGTGGTGAGGCCATTGGTGAAGCCTGTGACTACAGATGGGGATGGGACCATCAATTAAAGGGTCTGGAGGCGGGGCTTAGAGCTAGAGGTGTGGTTGAGGGTGGGGCTTCTGTTGGAAGCTGGATGCTATTGAACTCCTAGGAGAGGGCCTGACTTAGTGTGATCCCACCCATAGCTGGCCGGACCACGACCAGTGAGGAGTTGGAAGACATGCTGGAGAGTGGGAATCCCGCCATCTTTGCCTCTGGGGTGAGTGTGAACCCCTCCCCTGTTACCAGGACCCATTGACCACATGCCACCACATTACAACACAGTGTGGGGGGCCAAACCCAGGATCAGGGTAGTGTTTGGATACAGCACCCGACTGAGGTGGAAGCGAAGGGAGGGGACCAGATTGAGGGTCGTGTAAATGTCTGTGGCAACGGTGAAATTCAAGACTTGTGTTCAGGTTATGATCAGGTAAGGAGCTTGCTGGCAGGCCTGACGACCTGAGCAGGGTCTCTGGGGCTCAAATGGTAGGAGCAGAGAACTGCAAGTTGTCTATACACACCACACATGCATAAGCTCACACTGTGCACACATATACACGTGCACACATACACCCATGCACACACACACATGCAGACACACATGTACACACACACACAATGTCATAAGGAAAACGTATTGTTGCCAGTTCAAAGCCTGCCAGGGTACCAAGCAGGCATGGTGCAGCGTCCCTTTCATCCCAACACCAGGCAGAGGGAGGCAGAGACAGACGGACGAACAGAGCGAGGAGGATGGAGTCCCTAGCATCCTTGGCTGCACGGCTCACTGGAGGATGGGCTGAGCTGTATGTGACCTAAAACCAAACTGTGTGGCTGTAACTGCAGCAGTGAGGGGACAGACCTGGCCAGGGTTGAGAGCTCACTGGCCGGACTTCTGGTTCAGGAGAAGACTGTGTCACCGAGGCAGGGCGGACAGGACGCCTAAGAAGGGAACGTGATGCTAACTACGCTTACTGCCTGAGTTCCGTCCCCAGGAGCCTCCTGGCGGAGGGAGCGAACTGGCTTCCTTCTCCAAGTTGTCCTCTGACTAGAAGCAAGCCGTATAGTCATGCGCCCATGCATGCAAATATTTTCTTACGTGGTGAGGTAGAAAGTGGTAGATGCCTTGTTCTGGTCACTGCAGATTGGTACATAGACCTGCGTGTGCACGCTCGTGCGCGCGCGCGCGCACACACACACACACACACACACACACACACACACACACAAATAAAAAGTTATTATTATTTTTTTAATTCCAGAAAACTAGGGCTCAGTTCCCAGCACTCACATGGCAGCTCACAACTGTCTGTAACTCCAATTCCAGGGGATCTGGCTCTCTTTCTTTCTCTCTCTCTCAGACACATACACACACACACACACACACACACACACACACACACACACACGGAAAACAATGCAGTGCACATAAAATAAAAATAAATAAATTTTAAAAAAGAAAATAAGTAAATAGATGTGTAGAAAACCCAAAAACAGGACTGGAGAGATGGCTCAGAGGTTTAGAGCACTGCCTGCCCTTCCAGAGGTCCTGAGTTCAATTCCCAGCAACCACACGGTGGCTCATGATCATCTGTAATGAGATCTGATGCCCTCTTCTGGTGAGTCTGAAGACAGCTACAGTGTACTCATATACATAAAATAAATAAAATATTAAAAAAAAAAAAAAGAAAGAAAAACGAAAGAAAGAAAGAACCAAATCACAAGACTGAGCTGTGGTGCGATTGTTAAATAAAGTTCTTGCCTGCCACTACGAAACCTAGGCCTCAGTTCTCGGCACTTTCTAAAACCAGCATGGTTGCAGGCCTATAATTTGAGCACTAAAGAGGTAGAGGCAGGGGCTGGAGAAATGGCTCAGAGGTTAAGAGCACCGACTGCTCTTCCAGAGGTCCTGAGTTCAAATCCGAGCAACCACATGGTGGCTCACAACCATCTGTAATGGGATCCAATGCCCTCTTCTGATGTGTCTGAAGACAGTGACAGTGTACTCATTAAATAAATCTTTAAAAAAGAAGAAGAAGAAGAAGAAGAAGAAGAAGAAGAAGAAGAAGAAGAAGAAGAAGAAGAAGAAGAAGAAGAAGAGGAGGAGGAGGAGGAGGAAGAGGAGGAGGAGGAGGAGGAAGAGGAGGAGGAAGAGGAGGAAGAGGAGGAGGAAGAGGAAGAGGTAGAGGCAGGAGAATTAAAAGTCGAAGCTTAGTTTTAGCTGTATAGCCTGTTCCAGACCAGCCTGGGATTCATGAGATCTTGTCTCAAAACAACCCCATCAGGGCCAACAGGACAGCTCGGCAGGTACGAGCACCAGCCACCAAACCTAAGTACCTGGATTCGATGCCCAGGCCTCTCTTTGTGAAAGGAGAAAAATGCCGGTTGTGGTGGCGCACGCCGGTAGGATTTGCTGAAGGAGGCAGAGGCAGGTGAAAGGAGAAAACTGACTCCTGTCTGGCTTTCACGTGTGTGCAGTTGGACATGCTTGCATGAGCATACATACATACATGTGCAACAAGTAATAAATGCAAATTCTTTATTTTTTTTTGTTTTTGTTTTTGTGTTTTTTTTATTTTGTGCAACAATGTTTCACTGTGTAGCTCTGACTGTCCTGGAACTCTTTGTGTAGGCCTGGGTGATTTGGATCTCACAGAGATTGGCCTGCTTATGCCTCTCAGGGACACCATGTCTGCCATAATAAAACAGTCACGTGGCGAGCACTAACTGTGGGGGAGTGTCACGAGCTCCTTCTTTCAGACAGGAATCAAGTCCCACAGAGACTCAGCAATGGTGCCAGACAGGAGGTTGGAAAGGCTGTGGCTGCTGCTTTTGGGAAGCCTCTACTCACTCAGCTGCCTCCTCCTTGGCCCCTATTCTAGTCTCATTTCTATCGCTGTGAGGAAAAAAAAAAGCAACTCAATGGAGAGGGGTCATGTTTTAGCTGACAGGATTGAAGCAGCTAGTCACCTCGCAGTCAAAGTGGAGAGAGAGAATGAATGTTTGCATGCCTAGTGCCCAGCTAGCTTTCTCTCCCCATAGCCCAGGATCTTCTGTGTAGGGAATGGCAGCACCCACAGTGGGCAGGGTCTTCTCACATCAGTTAACATTGATAATTAAGACAGTCCTTCATCGACATGTCCCTAGCTAAGCTGATTTAGGTCATCCTCATTGAGGAGAGACTCTCTTCCCGGGTGACTCTAAATTATATGAACTTGACACAACTCTCGAGCCTGGAGAAATGACTCTGTGGTCATTATAAACGCATTTGTCCTTGCTGCTCTTCTGGAAAACATGAGTTTGGTTCCTAGCATTCATGTCTGATAGCTCATAACCACCTGTGACTCCAGCTCCAGGGCCTCTGACACCCTCCTCTGGCCTTCTCAAGCACCAGACTCATGTGCATATACCCAGACAAACATATATGTATAGATTTCAAAACAAAAAAGGACAGCCTCCCTTACAGTCCAGCCCTTCTCCTCAGCATCAGGGTCCCTCTGCTCTACCCTGTAGATCATCATGGACTCCAGCATCTCGAAGCAGGCCCTCAGTGAGATCGAGACCAGGCACAGTGAGATCATCAAGTTGGAGAACAGCATCCGGGAGCTACACGATATGTTCATGGACATGGCCATGCTGGTGGAGAGCCAGGTGAGGACCCTCGTCCCCGATGTTGCCCTCGGTCCCAGCAACATCCAGGGCCACACTAACCCCTTCCCTTTCCACCCAACACGCTGCCCTGCCCGGGAGGGACAGAGTATCTTCAGGTAACCATACTGTTGTAAGGGCCTCCAGGGATCCCGTTGCATGGCTCTGCTTGCTCCCCTAGGCCCTGCATGGCCCCACCTCTCCCTCCAGCCCTGTCCTGGCTTCATGAACTACATCAAGGGCCACTATAGACTGGCTGCCTTGCTTGGAACAAAAGGCATAGCAATGACCATGCATGTGCGTGTGTGCGTGGACCTTATACTTTTGAGACAGGGTCTCTTGTTGAATCTGGAGTTTACCAAGTCACCTATACTGGCTAGCCAGTGAGCCACAGATCCCCTTGTTTCCAGCTCCCAGAAGTTGGGTTACAGGTATGTGCCACTGTACCTGACTTTTTACATAGGCGCTGAGGACCAAAACCAAGGTGCTTGTCAACTGAGCCATCTCAGTCCCCATTACCTGACTTGCAAGTTTTTCCTTTCTATTTTTAAAAAAAAAAAAAAAATTCTCGAGACCATATCTTGCTATATAGACCAAGTTGGCCTTGAACTCATAAAGATGCGATTGCTTCTGCATGCCCCATGCTGGGATAGGAGGACGTGCCCATGGCATAACATATATTCACTCAGAACTTGGTCTACTCAGGGCTTCCTTTGCCCAGACACACGTGTATGGCGGAAAGGGACCAGCTAGGAGGGGCTCCCAGGAGCAGCAAGGAGTGACGTCCAGCTGAGGGACCAGCAGTACCAAGAGCTCAGTAAGAGGCTAAGCTTGAGGAGACAGGAGGGCTGAGGGACCCAGGGAGTGGTCAGGGCCAACCCAGAGTTGGAGACAGATGATGTGGTAACGGGTAGTCTCATATACGCCAGCCTCAAATTTACATAGCTTAAGACTACCTTGAACTTTTTTGTTTTGTTATAATTTATTTGTTTTTCATGTTTTTTTTTTTTTTTTTTGGTTCTTTTTTTCGGAGCTGGGGACCGAACCCAGGGCCTTGCGCTTCCTAGGTAAGCGCTCTACCACTGAGCTAAATCCCCAGGCCCTTTTTTCATGTTTTTTTAAGTGTATGAGTGGTCTGTCTTCGTGAACACCTGCATAGCAGAAGAGGGGATCAAATTCCTTTGTAGATGGTTGTGAGCCAACATCTGACGCTGAAACTCAAACTCCCAGACCTCTAGAAGAACACCAAATGCTCTTAACTGCTGAGCCATCTCACCGGCCCAATCTTGGACTTTTTTAAAGAATTTTTTTTTCTTTTCTTTTTTTCGGAGCTGGGGACCGAACCCAGGGCCTTGCGCTTGCTAGGCAAGTGCTTTACCACTGAGCTAAATCCCCAACCTCTTAAAGAATTTTAATTTATTATTTTAATGCGTGTGGGTGTCTTGTCTGTATACATGTCTGGGCACTAAGGCCTGGGACTCCTGGAGGCCAGAAGAGGTATCTGATTCCCTGGGACTGGTGTGATGGATGGTTGTGATTTGACAAGTGGGTGCTGGGAATTGAACCAGTGTCCTCTGTGACAGCTACCAGTGTTCATAACCACTAAGCCATCTCACCAGTCTAACACTGAACTTTTTTATTTAAAAAAAATTTTTACTGAGCCATCTTACCAGTCTAACACTGAACTTTATTTAAAAAAAAATTTTATGTCTGTGTCTGTCTGTGTATCTGTGTCTATCTGTGTATCTGTGTCTGTGTGTCTGTGTATCTGTCTGTGTCTGTGTAGCTGTCTGTGTCTGTCTGTGTCTGTGTGTCTGTCTGTGTCTGTGTGTCTATCTGTGTATCTGTGTCTATCTGTGTATCTGTGTCTGTGTGTCTGTCTGTGTCTGTGTATCTGTCTGTGTGTCTGTGTATCTGTCTGTGTCTGTGTATATGTCTCTGTGTATCTGTCTGTGTGTCTGTGTCTGTGTGTCTGTGTCTGTGTATATGTCTCTGTGTAGCTGTCTGTGTCTGTGTAGCTGTCTGTGTCTATGTAGCTGTCTGTGTCTGTCTGTGTATCTGTCTGTGTCTGTGTGTCTGTGTCCATTTGTGCTCAAAGGAGAGAGTTTCTGGCTTGGTGACATCAGCTTTTATCCCCTAAGGCACCTCCCCTTCTGGTCCTTGGACTACTGTCCTCTTGGCTCTCATTCCCAAACGATGAGGCTGTATGACAGTATTCAGTCGACATTGTGCTGGAGATCAAATGTGGGCCCTCCCAAAACCGAGTCACATCTCCACCCCAGCCCTTCGCTTTTGTTTTGAGGCAGGGTCTTCCTCTGTAGCCTTGGCCTCAGACCTGTGGCAATCCTCATCGCTGAGAGCTGGAATCACAGGGGCAAACCACCATGTTTGCCTTCGTCGACGTGGATTTTACCGTTGACTTTTTAGTTTTGGTTTTGTTTTGTTCTTTTGCCTTTGTGAAATAATCTTGCTGTTTAGCCCAAGCTAGACTTTGAACTCGGGATCCTGTCTGGGTCTCCTCGGTGCTAAGATTTTAGCTGTTACCACACCTGGCTTTGTCGAGGTTTTGTTATTGTTTGTTTGTTTGTTTGTCTGTCTGATTTGGTGATGGTCTTCAGGGACATTGTGTGTTTATGATTTCTTTTACCTTTATAAAAAAGGGTTTTGCTGGGCTGGAGAGATGGCCTCAGTGGTTAAGAGCACTGACTACAGCACTGACTGCTCTTCCAGAGGTCCTGGGTTCAAATCCCAGCAACCACATGGTGGCTCACAACCATCTGTAATGGGATCCGATGCCCTCTTCTGGTGTGTCTGAAGACAGCTACAGCTATATATAATAAATAAATAAATAAATAAATAAATAAATAAATAAATATTTTTTTTTGGTTCTTTTTTTTTTCGGAGCTGGGGACCGAACCCAGGGCCTTGCGCTTCCTAGGTAAGCGCTTAAATATTTTTTAAAAAGAAAAAGAAAGGAAGAAAGAAAGAAAGAGAGAGAGAGAGAAAGAAAGGGTTTTGCTATGTAGCCCAGGCTAGTCCTGAATTCCTGATCTTCTTGCCTCAATCTCCTGAGTGTTAGGCTCACAGATCATGCCTGGCTAGACCAAAGGTTCTAGGGGTAGGTGTGTTATGAGCAGTGGGCAGGTCTGAGAAAACTGTGCCAGGTTCTCCTGAGAAACCCTGAGGAGAAGACATCAGACTTAGGCTGAGATCCAACATGGTTGTAAGTCTTGTGGGACAGTGTCACACTCAAATGAAAGACATGGGATCCGAAGAGGACTGTGGGGGCTGGGCAGAGAGTTTCAGCATCTGAAGACAGCAGACATGAGCTTTCTGGAACTGTCCCCCAACCACTGAGGCTTGCCCATGCTCTTCTGGTAAGCTTTGGCCAAGGAGAAGTACAGACTGTGACCCACCCACTCCTGCCCTGCCTTTGCCTGGCATTGTCCATTTCCTAGGGTCACAGCTGACTACCCCCTCTGCATGGTCCTCAACCTTGTCTGAGACTGCATGGCCAATTCTACACCCCAGGATGGCTGCTCTTTGGGACGGGTGGGAGCTGCTCCTGGCATGTTGTACTCAGGCCTAGTGGCACAGGTGAGAAGCTACGTGCCCTCCTCACACAACTCTTCTCTCCCTCTCTCTCTCTCTGACTTCAGAGTACTTTCCTCAACCCCTACCCTGCACCCTCTCCTGGTCCTGAGGAGGGAGGCCTGGACCTTGGGTGCCCCTGGCCCTGCAGGGGGAGATGATTGACAGGATCGAGTACAATGTGGAACACGCTGTGGACTACGTGGAGAGGGCCGTGTCTGACACCAAGAAGGCCGTCAAGTACCAGAGCAAGGCACGCAGGGTCAGTGGCCAGCTCCGCCTAAACTCATACCCCAGAGAACCCCCAAGCTGTGGGATCCTCCTCCCCTCCTACTTGTCCCATTTTCAGAACCTCCAACCATAGCCTTCACTTCTCCATCAACACTCCATTCTAGGCCATTCCTGATACTAGTCCGGCCCTCCAGAATCCAGCGCTTATTTTACAGATTTTTGGTTGTTTTGTTTTAATTTGTTCCATATTGGGGTTCCATATTGCGGATGGAACCCAGGATCTAGGAAATGCTAGACCAAAGCTCCACCACTGAGCCCCGCCCCCAGCCCCTCACTGGGGGATTCTAGGCAGGGGCTCTACCACTGAGCCACGCCCCAGCCCCTCACTGGGGGATTCTAAGCAGGTGCTTTACCTCTAAGCCACGCCCCCAGCCCCTCCCTGGGGGATTCTAGGCAGGGGCTCTACCACTGAGCCACGCCCCCAGCCCCTCCCTGGGGGATTCTAGGCAGGGGCTCTACCACTGAGCCACACCTCCAGCCCCTCACTGGGGAATTCTTGGCAGGGGCTCTACCACTGAGCCACGCCCCCAGCCCCTCACTGGGGGATTCTAGACAGGGGCTGTACCACTCAGCCATGCCCCCAGCCCCTCTCTGGGGATTCTAGGCAGGGACTCTACCACTCAGCCCCAGCATGAGCCCTCATTCCAGTCTCTCCCACTGCTCTTCTGAGGCCTTCCTTTTGTGTCCCTGCAGAAGAAGATCATGATCATCATTTGCTGTGTGATTCTGGGCATCATCATCGCCTCCACCATCGGGGGCATCTTTGGATAGAAACCACCCCACCCACGGCTCCATTCTGGATGGGTCTCCCTGAGGAGGCCCCTGGCTGCTGCACCTAGCTGGGTTGCCCTCCCCACTCCTGCCTTCTGGCTGGGAGTCCTTTTCCCTCCCATCCAACACCGCTCCCTCTCTGCCATGAGGCTCCCGTCCCCACCACCCTGCCCCAAGCCGTGTCGTGTGCATGATCTTGTGACAGTGTGTGTCTGTACAGGAGGCAGAGGGGAGCAGGATCGGGAACAGCCAGAGGGGCTGGGTACAGGCCAGTGTGGGCAAGACTCGGGCCCTGGCCAGGTCCGCCTTCCTTCAGGCCTGGGGCCTACGCTTCCCTGGGACTCAGGCTCCTTTCTGGACCCCAACCTTGCCCTCAC
The DNA here is from genome assembly GCF_021556685.1 of Rattus norvegicus. Taxonomy (NCBI): domain Eukaryota; kingdom Metazoa; phylum Chordata; class Mammalia; order Rodentia; family Muridae; genus Rattus; species Rattus norvegicus. The sequence goes on along the minus strand of NC_141545.1, from coordinate 28,647,854 downwards.
TCGCCCTGCCCTCTGGCTTCCTCAGCTCTCCCCACCATGCCAAGGCACCTGGAGGGTGGGGACCAGCTGGTCACATGGTGCTGCTTTTCAGGTTAGGGGTGGGGACAGCTCAGCACTGAGTCTTTGTTAGCTGCCCACTGCCAGGATGCTCAGGGTGCCACGGCTGCTGGTGTGCTAGGAGCACCCAGTACCCCTCTTTGGGCAAAGCCTGACAGTGTCTCTGGCCTCAGCTGCCCTTACCACAGCCCTGGGAGTCCTGTTCCTGGGCTGGGCCTGAGCCTAGTGATCCTTTGCTAAGAAGCTCAGTGGTGCCATCTCCAGCCTTGCTCTGAGCTGGAGAGGTGGAGCAGGCCATAGTCCTCTGCCCACAGTCTCTAACGGGCATGTTAAGTCGTGGCCGGAGTTGCATGTTGGGGACAGCGGTTCCCTGCTCCCTTTCTGCTCTGAAAAGCCAGGTGTCACTTTGGGCCTGCAGTCTCACCCTGCCCTGTCTCCCATTGATGTGCCACGTGGTGTCAGGTGTACTGGATGCAGTATTCAGCAGCCAGCTGGGGAGGGGGCTCCCCACTTTCCTCCCCTGCCAACTTGGGGCTTCTCAGAGTCAAAAATGTACCCCCATGCCCCAGGACCCCTTTCTCATCCACAGGCAAGGAGTATGCATGCGACTGCATGCAGCGGGAGCTGGGGCCGTGTCTGTGTGCCCCTTCCCCTCCGCTTTGCTCCTGCCCAGTGACTGACCACTGTCCGTGCTGCCTTCTCTCATGGCCACTTCCCTTTACCCCGTCACCAAAGGTCTCGGTACAACCAGCTGCCCATTTTGTGAGATTTTTATGTAGAATAAACATTTGTATCTGGAGTGAGCCTCTGTTTGGAATTTTTCTTTTCCCACCTGCAGTGTAGGGGAATCAACCCTGGAGGTGCCGATGGGGACGAGGCTCAGAGATGGAGGATCCCTCCGTCAACACACAGGCCTTCATTTGCCTCTGGGTGGTCAGTGGGTGACATCTGGGCTTTTGAGACAAGCCCCAAACCCCACATCCTTACCTAGGGGGAAGCCAATGCCCTTGCTTATCAAAGGCAAGGTTCCAGGTCTCACGTGTACATGAACACTTAGCCAGCATGCATGCATGTGCCTGAGGCACTCAGAGGTCGGAAAAGTGGGTTGACTCCCCTGCAACTGGATTTGTGGATAGTCTCAGTCCCCATGTGGGTGCTGGGAACTAGTTCCAGTTTCTCTGCATAAGCCATGTCTCCACCTCAGAGATCTTGGTTTTTAAGTTTTTCTTGTTTCAAGCTAGGATCTCACTAGGTAGCCATAGCTGGCTGTTCTGGAACTTACTATATAGTCTAGGCTGGCTTCAGATTCAGAGATGCGCCTGCTCTGCTTCCCAGGGGCTGGGACTAAAAGGGAGCACCACTGTACCTGGTGATTTATGAGCATGTGTCTGCCATATGAGTGTGTTTGCCTGGGGTGGCCGGAGGAGAGTGTTGGATCCCCTGGACCTGGGGTAATGGGTGTTCTGCGCTCACAACATGGGTTGTAGAAACCAAACTCAGGTCCTCTGGAGGAGCAATAAATGATCGAAACCACTGAGCTATCTCTCCAGTCCCTTCAAGAAAAAGGTACATGGGTGCTTGAGCATGTATACATGTATGGGGAGATCCAAGGACAACTTTGGTCCTCGCCTTTTACCATGTTCAAGCCAGGTGAGATATTTTGTTCCCTGGGTATAGCTGACCTGGGAGTTTCGGGGGATGGCTGCTGGATCCCACACATCCCAGAGCCTGAGGCCACTAAATACTAAGATATTTAACATTTCCCACTTGAGGCAAGCGGCTTGGGAGTTGCAGAGACCTGAGGCAGTATACACTCAAATTCCCAAACCCCATTCCCAACATGTGTACAAAGTGACATGCAAGATGAGTTCAATTCAGGGACCCACCTGTGCCCTAAGCAAAAGAATGCTTCTGTCTATTCCAGGCCTGTATATCCAGTTCTTGCCTGGGAGCCATGCAGTGGTCCCCAACAGAGGAACCTGAGACACTAGCTCAGGGGAAGCCAGGGACACCAGTTACTTAGAAAGTAATTTAATGCATTTAGGACAAAATAAAACATTCTTAGAAATGTTTTTCCTTTTGGTTTTTAAGACAGGTTTTTGCTGTGTAGCCCAGACAGGCCTGGAACTTTCCAACTTCTTGTCTCAGACTCCCGGGAGGGTGTTGCGATTATAGGATGTGAGCTGCCAAACCCAGATCCCTGCAACTCTTAGTGAAGAAATATTTTGAGAGCGTCCCAACTCTTCTAAAATACTATGTTGCTAGCTGCTGAGGTAAACAGTTCAATCCAGAAAATTCCTGAGGCAGGTCCTGGGTTGGATAGCGCCCACTCTGAGCAGAGTGGGTGGCAGGACCGTCTGCATCTGCAGACTGGATGTGTGTGGGTGGCCAGGCTCTCCGGCTGATCAGATGTGGCTCCCTCAGAAGCGGGGCTTGCGCTTGCGGCCGGTGTACTGCGTGTCAGGTCTGACCTCCCTGCAGATGGACGGACAGACAGAATGGGCTCAGGGGCGGCCACAGCACCCCTCCCTGCCCGCTGTCCATGCCAGCCTCTACTCACTTGCCCTGGCGCCTGCGCCTCTCCTTCTTCTCTAGGACCCACTCCCGGCTCTTCTTCACCAGGTCTCTCCGGGCCTTCTTGTGTGGAGCCCTGGCCAGAGACAGAGAGGTGGGTTGTGGGGTGGGGATGGCTAAGCTGTGCTCAGGGGCAGCCCAGAGGCTCCATCTTCCTTTCTGTGATTTCCACTCTGGACTCCTCAGCAATAGGACCAAACCTGGCTTAGCAGAGCTGTGGCGTGTGGTCTGTGCCCCTGCAAGGTGCCACTGGGTGGATGGCCTGGTGTCTAACACACACCTGGTGCATGGGTAACTCCAGGAAGCAGTAACTCAGAAGCCTGGTAGTGCCCAAGGGAAGCCACGGCACCTTCCCAGTCCAGTGTTGCCACTTAAGGTGCTCCAGGCTTGAGAATTCAGTGTGACTATGGAAGCCAGTGTCCATCCCACCCCCACCCCACTCAAGCGTCTATCAATGTCTGAGGCCGGAAAACAAGACTGCCCGCTCACAGCAGTCCTGACGAGAATGCTCCTCACAGACTTGTCTTGGCCTCCAGCCCTGGCCAAGGAGGAATGTGATCCCCATGGCTCAATGGACAAGAGGCCCGAGGAAGACAGGGTGCCCGCTCACCCAGCCACAGCCACATTCCCGTGGGCTGCTGGGATGAAGTGATGAAGGAGAATGGCCGGCTGCTTCAGTGTAGGCTGAGGCCCCTGGGTGCTGACAAGAGCCAGGGCCTAGCCTTGCTGAACCCTAGCCTGGCAGAGCAGAGGCCCATGAGCTACTCGGCATGTGTGGCAGGGCAGGGCTACCCAAGCCACCAGGAAAGAAGGCAGGCTACGTGAGGCCAGAAGGGTGCCACGGAAGGAAGTGTCAGGTTGGTAGAAAAGCCAGTCAGGAGCCTGCCCCCCTCTGTGACCAGGTGAACAGCAGGAATTAGTGGTCAGTTTCGGCAGCACAGCGCCACACCACCATGCACGCTGTGGGATGCGTAAGTGTGGCTTGTGACCGGATCTGGGAGGTTCCTAGCTGCCAAGAAGACAAGGAAGGAAGCAAGGGACTAAGCGGGGTGAAGAAGAAAGGAAAGAGGGATGGAACAGCCCAGAAGGACAGGATGGGCTGACAACCAACACCGCGCTGATACCGGTGTGAAGCTAAGGGACCCTACAGTGCATGCAGGGGCTTGGATGCCTTGGGCTTCCTCTGCAAAGCTGAGTAGAAACATCTAGAAGAGTCCTAATGCGCAACGGGGAATGAGCAGGGAAGGTAAGGAAGGACTCTGTGTGAGCGAGGGTCAGGGGTCAGGCTGGGAGAGCCTGAGCAAACGTGTGGGCAGCGCGAGTGGGGATGAACTGGGAGGCACCAGACAGAGGAGTCACAGAGGTGGAAAGGAAAGAGGAAGTGACCAAGGGCGCCCGGAGGGAGGCCATGTGGAAACCTGTTTCTTCTCTTACTGAAACAGAGACAGAAATGGGGCAGGTGAGACGGGGCAGGTGAGACGGGGCAGGTGAGACGGGGCAGGTGAGACGGGGCAGGTGAGAGGCTCAGAAGGTCCTGTGCTTGCTGCGCCGGCCTGGCCCCTGACCCACAGGGTCCCCTACTCATTCCTCTCAGCTTTGCAGAGGAAGTACAGAGCGCCCAATCTCTGCATGGTCCTCATGCCTCGTCCTCACACGAGGGTCTGTTGGTGACACATGCTTTCCGTAAGCTGGGCTGTGTGGAACAATCTGCATATCCGTCCCCATCTGTGGGGAGCTGTGTGTGGACGGGGAGGACTCGGGAGGGTGGGGATGAGGATGCAGGAGCCCAGGAAGGCTGAAAGTGGCTGGAGGGATGGTATGGGGGACGTGTAATGGAGCACCCTGCCCAGTGCGTCAATACGGGGCACGCGCAGGCTCACACAGGAAGCTAAGGCGCCGTGGCTGCCCCGGTGCTCTTCCTGAAGAGGGGCAGACACAGTCCAAGAGGCACATCTGGTTCTAACATCTCTTTGGTGCTGCAACTGTGTCTAAGCTAAGGCTGAGGTGAAAGCGGAGAGTAACGGCCCAGCCCTTGCCTGGTCCCCGCACCTTCCACCTTACCGTTCACTGGTGAAAGCGGACTCGGAGGCCTGGTCTGCTTCCTGACTTTCAGTCAGCCCCTGCAGGAAACAAAGCTCTCAGGTCACCCTGTAGCTCACTACTCAACACAGAAAGAAGAGCATCCAGGCCTGAGTAAGCCCAGTAGGCCTGAAGACAGGCCACAGGGGTGGGAGTTCCCTCCCAGGACCTGCAGAAGTCTCTCTCAGATAGCTGGCTCTGTATGTAGAGAACTGGGAAACCCTGACCATGGCAGCCCTCCCAGCATGCTCCTGTGTTGGGAAAAGAAGGTACGACCTGAAGACCAAGGCTCTTCCTTACCTTTGGCAGGGAGGTGGAAGGCCCAGAAAACAGACAGAGGTAGAACCTGAAATGAGAGAGGGCAGGAGGAAGCCTGGCTCACAAGGCCTAGCAGCAGCACAGGGTCCTTGTCCTACATTGTTGTGGCCCTGCGCACCTACCCAGCGTTCCTCTGGCTACATAGTAGCCTGAAAGGGCCCCAGCAATATGGAGTCAGGTCTTGGTCCCAGCACTCGCTGTGTATGTGTGTACACACGAGGTCAGAGGTCAGCCTCAGCTGTCATTCCTCAGGCACCACCCATTTGTTCTTTGACAGGGTATCTCACTATCCGAGAGCTCAGCAAGTAGGCTAGGCTGGCTGGCCAGAGTCCCCAGAGATCTGCCTAGCTTCATGTCCAGGGCCCTAGGATCACAAGTGAGCACCACCATGCCTGGCTTTTAACATGAGTGCTGGAAATGGGACATCAGGCCCTCAAGCTTACAAAGCAAGCTTCACCCACTGAGCCATCGCCCCGGGCCCTGGCACTTACTTCTTTGCTTTGGCACTGTTGGGGAAGTCCACCACCACACCGCCAGTGAAGCCTGCTCTCGTGGCCTGGGTTGTGATCAGCTCCAGCTGAGGAGATAGGGTCAGGGAACGATCAGAGGGACAAGAGGGACAAAAGCTGGAGATATTCTCAGCCCTCACTGGTCAGAATCTAAAGCCTTCTCTAGCTCGACCTTTCTGACTCCAGATGCCTGGAAAGCCACCAAGGCAGAATTCAGGCTGTAGCCATTCTCAGCAGCCCCATACTGAGGGAGTATCAGAACAAACCAGTTCTGTCCATTCCCACCATCTGCTCCAAGGTCCCATCTCCCAGCCCTTAGGAGATGAATGGGGTCAACTAGAGCTGACTTGGTTCTGATCCCACAGAATCCCTCTCTTAGGCCACACAGGACGGAGCTGCCGAGGTCCTCTTGCTGCCCCTAAATCCACTGCATTATGGGAATGGACAGCATCCCAGCAACGCCTCACAGCACCTTAACTCTCTTCTCTCTCAGAGCTTCAGATGGAGGCCAGGCCCAGTGCATGCTACATGAGACTGAGCCAACCACAGGCTCCCTACCATCTCACCTATCAAAGAAGACAGCACTTCGGCCTCCCCTACAAACACGCCCCCTCTCAGGAAGCCGCCTGGGGTCACAGTGCCACTACTAGGGTACCCTGCCCTTGTTTGACCAGGCAGCATGACTTCCATGTTCTGTCACATGCCCGGGCAAGAAGGCAGCTGAGTGGCGAAAACGTTGTATGTTCTCCCCTCCCCGAAGCCCTAGCTACCTGCTCACCTGCTCCGAGTTCTCGGGGTACAGCTGCAGGACAGCTCGGGCCCCACGGACCTGTAGGCAACAGAAATGTCATGACCACAGAAGTGTTCTGTGGAATCATGACCACAACACTCCTGTCATGGGCAAAGTACCACTCTCATGGCTCAGAATACCATCACCAACTAAAGACTCCTAACCTCTGGGGTGCATGTTGCTAAAGCAGACATCTAACTTACAGTTGCAGGAAGAAAAACTGGGGCCAGGTGGTGCATGTCTGTAACCTAAGCCTTCGGGAGGCAGAGGCAGGAGGATCACCACGTGCTCAGGTCTAGCCTGGTTTACACAGTAAGTCCCTGTCTCAAAAGAAAAGGGACGAGGAACAAAAATAACCCAGTTGGTGTTGGAATTAAAGGTGTTCGCCATGGGCTGGAGAGATGGCCCAGTGGTTAAAGCGCTTGCTGCTCTTCTGGAGGACCCGGGATCCACTCCCAACACCCATGTGGCAGCTCATAGCATCTACAACCACAGATCCAGGAGATCTGCTGCCCTCATCTGGACTCTGTAGGCACCAAGCACGAATGTGGTTCACAGACATATATGCAGACAAAACATTCACACACGTAACATAATAAAAGGAAGTAAGAGGAGAAAAAAAGAAACAGACCAAAAAAAAAGAGGAAAGGAAAAAGGTACATGCCACAATGCCTGGCATGATTCTTTGTTTTTTGAGACAGGGTTTCCCTATGTATCCCTGTCTGTCCTGGAACTCACTCTGTTGACCCGGCTGGCATCGACTCAGAGATCTGCCTGCCTCTGTCTCCAGAGTACAGGGATTAAAGATATGCACCAACAGCCAGTAATAAAAAAAAAATTTTTTTTTCAAAAGAGAAAGTTAGACAAGGGCTGGAGAGGTGGCTCAGTGGTTAGAACTGACAGCTCTTCCAGAGGTTCTGAGTTCAATTCCCAGAAACAACACAGTGGCTCACAGCCATCTGTAATGGGATCCTATGCCCTCTTCTGGTGTGTCTGAGGCTAGAGGCAGTGTGCGCACATGCAGAAAATAAATAAATCTTTGGAAAAAAAAATAAAAGGAGGAGCTGGGGAGGAACTTCTAGAGGACAGGGGCACTCTGGCAGGTGACCTCTGTGTGCTACACATGCCTCTTCTCGGTCAACTCAGTGTCTCAGATGCTGGCCATGCTGCCACACCTGGGCTTTTTTTCTTTTGCATTTTTGAGGCTTCTCTGGTTGACTTTGAGCTTCCTGTGTATCAAAGGCTGGCCTTGAACTCCCAACTGTCCATGGATTCCATGTCTATACAACCTGCGACTGAGTGTTCCACAGGCCGTGCTCCTTTCTTAGCAGCCTTGTCATGGATCCCTTCAACTTCATCCTTGAACTTCCAAGACAGGAAGAAGGACAGACAGACACGCATGCATGCAGAGGAAGGAGCTTATACTCACGAGGGCAGAGTACAGAGAAGAAAAGAAGCAGTAGAGGCGCCTGGCAGGGATGTCCGACTTCTTGTTTGCGTTGCAGAGCCACTGCACCGCAGAGATGCTGAAAAGGACGAGACCTCGTTAAGTGGGACCAGTGCCTTCCCCAAAGACCTCCAGGGGACTCTGCCGTCACCCGCACTGATCTGCGGCCTGCAGCTCACGCTGTAGAGGCCAGCCCACTCTTGGTCACTTCTTCACAACACAGTCCACTTGGGGAAAGAACTTACTTCCTTCAGCCATCCCAGGAAAAGGTTTTCTCAGCCAATGTCTCTGTGAACTTCCAGGTACCAAGGCCATGGCGGCCCACCTACCCCTTCATCCTCTCACACCAAGGGAAACCCGCCAGTCACTTAGCCCAGCCACTCAGCTGCCTGCCCCTTTACACCCTTCTGTGTATCTACTAACGCTCTTCAAACCACCCAGATCGCAAACCTTCTCCAGTTACGTTCTTCACTTCTGGCCTACCCCTCTCCACACCCGGCCACAGAATGCCATCCTACTGGCCTGGCATGAGCAAGGCCTTCAGTTTCATCTCCGACGCCACAAAACAAAACCGGCACATCAGCCAGGTGGTACGCACATTTAATTCCAGCACTTGGGAGGCAGAGGCAGGTGGATCTCTGTGAGTGTATACAGGGGCTTTGGGCCGGATAGGGCTGCATAGTAAGATTCGTCTTTAAAAACAAACCAGAAAGAGCTTGAAGGGGCTCGAGACCCCATATGAACAACAATGCCAACCAACCAGAGCTTCCAGGGACTAAGCCACTACCCAAAGACTATACATGGACTAACCCTGGGCTCCAACTGCATAGGTAGCAATGAATAGACTAGTAAGAGCACCAGTGGAAGGGGAAGCCCTGGGTCCTGCCAAGACTGAACCCCCAGTGAACGTGATTGTTGGGGGGAGGGCGGTAATGGGGGGAGGACGGGGAGGGGAACACTCATATAGAAGGGGAGGGGGAGGGGTTAGGGGGATGTTTGCCTGGAAAAAGGGAAAGGGAATAACAATTGAAATGTAAATAAGAAATACCCAATTTAATAAAGATGGAGAAAAAAAACAAACAAAAAAAAAACAGAACCCACCCCGCCCCCACACACAAACGCTTCATATCTCTCTTTTTTTTTTTTTTTTTGTTTGTTTGTTTTTTGTTTTTTTGGAGCTGGGAACCGAACCCAGGGCCTTGCGCTTGCTAGGCAAGCGCTCTACCACTAAGCTAAATCCCCAACCCTGCTTCATATCTCTTTAACATCATTGCTTTAACTCTGAGCCAGGACCTCAAGCAGCCTAGCCTCCAACTCATGTGGCACAGGAAGAGCTTGCACTGCTAATCCCCAGTGCGGGGATTACCACCATGTGCAGCAACAGCTCACACTTCCAACAGTAAGCTCAACACTGCAGAGCCGGGGATTAAGGTTCAGGGGCTGCAGTAAGCTCAACACCGCAGAGCTGGGGATAAGGTTCAGGGGCTGGAGAGATGCTCAGTGACTCAGAGTACTTGCTGCTCTTACAGGACACCAGTTCAGTTCCCACCACCCGCACTGCAGCTCACCACCATCTCCAGTGGCAGGGGACTGTCCTCTAGCAATCACGGGACCAGGCAATCATGCGGTACATGCCCATGCACACAGGCCGACACATGCATAAAATAAAATAAACAAATCCTGCCAATGAGAGCTTGTCTGAGACTAGAGGCAGTGTCTGAGGAACAACCCGAGGGGGCTCTCTTGCCTCCACTTGTCTGTACCCACAAACACAACAATGTGTACACACACAATTATTTCTAGCTGTCTTCATCCTTATAAATCTACAAATCGGGCTGGAGAGAAGGCTCAGTGGTTAGGAGCACTGACTGTTCTTCCAGAGGTCCTGAGTTCAATTCCCAGCAACCACATGGTGGCTCACAACCATCTGTAATGGGGTCTGATGCTCTCTTCTGGTGTGTCTGAAGACAGCTACGGTGTACTCACATACATAAAATAAAAATAAAAATCTTAAAAAAAAATTTTTTTAAATAAATCTACAAATCTTAGACCATGTACATTTGATGAGTCACTGAGTCTGCATCCTGGTCCTTGTATGGAGAACAAATGATACTTTTGAAGAATCTCCTTTCTCTCCACCATGTGTATTCTGGACATCAAATGCGGGTCTGCCAGGCTTGCTAACAAGCCGTGATCACTGAGCCAGCTCCCCAGAACACGTAAGTTTTTAAATGTGATGTAATGACTGCTATATAGCCAGGTTTAGACAACGTTCATCTATGAAACTAAAAGTGGACGGTAAAGAATGTCACCTGGGGGCTGGGGATTTAGCTCAGTGGTAGAGCGCTTACCTAGGAAGCGCAAGGCCCTGGGTTCGGTCCCCAGCTCCGAAAAAAAGAACCAAAAAAAAAAAAAAAAAAAGAATGTCACCTGATGCAGCCATCAAAAGAACCCGGTCTGAAAGGGACTCCCTGGCCCATGTCCCCTAGTAGTAGGTCTCCCTCTGTGTCGCGGTCCAAGGCGGCGTCTACATTGGAGGAAAAGAAAGTATGGGTACAACTGAGACAGACGGGTGAGGTGGGCAGGCCTGTGGTCTCAGTAACAGAGAGGCGGAGGCAGGTGTATCCCAAGTAGGGGACTAGCCTGGGCTATATAGCAAGATCTTATCTCAAACAAGCAAAAATCCAATCCACCTGTTCCACACAAAAGAGGAAGTGACCTTGGTCCAAGGCAGGGCACACGAACTTACCCAACATGGCAGGGCTGATGTCAATGCCCACCCAGTAGTGCCCCTCTTCTGAGATATAGTCTCCACTCAGTCCAGAACCACAGCTGGAATAAAGGAACCATCGGGGATCACACTGCTGAACAGCAGGGACCCTCCACCCTGACCTAGACAACTGGACCTGGGGTACCAGGGCCTTACCCGATGTCTAACAGATAAGAAGGCTGGCCCTCTGGCAAACAGAGGAGCTCCAGTGCTCGCTCAGTCATCTTGGTCTGGATGTCAATCATCCGTGAGCTGGGAAGTAGAAAAAGAGAGGAGCAGTTATGGAACTCCAGGTCGAGTTTCTCCTAGACCAAAGGAGTCAGGAAAATGAAGAAGCAATAATCAGCTAAAGGTACTTTTTCTACTTTAAGTTCTTTTTATTTCATTTAGCGTGTGTGTGTGTGTGTGTGTGTGTGTGTGTGTGTGTGTATGTGTGTGTGTGTGTGTGTGTGTGTGTGTGTGTGTGTGTGTACATATGGTACTGGAGGTCAGAGGCCAAGTTGCTCAATTTGGTTCTCTTCTTCCAACATGAATTTCTGGGGACTGAATGAACTCAAGTCACGAAGCTTGGGGACTACCCTGTGAGCTATCTGGCCAACCCCTGCCCAGCATTTTATTTTTTTTATTTTTTTATTTTTTTATTTTTTGGTTCTTTTTTTCGGAGCTGGGGATCGAACCCAGGGCCTTGCGCTTCCTAGGTAAGCGCTCTACCACTGAGCTAAATCCCCAGCCCCTGCCCAACATTTTAAACTCACAATTCTAACCTGAAATCAACAGACTCAAATGCAGTTATTAAAAGTAGCCCCGTGGGGTTGGGGATTTAGCTCGGTGGTAGAGCGCTTGCCTAGCAAGCGCAAGGCCCTGGGTTCGGTCCCAAGCTCCAAAAAAAAGAAAAAAGAAAAAAAAAAAAAGTAGCCCCATGATAGGCATGGATACTCCCACAAATTTCTGCACTCAAACAACTGAAGCAAGACTAAGAATTTATGGCCAACCTTGGCCAGACCCTGTCTCAAAACAACACCAGTAAAGTAGTCCCAAAAGTCCATTTGATAGAGGTGCATCTTGGGGTTGGGGATTTAGCTCAATGGTAGAGCACTTGCCTAGCAAGCACAAGGCCCTGGGTTCAGGCCTCAGCTCCAGAAAAAAAACAAAAAAACAAACAAAAAAAAAACCAACAAAACAAAACAAAACAAAAAAAAAGATAGAGGTGCATCTTATTTTATTAAAAGGTGTTTGTCTCACATTTTGTCACACACACACACACACACACACACAGTGTATTAGTGTTTTGCCTGCACATATGTCTGTGTGAGGATGTCAGATCTTGGGAGTTAGAGATGGTAGTGGCTGCCATCTGGGTGCTGGGAACTGAACTCAGGTCCTCTGGAAGAGCCTTCAGTGTTCCTAACCACTGATCCATCTCTCCAGCAAAGCTGACGGAAATAGAGCCAATCACTCAGCAAATGACCAGCCAGTGACCATCTACAGCTCTACTGGGCCTTCACACCTTACTCCTTAGGACTGTGTTCTCTCAAAGAGTCACCTTCCATGCTTACTTTCACAAACAAGCATCAACAATGAACAATAAATGTTAGGGATGTGGCTCGGTGGTAGAGCACTTGCCCACAAGAGGCCCTGCTTGATCCCCAGAACCTCCAAAAAGCAAAAAGACGCATCTCAGTAGTGAAAGGTGTGTGTCTGGCCATACATCCCACCCCACCAGAAAATGAAAACCTCACAGCATTGGTAACCCTGAAAAATACAATACCAGGTTCCACAGAACCAGAACCTGGGAGGCAGAGGCAGGCACTTCTCTGTGAGTTCAAGGCCAGTCAGGGAGGTGAGGGAAGAGACAGTAAATCAGAGTGCAGTAGCGCAAGGCAGTGCAGGCCCATAAGGCCATTCAGACGTACAGAACTTTAACAGCTACTGGCTGCCATGATGAACAGAATGGTCACACATGGTCTTTCCAAAAATCAAGGTAAACCGTCCCATGGAACAGTGTTCTGCCCAGCCATACATGCTGGACCAGGCCTGCAATTTTAACACTTTTAAGGTGGAGACAAGAGGGTCAGGAATTCAGTCGTCTCCACTACACAGCAAGTTCAAGAATACCCTGGGCCATATGAGACCATGTTTCAAACCAACAAAACCAAATCAACTACCATGCAGAGGACTCAGACAAGGCTTATGTCAATGGTTACCATGACAACTCAGTGCACTCATGCATTTAAGTAAGGATCACAATAAACCCACAATGAGTATGTCCTCCTTCTAATAGTAATGATTCCTTCTAGGGCTGTAGCCTAATAAGAGTGCTTTTCAGAACCCTCCAGCGAATAGCTAGGGGTATGCCTCAAAGGTAAAACTTCAGTTTAGAGGGCTGGAGAGATGGTTTGGTGGCTAAGGGCACTGACTGCAGCACTGACTGCTCTTCCAGAGGTCCTGAGTTCAAATCCCAGCAACCACATGGTGGCTCACAACCATCTGTAATGGGATCTGATGCCCTCTTCCAGTGTGTCTGAAGACAGCTACAGTGTACTTATATATAATAAATAAATAAATCTTAAAAAAAAAACCCAAACAATAAAAACCACTTCCACTTAGAATCCCCAAGCCAGGGGCAGGAGGTGAAGCTCAGAGACAGACCACTTATATAATATGACAGTACCCTATTCGTATCTTCTAACTATTGACTACTTTACCACATATTTAAAACACACTGTCAAACGACCAAGTGTAAACTGGAAATGAATATACCCACAGGTAGCCTCGGTAGCAAGACACAGACAGACAGACAGACAGACAGACAGACAGACACACACACACACACACACACACACACACACACACACACACACACACACACTCCCAAATTCTACACGCTTTCTAAGCGATGCCCATAATCCGGGCGACTTGCGGATCCCGACCCCCGCGATGCCTCTTAACAGCCATGCTCTCCTCACTTGCGAACGTATTTCCGGGCTTCATTCTGGTCATAAAACTGTTGAGAATAGAAAAAACACATGGGGTTTGAAGGGAAGAATCCAAAATCAGTCATTCTAGAAAAAGACCAAGACCTGGAGGGGCTCTCACCAGCTCTGGCGGTCCGCTGTGTTCTGGTCTCCGGCTACGAGATGCCATCTCTAAGGGATGGCAACACGCTGGGGCCGGCGAGCACAGGCGCAATGTTTGACGTCATCAACCTGCGATCGTCTCAGGCTAAACTTCCCCGCCTTTCCTTTTATTTGATTGGCTATAAAGCGGGGACGCCTCTAGCGATTCGAAGCCTCCATTGGCTGCCTCGGCGCCGCCCTGGCCCCGCCACAACATGGCGGCCGCGCGCTGCCTGGCGTGGCCGCTGTCATCCCTACGGAGATTGTGGCAGGTCCAGGGCTTGCCTCAAAGTTCGGCCACGGGCTTGTGCTCGCGAGTGAGGACTTATTCACGCAACGCTCTCTATGATCTTCTGGGCGTCCCCTCCACCGCCACGCAGGCACAGATCAAAGCGGCGTACTACCGGCAGAGCTTCCTCTACCATCCGGATCGCAATCCCGGGAGCACCGAGGCTGCCGAGCGCTTCACGCGCATCTCCGAAGCTTATCTGGTCTTGGGCAGTACCATCCTCCGTCGCAAGTATGACCGAGGTTTGCTCAGCGACCAGGACCTGCGCGGACCTGGTGTCAAGCCCTCTAAGACGCCGGTGGCCGATCCCACTCCTCCCCGCCCTCCTCCCTACACCCCTAGGGCTCACGGTGGCTCTCGGGCTTCTCAAGGCGACGGCCGCACTATGTTCGATTTTGACGCCTTCTACCAGGCGCACTATGGAGAACAGCTAGAGAGGGAGCGTCGTCTGCGCGCCCGGAGGGAAGCCCTTCGCAAAAAGCAGAAGGACCACGCCAGCAAGGGGCCCCGCTGGGACGATACCCGAGATGCCACTTTCTTTGTCATCCTTTTCCTTATCTTCATCTTTGTCGGCTTTCGTATTTAATCGGAGAAAAGGAGAGAAAGGGATCCAGCCCAAGAAACCTGCTTTTCTTGACCTTTGAACTATTGGTTTACGATTGAATTGACTTTCTCTTTTGACCCTTCTGACACGTGATCAACACATCACTCTCCTTTGGTCCAGAAAAAGACGATTTTTCAGTGGCCAAGAAGTGGCCCCAGGATAGAGATTCCTTAAAACCACAAATTTAAGTGCTTTCCAGAATCCCCTGGGTGCCTGCTCATTTCTAGAAGTTGTCCTTCTGATGCCAACCCCCAGAACATTTCCAGAAGCCCTGTCCCCTGCCATCTGTCTGTATAATAGGTGGTGCTTCCCCTGTAACCTCTGAACAGTGCAATACGACTGGTTGTCTGACGCCAAAAAGATAAAATTCTTGGGGGCTCTTGTGAAATTTGTTTTTCTGTGTTACCCTGAGCCACAGGTGAGACTTGATCAACGATCTAGTTGACACTGGGGATGTAACTCAGTGAGGGCATGCAAAAGGCATGGGTTTAGTCCCCAACTTTGTTGTCTTCCTGTGTCCCCCTTCCCCACTAAGAAAAAGTTAGTGAAAGATTGCTAAATTTTTCCTCAGGTCAGTGCCACACCATTTCTGTCATGGGGGATGGAGAAAAATCAGTCTTAAGGATGGGGAATACAGTCCTGTGTCCATGTCCATATCTATCTAGGGAGTGACCTTGGGGGAAAGTGCTATGTGAGCCTAACAGCAGAAGGAGATGATTTTTCCTCCTAAGGTCTGTCCCTATTATTCCACAGTGATGACGTAGGGTGGTATTACTGGGGCCAAGTTCATCTTGGGGACAGTGTGCCTGTCCTTGGTCTTTTACTAGCCGCTTGCATTGCTAAGTGTGCAGCCTGTTAACTGTGACGAGACTTGGAGCTTGAATTCCTGAGTGTGGCCTGTGCATTTGCAGTGCTGATCATAAGCACCACCAGTCAAATCCCTCTAATGAGGCTATTGGATTGTGAGTAATTTCTACCTAGAAGAAGCAGAAGGCTCACTGGTCAAGGTGAAGGTTAGGCCAGTGATACAGGGAGGCTGAGGCTGGGGGATTGTGACCAATCACATAGCAGGCCTGCCTTTAAAAGGATACAAAATGACACACAGGGGCCATGTGTAAAGCCAAGAGACTACAGACCCGCAGCAGAGTCTAGCTGTGGCTCAGTTGATAGGGCTCACCTTCAATGCACAAATCTCTGGGTTTCTCCCACAGCACCACATAAACCAGGCACCAGGATCTTGGCACATTTTGGAAACAATATCAACTATGTATCACAGACTGGCCTAGAACTTTCCATCCTCTGCCTCAGTCTCCTGAGTGCTGAGGCGTGGGCCACAGACCCACAGGGATATCGGAGGCTTTCGGGAGGATTGCCATAAAATGGTTCCCTTGGTAACATTGTATGCTTCCCAACTCCCAAGATTTTCCAGAGTTTTCTGGTCTCTCAAGAAGAGTAAACTTGGCAATGGACATAGGCTATTCCCCTACCCTGATGGTGGAGGGAGGGACCGTAGGAGTGCAAGCACATAGGAAGGCTGAGTGAACAGTGGGCATGAGGCTGAGTCAGGAAGAAAGGAGGTAACGGTGCACGCATCTGGGGATCTGTTCTTGCCAGACTGCTAAAATGGGCAAACTGAGTAAAATGCCTTTACTGATCACAGTGTTGATACAATTGATTTCCTTCCTTCCTAACTCCATCCCACGTTCCGGCAGGTCATCCACACGGTGCATCCTTGGCCTCTGTCACGGTTCCAGTATGATTCAAGACAGGACATGACAGCATTTATATAATCCCAGCCTGTGGCAAGCAGGCTGAGGCAGGAAGGTCTCCAGCTTAAGACCAGCCTAGGCTAAATAGTGAGATCCTGTCTCAAGAAAGGTAGGAGCTGGGCACGGTGCTCCACACTTGTAATCCCAGCACTGGGAAAGCAGAAACAGGAGGATCCCCCACAAGTTAGTGGACCATCGGGGTCTACATAGTGAGTTTCAGGCCAGCTAGGGCTACGTAGTGAGGTCCTGCTTCAAACAGAGAAAAGGGGGTGGGGTGGGCCGATGAAGTGTCTCAGGGGTTAAGGAGTTTGTCCCTAAGCCTAACCTGCGATCTATCCCTATCCCTGGGACCTTCATGAGAGAAGGAGAAAACTTACTCCAGAAGTATTCCTCTAATCTCCATATATAAGCTTAGTGCCAAGTATGTGTATACCCATGTGCATCCTCACACCTCGGACAAGACAAAATAAACAAATAATGTATATAAATGTAAAAAAAATGTCGTGTTTGACTCAGGAGATTCCCACAGCACCACGAGAACGGCCACAACACTCATTTTGGGAAACGAGAGGTTCTCCCTATGTGTCTCCTGGAAGGGCACCAGAACCCATGAAGAGAGTGAAGCAACAAGTCATGGGCCTCCCTCAGCCATTGTGTTGAGTGGGTGAGGATGGAGAGAAGTGGGAGTGTTGCTCAGTGGGTAGAGTGCTTACAAAGCCCCGGGTTCCAGCTGCAGCACTGCATACACTGAGCTGGTGGCGCAGACCTGTAATCATAGCGCTCAGCGAAGGCAAGAGGGTCCAAAGTGCAAGGTCAGCCCAAGATATAGAGTTCAAGGCCAGCCTCAGCTACGTAATAAATTAATTAAAGGAGTTGGGGATTTAGCTCAGTGGTAGAGCGCTTGCCTAGCAAACGCAAGAACCTGGGTTCGGTCCCCAGCTCCGAAAAAAAGAAAAAAAAAATAAAATTAATTAATTAAAATGAATTAACAACAGATTTGGACAGCTCTCAGTTGAGCTTCCCTGTGATAAAGTCACTCTTGTCTGCCTGTGGGTGACATCATAGGAAGCAACATGCCTCAGACCCCAGGCGGGTTAGCTCAGATCAATTTGCAGCTCAGGTAGTATGCTATAGAGCGTCTGCGTTGATGAGTAGTGCCCCCTCTGTTAAAACCACAATGTTAACTGGGAATGGAGTATGCATGAAGCCCTGGGTCCCATCTCTATCACGGCTCCAATGTGCCATTTGCAAATCCAGTACACAGCCTGGAAGAAGGACCAGAAGTTCAAGGTCTTCTCTGGATGCAGTTGAATAAGCCTTTAACGCCAGCATTCAGGAGGCAAAGGCAGGTGGATCTCTGTGAATCTGAGGCCAGCATAGTCTCTCAGAAATATAGCAACAACAGAAATTGAAGGTAGAATAGAATTTGGGCCTTGCAGAATGAATTTGGGCCTTGGAGGGAGCACAGTTTAGATACTAACACTCATAACAAGTGGTCTGTGACTCCTTTTCTTTTCTTTTTTTTTTTTTTTTTTTTTTTGGTTCTTTTTTTCGGAGCTGGGGACCGAACCCAGGGCCTTTCTCTTCCTAGGCAAGCGCTCTACCACAGAGCTAAATCCCCAACCCCTTCTTTTTTTAAAAAAAGATTTATTATATATAAGTATACTGTAGCTGTAGTCAGACACACCAGAAGAAGGCATCAGATCCATTACAGATAGTTGTGAGCCACCATATGGTTGCTGGGATTTGAACTCAGCACCTCTGAAAGAGCAGTCAGTGCTCTTAACCACTGAGTCATCTCTCCAGCCCAGCCTGTGATTTGCTCCAAGAGATCCAACATCCTCTTCTAGTCTCTGTGGGTATTACACTCATATACATGGACATTGGACTTGTGCCCCCAACACGCACACACACAATTATAGTAAATCTTTAAAAAGATATAAGGTGGGGCTGGAGAGATGGCTCATCGGTTAAGAGCACTGACTGCTCTTCCAAAGGTCCTGAGTTCAATTCCCAGCAACCACATGGTGGCTCACAACCATCTGTAATGGGATCCGATGCCCTCTTCTGGTGTGTCTGAAGACAGCAACAGTGTGTACTCACATATATAAAAATAAATAAAATCTTTAAAAAAAAATAAATAAAAGGTTGGCCAGGTGCTAGTGGAACACACCTTTAATCCTATCACTTAAAAGGCAGAGGCAGGTGGATCTCTGAGTTTGAGGCCAGCCTGGTCTGCAGAGCAAGTTCCAGGACAACCTGAGCTACATAAAGAAACTTTGTCTCAAAACAACAATGAAAAAGAAGGGGCTGGAGAGATGTCTCTGAGGTTGAGAGCACTGACTGCTCTTCTAGAGGTCCTTTCTTTTTTTTTTTTTTTTTTTTTTTTTTTTTTTTTGGGTTCTTTTTTTTTCCGGAGCTGGGGACCGAACCCAGGGCCTTGCGCTTCTTAGGTAAGCGCTCTACCACTGAGCTAAATCCCCAGCTCCTCTTCTAGAGGTCCTTGGTTCAATTCCCAGCAGCCACGTGGTGGCTCACAACTATCTGTAATGGGATCCGATGCCCTCTTCTGGTATGCAGACATATATGCAGGCAGAACACTGTGTACATAATAAATATGTCTTAAAAAAAAAAAAAGGGAAAAAAAATGAAGCCTTTGAGTCAGCTCAGGCCACACATGAAACAGTATCTCAAAACAGCCACATAAAAAGAGGAAAGCAGAAAGGGGAGGGAAGGGAAGGGAGGGAGGGAGGGAGGGAGGAAGAAACACATGTGTTACCCATAGAAATGGACTGCTTGCATTACCTCGTCACTGTGCTGACCCTGCAGGGATCTGACTGTGATATAATAACTCACGCGTGGGCCAGCGAGGTGGCTCAACAGGTAAAGGTGCCTGACAACCTGAGATGATCCTGATCCCTCGGACCCACTGGAGAAAGAGAACCAACTCCCACAGGTTGTCCTCTGACAACTCGTGTGCACACATATTCACACACACAAATAAAATTTTTTAAAAGAACCCTCATTATGTAAATAAAAATGAGTATAAATCTTAATATATAAATTTTGAGGCAAGTTTCTCAGTGTACTTTTGGCTTTCCTAGAACTAGCTCTGTGGACCAGGCTGACCTGGAGCTCACAAAGATGCGTGTGCCTCTGCCTCCTGACTGCTGGGATTAAAAGCAGGAGCCACCACCAACCAGCTTTAAATCTTCACTTTTTATTTCACTGCTGGGTATTGAACCCAAGACTTGCACATACTAGGCAGGGGCTCCACCACTGAGCCACACCCCCAGCCCCTCACTGGGGGATTCTAGGCAGGGGTTCTACCACTGAGCCACACCCCCAGCCCCTCACTGGTGGATTCTAGACAGGGGCTCTACCACTGAGCCACGCCCCCAGCCCCTCACTGGTGGATTCTAGGCAGGGGTTCTACCACTGAGCCACACCCCCAGCCCCTCACTGGTGGATTCTAGACAGGGGCTCTACCACTGAGCCACGCCCCCAGCCCCTCCCTGGGGATTCTAGGCAGGGGCTCTACCACTGAGCCACACCCCCAGCCCCTCACTGGGGGATTCTAGGCAGGGGCTCTACCACTGAGCCACGCCCCCAGCCCCTCCCTGGGGATTCTAGGCAGGGGCTCTACCACTGGGCAATGTCTATCCCTAATTTGTACTTAGAGTCCCAGGTCCTGAGTGTAAGTCACTTTAGTTAGAAGTCATTGATTGGTTTGTTATCATTTGTGGGGACATAGTATCTCTATGTAGCCCCGGCTGGCCTTGAGTTGTCGGTATTCCTTACAGGTACACTACAATCTCTGACAACGGCAAGGGCTTAGCCAAATGCAGAAGTCTGTGGTACAGTCACACCAACTCTTCACTCAACCCGGAGGGTAAAACTAGAGTATAAAGTGGGATAAAACCACAGTTAGAGCAGATGTTGGAAAGCATCTATTTTTCTGTTCTTGGGTGATTTGGGGCAAGCTCTTAGCCAGAGCTTTGCAGAAACCATACCCTGGCAGGCAACTGCTAGATTTGGTGAGCCTTGGTTGGCACATTGTTCACTTAGCAAAATATAGTGGCTCACACCTTTAATGTAAGCACTTGGAAGGCAAAGGCAAGTGGATCTCTGTGAATTCAAGGCCTACTTGCCCTACATAGTGTGATCCTATCGAGAAGGAGAGACATAGACAGAGACAGAGAGAGGTAGTGGTGGTGGAATAGTCTACTTAGTGACAGCATGTTTCCTACTTGAAAAATGAGGGACTCTGAGGAAAATGCATAGAAGTTGATTCCTAAAGAAAGCCATAGAAATGAGCCTTTCTGGGGCAGCACCATCCCAGCACCATCCCAGCATCATCCCAGCACCATCCCAGCGTCATCCCAGCACCATCCCAGCGTCATCCCAGTGTCATCCCAGCACCATCCCAGCACCATCCCAGTGTCATCCCAGCACCATCCCAGCACCATCCCAGCATCATCCCAGTGTCATCCCAGCACCATCCCAGCATCATCCCAGCACCATCCCAGCACCATCCCAGTGTCATCCCAGCACCATCCCAGTGTCATCCCAGCACCATCCCAGCACCATCCCAGTGTCATCCCAGCACCATCTCAGCATCATCCCAGTGTCATCCCAGCACCATCCCAGCGTCATCCCAGCACCATCCCAGCATCATCCCAGTGTCATCCCAGCACCATCCCAGCACCATCCCAGCACCATCCCAGCACCATCCCAGCGTCATCCCAGCACCATCCCAGCACCATCCCAGCGTCATCCCAGCACCATCCCCAGCAGGATGGATCAGTGGGTAAAGTTGTTTTCACCAAGCCCGACAAACTAAGTTCAGTCCTCACTTACTGGGGAAATCTGATTCCAGCAAATTAGTGTACACTCACATGCACAGGAGCACACACACACACACACACACACACACACACACACACACACAACCCAGAGGCACATAAATAAACAATGAATCTTCAACAAGCAAACAACAATGAAAACAACTTTCTACCTGAGCATCCACATTGTGAGCAGTCCAGAGACGTTGTTGTTGTTGTTGTTGTTGTTGTTGTTGTTGTTGTTGTTGTTGTTGTTGTTTTGCAAAACTAGATTGGGATGGAGAGGAGGTTCTGTGGTAGTTAAGAGCACCTGCTGTGCATCCTCACAGAGTGGAGTTCAGATCTCTGTATCTAGGTAATGAGCCATTCGTTCCACAAACCTGTGACCCCAGCTCTGAGCTGGGCAGAGACATGAGGATTTCCAGGGCTTGATATCTGAGAAAATATGAACCCCAAGTTCAGGGAGAGACCCTGCCTTAAAATGTTAGGTAGTAGGGGTTGGGGATTTAGCTCAGTGGTAGAGCACTTGCCTAGCAAGCTCAAGGCCCTGGGTTCGGTCCCCAGCTCTGGAAAAAAAAAAAAAAAAGAAGAAAATGCTAGGTAGAGAGTTGGGTAGTGGTGATGCTGTAGGCCTTTAATGCCAGCTCTCTGAAGGCAGAGGCGGGCGGATCTCTGAGTTTAAGATTAGCCTGGTCTACAGAGTGAGTTCCAGGACAGCCAGGGCTATACAGAGAAACCCTGTCTCAAAATATACCTGATGCCTTCTTATAGCCTCTGCAAGCTGAGAAGTACATCCTCCCAAACATGTACACACAGACACACACACAGACACAGACACACACACACACACACAGACAACCAGACACACAGACACAGACACACACACACACACACACACACACACACACACAGATTGAAAAAAAACCCCAAAACACTATGTTTACAAACCCAATCCCCAAGCCCTGCAAAACAAAACAAGCCAGGCAGTGGTGGCACAGCTTTAAGCCAAGCACTGCAGAGACAGAGGCAGTCGGATCTCTGTAAGTTCAAGGCCAGCCTGGTCTACAGCGTTGAATTCCAGGCTGGCCAGGACCACACTGAGAAACTCTGTGTCCCAAAACCAGAGCCAAACCAAACCACCACCACCAAAACCCAACAGGGGCTTGCAAGATGGTTCAGTCGGTGGAAGCACTGGATGTCAAGCCTGACTCGATGGATGCCTTGTGTTTGATCCCCGAGATCCACGCAGTGGAAGCAGAGAACTAACTTCCGTAAGCTGTTCTCTGACTGCAAAATGACATGTGGTCTCCCTTATAGATGTAATAAACACATGGAATTTAAAGATATTCAAATTCTCCAATTAAGAAACCAGTCGGGGTTGGGGATTTAGCTCAGTGGTAGAGCGCTTGCCTAGGAAGCGCAAGGCCCTGGGTTCGATCCCCAGCTCCGGAAAAAAAAAAAAAAAAAAAGAACAACAAGAAACCAGTCATTCCTGGGGTCAGGGGTGTGTGTCATGGTGTCTGTCTGTCTGTCTTAGGTAAATTTCTGCCCCTTGGCAATGGGGATGGAATGCAAGCCATCACAGATGCCAGACATTCATAAGTGGGACATGCTTATGGCCCCTAGGGAAGACTTGCCTTTTGGCTCCCTCATGGAGAACCCTAGTTTTTCCTCTTTCACAAAAGGTCATCCCAGGGTCATCCTGGGTATGTTCATCCCTAGAACCCAGAGGCAGAACATTGAAAATAAGAATTCCGGGCTGGAGAGATGGCTCAGCGGTTAAGAGCACTGACTGCTCTTCCAGAGGTCCTGAGTTCAATTCCCAGCAACCACATGGTGGCTCACAACCATCTGTAATGAGATCTGGTGCCCTCTTCTGGCCTGCAGCCATATATGCAGGCAGAATGCTGTACATAAAATAAATAAATAGGGGTTGGGGATTTAGCTCAGTGGTAGAGCGCTTGCCTAGCAAATGCAAGGCCCTGGGTTCGGTCCCCAGCTCCGAAAAAAAGAAAAAGAAAATAAATAAATAAATAAATAAATAAATAAATAAATAAATAAATAAATAAATAAATAAATAAATAAATCTTAAAAAAAATAATTCCCCGAGATCTTGAGAACATACTACCCTGTGTCTATTAGCAAGGGCATTGACTCTTTGATTTGTTTGTGTTTTTTGTTTTCTTTTGTTTTGTTGAGTCAGAGTCTGTCCTGAAACTCACTCTGTAGACCAGGCTGGCCTTAAACTCAGAGATCTTCCTGCCTCTGCCTCCCAAGTGCTGGGATTAAAAGTGTGCACCACCACATCTCACCTCACTGTGAGGCAACCTGAAGAACCCATCTGGTTCCCATGGTAACACGTATCCCTTCTTATGCCCTCTTTGGGTTGGGTCCTTTATTTGTTTTGTTTTGGAGACAGGATCTCTCTGTGTAGGCTTTGCTGTCCTGGAACTCACTCTGTAGACCAGGCTGGCCTTGAATTCACAGAGATCTGCTTTCTTCTGCCTTCCGAATGCTTGGATGAAAGGCATGCATCACCCCTGCCCTTCAGGCCTTTTTTTATTTTGTTTTGAATTTTAAGACAGGGTTTCATGTAACGCAGGGCAGGCTGGCTTTAAACTTCCTATGGAGTCATAGGTGACCTTGACCCTCCTGCCTCCATCCCTCACGTGCTGGGATTACAGATGTGCACTGTCACACCTGGTTTATGCAGTGTTGGG
Source organism: Rattus norvegicus (assembly GCF_021556685.1). Taxonomy (NCBI): domain Eukaryota; kingdom Metazoa; phylum Chordata; class Mammalia; order Rodentia; family Muridae; genus Rattus; species Rattus norvegicus. The sequence continues at coordinate 28,623,968 of NC_141545.1, read as the reverse complement.
ATGCTAGGCAGGCATGTTACCAACTAAGCCACGCCCCAAGCTGCCTGGCTTCTTATCTGCCCTAAGGAAGGAAGCCTGAACTCCGTCCCAGACACGAACCTTCTAGAAACTATTTCTCAAAGTCCCGATAATGGAAAAAGAGGTGGCCAGGCCCAGTCTTAGGCCTCCCTGTCTCTACAAACACTCACTGTGTATCCTTGGCTGGCCTGGAACTCACGGAGATCCTCCTGCCTCTGCCTCAGTGCTGAGATCAAAGGCATGCACCAGCACCTCCTGCCTCTTCTCTTCTCTTCGGTTACATTCTCAGACAAAACTGCCTGGAATGTTGGTCTCACACGTCAAAGACAGCACTGAAGAGGCTAGGAAAATAACAAATCCAGTGGGGTTTCTCCAGTGGGCGCTCTTCCCTGCACCCTTCTGGGAATGGCCGGCTGAGCTTAAAGGCTCTGTTACGGTCAGGCCAGGTGGTGGCGGTACACACCTTTGATCCCAGCCCTAGGGAAGCAGAAGCAAGCGGATCTCTGTGCATTCTAGGCCCATCTCCTCTACCACAAGTTCCAGATGTGCACCACCTCATCTCACCTCACTGTGAGGCAACCTGAAGAACCCATCTGGTTCCCATGGTAACACGTATCCCTTCTTATGCCCTCTTTGGGTTGGGTCAGAGCTACTCAGGGAAACCCTGTCTGGGGGAGGGGTGAGAGCGTCTCTGTGGTCTAGCAAATCCTTAAGCTCTCCTCACACATCAGCAGGGATCCCCACCTCCAGGAGCCCCCACATGGAGTCCACTTCTGGCCCCTAAGTTCTCCCCATTATTCTTGACTCCCTTGAAACAGTCCTTGGGATATCCTGGGAACATACATTTTTCTATTTGCACACTCTTCTATTCTGGACAACTTAGTCCCAAGCTTCCTTCTCTTCCTTTTTTTTTTTTTTTTTTTCCTTTTCTTTTTTTCGGAGCTGGGGACCGAACCCAGGGCCTTGCGGTTGCTAGGCAAGCGCTCTACCACTGAGCTAAATCCCCAACCCCCCTTCTCTCCCTTTATACTCCAAAGATGCCAATGTGGTGTCTCTTTCATATAGAAAAATTCAGTGAAAAAACAGTCAACCCAACAACCTCATTATAGTCCATGGTTCTCAGTCCATGGGTCAAGACCCCTTGGGCTAACCTCTATCTCCACACCCCAATGTTTACATCGTGATTCTTTTTTTTTTCTTTTTTCTTTTTTTTTTTTTTTTTTCTTCTTTTTTTCGGAGCTGGGGACCGAACCCAGGGCCTTGCGCTTCCTAGGCAAGCGCTCTACCGCTGAGCTAAATCCCCAACTCCTACATCATGATTCTTTTTTTTTTTTTTTTTTTTTGGTTCTTTTTTTTTCGGAGCTGGGGACCGAACCCAGGGCCTTGCGCTTCCTAGGCAAGCGCTCTACCACTGAGCTAAATCCCCAACCCCCTACATCATGATTCTCAACAGTAGCAAAATTACAGTTGCTGAGTCTCAAAGTAAATACTTTGGGGTCACCACAGCACGAGGAACTTGTATTAAAGGGTCCCAGCGTTAGGAAAGTTGAGAACCACTGTTCTAGATGGTTCTTTAGTAATAAGGACAAGAGTGCACACCAGTTTTGTAAGCTTCAATAACACCCTCGTTAACTTGAGACAATGCCTCACTCTACAGCTCGGGGTAGCCTGGAACACATTACCTCAGGCTAGACCCAAATAAGGTAATCCTCCTGTCACAGGAATGCTGGGATTATGGGATTGCGCCATCATACCTGGCTTCTATAGCCTTTTAAGAGCCTACCATCATTTACAGGAGTCTCTGTGCCTCTTGGCCAAATTCCCTCTATTTAGATTTGACCTTGGCTGACCCAAGAATGCTGCTGCGCAGATGGGGATCTCACTACGTATTTGGATTTAAATCCTTATGTTAACTTGGCTAGCTTTGAATGGGAATTATTGGTGAGGGTGACCTTGAACTCCTGACCTTTCAGCCTCCACCCTAGGTACTACAAATGTGAAGCAACAAGCCTGATTTAGGGAGTGCTAGCGGTTTCCTGCATGCTACACAAGTACTCGTCCAACTCTGCCATGTTCCCAGCCCCGGGTCTTTGAACTTTTCAATCTTCCTGCTTCAGCCTGCCACGTTCTAGGGTCACAGAAATGCCCCTCTCCCCGACGTTCTGTTTGCCAGTCTTCTTGCCCTACATCCATCTGCCAAGCTGGCCACTCATGTCGCCCTAGTGGAAGACAATTGTCTGCATTCCTAGGCTAATTTTTTTTTTTTTTTGGTTCTTTTTTTTTTTTTCCGGAGCTGGGGACCGAACCCAGGGCCTTGCGCTTCCTAGGCAAGCGCTCTACCACTGAGCTAAATCCCCAACCCAATTGTCTGCATTCCTAACAGAACCCCTCCATCAACCCCTATCGGTGGAGGCCGTGGTTTGGCAGGCCAGAGAGGGCGGTGCCATCCTGATCCAGCTGACAAGCAATCCTGGAATAGAAGATGCAAGCCAGGTGGAGCAACCGGAGACAGGAGACATGGAGAAGGCAGTCACTTCCGGCCATGCTGGAAAGTAAGGCTTAGGACAGTCTCAGGAGCAGGAAACCAAGCAGCTTCTCTCAGGAGGCTGCGGTTGGGCCTTGCAGGTCAGTGGAACCTTGGATGGGCAGGGAAAAGAAGGGCATCTCTGTCCGAGGAAGCGCCAGAGCAGAAGGCTTGGAGGCTGGCTGAGGGAGCAGAGAGGAGGCGGGGCATCATCACCGTCATCCATCAGCACATTTATTGACAGCCCCTAGGAGGCGGGGCTGGGGACAGAACATACAAAGACAAGGACCTGCCCTCAAAAAGGTTCCATTCTAAGGAGACAGGGACAGAAAAATACAGAATGGTCTTTCCTGGGGGTGGCAGGCTCTCACCTGTGCAGGTCAAGAGGCCTCTGTCCTACCTTGCCCCAGGGCCAGGTGCAAGGCCATTGGGGGTGTCCCTGGGCCCGCAGCTGGGGCATGACCACCCGGCTCCTAGGCGGAGGGCCCTCAAACTGCAGGAAGGGTTGGTTAGCTCAGGATATGAGGAGAACAATCCAGTAAGCCTTGGCGGTTGTTCGAGCCCAGTAGTGTGGCAGGGTGCGACAGGCCCCCAAGCAAGACTCCCCTGGAGGAAGCAGGACCCCATAAAGTTCTTTTTCATTTGAGGACCTGGCTTGGCACCCTGGAGGCCCCAGCCGGGGAGACGAAAAAATAAAATAAAAAGGCAGAGTTTCCTTGGTGACCGAAGTCCAGCACCCTGCCCACCCCACCCCCAGCCCTCTACGGGCCTCTTCGGGGAGCCCCTCTTCCCCAGCTCAGCCTCCAGGGCCCTGGGCCTGCCTGAGGCTAGGGGGAGGGGCCTGCCCCTCCCCCCACCCAGGCAGTGGGGGAGGAGGAGGAGCCATGAATCAAGTTTGTCTGGACCCCCGCTGGGAGGGCGCACCCTGGCTCCTACCGATGAGGGGGTTCAGGTTGAGAGGGTCGAGGGCTCAGCAAAGGGGCTGGGCCAAAAGGGCACCCGGGGGAGCCCTTCACTGGGGGCACTGGGCGGGAGTCCAAGGGGGGCAGGCTCCGGGGTACTGCTGGAGGTGGTCCCCGGGCGGCCCCAGTGGGCAGGACGGCAGCAGCAGGGAAGGGTTTGGGGGGATCCATGGCGGTGGCGGCAGCAGCAGCTGCAGCAGCAGTGGTGGGGGCCGGCTGGGCAGAGCGCTCTCGACGCCTCAGCACTTCCTGTAGTTTCTCTGCCTGTGTCCGCCTCAGGTGGGCCAGGGCACGGCCCCTCTGGAAGGCTGGCAGGAAGGCCTCCAGACTCTGTTCCCCCAGCAGCAGCTGCTCCATCTGGACCTGGGTAGCGTCCAGGAGGGAAAGGGAGAGTTGGGGAGGCAATCTGATCAGAGCCTGACTCCTTCTTCCCCACGGTGACCAGCCAGCAGAGGCCCTGAGCTTCCGACCTGGCCCAGCCTCTGGGTTACCCAGACTGGACAGATGTCCGGTTTATTTCCGCAATGAGGGCTGTCCCGTACCTATCAACACACTTTAGTATCTGTTCCCAACCCAGCCCAGAGAAATGGGCCTTACACTCTGCCGACCCTGCCCTCCAATGTCAGTAGACACCCTAGGACATCAAAGTCTGCTGTCCCGGGCAGAGTCCAGAAAGTTCTGTAGGTAATCATGGAGAGCTTCTTGGAGAAGACCCCAATGAGACAAGACGGTTTCCCTCCCTGTTCACCTGGGCCCAGCCACCTCTGCCCCTCACCTCAGCCTCCTGCTCAGCCTCCTCCAGCTCAGCCTGCAGCCAGCCCAGCGCACATTGGGGGCTCCAGCGATGCATGCTCTTCTCTGAGGACCACAGGGGGGACAGACAGGGACTCTGACTCTCCCATTGACTGCAGGTGACTCTACAGTTCCCAGCTCTGTGGCCTCCAAGTCCTCAACTGGCTTTGTTTTCTTTTGTTTGAGGCAGGGTCTCATGGAGCCTCTAACTTGGATCTCACTGTATAGCCTAGGCTAGCCAGCGTAGCCTAGGCTATGCTTGAACTCCTGATCCTCCAGGCTCTAGACCTCAAAGTGCTGAGATTAGAGGCATGGGCAAACAAGTTCAGGTTATTTTTTGTTTACTACGCTGTTGTTTCTCCTTCTTTAAAAAAAAGAAAAGAATTTAGTTTTAATTATATGTATGTGTCTGTGTATGGGTGTGAGAACTTGTGTGCAGATTCCTGAAGAGGCCAGAGGTTGTCAAACCCAACCTGGAGCTGGAGTCTGTGAACTGACTAACACGGGTGCTAGAAACCAAACTCCTATCCTTTCTAACAACTGAGCCATCTCTCCAGCCGCAGCTGCCGCCGACATCATCATCATCATCATCATCATCATCATCATCATCATCATCATCATCATCATCATCAATTGAGATAGGTCTTACTGTGTAGCCCAGGCTAGCCTACCAAATGTGGTTATTTTTGCCCCAGCCTCCTGAGTGCTGGGATTACAAGCACGTGCCACCGTACCTGGCTCAGGATGTTCAATAACGTGGGCACTGCTGAGTGTCTGTGGACAGATGGCCCCCTCACATTGAGATTACCACCACCCAATCCATTAGTTAGGCCAGACATGAGGCGGTCCTACATGTTAGAATGAAAACTAAAGTGTTCTGCCTCTGACCACGGGCACTCCAAGCTTTGAGTTTCTTTCTGGTTTTTCTTTTTTTAATTTTTATTTCACATGTGTGTGTTTCGCCTGCATGTATGTATATATGTATATATGTAGGTACATATGTACGTATGTATGTATGTATGTATGTATGTATGTGTACAACGTGAGTGCCTGGTGCCCATGGAGATATCCAGAGATATCACTGGATTCCATGGAACTGGAATTACAGGCAGTTGTGAGCCACCATGTGGGTACTGGGAATCAAACCCAGGACCTCTGGAAGAGTAGCCAGTGCTCTTAACTTCTGAGCCATCTCTCCAGTCCCATTTCTCGTTTTCTGTTTTGATGTTGGGTTTGTTTTTTTTTTTCCTTAATATGCGTATTTTCATTTTATTTGCATTGCTGTTTGGCTGCATGTGTGTCTGTGTGCAGGTGTCAGATCTTGGCGTTCCAAACAGTTGAGCTGCTCTATGGGTCCGGGGATTTGAACCCGTGTCCTCAGGAGGCACAGTCAGTGCCTTCAAATGCTGCCACCTCTCCAGCCCCTTGATGTTGTTGTTCACTGTTTTAAATTACTTTTATTTATGTTCTTGTGTGTATATGGGTGGGCACACACATACCACTGAATAGCCATAGAGGTCAGAGGTCAGTTTCTAGGACCTGGTTTTCTCCTTCTACCTTGTAGGTCCTAGGAATCAAACTCAAGCTTGCCACCTAGTGTAAAGACACTCAATGAACCATCTTGTCAGCCTTGATGAGATTTTGTTGTTGGTTTTTGTTTTTGTTTTTTAGGTAGGGAGTTAGGTAGCCCAGGCTGGTCTCAAACTCACTCTAGCCAAGTTTGGCCTTGAACTACTGATCCTCAGGGCCTGCCTCCCACACGGTGGGATTATATGCATATGTCACCATGCCCAGCTTGCATCTCCTTCCTTCCACTGCCCAGAACCTCCATCAGGCCTCTTTTGGTTTTGTATTTGAGGCAGGGTCTCCCCTCCAGAGACAGAGCAGTCTGATCAAGCACTCACTACCTAACCTAGGGCTGGTCTTGAAGTTTTGTGATCCTCCTGCCTCTGCCTCCCAAGCACTGGGATCACAGGCAATGGGGGACCCAGCCCAGTTTTTCATGCCTGCTCCTCCATAGATCAACCACCTCACTTTTCCAGGAGGCTAAAACCAACTTCCTCTACACTCTGTCCAGCAGTGGGTATGTCCCGGCCCCACCCATAAGAACCTGGCACAAATCAAGGCCAACCCCACCCCAAGCAGGTCTCCTGGGCCGCCCCTCACCCAGTCTCTGCAGCTTGTCTGCGCAGTTCTCGGCCACCTCTCGAAGCTCTTGGTACTTGATGGCCAGGGCTGTCCGGCCCATCTCCAGGCGAGGACGCAAGGCCAGGTTCTCCTTGGCCAGCGCGTAGTTAGAGGCCAAGCACGCATCCCGCTCCAGCTGCAGACCCTGGAACTGCCGGTGAAGGAGAGCTAAGAGGCCTGGGCTCTGAGTGCCCAGGGTCACCTGAAGTCCACCCTTGCACAACACCCGCCAGCCAAGGATCTGGCCCAAGGCACCTGGGAGCCCCCGCCCTGCAAGGGTGATGGGACCAACAGGTGGAGGGAGCAGGCTTCGTCCTACATCTTTCCTTAGGGCCCCAGTTTCTACTACAATTAAAAACAAAACAAAACATAAACAAAACAAAAACAAAACAAAAACCGGCCTATCTCACCGAGCTGTTGTGAGACTTAAGTGAACCAAACTATGAAGGCCTCTGCAAATGTTAGTTAATTTTTAATTTTTCAATTAATATGTCTGCTTAGGTCCCGGAGGGCCACCCCCTCCCTCTTCTGTCCCATTTTCCACGCTTGGTCAGTTGCCTCTCACACCAGGCCTTTGTCTCGCTTCCTCCTCAGGTGTTTGTGTGGAAAACATCCCCACCCCCTGTTCTGACTCTTGGGGGAGTGATGTTTTCACCCTGTACCTTCCCAGCAACCCCCACTCAGGTCACCCTCTCATCTCTTACACCCCCTCGTTGGCCCTCTAGTGGAACCCCACACGCCCCCGCGAATACAATACACACCCCCTTTGCTTCTGTGGTCCCCTGCACCTGCTCGCTGCTCACCTAGCAGAAGGCAGCACTGGGGCCCTAGAGAAGGCTTTTTGAGCCTTGTTTCTAAGAAGGCCAAGCCTAGCTCCCCGCCCCTGGAGAATGCGCTCCCCTCCATCTGTCCCCTGATCCATGCACATGCCCCTCCTCGTCTGGCTCCTTCTAACATACACTTTCTCTTTCTGTACCCCCCTCCCAACAGACAACCAGCCCGGGCCTATGTCTCCCATGAAATATACAACTTTCTCTTATGGTGGCCTACGGAATACAAGCCTCTGTATTCAAAGACCCATACCCAATGGCAGACACAAAGCCCCCTCCCCATTTAATGCATTACCCCCACCCCTTTTTCCAGGTAGCCTCCCCACCCCAGGTGTCAAGCAGGCCTTCAGTTCTCCCCCGAGCAAGGCGCCTCCCCTTTCTGGCCCTATTGAACGTGGGTGTGCTGAGGCAGGGCCCCCCACAACACAGCTCACCCTCCACCTCCCGCCCCCCAGAACACACCTCCCCGGAGCATCCTCGGGAGGGCACGCCTCGCGGCCATCCCGGGGTGCACGGGTGCATCCCTGGGCGCCCCCCCTCCGCACCACTCGCCCCAGGCTGGATTGGGGCGCCCCCCATCCCCCGGGGGCGGCTCCGCGGGGCCCACTCGGACGTGCCAGGCTCCCATGATCTCGAGGCCTGGCAGCTCCAGGGGGGTGGCCTCCGCTGGCTGGGTCTCCGGGTCCCCGCAGGCCGCAGCCCGACCTCTCCATCCCCCCCACACCCTCCTCCTGCCCGCGCCCCCCGCGTTACCTTCCTGCTGAGCCGCACGATCCGGTCCAGCTTGGGCTCATCTTGAAGCAGATCCCGGAGCTGCCCGGTGCTGAGGATCCCAAAGCGCCCCGGGCTGCCGGGCTCCGGCCCCGCCCGCGCCGCCCGGGCCCGGTACATACCGCCCGCCCGCGCCCCCAGCTCGGCTGCTGGCTCGGCCCGATCGGCCCCGCTCCGCCCCGGCTCCGCTCCGGCTCCGCTCCGGGCTCCGGGCTCCGGCTCCAGCTCTAGCTCCGGCCGCGCGCTGCGCTGTCCGCGTTCCGCCACCAGAGGGCGCCTTGACTGCTCTTAAAGGGGCCGCCGCCGCGGCTGGCCAGACTGGGGGTGGGGCAGGTAGGGGGGCGGGCCGCACCCGGAGATCTCCCGCTGGGGTGCTCCGGAGCTACAGCAAACCTGTCGCTCATCGCAGGCTCTCTCAAGAAATCTACCCTCCCACTTACGTCTGCAAATCCAAACCGTCCTCTCATCTCGCCCCTTCATCCTGCCACGCTTCACCGCGAACCCTCCCACCCCAGGCGCCTACAATTTGCAAGGCTCTTTCACGTCTCCCCTTTGGATACCTACAGCTTTCTGAGTTGGGCTGGGCGCCAAAGCCCCTGTGTGGTTGCTAACTTGGAGGCGTCATTCATCGCTTCCGTGCCTCAGTGTTTTTCATCTGTGAAATGGGGGAGTCGACGCACCATGAGCGTTGAGATAGTGAATACTGAGTACCTTTGGTGGAGGGCAGGTGAATATGTTCTAACTTCCTGAGTTTCTGTTACTTTAGAGATACTGAGGCGTCACAGCGTGCTAGTGCCACTTGGCTGTAGCCTGTGCGTTTGCCTAGCCTGAGCAACGCCCTATATACCAACGCCAACACTACCAAGAAAATAAATGAATAAAAGGTAACTTACAAAATAAAATAGATTTTGAAACCTCGAAGATGACATCACCTTCCTAAAGTACCATTACTCTGATTGACAATCCTTGTCCACAGAGCACAATGGCTGAGTCACAACCTAGGGGGGCACTTCAAGGAGTTCTCAGGCTGAGGCAGAATTTCAGCCCGACATTTAGTGTAAAACAGATCGGCAGAGGCAGGCATGGTGTAACCCTCCACTACGATGGCTGAGGCAGGGGGATTATCTAGATTTTGATGCCAGGTTCTGTCCCCAAAATTAGGATAACAGGAGCAAGGGAGGTAACTCAGCTGTGAGGTGCTTGTCATACAGGAAGGAGGATCTAAGTTCAGGTCCTAGAACACAGGTAAGAAGCCAGACATGGCTGGGAGGTGGCAGTCCATGCCTTTAATCCCAGGACTCAGTATGCAGAGGCAGGTGGATCTGAGCTCGAGGCCAGTCTGGTTTGTAGAGTGAGTTCCAGAACAGCCAGGGCTGCACATCAAAACCCTGTCCGGGAAAAACAGAACAACACCAACCAACCAACCAACCAACCAACCAACCAACCAACCAACCAATAGACATGGTTATTTGGGTTCCTATTCACAGTGCCACAGAGCTAGCTGGATTCCTGGGACTCAATGGTCAGCCAGCCTTGCCCAATCAGCGAGGTCCAGGTCCCATCTAAAAACAAACCTACAGACAAAAGCAGTTATGACAGCTAGGTGTTGACCTCTGTTTCCCATGCACACCCATGCGTGCAACATGAATGTGTTATGTACACACACACACACACACACACACACACAATGATAGCACATGACTGGTTCCAGCCAATCAGAAAGACTTATCTGAGAAGGTGACAACTGAATGGGATTTCATAGGCTGAATAGGAGTTCTGGAGAAGACCATAAGCCAAGGCATAGGGACCAAAAGTGCTCACAAGGCTGCCCCTAATCCAGTTCCATCCTCCTGCCTGGGCTCCCAAGTGTTAAGGTTTCAGGTGCCCATCGCCACATCTGCTCTAACTTAGCCATAACTAAGATCCACTTATATGAAAGGCCCCCACCTTTGGAAGCCGTCTCCACCTCCCCAGCCCGGTCTCCTATGTAGCCTTTTCTTGTGAGTTCACATATCAACAGTCCATCTCTGAGCACCCTGCTGACCTCCCCTATTTCAGGGAGCTTTTTAAAGGAATTCCTGTCTGGCTCTCCCTTGGCCCCTCCTCTCTGGGCTAGCAACATTCCTCCTCCTTAGCCTTAAGGAAGATGGCAGGGAGATTCCTGCCTCTGTTTATTCAGCCCCCAAGCCTCACATAAGTGCTATCTGTAAGATAACCCTCTCCCCGCCTTCCCCAAGTCCCAAAGACTGAAGAGATTGCTTGGCTGCTAAGAGCATTTGCTGGGGTTGGGGATTTAGCTCAGTGATAGAGAGCTTGCCTAGCATGCGCAAGGCTCGGTCCCCAGCTCAAAAAAAAAAAAAAAAAAAGAGCATTTGCTATCCTTGCAGAGAACCAGTGTTTGGGTCCCAGAATCCACATGGTGGCTCATAGCTGCTGCCTGTAATTTCAGTTCCAGGGGATCTAATGCCCTCTCCTAACTTCCTCTGACAATTGCATCCATGTGATACACACACACACACACACACACACTACACACATGCATGCGCATGCAGAGAGAGAGAGAGAGAGAGAGAGAGAGAGAGAGAGAGAGAGGATAGGCCTTCTTTGTTTTGAGACAAAGTTTACTCTGTAGCCCTGGCTGGCCTGCAATTCACTCTGTAGACCAGGGTGGCTCAAATCTCACAGAGATCGGCTTGCATCTGCCTCCTGAGTGCTGGGGTTAAAGGCGTGCACCACCTTTCTAGAGCTCCATAGTTTATCCCAGAAAGATGCCTCTGTTTATCCCGACCCGTTTCTCAGGATGCCCTTTGTCCCAATGCCCTCTGGTTTCCAGGAAGAGTGACCTGTCTTCATGCAGAGGTCAACAGATACTGTTTTGATCTGAGGCTTACCTCAGCTCTCACCTCTGAGGTGATGGACTAGTTCCTTTGTCTTGTTCACCTTAGTTTCTACTTTTTTTTCCCCCCCACTCCCCATTTGCACCTCTTTTTTTTGGGGGGGGGTTCTTTTTTTCGGAGCTGGGGACCGAACCCAGGGCCTTGCGCTTCCTAGGTAAGCGCTCTACCTTAGTTTCTACTTTAACTGACTCCTTTTTATCCCTGCCCTATCCCCACTTCTTAAATTTTCTTTGAGATAATAGGAACAGAGGACTCACCCATACAAAGCAAGGGCTTTACCTGTTGAGCCACACCCCCAGCCCCTCACTGGGGGATTCTAGGCAGGGGCTCTACCACTGAGCCATGCCCCCAGCCCCTCACTGGGGGATTCTAGGCAGGTGCTCTACCACTGAGCCACACCCCCAGCCCCTCATTGGGGATTCTAGGCAGGTACTCTACCACTAAGCCACGCCCCCAGCCCCTCACTGGGGGATTCTAGGCAGGTGCTCTACCACTGAGCCACGCCCCCAGCCCCTCACTGGGGGATTCTAGGCAGGGGCTCTACCACTGAGTTAGATTTCAGTCTTAAATTTTTGTTTTATCCTCTACATAGGATTTCATCACATTGCCAAGGCTTGCCACTATCCTCTGACCTTGACCTCTGAACAGATGTGGGCTACCACGTCCCACTCCACAAGTTTTATACTTGTTTGTGAATTATTTTGGAGCAGAGGAAATGTAGATTAAAATGTGGAAAACAACTCGAGAGAGGCAGGAACTTCAGGGAGGAACAGCGCCATTCCACTTTTTTAAAGTATACTATTCATTTATTTTTATTTTTAAATCTTTAGTGACTACTTTTAGTATACATGTTTTGCCCGTGTGTCTGTGTATACCTCAATTCTGGTGGAACTGGAACTAGAGACAGTTGTGAGCTGCCATGCAGGTGCTGGGACCTGAACCCTGGTTCTCTAGAAGAGCAACCATCTCTTAACCTCTGAGCCATCTCCTCAGCCCCATTTGTTTTTAGATACAGTTTCACTGTGTAGCCCTGGCTAGTTTCAAACTCGTGGAGAGCCTCCTGGCTCTGCCTCCCGAATGCTGGGATTAAACGCTGCACCACCACAACTCCATGACTTTTTTTTTATTTTTCGGAGCTGAGGACCGAACCCAGGGCCTTGAGCTTGCTAGGCAAGCGCTCTACCACTAAGCTAAATCCCCAACCTTATAATTTTTTATTTATTATATATAAGTACATTATATACTGTCTTCATACACACCAGAAGAGGGCATCAGATCTCATTACAGACGGTTGTGAGTCACCATGTGACTACTGGGATTTGAACTCAGGACCTCTGGAAGAGCAGTCAGTGCTGTTGACCACCGAGCCATCTCTCCAGCCCTCCAAGACTTTTAAAGTCCTGCCTGTGGCCATTACCTCAGTCCACCCCCTTTGCTTGACTTAGTCCCCTCACCTCCTTCTCACCACCAAGCAAGGCTAAGGTCTAGCCAAGGCTAAGGTTAGCCAAGGCTGAGGTCATAACCCACGTTCTTACGACCGGAACCGAAGTTTCACAGTCCAAATGATTGGCAACCCTTTTTTGTGGAGAGCATAGCCGGAGCCCAGGCGTCTCATTAGCTCTGGGACTGGCAGAAAGAAGACAAAGCAACAAAAAGCTGAATGAGGGGCACACACCTGTAAATCCCTGCACCCCAGGGGTTCAGGCAGGAGGAGTGTGTTCCTGCTCAGGTGGGGCTACACAGGCTGACTCTGTCTCCTAAAGCAAACGAGGGCCTGAGAGATGGTTCAGGGGGTAAAGAGTTGTCACCAAGCCTGAGGACATGAGCTGAACCCCCAGAGAGAACCAAGTTCTGAAAGCTGGTCCACGCACAGTTCAATGTGCGCGCGCACGCGCGCGCACACACACACACACACACACACACACACACACACACACACACGTGTCTAAGGGCTGCAGGAAAGGGTAGAGTGTTGTTCAAGGCAAATTGTGGCCTCTTGATTCCTCAGCAAAGGCGTTTACCTTTCCCAAACCCCGAGTGGGGCAGGTCTGACACACGTGCCTTTAATGGCAGCACCTGGGAAGCAAAGTCAGATAGGTGTATCTCGTCCGTGAGTTCAAGGCCAGCCTGGTCCGCATAGTGAGTTCCAGGAAAGCTAGAGCTACACAATAGAGTCCCTGTTCAAAACAAAACAAAACAAAACAAACACAAATGGAAAAAACCCATGACGTTCTAAAGAAACTAAAACAAAGTAAAAAGCTCAAAAACGCTCATATCACCCCACTCTTTGGCTATTTTCTTTTGTTCTTTCTGTATACTGGTTATGCTTATATCCCTCCCCACCCACCGTTAAGAGTAAGAAGAAACATGACCTGTAAAATGGCTCACTGGGTAAAGGCTCTTATATGCAACTCTGATGACCTAAGTCCCATCCCCAGGATCCACATAAAGGTGGAGGAGAACTGACTCAAGTGCCCTCTGACCTCCAAATGCATGCCGTGGTATGTGAAAACCCTTCCATCATTCAAACACAGTACCGCTCTTTGTCACAGTAGTAATATGGCTAAGCATGGTGAAGGTGCTTGTCACCATGCCTGATAATCTGAGTTTGATCCCTGGGACCCAAAAGCTAGAAGGAGAGAACCGACTCCCATAAGCTGTCATGTGACCTCCTCGTATGCTCTGCAGCATGCACACACATGTGCACACACAATTCCTAGTTAATGAAAAGGGTAGGGAGAAAAGACAAAACAGTCAGTCGTCTGGGGTACCCATTGAGCTTCCTCCCCAATGGCTGAGCTTCTAGATTCTATCTCCCATTGAAGGCATCCCCCACCTCCCAAAACAGGAGTTTTTGTATTCCTGTATGTATGTGTGTGTATGTGTGTGTGTGTGTGTGTGTGTGTGTGTGTGTGTATGTATATATCCTGTACAACATACACAAGCTGGAGTTATCACAGAGAATGGAGCCTCCCTTGAGGAACTGCCTCCATGAGATCCAGCTGTAAGGCATTTTCTCAATTAGTGATCATTGGAAAGCCCAGCCTGTTATGAGTGGTGCCGTCCCTGGGCTGTCCTGGGTTCTATAAGGGAGAAAAAAAAAAAAAAAGCAAGCTGAAGTCCAGAGAGATGGTTCAGTGGTTAAGAGCACTGACTGCTCTTCCAGAGGTCCTGAGTTCAAATCCCAGCAACCACATGGTGGCTTACAACCATCTGTAATATGAGGTCTTTTGCCCTCTTCTGGGCTGAAGACAGTGATAGTGTACTTATAAATAAATCTTTAAAGAAAGCAAGCTGAGCAAGCCAGGGGAAACAGCATTCCTGCATGGCCCCTGCATCCACTCCTGCCTCCAAGTTCCTGCCCTGCTTGAGTTCCAGTTCTGACCTCCTTTGGTGATGAACAGCAGTGTGGAGGTGTAAGCTGAATGAACCCTTTCCTCCTCAGCTTGCTTCTTGGTCATGTTTGTGCAGGAATAGAAACCCTGACTAAGGGCCAGAGAGATGGCACTGACTCCTCTTCCAGAGGTCCTGAGTTCGAATTCCAGTAACCACATGGTGGCTCACAACTATCTAATGGGATCTGATGTCCTCTTCTGGTGTGTCTGAAGACAGCTACAGTGTACTCATATATAATAAATAAAAAATCTTTACAAAAAAAGAGAGAGAGAAAAACCTTGACTAAGACACACTCTAGCTGGCCTGAAACTCACTATGTAGACCAGGTTGGCCTTGAACTCATAGACATCTGCTTGCCTCCACCTCCCAAGTGCTGGGATAAAAGACTTGCATCACTATGCCAGGCTAGCACTTTTATACCATGGGTGAACTCTGGTGCCCTCTGTTGGAAATGGGTCACCTTCCAGCTGTCCTCAAGGACACTTGAGCTGTTTTGCTGTTCTCCTCCCTCCCCCTCACAGAGTTAGGAGGACCCAGCCCATCCCCAGTCCTTGGTGGACACTTGACATCAACAGTATTCTTGGGTCTGAGATAGAGGTGGGGCACGGTCACTTCCAAAGCCAGCTTCTCGGTAAGTTTGAACCTGAACCGTACTCAACTATTTGCCAACTTGCCATTACATCACTACAAAGCATCTGAGGTAAGGTCACTTCAAAGATAGGCGGAAGTTGGTTTGGGCTCCTGGCTTCTGTCATTCAGCCATGCATATTCAAAGTGTGCAGCTGCAAGCTGTTCTTCTGTGAAGCCGTCAAGGCAACAAAGAATTCATCGTCTGGGGCCTGGAGTGATCGCTCAGGGGTTAAGCACTTGATGCTCTTCTAGAGGTCCCAGAGGCAATTCCCAGAGCCTGTGTGACAGCATGAAATACAGAAGAAGGAGGAGGAAGAGGAGGAGGAGGAGGAGGAGGAGGAAGAGGAGGAAGAGGAGGAAGAGGAGGAGGAGGAGGAAGAGAAAGAGGAGGAAGGGAAAAAGGAGAAAAAGAGAAAGAGGAGGAAGGGAAAAAGGAGAAGAAGAGAAAGAGGAGGAAAAGAAAGAGGAAGGGGAAGAGAAAAAGAAGAAGGAAGACGGGAGAAGAAAGGAGGAAGAGGAGAAGGAGGAAAAGAGAAGAAAGAGGAGAAGAGGAAGAGAAAGAGGAAGAAGAGGAGGAAGAGGAAGAGGAGGAGGAAGAGGAGAAGGAAGAGAAAGAAGAGGAGGAAGAGGAAGAGGAAGAGGAAGAGGAAGAGGAAGAGGAGGAGGAAGAAGAGAAGGAAGAGGAGGAGGAAGAAGAGAAAGAGGAGGAGGAAGAGGAAGAGAAGGAGGAAGAGGAGGAAGAAAAAGAGGAGGAGAAAGAGGAGAAGAAAGAGGAGGAGGAAGAGAAAGAGGAGGAAGAGTAAGAGAAAGAGAAAGAGGAGGAGGAAGAGAAGGAGGAAGTATTGATTTTATTCTTATGTTCTTATGTGTACGGGTGTTTGCCTGCATGTGGCTGGGCACCACATGTGTGTCTGGTGCCTACATAGATCAAAAGGGGAGTTAGATCCTCTGGTGCTGGAGTTCCAGGTGACTGTTAGCCACCATTTGGGTGCTAAGGACTGAACCTAGCAGCCGGTGCTTTAACTACTGAGCCATCTCTCCAGTTTCCTCTTCCAAAGCCGTCTCTGTCTCTCTCCCATCCTTTAATTCTATGCCCTCCAGACCCACTCTCTTCTGCTGCTACCGGCTAGTCTGCATTTTCTAGATTTTGATAGAATTAGATTCTTATTTATTTATTTATTTATTTATTTATTTATTTTGAAGTCAGGGTTTCTCTGTGTAGCCCTGGCTGTCCTGGAACTTGCTCTGTACACAAGGCTGTCCTCAAACTCAGAGAGATCCACCTGCCTCTGCCTCCTCTGAGTGCTGGAATTAAAGGCATGCGTCACCGCTGCTTGGCTTGTATTCTATTTTTAAAGACAGCATTGATTTCGCATAACAACGTTTCGTTATGTTATTTTCATGGATGCATACAATGTATATTTCTCTCCCCCTCCTCCTCCCTCCCCCACCCTCGTTCATTTCCTCTTCCCAACTATTCCGTTTACTTTCTCTTTCTCTTACTTTCCTTTCTGGTGATTCAACGAGTCTAATTGGGGCTGCTTATAAGGACATGGGTGTGTGTTATTTTTCGTGTGGCTTCTTTCTGAATTGTTTGCATTGTTATCCACGCTACAGCAGAGCATTCCTTAGGCATCTTTTTAACATTTTTAAAATTTTTTTTTCTTTCTTTTTTTTTTTTTTTCGGAGCTGGGGACCGAACCCAGGGCCTTGCGCTTCCTAGGCAAGCGCTCTACCACTGAGCTAAATCCCCAACCCCCTTAAAATTATTTTTAATTATGTGTAGGTAGGGGTGTGTGTGTATGGTGTCCACAAGGGTATAATGCCCATGAGTTGAAGACGGCTGTGAGCACCTGACATGAGCACTGGGAATTGAATTCAGGTTCTCTGCGAGAACAGCGCATGCTCTTAAAGGCTGAGCTCCAGCACTGGAGTCTGTGAGCCTTTGCTTCGTATCTCTGTCGCCTCCTCGGCAATCTTGCTTTTTCCTTTCCTCATCCCACACGTGACTTGCAGAGTGTAGCTGCAGCCTAGCCAGACTCAGGACCAGTCCCTAATCCCAGACTGTCTGGCCTCTTCTGTCTCTCTCTCTGTCTCTCTGTCTCTCTCTGTCTCTGTGTGTGTGTCTCTCTCTCTGTCTCTCTCTGTCTCTGTCTCTCTGTCTCTGTCTGTCTCTGTCTCTGTGTGTGTGTGTGTGTGTGTGTGTGAGAGAGAGAGAGAGAGAGAGAGAGAGAGAGAGAGAGAGAGGTGGGGGGGGGTCAGAGGACAATTTCTAGGAGTCGGTTCTTTTCTTTCCACAGTGTGGGACCTGGGGATTGAACTCGGAAAGTCAGGTTTGGCAGTGAGCACCTTTAGCCATCTTGCCAGCCCTCCACGTTAGTTTTTGAGATAAGGTCTCTCTCTCAGTGAGCCTTAGGCTGATCGTCTCAGCTAGAGCGGCTGCCTAATGACTAGAGATGGGACTGTCTCAGCATCTCCAGCACTGGAATAACGGTAAGTGTCATGAGCCGGACTCTTATTTTTTAAATTATTTTATTTTATTGTTGTTTTTCTAGACAGGGTTTCTCTGTAGCCCTGGCTCTCCGGGAACTTTCTCTATAGAACAGGCTGGCCTCAAATTCATGCGATATCTCTGCCTCCTGGGTGCTGAGATTAAAGGTGTGCACATCCACCACTCAGACTTTCTGTTAGTACTGTGGATTCAACTAAGGTCCTCGGGCTCTTGTAGCAAACGTTGAACCCACTGAGCAATCTCCCTTTCCCCCAGCTCCTCCGCTGTTGCTCAGAGCATCCTCGGACCCGAAGCCCTCTCCTCTTCCCACCTTTTACCCTCCTCTTCCTCCTCCTCTTCCTCCTCCCCTTCCCCCCCCCTCCCCCCCCCCTTTGATTTTTCAAGACAGAGTTTTTCTGTGTAGCCCTGACTGTCCTGGAACTAGCTCTATAGAGCAGGCTGGCCTCAAACTCACAGAGATCCACCTCCCTCTGCCTCTGTCTCCCAACTGCTGGGATTAGAGGGATGCACCGCGACAGCCCGGTTTCTTCCTTTTTTTTTTTTTTTTTTTTTTTTCGGAGCTGGGGTTTCTTCCTTCTTGTTTTTCCCCCTTTTAAGGGATATTTCATGTACCCCAGACTAGCCTTAAACTCACTATGTAACCCAAGCTTCCATTGAACTCAGTCTTCCGCTCCCAGTTTCCTGAATGCCGGATTACAGACATGCAACACCGCGCCTGGTTTGTGTGGTGTTGGTGCTGGGATCCTGGGTTTCGGGTACGCTAGGCAGACACTCTAACAGCGGCTCCATATCCAACACCTCTCTTTCCTTACTAGTACAACAGGGAGCAGTCACCCACCTCCTCCGATTGTGAATGGATGTAGTGAATCTACCCATGTAAAGATCTGAGAAGGTCAGGGAGGGGCCCTAGCAGGCGCTGAGAAGTCGGCAGGAAGCAAGAAGCAGCCAGGTAGAGCGGGATCACGAAGCTGTGTAATCCAGAAGATTGGGAGTTCGAGGCTACCCTGGACTACAAAACAAAATCGTCTCTCAAACAAAAACAAAAAGGCTTTTTCGACGATGGTTTCTGTTGATCTGCAGGGACCTTCCTTACACGAGGACACTCCACATCTCTTGAGCAAGGGAGAGCAGTCCACAAGAAAGCGTCTAACCTATCCCCCATCTTCCTCAGAATCTAAGTACCCCTAAAAATCTTCTTAGCCTTGGTGTACAGCTCAGCAGTAGAACGCTGGACTGGAATCCCCCAGTGAGGGGCTGGAGGCGTGGCTCAGTGGTAGGGCCCCTGCCTAGAATCCCCAGTGAGGGGCTGGGGGCGTGGCTCAGTGGTAGAGCCCTTGCCTAGAATCCCCAGTGAGGGGCTGGGGGCGTGGCTCAGTGGTAGAGTCCCTGTCTAGAATCCCCCAGTGAGGGGCTGGGGGCGTGGCTCAGTGGTAGAGCCCCTGCCCAGAATCCCCCAGTGAGGGGCTGGGGGCGTGGCTCAGTGGTAGAGCCCCTGCCTAGAATCCCCAGTGAGGGGCTGGGGGCGTGGCTCAGTGGTAGAGCCCTTGCCTAGAATCCTCAGTGAGGGGCTGGGAATGTGCCTCAAAGTAACATTTGCCGAGCACATACCAGACTCTGTGTTCCATCTCCCCTCAACCAGTCTTCTGGGTCGAGGCTTGTTTTCGAAGTTTCTGCCCATCTCCACCTCATCTCTCTTACAGACTCCATGACCACTGTTCTTCCTACTTCCCATCCTCATCTTTACCCTATCCCCCTATTGCTTTGCCTGATGTGAACACAGCTGTGCCTTTCTGGATCCACCCGAGATTGTCCACAGCACGTAGCTAGACCTGAGTGATAATGTTTTGCACAAATTTCTGCTTCTGCCATTTTATGAATGTGTAGGGCCAACCCAGGTAAATTTGATGTTTTTGTTTTTGTTTGTTTGTACGTTTGTTTCCTTGGTTGGTTTTTTGAGCTAGAACATCTCTATGTAGCCCTAGCTGTCCTGGAACTCACTCTGTAAACCAGACTAGCCTTAACTCAGGGATCCACCTGCCTCTGCCAGGTTCTGGGATTAAAGGCATGGGCCACCATTGACTACTATGTAGCTCTGTCTGGATTGGAATCATCCTATATCCATCTGCCTCTGAGTGCTGGGGCTACCGGTGTGTACCCCTCTACCTGGCTGAAATGTGAATTTTCGAGAAATGTTATCAATGATATTCCTAGCTTGCTTCCAGATAACACCTGGGAACTATGGCCAGTCAGGTTGCTTAGCTAGTCGACGTGCGTGCTGCCAAGCCTGAGGACCTGAGTTTGATCCTGGATCCACATGGTGGAAAGAGAGCCCACTCTCACCTCTCACGAGCGCTCTTCTGACCTCCACATGTGTGCCTTGGCAGGCATGTGCCCAAGCCCATAGGCATACATACGTGTGCACACATGATAGATAAGTAAAATGTAATAGCTTTTGTTTACTGCTAGATTTTTTTTTTTTTGGTTCTTTTTTTCCGGAGCTGGGGACCGAACCCAGGGCCTTGTGCTTCCTAGGTAAGCGCTCTACCACTGAGCTAAATCCCCAGCCCTTACTGCTAGATTTATACACTTCATTTTACATGAAAACGTTTTGCCTGTATGTATTACATATGTATGCATGTGTTGTACCTACAGAGGTCAGAAGAAGGCATCAGGTTTCCTGGAGTTACGGATGGTTGTGAACCCATGTGGGTGCTGGGAATCAAGCTGTGGTCCTCTCCAAGAGCAACCAGTTCCTCATACCCAGGCACCATCTCTCCAGCCCCTGTAATAACTCTTTACAAGAGAAATACTGAGCCAGGCAGTGACGGTGCACACCTTTACACTAAGCAATCCGGAGACAGACTCAGGCAGAGCTCTGTAAGTTTAAGGCCAGCCTGGTCTACAGAGAGAGAGTTCCAGGATAGCCTGGACTATACAGAGAAATCCTGTCTCGAAAGAGAGAGAGAAAGGGGAGGGAGAGGGAGAGGGAGAGGGAGAGGGAGAGGGAGAGGGAGAGGGAGAGGGAGAGGGAGAGGGAGAGGGAGAGGGTTTCTCCGTGTACACCTGGCTGTCCTCGAACTCACTCTTGTGTGTGTGTGTGTGTGTGTGTGTGTGTTATGGTGTGAGCACTGTGTATGGTGAGGGAGAGGGAGAGGGAGAAGGAGAGGGAGAGGGAGAGAGAGAGGGAGAGAGGGTTTCTCCGTGTACCCCTGGCTGTTCTGGAACTCACTCTTCTCTGTGTGTGTGTGTGTGTGTGTGTGTGTGTGTGTGTGTGTGTGTGTGTGTTATGGTGTGAGCACTGTGTATGGTGAGGGAGAGGGAGAGGGAGAAGGAGAGGGAGAGGGAGAGAGAGAGGGTTTCTCCGTGTACCCCTGGCTGTCCTGGAACTCACTCTTCTATGTGTGTGTGTGTGTGTGTGTGTGTGTGTGTGTGTGTGTGTGTTATGGTGTGGGCACTGTGTATGGTGAGGGAGAGGGAGAGGGTTGGGGAGGGGAGGAGGGCTTTGTTGCTAGGTGTGATGATGCACCCCTGCAACACCAGTACTTGGACAGCAGGATTAGTATTTTAAGGTCAATCCTTAGCTACATTGAGAGAGTTCCAGACCAGCCTGGGCTAGAGATCCTGTTTCCAAAAAGGAGGATTTAGGGATGGCTTGGTGGTTAAGATCGCTTGCTGCTCTTGTGGAGGCCCACTGTCAGCTCCCATTCAACTCCAGGGGATTTGAGTCCCTTCAAGGACACTTGTATTCACCATACACAGTGCTCACACCATAACACACACACACACACACACACACACACACACACACACACACACAGAGTGAATTCCAGGACAGCCAGGGGTACACGGAGAAACCATGTCTCTAAACACACACACGCACACACACGCACACGCACACGCACGATTCAGAAAGAGGGGACAGAAAGGACCAGGGTTGAGTGAGACGGGGAGGATGCTCCAGGAGGGACATAGCTAGGGAGATGTGACATTTGGGAAAGAGAAAGGAGTTTAGGGAACAAGGGGCCTTCTCAGCGGAGGATTGAGGGTGGAATGGACTCCCTGGGGGACAGATGGAGATCAGTGAATTCATGGAAGCTGCAGACAAGAGAAGCCCACAACCCCAAGTGGGTTTCAAATAGGGCCTGGGGCTGAGACTCCTTCTAACTCTCTCGGTCCCCAAATCTGGGGCTCCTCCCTTCTCACACCCAGTTTACAGTTTGGGAAGTAGACATCAAGCCCCCGGGGAAAGGGGGGTTAAAGGTGAGCGGGGCACGAGCGGGGCCGCAGAAGGTGATTGGCAGGCGCCTGAGCCCACGGCGCGCGCCACCGCTGCTCCACAGGCCACCAGCCGGAGGAGCGGCTGCCATCCACGTGCTAAGGAGAGAAGGAGGCACCGGACCAAGGGGCAAAGGACACCTCGGAGCGGGAGGGCGGGGGAACCTGCAGCGCCTAGCAGTCCACACCCCAGTCTAAAAGCCGGGCTTGGGCTTCGTGCGGGGCGCAGCGCACGGAGCCCTCTGCCGCCTGCGCGGGGAAGGCGCGGGGTGAGGCCGCAGCGGCCTGAGCATCTGCAGCCCCGCGGAGACCCGAGGTCCCAGGATCCAGTCCGAACGCCGTCTGCAGATCGCGCGGAGCTCAGGTGAGCAGGGAAGATCTTCAGTTATCAGAGGGACATAGATGCCTCGCACAGGAGGAATCGGAGCCCTGCCAGACCTCAGTTTCCACAGTGTGCAATGAAGAGGGGCATCCCTAAATCACGACTGGAGTGGGGAGCTTTCACTTTGTGTCCCCAGCCCCCACTTGCTCATGCCAGGGGGAAAGAGACAGGCTCAGACGCCAGAAAGGATTGGGCATCAGGAATGCTAGTCTATTTTGTTTGACCTCTTAGGATCACAGGCTCCTGTCTCTTCCTGGGTCCCCTCATGTTGAGCTGGGATTGAGTGGTGATCTGGTGAAGGGGGGCCCCGACTGGATCTAGGGAGGCAGGAGGGAGGGGACAGATGCCAGGGTGGGGCCTGTGGATTTCCGGTCACCCAGCCTGGCAGCAGGTAGGGGCTAGGGACCTAGTTGAAGGCCTACCCACTTGGTCTAGCCTGGAAAAAACAGAGCTTCATATTGGCCCCCAGTCACTGTGCTCTCAAGTCTGTGGCTCTTGAGGCCACCATGGTGGGAGAGGGGACCATGTGGCCAGGTCTGGGCTGTGTTTCCGTCTTTAGAGTCCTGCCTTTGTGACCTTAGCCCTTTTCTGGGCCTGGTTCTTCCTCTGTGACGCTGGAAACTTCCTCCAGGGCCACCTGTATGGTGACAGGGGCAGAATAAAATGGGACAGCAAGATGCCTCGGGAGGAAAGGGCAGCTGGCTCCAATCCAGGTCTCTTTGTCTTCACAGGGGCTTTTACATGTCAGCTGGGTTGGGGATCTGCCACCTTACCCAAGAGCTGGGTTATTCTCAGCCTGTCTCTACTCTTGCCCTAGCCCCCTTATGCAAAGGAAGGCTTAAATGGACCTAGAGCAGGGGAGTGGTACCTGCCTATAACCCTCAGCGCTCAAGAGGATAAGGCAGGAGGATTGATGTGTTTGAGGCCAGCCAAACTGCAGTGGGAAACAGTCTCACAAACCAACAAACAAACGAGGGCTGGGTTATAGTTCCAGGGCAGAAGGTTCATAGAGCAAGCACAGAGTTCTGTACCCAACACTGTGTGCATAAACGAAGTGTGGTGGTTTGTGTCTGTAATTCTAGCATTGTGGGGCTAGAGGCAGGGGTTCAAGATCATCCTGGGCTACACAAAAAATTCGAGGCCTGTCTGAGATGCATGGGACCCTGTCTCAAGGCAGGACGACAAAGAATAGTAACAACAGGTCATGCGTGGTTGCACACACCTTTAATTCAAGTACTCTGTAAGTTCAAGGCCGGCCTGGTCTGTAGTGAGACCCTGTCTCAAAAGAACAACAACAACTACACACACACACACACACACACACACACACACACACACACCATTCACTGCCACCACCACCATACCAATGACAACCAAAATTATAAAAACTGAGGACTGTCTTTGACCAGAGGAAGAAAGAATGGTAAACTCTTACATTTACTGCAAAACAGGCACCATGTTGGGGCTTTTCTTGGCCCCATTCCCCCTTTATAACCACTTGAGACAGAAAGGTTATTTTCTATATTTTGTAGTTGAGGAAACGGGCTCAGAGAAGTCAAGGCAGTTGCACAGCCTAAAAGCAGCAGGGTTGGGATACGAACTCGGGTAGCCTAATCATAATGCTGTTTCCTGCTTCCTCTGCTGCCTTGGACTCTTTTATTATCTTCCCCTGGCTTCATTCCGTCCAGGTGTACCTGGGGTTAGATACATTGTAGGCAAGTAGGCACCCACTCTGCCTGGGGAGGCTGTGTAGGCTATGACCCTGTCCTGGGTCAGGCCCTAAGTGTCTGTAAGCCTCTTCTATTTTACCTCCACTCCCCCCCGCCCCCCCCCCCCCCCCCCCGCCCCCCCCCCGTCCATCTTAAGCCTGAGACTCCAACAGGGTGGCTCACGCCTGCCTCTCCTCCCTGAAGCTGGAGAGGGTCCCGCCACCACCCGGGCTCTGAACAGATCATCTCCAGAGCTAGCTGTGACACTGATAGATTCCGATGCCTCTCCTTGGAGAGCCCAGGACAGAGGTGCAAGTTCATAGTCCCAGAGTCACTGGCTTCTGAGTGGCTCTGGGGGTCGCCTCAGCTTTAGTTTCACAATCATTCCTGCTGGGTGTGTGACCCCCGGTGAGAGACTTGTCCCAGAGACTCATTTTCTATCTTGGCCCAGTGGCCTGATGCCTAAACATGGCTGTTGTGAGCGTTGACCCCAGAGGGGACAGGGCTGACACTCTAGGCAAAAGAAAGGCTGTATGTAGCTTGTGCCAGCTGGCTTCAGAGATTTCTCCATCCCTAAGTCCCTTTGAGGAAGCTGTCAGATTGTCCACCTTCTAGGTTCTTATTTCCCAGTGCTATCCTGTCTTTACTGTTGTTATTATTATTGTTGGTGTTATTATTGTTTACATTTTAATTTACTGGTGAACATTGTGTGTCTATGTGTGGGCACATGAATGTGGCATCAGAGGACAACGCTCTGGAGTTTCTCTCTCCACCATGCGGGCCCAGGGATTGAACTTGGGTCATCAGGCTTGGCAGCAGGTGCCTTTACCTGCTGAGGCGCCTCCCCGACCCTATTTAACATTTTTACTAAAACCCTACAAAGTAAAGTCGCATCTTGTCATAGGCTTAACCACCAAGGAGGCAGAACCGGCCTCCCAAGCCACTGAGCTGCTGCCGTGGAGTGATCTTTCTTGCGCAATGGAACCCAAGACCATGCAATAGGAAAGTGTCTCAGCTGGGCCCTGCACCCCACAGCCTCTGTACCAGGGACCCCTGAACCCTATAGACACATTGTCTGCTCTATGGCTATGTACGACTCTGCTCTTGCCAAGTAGATGACGATTAGAGATAGAGCAACTTTGACTGTCACCCTGTGCCCCAAGGTTCCCCCATTTTCTTCTCAGCAATCTGCACAGAACCTGCCCAGGCACATGGGGGAGGCTGGTGATAATGTCTTCCAGTAAATGTCCAAAGGAAGAGGCTGCACTGCAGAACACACCTGCCGAGTGGCCTCAACCTCTCCACCTGGAAAATGGGCAGATTGTAACCAAAGTTTCTGTGCTGAACCTTCTGGATCTCAATCCCTCTCTTCCTATTTGTCTCCATCTCTCCATTTTCTGTCTTCATCTCTCTGTCTCCTGTCTCTTCATCCCCCCTCTAGGTTTCTCTTCTCTCTCTCTCTCTCTCTCTCTCTCTCTCTCTCTCTCTCTCTCTCTCTCTCTCTCTCTCCTCCAATGATGCAAAGCTCAGGGCTGGGAGGCTGTGCTTGTTCCCTGGGGAGCAGCTACTGTGAGAGACTTGAGGCTGGCTTACATCTCTTGTCTACTTTTGAGTCTTCTGCTGGTCCAACCTGCCAAACTTCCCCCAAGTAGGCGATGAGCCCTGATCCTTGCAGTTCCTCCCAGAGCCAGACCAGGCTTCCCAACTTGCCTGCTCCACTGCCGGCTGCCCCTCTGGTCTGTAACTAACCGGCACCCACCGGCACCCACTGGCACCCACTTGCACCCACCTGCACCCACCGTTCAACTCAGCCTTGCCTGGACTCACCTGGCACACAATACTGGCAAGAGGAAACTTCAAAAGCAGGTGCCCAGTAGCCCCGTGAAAGATGCACATTAATGCCAAGTGTAACAGTATCAAATCGGGACAAGGTCACTGTTGTTTTCATTGTTTACATTGTAAACAGTGGTTCTTAAGTGGGCTGAGACCCCTTTGGGTGTTGAATGGCCCTCCTTTCACAGGGGCTGCCTAGGACCGTAGGGAAACATGGGTATTCGCATTACAAATCATAGCAGTAGCAAAATTACAGTTAGGAAGTAGCAACGAAAATAATTTTATGGTGTAGGGGGGTCTCCACAACATAAGGGACTGTATTAAAGGATAGAAGCATTAGGAAGGTTTACAGGGTTTTGCTCTGTAGCTCTGGCTGCTTTTGAACTCACAGACGGCTGCCGCCAAAGTGCTGGAATTAAAGGTAGTTGCCACCAGGCTCAGCAAATTGTTCAATGATTTATTTTTACTGGGTATAGTGGCGTACAGCTTAAATCCCTGCACCGAGGAGGCAGAGACAAGCAAATGTAAGTTCAGCTAAGGCTTCATTGGGAGACCCTGGACAGAGAGAGGGAGAGAGGGGGAGAGAGAGACAGAGACAGAGACAGAGAGACAAAGACACACAGAGAGAGACAGAGACAGACAGACACACACAGAGACTGAGTCAGAGACAGAGACACAGAGAGAGAGACAGAGACAGAGACCAGAGACAGAGACACAGAGACACAGAGAGACAGAGACAGACAAACAGACACACAGAGAGAGACAAAGACAGAGAGACAGAGAGAGACAAAGACAAAGAGACAGAGACAGAGAGAGACAGAGACAGACACACAGAGAGAAAGACAGAGACACACAAAGAGAGAGAGAGAGAGACAGAGACAGACACACACACAGAGACAGAGACAGACACAGAGAGAGAGAGAAAGAGAGAGAGACAGAGGCAGAGACACAGAGACACAGAGAGAGAGACAGACACACACAATACACACACAGAGAGAGAGAGAGAGAGAGAGGGAGAGAGAGAGAATTTAATTCTTTTATATGCATATGTGTTAGTGTGCATATGAATGCATGCCCATGGAGACCAAATAGGGTGTTTGAGCCCTTGAAGCTAGAGTTGCAGGGCGCAGGGAACTGGACTCAGGTCCTCTGCAAGAGCAGTACAAAGTCCTAACCACTAAGCACCCCAGCCTTCATCAGTGTGTAGTATTGTCTTTTGCCTTTTCTTTTTTCTTCTCATTCTTGGTAACTGAGCTCTACCACTAAGCTACAACCACGGTTGCAGGGTTGGTTACTTATCTATTTGTGTTGGGATCTTTCTTTCTTTCTTTCTTTCTTTCTTTCTTTCTTTCTTTCTTTTTTTTTTTGGTTGTGTTTTTTTGGGGGGAAAGGGAGATTGAGAAAGGGTCTTCTATAGCCATGGCCTCAACCACACTGTGTAGCTGAAGCTGGCCTTGAACTCCTAACCCTCTGGCCACAGGTGTCCACTAACATGCTTGGCTACCCATTTTTGAAGATTTCCAGACAGGATCTTGTTAAGTTGCCCAGGTTAGTATATGGAACTCACTATGTAGCCTAGGCTATGTAGCTAGTATGTAGCCAAGGCTGGCCTGGAATGGTTGGTCTCTCTATCTTGGTTTTCTGAGTGCTGGTATTGCAGACATATGCCAGCACACCAGGCTCGGCCTGAACTGGCATGGATTAGGTGACTGAGGCTGTGGTCTTGTGGTTTTATTGGGCTGATTAACAGATCTGCAGGCAGCTGCCATGTTTGGCAATGTTGTAAGGAGGAGCTTTTGTTTGACCCCAGAGAGTTTAAACCTGTGTGCTAGATGGCAGAAACTAAGGCAAGGAGTTAGCTTTTCTCTTTTCTTCTCTCTCTCTCTCTCCCTCCCTCCCTCTTTCCCTCTCTCCTTCCCTCCCTCCCTCTCCTTTGAAGCAAGGTCTCACTGTGTAGCTCCGGCTGTCCTGGAACTCGCTCTGTAGACCAGGCTGGCCTCAAAGTCACAGAGAGCTGCCTGTTTCTGCCTCCCAACTATTGGTACCAAAGGCATACGCCACCATGCCTGGCTAAAATAGTTAAATTTTCAACAACTCTCTCACTAACTACTAGGGTGGGAAAAAGAACCAGAGGTTGAGTTCAATCCCTGTATCAGACGTGTTTTCTTTACTGTAACAGAATCCCAGGACTTCTAACATTGTAGAGGGAAAAGGCATGGGTTAGGAATGTGGGTCAGTGGGTTAAATACTTGCCTAATGTGTACAAAACTCAGTCCCACTCCCAACACCGTCTAAAGCCATTGTGACACACACTTGCAGTCTTAGCACTCAAAAGACAGAAGGAAGGGGTTGGGGATTTAGCTCAGTGGTAGAGCGCTTGCCTAGGAAGTGCAAGGCCCTGGGTTCGGTCCCCAGCTCCGAAAAAAAGAACCAAAAAAAAAAAAAAAAAAAAAAGACAGAAGGAAGAGGATTGCCGTGAGTTTGAGGCTAGCCTGGACTGCATGTGAGTTCCATTTTCAGGCTACCCGGGACTAAAATAACATTCTGGGTTTTGGGGGGTTTTGTTGTTGTTGTTTTTGGCTTTTTAGTTTCTTTCTTTCTTCTTCTTCTTTTTTTTTTTTTTTTTTTTTTTTTGGGAGTTGGGGACCGAACCCAGGGCCTTGTGCTTGCTAGGCAAGCGCTCTACCACTGAGCTAAATCCCCAACCCCTAGTTTCTTTCTTCTTTAGTTTTCTTTCTTTCTTTCTCTCTCTCTCTTTCCTTCCTTCCTTCTTTCTTTTACCCATATGTGGTGTGTGTGTGTGTGTGTGTGTGTGTGTGTGTGTGTGTGTGTGTTGTGGATTGCCCTGGAGTTGTTTGTATTTTGATGCTAATTCTGCTTCCCCAAGAAGGGCTGCCTAGTCACACACTTAGTACTCAGGTGACTTCATCAGAACCTTCTCCCCATTTTAAATTGGAAAATAAAGGCAAGAGCCAGTGATTGGGCAGGGGAAGAGAAGGTAGAACAGAAGAGTTAGGGGAAAGGGGGGGGGGGTCAAAGGAGAGGAGAAGGGGGAAGGCAGATGGAGCAGAAGCATGTGGACTGGAGAAACCCCAAGTTATAAGAGATCTCACAGCTGGGGAGTAGAGTAGTGTAATGGTGGATCTGCCCAATCTAGGCTCACAGCTTGTATTCATATTAATCCAGTTGTTTTCTTTGCACGGGTTTATTTGGGTTGGAGAGATTACAGCAACGTGTGTGTGTGTGTGTGTGTGTGTGTGTGTGTGTGTGTGTGTGTGAACACAGTGGGGAGGGGATGCACACTTGGAGGTCAGAGTTCACCTTTTATGGGGTTGTTCTCTTCTGCCTTTATGTGAGTTCTGGGAATCAAACTCGAATTTCCAGGTTTGCAAGGTGGCCCTTGCCAGCTGACCCACCTTGCTGCCCAAAAAACTGGGAAATTTTCTACCCTCTTAATATTATTGGTGTGTAACTACGGTGATTAAAAACTGTAATTCAGGGAAATAAATCATATTCAAGCCCGGCAGTCACCAATAGCCAAAGACTTAGTCAATCGCAACAGCCTCTGCCAAAACCAACCTGGTCTACAGAGTGAGTTCTGGGACAGTCAGGGCTACACAGAAAAATTCTGCCTTGAAAAACTAAAAACGACCTCCACCAGCACCACCAGCACCACCATCACCAAAACACCGACTAACTCAGTAGGGCTCAGTGTGTAAAATGCTTGCCTGGTATGCATGAAGCCTTTGGTTTCATCGCCATGCACTGGGAATAGTGGTACCAATTCTCCATGCTAGCTGGGGAAGAGGAGAGGAAAAGATCTGGAGTTCTAGCATGAGCTACATGATGTCCTGTCTCCAAGAGAAAAAAAAAGAGACAGAATAAAACGGCACCACCCGGGGTTGGGGATTTAGCTCAGTGGTAGAGCGCTTGCCTAGGAAGCGCAAGGCCCTGGGTTCAGTCCCCAGCTCCCGAAAAAAAAAAAGAACCAAAAAAAAAAAAACAAAAAAAACGGCACCACCCACCACCCACCCACCCATCCATCCATCCATCCATCCATCTATCTAGTGTGTGGTATGTGTGTATGTTTGTGGTGTCTGTGTGTGTGTGTGTGAGTGTGTGTTTGTCTGTGTGTCTGTGTCTATGTCTGTTTTTGGGGTGTGTGTGTGTCTATGTTTGTGTTTGGTGTGTATGTGTGTGTGTGTCTGTGTCTGTGTTTGATGTGTATGTCTGTGTGTGTGTGTGTCTGTGTTTGATGTGTGTGTGTGCGTCTGTGTCTATGTCTGTGTTTGGTATGTGTGTGTGTCAGTGTGTGTGTCCATGTGTCTGTGTTTTGTGTTTGGTGTGAGTGTGTGTGTCTGTATGTCTGTGTCTATGTCTGTGTTTGGTGTGTGTGTCTGTATGTCTGTGTCTATGTCTGTGTTTAGTGTGTTTGTGTGTTTATGTTTGTGTTTGGTGTGTGTGTGTGTGAAAGTGTGTGTGTGTGTGTGTGTGTGTGTGTGTTGGGGATAAGCGTTCTCCATGCCAATACTCTACTTCTGAGCTGCCCTCCCATGCCTTGGGATAGCATACAGTCTCCCGAGCGCCCCTCTCAGCTTTCCTGAGATAGGTTCTGTGTGTGTGTGTGGGTATTTGGGTAGCAAGCAGATGAAGAAACAGAAGAATAAACAAACTGGCTGTGGTGCAAATGCAGGTCTAGTGTTCAGGAAGTAGAGGCAACAGTAAACTTTAAATGGAAGGACAGGTAAACGTACACATAGAAATATAAACGTAGCAGATTGGTAGATTAACATAGCAGATTGGTAGATTAACGTAGCAGATTGGTAGATTAACGTAGCAGATTGGTAGATTAACGTAGCAGATTGGTGGATAAACAGAAAGAAGGAGAGATGAAGCCGGGTGAGATCCACACACCTGTAATTCCAGCACTCAGGAAACTTGGGTAGGGGAGACAGACAGACAGATGGACAGACAGATGGACACATACAATGAGTACGATTGATAGCTGACTTGGATGGGCTCATGGATAGGTGGATGGATGTAGATGAACAACAAACAGATGGACAGAGGCATTGATGATTAGGGGATGGCTAGATAAACAGGTAAATTGTTGGCGTTCAGGAATCGCCACACAAACCCTTGGACCACTGATCTCCGTGAAGCAAGAACATACACTTTAATCCTGACCAGACCAGGCACGCAGCTCAGACTTGGGTCCTGGACTAACTATGTCATCAAACATTTCTCAGAGCAGGCTTATAAAGGAAAAAAAGAAAAACCAACATAAAACCCACAATGAGCTCATATGCAGGTGCAGGAAGTGCTGCTCAGTGGTCAGCTCTGACTCAAGCCATTTTGGACATAACAGTTCATGTGACCTTTAACCTGATGGGTCCTACCTAAAGCTTTGTGGAATTTCTTAAGATTAACAATCTTCGGGCTGGAGAGATGGCTCAGTGGTTAGAGCGCTGGCTGCTCTTCCAGAGGTCCTGAGTTCAATTCCCAGCAACCACATGGTGGCTCACAACCATCTGTAATGGGATCTGATGCCCTCTTCTGGTGTGTCTGAAGACAGTGACAGTGTATTCATATATATAAATAAATAAATCTTAAAAAAAAAACAATCTTCATAACACAACACAACAACACAAACATAACAGGGGATGTGATCCGCATGATCCTGCTCTGCGTTAAGTCACTCCTCTGTGTCGGTGACTGGCAGGCATATTACAGCAACGCTATGAAATAGCGGGCAGGCATGGAACAAAATGGCTACCGCTCTCCTGGGGTGGGAGGACTATTGGACCTCAATGAAATGGGTAGAGAGGACAGAGAGAAGAAAGGATGATGGACTAGGAGGGAGGCTGCTTGCTTGGTGCCTCCTCTTCTGCTCTTCCTCCTTATCCCCCTTAGCCATCTCACCCTCTCAGAGCCCAGAGATGGACAAGAGGCAGCTTACAGCTTACACGGACAGCCCTGGTATAAAATGTGCGAACAGTATGATCGCTGATCGTGTGGCCGTAGTTTCGTTGTTTATTGCTGTTTTGAGACAGAGGCCCAATGTGTAGCCTCCAGCTCACACTCCTGCCTCAGCCTCCCTGCTGAGGAAATCATCATCCTGTCACTCTCGGCCGCTTGAGACTCGTCAACTTTTTGTCTCATGTAGCCCAGGATGCCCTTGCACTTACTATGTAATTCTGACTTCTGATCCTCCTGTCCCTGTCTTCTGAGTGCAGGGATCAAAGGTGTGCACCACCACCTGGCTTCTCATATTTTGATAGAACAGTTAGATATTTGTTATATAGATTAATCCCATTCGCCGAACTTTCTTTGACATAGTTACTGTTAGCAGTGTATGGAGGTCAGAGGGCTACTTGCAGGGGTCAGGTCTCTCCTCCACCCTGTGGGTCCTAGGGCTTGAACTCAGGTTGGCTAAGTTTGCAGCAAGCTCCTTTAACCCGAGGAGCCACCCCAGTAGCCTATGTTCACCAGTGACATTCAGACTCTGATTCAGAGACTCAAAGCTCACACCTAGACAAGGAAGCAGCTCCCCTCCTTGACCCCCCCCACTTAGTCACACAGTTAAATATCTCTGTCTCTCTCTCTGCCTCTCTCTGGTTTTTGAAGCCGACTCTCTCATCCCTAGTCCCAGCTGCCTTGAAACTCACTATGTAGCTTAGAAAGGCTCCCAGCTCTCAGCGATCCTCCTGCTTCAGCCTCCCAAGTGCTGGGATTAGAAGCATCAGCTGTTATGCCCTTAGTCTTCCTAGCTATAGGAGGCCGTGTTTTTTTTATGGGCAGTGGTGGTGGTGTTCACCTTTAACCCCAGCACTCAGAAGGCAGAGGCACATGGGTCTCTGAAGTTAAGCCAGACTGATAAACAGAGCAAGTTCTAGGACAGCCAAAGCTACAGACAGAAACCCTGTCTTAAAACCCTGTCTTTTTTTTTTTTTTTTTTGTCTTTTTTTTTCTTTTTTTTCGGAGCTGGGGACCGAACCTAGGGCCTTGCACTTGTTAGGCAAGCGCTCTACCACTGAGCTAAATCCCCAACCCCAAAACCCTGTCTTAAACACACACACACACACACACACACACACACAGAGAGAGAGAGAGAGAGAGAGAGAGAGAGAGAGAGAGAGAGAGAGAGAGAGAGAGAAGACAGAGACAGACAGAGACAGACAGAGACAGACAGAGACAGAAACTAAACAGGGGTTGGGGATTTAGCTCAGTGGTAGAGCGCTTGCCTAGCAAGCGCAAGGCCATGGGTTCGGTCCCCAGCTCTGAAAAAAAGGAAAAAAAAAAAAACACTAAACAAATAGAAAAAGAAGCCTAGGGTTGGAGAGATGGCTCAGTGGTTAAGAGCACTGACTGCTCTTCCAGAGGTCCTGAATTCAATTCCCAGCAACCACATGGTGGCTCACGACCATCTGTGATGGGATCTGATGCCCTCTTCTGGTGTGTCTGAAGACAGCAACAGTGCACATACACACATATAATAAATAATTCTTTAAAAAAGAAAGAAAAGAAAACGAAGCCTAAAGCAAACCTTTCAACACTCCTCTGATCTTCAACAGAGCTTGTATTCCTGTCTGGAAAATGGGTATACAGTCAGGAGGCTGCAACCCATCAGTTAGGTAATAAACAGCCCATAGACATCAACTGTTTGTTACCAGTCCTCACAGCACCCCTCTGAATAACCTTGCTCTTAGGAGCCTCGATTTTTCCCTTCTGTAAAATGGATGTGTAAATGTTAGCTCACCTACACACCCACAGTTGAGAGGACGACCAGAAAACAGAATCTTAGATACAAGTCCCTATGAGTTGTATCTGTGTGCCGGCCTGTGCACCACATGTGGGCCTTAGTGTCCCCAGAGGCCAGAAGAGGAGGTCAGATCCCCTAGGACTGGTGTTACAGACAGCTGTGAGCTGCCATTTGAGTGCTGAGAATTGAACCTGGGTTCTCTAGAAGAGCAGCCAGCACTCTCAACCTCTGAGCCACCTGTCCAGTCTGTAGGTCCCTATTTTTTATTGAGATATAATGTACGTATTATAAAATCCATCTATTTTCTTTTTGATAGAACTTTAAGTTATATGTATTCATATGTGTGTGTGTGTGTGTGTGTGTGTGTGTGTGTGTGTGTGCGTGCACATGCGTGCCAAGGCACACGTAGCAGTCAGAGGACAACTTTTAGAAAGCTGTTCTCTGCTACTGCGTGTGTTCTGGGTATCAGTCTCAGATCTTCAGATTTGGCAGCAAGCACCTTTACCCACCGAGCCATCTTGCTTCCCCATCCCCTTTTTAAATTTCTAAATATTTAACCCAGTTTTTTTCCAATGGTCCTCGGTACGTTCAGAGTTGTGCAACCCTTCCTGCTCTCCAATTCAGCCAGCTTCATCACTGCAAAGGAAACCCACATCCATGCAGTCTGCCAACTGTGGCAGTGACTTACTGTGATCTTCCCCACTCGAGAGGTGGGAGGCTGGGGGACCAGAAGTTCAAAGTCATCCACAGTTACATAGCACATCCTGGTCAACAAGAGATTGTGTCAAAAACAAACAAACAAACAAAAACAACAAGCAAGACTCCTGCCTCCCAGAAAAGGAGCAGAGAAAAGAAAATCATTACTATACCCTGTCTGCTTCTGGTTCCCCCACTCCCAGCCCCTGGAAATTGTTGTTTTTTGCTTGTTTGTTTGTTTGTTTGTTTGTTTGGTTGGTTGGTTGGTCGGTTGGTTGATTTTCAAGACAGGGTTTCTCTGTGTAGCCCTGGCTGTCCTGGAACTCACTCTGTAGACCAGGCTGGCCTCGAACTCACAGATTTGCCTCCATCTACTTCCTGAGTGCTGGGATCAATGGGGTGCATCACCACAGCCCGGCTAAGTTTGCTTTTATTTAATGAGTGTTTTGCCTGCATGTATGTATGCGTGACGTGTGTGAGCCTGGGGGAGAGGGCCTCAGATTCCTTAGAACTGGAGTTGCAGGTTACTCCATGCAAGCCACCATGTGGGCACTGGAAATTGAACCAGTGGCGTTAACTGCTGAGCCATCTCTCCAGCCCCAGTTAGCACCCGTTCAAGTTACATTTTTGTTTATTTATTTCATTTATGCATGTGAGTGGACAAGAGTGGCTTGGCACATGCACAGGTCAGAGGACAACTAGAGATGTTGACTGTCGCCTTCCTCCTTGTGGGGCTCAGGGCTCAAACTCCAAGCTTTAGGCTTGACAGCAAGTGCTTTTGCCCACTGAGCCATCTTGCTCTCTGTTGTTAATTTATTTTTAAATTCTATGGCTAAAATTGGATAGCCAAGTGCTCGATAATTATTCTTTCCTGACTTTTTTGTTGTTGTTTGAGACAAGGTCTGGTCCTGTAGCCCAGGCTGGCCTTGGACTTCTGATCCTCCTGCTGCAGTGCCCTGGACTGCAGGCAGGCATCTCCATACCTGGTACTTTGTAGAGTTGCTGCTTAACTATGGCTGGTCGATTAGCGTGTTTAGACACACACTCCAAGAAATGTAGATTTTTAGCATTGAGACAGCGGAGATAAAATGCATTTAATTCTCTCTCTCCTCTCCCTCTGTGTGTATAAACTGAAATGTAGAAAGATAATAGATGGGTAGATACATTTCTAGATAGTTGGTTGGATGACAGATACATGGGTGGGTATAAGAATTGGTGGTCGAGGGGCTGGAGAGATGGCTCAGCGATTAAGAACACCGACTGCTCTTCCAGAGGTCCTGAGTTCAAATCTCAGCAACCACATGGTGGCTCACAACCATAATGGGATCCAATGCCCTCTTCTGGTGTGGCTGAAGACAGTTACAGTGTGCTCATATATATAATAAAATAAATCTTTAAAAAAAAAAAGAATTGGTGGTTGAGGCCAAGTATCATGGTATGCACCTTTAATCCCAGCACTCAGGAGGCAGAGGCAGACAGATCTCTGTGAGTTTGAGACCAAGATGGTCAATATTGTGAGTTCCAGGATAGTCACAGCCAAGCAGTGATACTCTGCCTCAAAAAAGGAGAGGAAGGGAGGGAGAGAGGGAGGGGAGCGAGAGAGAGAGAGAGAGAGAGAGAGAGAGAGAGAGAGAGAGAGAATGACTTTTGAGGTAGGCCTGTGGACATGTCCAGAATGGGATGTTTTTTATTTTGTTCACTGAGGTAAGAAGACCGGTCCACTGTGGGTGGCTCCATTCCCTAGCCGGGATCCTAGACTGTGTAGATAGAGAAAGGTTGCTGAGCAGCAGCAGCTTCCACGGGTTCTGCTTCCTGATAGAGGGTGTGACCAGATGCTTCAAGCTCCTATGCCTTGGCCTCTCCTCCATGACACAGGGTGCCTTTGAACTGTGCACTAGAGTAAACACTTTCTCCCTTAATTTACTTTTGTTGGAGTATTTTATTACAGCAATAGGAAAAGTAACTAAGATACAGTTGATGGGATGCATAGGCGATGGAGAGATTGATCAGTTGAGGAACAGATGAAGAGTAGATGGATAGATATATGGGTAGGCAAATGGATCTGACTGGTAGATGGATGAGTCCACGGATAGTTAGATAGGCCAATAGATGGATGGATAGGTAGATAATAGGATGGATAAGTACACACTTGGATGAACAGATGAACAGCTGAATTGACAATAGGTCAGATAGATGGGCACTATATGGGCAGACAGATGGGTAGATGGGTGGATAGTGGGTGAATACATGGATAAATAGATGCTAAATGGACTGATGGGTGGATGGATAGATGATGGGTACCCCCATGAGTGATGGAAGATAGACAGACAAGTAAATACATGATGGCCAGAGAAGAGATGGATGAGAGATGGAGAGATGATGTACAGATAGAACAGGGATAGATGAGCAGATGGAAAGCTGGATGGGTGGGTGGGTGGGTGGATGAATGGGTGGGTGGGTGGGTGGATGGATGGATGGATGGATGAGTGGATGGATGTGTGGATGGGTGGGTGAATGGATGGATGGATGGGTGGGTGGATGGATGGATGGATGAGTGGATGGATGTGTGCATGGGTGGGTGGATGGATAGATGGATGGGTGGGTGGATGGATAGATGGATGGGTGGGTGGATGGATGGATGGGTGGGTGGGTGGATGGATAGATGGATGGGTGGGTGGATGGATGGATGGGTGGGTGGGTGGATGGATGGATGGGTGGGTGGGTGGATGGGTGGATGGGTGGGTGAATGGATGGATGGATGGGTGGGTGGGTGGATGGATAGATGGATGGGTGGGTGGATGGATGGATGGATGAGTGGATGGATGGATGGGTGGGTGAATGGATGGATGGATGGATGGATGGATGGGTGGGTGGGTGGATGGATGGATGGGTGGGTGGGTGGATGGATAGATGGGTGGGTGGGTGGATGAATAAGTAGATAGTGGATGGATGGATAGGTGGGTGAGTGGATGAATAAATGGATGGATGAATAGGTGGGTGGGTGGATGAATAAATGGATGGATGGACAGCAGGTGAATGGCTGGACCCACATAGCTAGCGGATAAATGTGACATGTGCTCATCTATTCAGCAAATATACATTAGCTTAGTCTTGTGTGTTTGGTTGGTTGGTTGTCAGGTTTGGAGACAGGTTCCCACTATGTAGTCCTGGATGTCCCGCTGGAGCTCACTGTGTAGATCAGGCTGGCCTCGAATTCACAGAGATCCTCCTGCCTCTGCCTTCCCCAGTGCTGAGATTGAAGTTGTGAATCACCACATCTGGCCACACTGAGAGGAAGTTGGACTGTAGAGAGGGACAGATTCTTGGTTCCGCTAAGGAGTTTGCCATCTAGTGGGAAAGAGAGGCCTCGCACCCTCTGTGCATCTCAAGCAGAAGAAAACCCGACTTACAGTGATCAGAACACAGTATGGAGAACTCAGGGAGGAGATGGCGTTTTTGGTGTGAGCACACCAGGGGGAAAAAACCTCGAGATGCACCCGGAAGAGGGTGTCAGGAAGGATCCCAGGGGAAAACTGGGTCTCCGCACCCAGTAGGAATCTCATCACTGCAACCTCTGTGGATTGTGAACCCTATTTATTTATTTAAGAGGCTATGAACTCTGGGCATCGGGTACTAGAGGGCAGGCGAGAAAGGCCATGAAAGGTGAACCAGGCCGCTCACACCATGCCCCCTGGAAGGGGCATCATGTCATGTCCCACATTGCCACCGAGAACAAAATCAAAAGTTTGGGGCACTTGTGCATCTGTTTGTTTTCGTTTGTTTCATTTTGAGGTTTTTGTTTTGACTTTGTTTTACACTTATTTTATTTATTCATTTGTGTGTGTGTATGAGAGAGAGAGAGAGAGAGAGAGAGAGAGAGAGAGAGAGAGAGAGAGAGAGCGTGTGCCAACAGTGTGCATGGGTGAAGGTCCGGGAACAACTTGTGAGAGTTGGTTCTCTTCTTCCGCCTTGTGGGTTCCAAGGATTGGTCATCAGGCTTGGTTGACAGCAAGCACCTTCACCCACTGAGCCACCTCACAGGCCATGTTTTATTTTGGAGGGATGGGGGGGGGTCTCACTATGTAGCTCAGGCTAGCCTCAAACTTGCTATGTAGCCAAGCGTGACTTTGGACTCCGATCCTCTGCCTCTATCTTTCCAGGGCTGAGATTACGGATGTAATGCCACACCTGGTTTACACAGTGCTGGGGATGGAACCCCCAGCTTCCTAACGGTTGCACAAGTTCTCTACCAACTAAACAGGCCCAGCCTTAGTCTGCAAACTACTTCCTTTCGTTGATGTTGTTGGGGGTGGCGGTTGTGGTGTATTTTGTTGTTGTTGTTGTTGTTTTGTTTTGTTTGGGTTTAGTCTTTTTTGTTATTTTTTTTTCTTTTTTTGTTCCTTTGTTTTTACAAGACAAGGTTTCTCTTTGCGTAACCCTAGCTGTCTTGGAACTTACACTGTAGACCAGGCTGACCTCGAACTCAGAGATCTGCCTGCCCCTGCCTCTGGAGCACCACCACCACTACCACCCAGAGCCTCTGGAACTTTCTGTGGAGACTAGAATTTAAATTTAAATTTTGTCATCTGTCCTTCCATAGTGCTGGGAATTTTATGGTCACGTTCATCTCTCTAGATATCTCGGAGGTCTGCAAAGTTTTTCTCGAAACCTGGGAAATAGAATGGAGATGCAGATGAGGCTGTTTGAAGGACAACAGATGGTTAGGGTGTGTGATGAAGTCTGGTCAGTTACCCTTGATCCTCCCACCTGACTCAGACATAACCAATCTTTCCACCGGGGACAGGAGGCTTGGGGAAAGCCATGGGCTCTTAAAGCAATTTTGGGACCAACATCTGACATCTAGATCAGGCTTTGAGATCCTTGGCTGTATTGTCATTCTTGTGTGGTGTGCCTCAGACAAGAGTTTTGCTTGTTTGGGCACTGCTGGGATCGAACCCAGGACTTTGCTGAGGTTAGGTACTCTACCATGGAGCCATTCCTAGCTGGGGCCTCAGGAAAGGACTTTTATCTGTTCAGTTCTGTGTCTGTTGTGAATGCCCAGCCTAGTGTCTGGCCTTTAAAAAGCAAGAACAGGTTTGAAAAAAAAAAAAAAAAAAAAAAGCAAGAATAGGCAAACAGTGGCGACGCATGGATTTATTTCCAGACTCAGGAGGCAGAGGCAGACGGATCTCTGAGTTGGAAGCCAGCCTGGTCTACAGAGTGAGTTCTAGGACAGCCTAGACTACACAGAGAAACCCTATCTAGAAAAACAACAAAACAAAAAAGAAAAAGAAAGAAGAGAAGGAAAGGAAAGGAGAAGGAAGGAAGGAAGGAAGGAAGGAAGGAAAAGGGAGGAAGAAAAGCAGGAACAGAAGCTAGGTTTCAGGGTCAGTGAGAGAACTTCCTGAGCAGAAAGAAGAGGCCGGTGAGTGTCGGATCGATGCTGGGGGTGGGGGTGGGGTCGCGTCTCCTGGGACAGGGAGGTGATCTAGAGAGGGTGAATTCTCAGAATCCCCTTCTGAACTTTGCTATACAGGTGTAGGACAATCATAAGAGCACCTGGGTGCAAGGGTCAACCACACAGGACCCTGGGAAAGTGAAGAAAGGCAGGTGAGCGATTTACTAAACACACTGTGAAGCAGAGAATG
Source organism: Rattus norvegicus (assembly GCF_021556685.1). Lineage (NCBI taxonomy): Eukaryota > Metazoa > Chordata > Mammalia > Rodentia > Muridae > Rattus > Rattus norvegicus. Next base: position 28,584,144 of record NC_141545.1, on the reverse strand, counting down.
ACCCTGAATTTCTGATATTCTCTCTCTCTCTCTCTCTCTCTCTCTCTCTCTCTCTCTCTCTCTCTCTCTCTCTCTCTCTCTCTCGTGTTTATGTGTCTAGGAACACTTATGGGGCTCAGAGGTCAAATTTTAAAAATCGAGTATTTTCTTCCAACATGCGGGACCTAGCACTCGAACTCATGTCCTCAATCCTGGCGGCAAACGCTTTTATCAGCTAGCCATCTTGACGGCTGGAACTTCTGATCTTTTTCTGCCTCCACCTCCCGAGTGTTGCACTTAACAGAATCGCCCCCATGTTAAGTTTCTGTGGTACGGAGGATGGAACCCAAGCCTTCGTCATGCGAGGCAAACACTGTTCCAACCGAGTTGCAGCCCCAGCCCCAGCCAGCCTTTTTCTGAAACCTGAAAAGTAGGGACTAAAAATTGCTCACAGCAGACAGAAAGGTTAAGCCAGGACCAGTGGTTTCACACCAGGCTCATTGGTTATGCTAATTTAAACATCACCTGCCAACCAAGACCACGCCCACCACAAGGACAAATAGTGGGGCAGAGGCGTGGCCATGGTAATTAGGCTCAGCTGGCAAGGATTGGCTCTCAAACTGCTATCCAGAGTGTCCGGGAGTTGGCGACAATAGTGGCCATGGCGCGCGCGCTGGCGGATCTATCCGTGAACTTGCAGGTCCCCCGGGTCGTCCCCAGCCCGGATTCGGACTCGGATACAGACTTGGAGGATCCGAGTCCCCGGCGCAGCGCGGGTGGCCTGCATCGATCACAGGTCATTCACAGCGGACACTTCATGGTGTCCTCGCCGCACAGCGACTCGCTGACCCGGCGACGCGACCAGGAGGGGCCCGTGGGGCTCGCCGACTTCGGGCCGCGCAGCATCGATCCGACACTCACCCGCCTCTTCGAATGCTTGAGCCTGGCTTACAGGTGAGGGCGGACCGGGGAGATTGAGTCCCAGCTTTCTGTGGTGGGACCCGCACTGGGGCTCTGGTCCCAAACTGCTTTGGGGGGACTCTGGATACAACTTAGGCATTAGCTCCCTTGCCGGGTCCTGAGCCAGCCCACGGACCCTCATGTCCCATCATCTGCTTGTGATGCCACTGACCTGTCCACCTCTACAGGCTCTCTTGCAGTTGGGCCCTGCTCCCTGGTTCTTATGCTTTTGTCCTTAAATGACAGTTGTCTTTCACACTCCTCAGACTATAAACCACCCCGTCCACTCCCTCCCTCCACTCGTGTGATGCCTGGACTGTTTCGTTCATCCCCAGCAGTCGCTGCAAAATCCCACTCTGCTGGGGACTTTCCCTGCACGCTGCTGTTATCCGGCGGTCGCCCCTCATAGCCAGTGTCAACGTATATGGAAACAGTGTCTTGCTCACTTCCCGATTGCCCAGACAACATTTGTTTGGCTTGATTTAGTTTGGTGAGCCAGAGTCTCCCTCTAAAATTCAGGCTGGCATGGAGCTAGGTAGCCCAGGCTGGACTCCTATCTCAGCCTCCCAAATACCGGGATTACAGGCATGAGCCACCATGCCTGATTTAGAACGCTATGTCAAGGTTGGCGGGAAGATGGTGCCAGGCACCTGCCCAGAGCCAGCAGGGGGTGCTGCAGTCCACCCTGGGTCGGGTAGGGAAAACCTGGTCTTCCCGAACCCGGTATCTGTAAGAAGCTGTAATGCAGCCAGGAACCCCCCTGCTGTGGCTCAGAACTCCCGGGCCGCACCCAACTCCAGCCCCACCTACGTGTCCCAGGGGAGGGCGCGAACTGGGGTCTTGGCCCAGTGCCCTGGAGCAAAGTTCCCGGGAGCAGAGGGACTAGGATAAATTATCAACCGAAAACAGTAGGAGAGAAAGGGGGATCGGCCGGCCTTGATCTTTCCTCTCTGTAAATACTATGCTTCTTCAGAGAGCCTCCTCCCCTTCGTAGAACCGCTGGCTGTAGACCGGCACCTGCAGCCCCATTAGGGGACCTAGAGCTGGGGTGGGAATTGCGGAAGAGCGTGGCCCACCGCGTGGCGGCAGAGCCGCGCGACCCCATTGGCTGGAGGCAGAGTAACCTTGGCCCACAAGTTCTGGCCTCAAGCCCAGGTCATGTTGCAACCTGATAGTTCAGGGCGCTGAGACCGATGTGGAAAGTTCAAATTCCCTGTCCCTTTCCCCCTCCCCCGCCCTTGGACATCATGAGACTGCCTGGGAAGGGGCCATCTAAGGTCTCGGAACACCAGAAGCCGCTCACACTGGAACAGTGTTTTAGTTATCAAAGACTTCCAATTATTGGAGTTACACGGAGGAGAGGGGGCTATCCCTCACCCTCCTCTCTCTCATTGAGTCTCACACTGTAGACTATTCCAGCCTAGAACTCGCTGTAGAACGGAGGCTGCCCTGGAATTCTGCTCTGGCTTCCCCAAGTGCTGGAATTACGGGCCTGAACCACAAGAAGCCCAGGATTCCAATGTTCCCCCAAAGGGTCTCCCATTTCCCGACCACTCCCAACTCAGGTTTCCTTTATCTATACATTCAATGCGATCTGGCTTAGAGGGCTTCCCAACACAGACTGTGGGCAGACAGAAGGAGAGCAGTTATAGGGAAATTGCTGGTGGAGGGGCAGAGGGCACTCCCAGAATGGCTTGCTCCCGTGTGAGGCTGCGTGAGGCTGCGTGAGGATGAGGAACTCCAGCTAGGGTGGAGAGCTCTGTTTCCCCCACCCGCTAAAGAACCAGACTATTAAATTCTCTTGAGTGGGATTTCTGAGGATACCCAAGGATGAGGGTAGGTAAGTACTTAGCGCCCTTGGTGAAGGAAAAACGCTCACCGTGGGCCAGGAGAGGTCTCTGTCAGTGAGGGTACTTGGTGCCCGGATTGGTGGCCCGAGTTTGTGGATTCCTGGAACCCACATCAAAGTGGCTAGAGAGAATTGATTCCATAGAGTAGTCTGATCTCTGACCTCCGTGTGCCACACACGAGCACCCCTCCCAATGATACATGAAAATAAAAACAAAAGCTAACACTCCATGCTCACGCTCATAAACCCTGTGTAGTCGAGCATGCCTGGAATCCCGGAACTCAGGCTGAGGACCAAGTGTCAGGAGGTCAAGTCTGTCCTCTACTGTGTAGGAATTTAAGGTTTGAGGCTAGCCTGAGATAATATGAGATCCTGTCTCACATAAATAAACCAATCCAAGCTCGGACTAGAAGATATCCAAAGAACCTCTGTGAAGAGGGGTTCTCTGAAGAGAAGGGGATTTCAAAGGGTGAGAATCTGGAGGGAGCAGCTAGAAAGGTGGGGGTGGGGCAACCAGGCAGGGGGTCTGGTGGTGGGTGGAACTGGTCGGTTAGTCAGGGAGAAGGACAGCCTGCAGACAGCCTACAGACACCCGGGCGCCTCGCCCCTGCCAAGGAGCTCCTCTGGTACACTGTGTTCCCTGATTCTGTGGGTGGAAACTCCGACAGCTGTAAACGGTCCAAGAAGGCCCTTGTCTAGGGGGTGGTGGCACAGCATTCTGCAGGCTGAGGCAGGAGGATGAGGATCCAGACCAGCCTGGACTACAGAGCAAGCACCACTCCCCCACCCCCGCGTTAAAACAAACAAGTTGGCAAAAAAGAGGGGCTTGGGGAAAAGTGTTTGCCTTGCAAGTTTAAGGACCCGAGTTCAATCCCCAGGACTGACAGTAAAAAAACAAACAAAAAAAAAAAAAAAAGAGTCTGGCTTGCTAGTGTGTGCTTGTGATCCCAGTGCTCAAGACAGAGATGGATAGCCAGCCAGTCACCTGTAGCTAGCCAGCCAGCCAGTTTAGCTTACTTGGTTGGCGAGTTCCAGGCCAAGGGGAGCATCTGAGGAACCATGGTCTCAACAAGCATATGCGTCTCCCATCCTCCCTCTCTCCCAGCTCGCTTCTCCCATTGCACACAGCTTTTGAACCCAGGCCCAAGACTTTTTGTACCAAACCAGACTCTTCCCCTCACACGCGTTCAACCAAGTCCTTTCCTCTTGACTTGGCTATTGTCACTGGCTCATCTCCCTCATCCTAGGCTACCAACCCTCTGAGGGAGCTGGAGGAGGACAGCAAAAGGGTAGGGTAGGACCCTGGGGAAAACAGAACCTAATGGTTGCTGGGATACAGACAGGGGTCACAAACTTAGGAGTGTCCCCCATTCACCCTATACCACAAAAGGAGCTGGCCCAGGAAGGATTAGCGTCCCCCACCCAATCATGTTTCCTTCTTGGACAGATGGTATTTATCTAGCTATGGGAGGTAAGGGACAGCCATCAGCTATTTGGGTAATGAAGCCTGTTGTCTCCTGAGGTGGCAGGCCCTGCCACCTCACATCCCACACCCTGGCGGCCACCATTAGCTCAAAGCAAATACTGGAGCTTGGAGACCAGAAAGGAGAGGAGAGCCAATGATCCATGCACTCAAGGTAGAACAGGAAGAGGAGGAGGAATCAGATGTTCGCCTACTCACCCCTAACGCAAGGGGAGCTACCGGGAGAGCAGGCCTTCTTTTGTGTGTGTGTACAGTCCTGAGGATGGAGTCCAGGTCATGTCCAATTCCTGGAAAAGCTGCCACTGAGGCTCACTGCCAGCCCCTCCCTGGGGGATTCTAGGCAGGGGCTCTACCACTGAGCCACACCCCCAGCACCTCACTGGGGAATTCTAGGCAGGTGCTCTACCACTGAGCCACGCCCCCAGTCCCTCACTGGGGGATTCTAGGCAGGGGCTCTTCCACTGAACCACGCCCCCAGCCCCTCACTGGGGGATTTGAGAAAGTGCTCTGTTGGCAGAACCACACTCCCAACCGCAGCCTGGCTTTCTGGAAGGCTAAACCTAAGAAGCTCTCTATTTGAGCGAGGAGTGGAAAGATAGGTCAGACTGACTTGGAGGCAAGATTGGTTTGTAGACCATGACGAAGGAAGGTTGGAAGGACTAAAGATGAGACAGCAAGGTGTCCACGACCTCGATCATCTCCATCTTGGCCTCTTGGGCCAGCTTCCAAGTAGTGATAACTTAGCCTATTCTCAGAAGAACCTTGAGAGTTGAAGTCATTGCTTACGCATAACCCCTGCGCACCATGCACTCAGTGGACCCCTAGGTTAAGGTCAAGGTTAAGATTCTATTTCTAGCCAGGAGGATGAGGGTGCATGCCATTAATCCCAGCATGCAGGAGGCAGAGGAGGACAGATCTCTGAGTTCAAGGCCAACCTGGTCTACGTAATGAGTCCCCAAACAGCCAGGGATACACAGTGAGATAGATGCTCTAAGTCTTACTGTGTCCCTTTGAAATGTCTCTTTCCTCCATGACCTTCAGGGAGACAGATCGTTTCATCCTATCTTTAAGAAATGAATGTTTGGGGCTAGAGACATGGTTTGGGTTGAGTAAGAGCACTGGCTGCTCTTGCAGAGAACCCAGGTTTGGTTCCCAGCACCCACATGGCAGCTCACAGATATCTGTAACTCCAGTTCCCGGAAGTCTGATGCCCTCTTTTGTTGCTAGTAATCACCAGGCATTCATGTGATACAGGTAGACACTATGCACATACAATAAAAACAAACAAAACCTTTCATTTAAAAAAGGTGTTAAGAGGGGGCTGGAGAGATGGCTTAGCGGTTAAGAGCACTGACTGCTCTTCCAGAGGTCCTGAGTTCAAATCCCAGCAACCACATGGTGGCTCACAGCCATCTGTAATGAGATCTGATGCCCTCTTCTGGTGTGTCTGAAGTGTACTCATATACATAAAAATAAATAAATAAATCTTTAAAAAAAAAAAAAGGTGTTAAGAGCCAGCATGATTTACAGAGTGAGCTCCAGGACAGCCAGGGGTACAAGAGAAACCCTGACTCAAACAAACAAACAAATAAATAAAATTTAAAAGGTATAAGAGTTGGGTATGAGAAACTGGTAGTGCACACCGGTAATCCCAGCATTCTGGAGGCAGAGGCAGGAGGATCCGGGAGCTCAAGGCCAGCCTTGAATACATACTGAGTCCAAGATTACACACTGAAGACTCACACTGCTCTATGAAAATGACACAAAGGCCCTCTGTTGGGATAGAGAGATGGCTCAGTGGTTAAGAACACTGGCGGGGTTGGGGATTTAGCTCAGTGGTAGAGCGCTTGCTAGGCAAGGTCCTGGGTTCGGTCCCCAGCTCCGGAAAAAAGAAAAGAAAAAAAAAAAAAGCTCCTTTCTCAGAGACAAAAGAGATTTATTTTGCATGATGATACATACTTCCTATAATTGAAGCATTGCCGATGCTGAGGCAGGAGGATTTCTTGGATATTTAAAGGGCTTTTTATTAGCATGTGTCAATCAAACAAGAGTGCATTTTTACGCATGTAGATAACTTATTTGGATTTCACTCTCTTGTCTTCTCCCACACCAGCTCATCTCCTTCCTCTTCATGATTCTCTTTAACTTTCATGTCTTACTTGAGGCAGGGAGGGCAGTCTTTGTGTAACCCTAGCTGTCCTGGAACTCACTCTGTAGACCAGGCTAACCTCACACTCAGAGATCTGCCTGCCTCTGCCTCCCGAGTGCTGGGATTAAAATCGTGTGCCACCACCACCTGGAATCATGTGTTACATTTTTTTTAAAGATTTATTTATTATATATGAGTACATTGTAGCTGTCTTCAGACACACCAGAAGAGGGCATGGGATCGCATTACAGATGGTTGTGAGCCACCATGTGGGTGCTAGGAATTGAACTCAGGACCTCTGGAAGGGCAGTCAGTGCTCTTAACCATCTCTCCAGCCCTCATGTGTTACATTTTTAAATAGCATGTATTTATTTAGTGTGTGCATGCTGCCTGCATGTGCATGTGTGTGCCTGTGTGTGTGTGTATGTGTGTGTGTGTTTTGTGTATGTGCTGGGTTACAGTGCATGCCCTGGTGTGGTGGTCAGAGGACAATTTGTGGGAGTTTGCTCCATAGCCTTCAACCATGTGGGTCATGGGGATCAAACTGAGGTTTTTAGGCTTGGCACCCTTCCCTGTCAAGCCATCTAACAGGTTCTTATACCTTCTCTTGTAGTTGTGGTCCAGTGAGTGTGGGGTTGTTATGGGTTCGTGACTGAGGGGTTCTTTAGGAGCACTATAGAAACCATCCCACCCTTTCCCGCACCCACTCACTGCTTATAGGATGGAGAAGGGCCTCTAGAATCTCTCTGCCCGTGAGATAATATGATTTCTAGTTCCAGGCCATCCTGGGCTACCTATAGAAACTCTTGGGCTTGACAGATGGCTCAGCGGAAGGAAGAGCACTGGCTGTGACAGCTCACAATTGTCTGTAACTCCAGTTCCAGGGGATCTGACACCCAGACATACATCCAGGCAAAGACACCAATGCGCACAAAAATAAATAAATCTTTTTTAAAAAAGTGAGCGAGAGAGAAATTCCCCTTACACACACACACACACACACACACACACACACACACACACACCACTGCGTGTGAAAATTCTTACCTTTAAGGCCAATAGACAGTGTTAATCTGAAGACAGTTGATAACAAGTGTCTGCCTTTGGATGGGAGGAGATGACCCATGAACAAAGGGTGGGGTCGTCAGGATGGCTATTTGATTAGGTTTAACCTCAGGGTAGGGATTCCAGGCATGTTAGATAATAAACAAGATCTGAGGACTGCGGAGAAATTGCTACCGTCATGGTAGGCTACTGTAAAATCCTCCGTCTTCTCTTTCCCTGCCCCACCCTGATAGTCTTTCCTCTCCTCCTGTCTAACAGCGGCAAGCTGGTGTCTCCCAAGTGGAAGAACTTCAAAGGCCTCAAGTTGCTATGCCGGGACAAGATTCGGCTGAACAACGCCATCTGGAGAGCCTGGTACATTCAGTGTGAGTGGGTGCCATGGGTCCCTTGGGTTTGGGGTGGGGGTGGGGCTCTATCTAGCCAGTGGGCTGCACCCGTGGAACCTAGAGCCAGCATCTACAGAGCACACAGTGCCAGCTTTGTGGGGGAGAGCAAGCTGTGTAAGGGTCCTTGCACCACCTCCAGCCTTCAGAGGGTCTTGAGGAACATGTGCCAAAGGTCGCTTTCTACTGTAGGGCACCCTGAAAGCTCTGAAGGAGGCTGTGCTATGGGTGCTAGGTCAAGATCCGTTCAGCAGTCCTTCCACTGAGTAACCTACTGGAATGTTCTGGTAACAAGAAGTCAGTTAGGGCTAGAAATGTGGCTCAGGGGTAGCACACCTGCCCAGAGTCCTCCAGCGAGGAGCTGGGAATTACTCAGTAGGAGAGCACCTGCCTAGAGTCCCCCAGTGAGGGACTGAGGGGATCATCCAGTGGTACAGTGTCTACCTAGAATCTTCCAATGAGCGATGGCTACAGGATGTGGACCAATAGTAATACACTTACTTAGCATATTCAAGTCCCTTGGTTCCAACTCCTATATCGTAAAAAGGGTACGGGGGCCTTTGCATACCATGCCGGTCCAATCGCAATGTTTAATAAACTAGGAAAATTCTGCCTGCAGCACTATCAGCCTTTCTCTGTATAACCTTGGATATACATAGACTAGGCTGGCCTCGAACTCAGAGATCCGCCTCTCTCTGCCTCCTGAGCGCTGGGATTAAAGGCCTGCACCAGCACTAGCCTTTCAATGAGCACCCTCTGGGTACCTGCTGTGATTTAGGCAGATGAAGTCCATAAAGCCTCCGGACTTGGAGTTGCTCAGATGGGTTCCTCGTCTCTGCATCTTACTAGCTGTGTGACGTCAAGCAAGTTGCCTGATCTCTCTGAACCGATTTCCCTATCTATCCCATGAGGCCAACATTCCTAACTTCTCATGGCTGGTGGGGTAAAAACAGATATAAGTGGGTATCTTAGGTTTTTATTGCTATGAAGAGAGACCGTAACCAAGGCAACTCTTTTTTTTTAAATTATTTATTTTATGTGCATTGGTGTTTGCTCCTCGTGTGTGTATGAGGGTGGCAGATCCCATGGAACTGGTGTTACAGTTTTGAGCTGTCATGTGGTTGCTGGGAACTGAACCTGTGTGCTCTGTGTCACTGGAGCTCCGAACCTGAGTGCTCTGAAAGAGCAGCTAATGCGCTTAACCGCTGAGCCACCTCTCCAGCCCCAGGGCAATTCCTATAAAGGAAGACATTTAATTGGGGCTGGCGTACAGTTTTAGAGATTCAGTCCTTTGTCATCATGGTGAGAAGCCATGGCAGGCAGGCAAATATGGCTCTGGAGAAGGAGCTGAGAGCTCCACATCTTCATCTACAGGCGGCAGAAAGAGACTGTCACGCTGGACACAGCTTCGGCAATGGAGACACAAAGCCCGCCCCCACAGTAACACTGCCTCTAACGAGGCCACACCCACTCCAGCAAGGCCACGCCTCCTAATAGTCCCCCTCCCAGTGGGCCAAGCATCCAAGCATGCAAACACATGAGTCTATGGGGGCCAGATCTACTCAAACCACCCCAGAGAGCCTAGCATGAAGTTGAGGTTCTGTGAATGATATGACAAGAGGAAGTTGCAGTCACGTATTTGGGGACAGCCCCCTCTGTGGCAAGGCAGTAAGCTCAAAGGTTGTGCTGAGCCTGGAACACAGCTCTGGAGGAATACACTTACCTTTCCTTTTACTGGCTCGGCTGGATCCCATCCAAGCATAGTGGAACTGTTACAATGTAGTTTCTGTTGATCCATGTGACCGACACTTGAATATATTATCTTATTTAAGACTGGAAAGATGCCAGCTGTGACGACGGACTCTACCGGCAGAGGCAGGAGGATCTCTGTGACTTTGAGGTCAGCTTTGTCAGCATAGTTAGTGAGTTTCAGACCAGCCAGGTCTACATAGTGAGATCCTATGGCAATCAGAAAAGAAGCATTGGGAGGGCGATGGCAACTTGCAAACACATGACAGGGCCACTTCAAACTTAGCAATCGGGGGGCATCCTTCATCTGTCCTGCTGCAAGTTCTGGGCCAGCCTGGACTAGGTGAAATCCTATCTGACAAAAAGGCGCGGGTGTCAGAACATTCTCTAAGTGACAGTTTTCATCCTCCCTTTTCAGCTGTACAGCATAAGGCCAGTGCCCAGCATCCCCCAGAGAAGGACCCACAGCCAGTGGGGGTGTGGCTCAACCAGAGAGCATTTGCCTAGACTCCTCCCAGTGAGGCTCGCTAGAACTACCTGCATTTTTGCATGACTTCTCTGGGTCTCTGAGAAGTTATCTGCCAGGCTCTAGGCAAATTAGGAAGCTGGAATGTTGTAGAAATATTTAATCCCAATCCAAGATTTCTACCCTGCCTTTGACCATTTAGTTCCCGGAGAAAAGACACACACAATCTTTATACCAAGCCTTACTCAGCACTAGAGCTGGGCAGTCAGCCTCTGCGCTATTTTTACTATTCTACTGATACCCCCGAGGTGTTACTCACTGTGTTTCATCTGGGATGCTCTTGACTCCTGTTGGGCCAGCCCTCAGGGCCATGTTCTCATGGCTCACCTAACCCACCGCAGCTTCTCTTCCATTCGCCTTCTTCTCCCCTTGTGGTTCTCCTCTGACCTCCGCAGGCCGGGAACCTTAAAAGACCCTGTGTCTCTTTGTCCCAGCTATTGGCTGTCCGCATCTTTACTCACCAATCTCTAGTGGGGAAGGTCACATAGTGTCACTTGGGTCTGTGTGGACTCTCATCTGTGGGGCAACCAGGTCTTAGGAACCATTAGAATACAAGCAGCACGGGGGCCCACCCACCACACTGGAAAGCTGTGGTGGGGTGGGTGGGGGAGGGCAGCTTCTCGCTCCACCTTGAAGGTCTCTTTTTCTTCTAAAGCTAGATGGGCACACATCTAGCATTGGCTCTGTTCATTTATCTTTCTTTTCCTTCCCTCTCCCCCCCCCACCCCTCCCCTCCCTCTTCCTCCTCTGTCCCCCTCCCCCTCCCTCTTCCTCCTCTTTCCCCCTCCCCCTCCCTCTTCTTCCTCTCTCCCCCTCCTCCTCTCTCTCCCTCCTCTCTTCCCCTTCTCCCCCCTCCTCTCCCCCTCCCCCTTCCTTCACCCCTCCCACCCTACATTTCTTTCTGTCTATAAGTATTCGGGTGCACATGGGAGATAAAAAGGCAAAAAAGGTCAGCCTTGGTTGTCAGTCTATTTCATTGCCTGGAACTAAGTAAGTTAGGCTTGCTGGCCAGCGAAGTGAGTCTCAAGGATCCATCCCCTGGGATGGCAAACATGCACCCAGCTTTTTTTTTTTTTTTTCTTTTTCTTTTTCTTTTTTTCGGAGCTGGGGACCGAACTCAGGGCCTTGCGTTTGCTAGGCAAGCGCTCTACCACTGAGCTAAATCCCCAACCCCTTCACCCAGCTTTTTAAAATATATATATCATAGGCATCGAATGTAGGTCCTGCTGCTTCCAGAGACCCTACTGATGGGGCCATCTCCCCGGCTCCTCCCTCTCTTCCCTCCTCCCTTTCTTTCAAAACAGGGTCTCATATAGACAGCTCAGGTCTCCATAGTAACCAAGGGGGAACCTTGAACTCCTGATCTTTCTCTACTTCCTCAGTGATAGACGATCACCACCGCCCACTGTGGGCTTTGCTTTCTTTTTTTTTTTTTTTTTTTTTTTTTTTTTTTTGGAGCTGGGGACTGAACCCAGGACCTGCGCTTCCTAGGCAAGCGCTCTACCGCTGAGCTAAATCCCCAACCCCTCTCCTCTTCTTTTGAAACAAGGTTTCACTATGTATCTCTGACTGTCCTGAAACTTGCTATGTAGACCAGGCTGGCCCCAAACTCAGAGAGCGGGCCTGCTTCTGCCTCCCAAGGGCTGGCATTAAAGGTGCACGCCACAATGTCAGGCCTCTCTAAGTTTTCCCTTTGATACTTAGTTCTCGGGTATGTCTGCGCATATGTGTGTGCCTTAGACGGCTCCTGGGATTTGGGGAGGTGGGGAGACTGGGACTGCTCACCGTCGTTATGAGCGTAGTGGCAACATGTTCTCATCTTAGAGCAAAGCCTGGTGCAATGGAGCAAAGGGAACCCAGCTCCCTCAGGCTCGAGTTCAAAGCCAGCCTCTGTAACCTACCGAGATTAGACCTCAAAATAAAAAAAAAAAAAAAAAAAAAAAAATGGGCTGGAGAGATGGCTCAGTGGTTAAGAGCACTGACTGCTCTTCCAGAGGTCCTGAGTTCAATTCCCAGCAACCACATGGTGGTTCACAACCATCTGTAATGGGATCCGATGCCCTCTTCTGGTGTGTCTGAGGACAGTGGCAATGTACTTATGTATAATAAATGAATAAATCTTAAAAAAAATAAAAAAATAAAAATAAATATAATGTGAGCAAGAGATGTAGCTCATTGGTAGAGTGCCAGCCTAGAATACCCAGGGGAGGGGTTAAAGGTGTGACTTAGATCACATTTGCAAAACATATAGGAGGTCCCAGGTTCAATATTCAGCCTGGTAATCAATTAATAAACCAGTTGGGAAAGAAAGAAAGAAAGAGAGAAAGAAAGAAAGAGAAAGAAAGAAAGAAGTTAATTTGAAAACTTAGGAGGCTAGAAAGTCAGGTGGGCATGACTTCTCCCCACTTTTAATTCCTGGGGGCTGGAGAGATGCCTCAGTGGTTAAGAGCACTTCTTGTTCTTGTAAAGGAGCAGGGTTTGGTTCTCAGCACACACATAGTGCTCCCAACCATCTACAACTCCATTTTCTTTTCTTTTCTTTTTTTTTTTTTCGGAGCTGGGGACCGAACCCAGGGCCTTGCGCTTTCTAGGCAAGCACTCTACCACTGAGCTAAATCCCCAACCTACAACTCCATTTTCAAAGGACCTGATGCCCTCCACAGGTACCAGGCGCATACACACACACACACACACACACACACACACACACACACACACACGGAAAACACTCAAATAAATAAACTTCAAAATATTTTAAATATTTAAAAAGGTGGGCCCCAGGGGTTGGGGATTTAGCTCAGTGGTAGAGTGCTTGCCTAGAAAGCACAAGGCCCTGGGTTCGGTCCCCAGCTCCGAAAAAAAGAAAAAAAAAAAGAAGATGAAAAAAAAAAAAAAAAGGTGGGCCCCAGCAGGGGTGGTGCACACTTTTACTCCCAATACTCAGGAAGCAGACGTATGCAGAACTCTGAGTTCGAGGCCAGCGTGATCTATATAGTAAGTTCCATGATAGCCAGAGCTACACAGAGAAATCCTGTTTGAAAGACAAAACAAAAAAAAGTAATTGTTACGGTAGCCCTGTTATATCTGTAGGTACTGTGGACGCTAAGGAAGTTCAGTTGGAATTACACAGAAAGACAGTATAAAAACTTAACACACACACATATACATAAGATTGCAGGCAGACAAGCGTGGTGGTAAAGATGTTCTCCACTGAGATTGACGATCTGAAATTGATTCGCTAACTCATATGAATATGGAAGGAGAGAAAAGACCCCAGAAAGTTCTTTTCTGACCTCCCTATGTGCACCATGGCACGCTTGTGCTCCTCTTCCCTCCGACACAAAATAAATCAATGTAATACAATTTTAACTCATCATAATAATAGTAAAGCTGTGGGTGGGAGAGGCTCTAGGTTTCGTCCCTAGTTGGAGACAGACACACAAGCCTATGGAGACAGCTTGGCTCACACACCACCGGCAGAAAAGTGTCATCTTCATCTCACCCAGCAGGGGGCGGTACTGCCCCGCTGCGGTTCTCTAAGTTCATCCTGGCTAGCCACATCCTTCCCCTCCCACGCTCCCAAAGCCTCTTGGTTTCTCCTCAGAGCTGCCAAGGCACTTTGCACCTCTCCCTGGGCAGGAGGGACTTTCCACTTGGCTTTATCTATCCCATGTTTGTTTTCCTTATCTCTCCTACTCTGAGCAGCCCTGATTTATCCCGGAGCCTCTCATTTCAGCATTGGCCCCTGTAAAGGTGCAATGGGTTAGGTAGTGAATGGCGCCCAGTGGAGGAAGGAACACCAACCTGGGAATCCCCCCCTGTGAGGGGTTGGGGGGCAAGGCGCGGTGACAGGGAGGATAGATGGGTGTTAAATAAAACCTGTCACAGCCATCTGTGCAGAGCACAGGGTCCCTGAGTAGGGAAGGAGACAGGCAGGCCCAGTTATTCTTGGATATGCTTAGTTTTTCCTGGTTCATGTCCTCATTCAGGAAGTCAGGAGGGAGATGCTCTATAACCTTCCCTGCTCTATAACCTTCCCTGCTCTAGGACCCTGCCGATCTACACACCCAAAGGACCGTCCCTTTGTCTTCTCTTCTTCCCCTCCACCTCCCCATTTTCTTTGTTGGTTCTCATGTAGCCTAGACTAACTTAAACTCAGGGTCACATTTTGACCTTCCTGCCTCCATTTCCCAAGTGCTAAACTTGTAGACATGTGCCATCTCACTGGCATGGAATTTGCAGTCTCCTCTCCTCCCCTCTCCTCCCTTCCCCTCCCCTCCCCTCCCCTACTCTCCTCTCTTCTTCCTTATCCCTCTTTGTGGTACTGAGGCGGAAACCCAGAGCCTCACAAATACTAGCCATACTCTATACCACGGAACCACGCCCCCAGCCCCTCACTGGGGGATTCTAGGCAGGGGCTTTACCACTGAGCCACGCCCCCAGCCGCTCACTGGGGGATTCTAGGCAGGTGCTCTACCACTGAGCCATGCCCCCAGCTCCTCACTGGGGGATTCTAGGCAGCGGCTCTACCACTGAGCCACGCCCCTAGCCCCTCCCTGGGGGATTCTAGACAGGGGCTCTACCACTGAGCCACGCCCCCAGCTCCTCACTGGGGGATTCTAGGCAGGGGCTCTACCACTGAGCCACGCCCCCAGCCCCTCCCTGGGGGATTCTAGACAGGGGCTCTACCACTGAGCTACGCCCCCAGCCGCTCACTGGGGGATTCTAGGCAGGTGCTCTACCACTGAGCCACGGCCCCAGCCCCTCACTGGGGGATTCTGGGCAGGGGCTCTACCACTGAGCCACGCCCCCAGCCCCTCCCTGGGGGATTCTAGACAGGGGCTCTACTGCTGAGCCAAACAAAGAAGAGAGAGTGTAGGCTATGGCTTCAGGATGGGACACAGGACAGAGATGGGAAGCTGGGGCAGCCAGGTGAGGAGGAATTTGGAAACCAAGCTGAGTCTGAGGGGTGTGTTCAGGACCCTGGAGACTGTGGAGCTACGGTGTGTTTTAGAGCTATAGCAGCGGTAATGATGAACTGTGTGCGTTGAGTCAAGGAGGTCCGTGCAAGGAATGGCTCAGCTAGGGGACACATGAGAAAGGATGGGGACAGTGGATGAACTGTCACGGATCCTGTTGAATTAACATGGTTGGACTTGGAGTGCAGAGAGCTGGCAAGGAAATTTTGCAAACTTTGGAATATTTGCAATTCAAGAAACAGCACAGAGCCGCCAGGAGGCAAATCAAGGAGAGGGCTCCTGGGGCTTGTGGAGGAGGTGGGTGCTGTACGGGTGGGGGGACAGGGGATGGAGTTGGGCCTTCTGGGGAGATACTGAGTTTCCAGTGCTGAAGATGGGATGGGAGAGGTGAGCACACGTGATACTCGTAGAACCGAAGCATGAGAAGAGTAAGATGGCCATTTCTTAGAGTAACAAAAGGAAGAGGAAAATGGTGGGGATCATTAAAGAACCCGAAGCTAAAGCAAGGCGTTGGGGGAGGGGTGGCCAGGGGGCGGTTTGAGATGATTCAGTAGTCAAGACCACTCACTTCTCTTTCAGAGGTTTCTGAGTTCAATTCCCAGCACCCACATCATAGCCATATCTAACGGGGTCTGGTGTGTAGATGTGTGTGTGAGGACAACATACATATATAAATATTAAATAAATAAAGTTCTAGGGCAAGGCTAGGCTACATAGTGGCTCCAGGCTAGCCCAACTATAATAAATAGCAAATAGAAAATAATTTACACAAGGCTCGGTGGTGTATCTCCTCTATACACTTCCTCAGAACCATCCATTGAGGATGGGGTGTGGCTTAGTGCCTGGGCTATCCCAGAGAGAGATTGAGGTGTGACTCAATAGTAGAGCTTGTAGAGAGAGATAGATGGAGGCAGGGAGGGAGAGGTGGCTCAGTGGGTAATGTTTCTAGCATGCAGGAAGCCCTGGGTTCCTTCACCATCACTGCATAAAATGGACATGGCAGTGCTCTTGGGAGGTTGAGGCAGAAGGATCAGTGGCTCGACGCCGTTTTTTAGCTGCCTATTGAGACCAGCAAAGAACCAATGTCTGAAAAAATAGATAAGTGTCAGGCAGGATTATAAAGTGTGGCATTGACTTCCAGTCTCGTGGGTTGGAGGAGGAGAGGTCTGGGTGCCTCTGACCTGGCCTTCTTCCCTCAGATGTGCAACGGAGGAAGAGCCCAGTATGTGGCTTCGTAACTCCTCTGCAGGGGTCAGAAGCAGATGAGCACCGGAAACCTGAGGTAGCTGGAGAATGGGCTGCCCACTTACCTGCTTATCCACCCAGAGGTTCCCTCCAGCGGTGGGGATTGGGCGTGAGGTGGGGTATGGGGAGATCTACCATCTAGGGTGTCACCCTTAGCACTGAGCCCCGACACCTGCCCTTCCTCAGGCTGTTGTCTTGGAGGGTAATTACTGGAAGCGGCGCATCGAGGTGGTGATGCGTGAATACCACAAGTGGAGAATCTACTACAAGAAGCGGGTCAGTGGGACTGGCACGGGCAGAGTGTCACCTTGGGTCTTAAGAACTCTGGAGGGGGGGGTTGGGGATTTAGCTCAGTGGTAGAGCGCTTGCCTAGCAAGCACAAGGCCCTGGGTTCGGTCCCCAGCTCCGAAAAAAGAAAAAAGAAAAAAAAAAAAGAACTCTGGAGGGGATCGCACGACCCCACTCTAACCCATACCTTTGTACCACCCCCATTAGTCCCAGCCTTGTAGCTCCACAGGGTTTCCCAGGCCCCCAAACCACGCCCCTCCCCTGGGTGGTGGAAAGGGGCGGAGCCTTGGAAAAACGGGCGGTCCAATGGGGGTGGGGGCTGACTCTGAGGACAGAGGATCCAGTGTACAACTTTGTGTCTCCATAGCTCCGTAAGTCCAGCAGGGAAGGGGATTTCCTGGCTCCCAAGCAGGTGAGTGTTCAGCAGGGAAGGGCACCTAGGAAGGTGGAAACTGGAGAATGGAAAATGTCTCCTGGCTAACCGAGGGCAGGGTCTGGACAAGGTGACTGGGGTGTCAGGAAAATGGGAGTGGTCTCTAAATTGGGTGTGGGTGATCTCTGCAACTTTCTCTTTTGGAGAAGATCCAGGTCGTGAGGAGGGTGGCGAGTTTCAGGCCAGTCTGCGTTGAATAATGACTCCAGTGCCAGTATGGGGAGAGACCTCCTTGTCTTTTTTTTTTAAATTTTTATTTATTTTACGTATGTGAGTACACTGTAGGGTGAGTACACTGTAGCTGTCTTCAGACACACCAGAAGAAGGTTTCGGATCCCATTACAGATGGTTGTGAGCCACCATGTGGTTGCTGGGAATTGAACTCAGGACCTCTGGAAGAGCAGTCGGAGCTCTTAACCACTGAGCCATCTCTCCAGCCCCGAGACCTCCTTGTCTTAAGAAAAGCAAGCAGGGGGCTGGAAAGATGGCTCAGTGGTTAAGAGCACTGAGTGCTCTCCCAGACGTCCTGAGTTCAAATCCCAGCAACCACATGGTGGCTCACAAACATCTGTAATGAGATCTGATGCCCTCTTCTGGTGTATCTGAAGACAGCTACAGCATACTCATGTATAATAAATAAGGAAATCTTTTTTTAAAAAATGAAAAAGAAAAGAAAGCAGGTAGTGGATTTCAAATTTCAGGGCAGCTCAGGAAGTTTGAGGCTAGCTTGGGAATCCTGTCTTCAAGAGCAAAACTTGGCTTGATGGTGCAGATCAGCAATGCTACCACAAAAGGAGGTAGAGGTAGTAGGATCACAGGTATCCTCTGGAAGCCAGGCCAGCCTGGGCTACATGAAACCCTACCTCAAAAAAAATTGAAGATTTGATGGTGTTCTTTTTTTTTTTTTTAAGATTTATTTATTTATTGTATGTAAGTACACTGTCACTGTCTTCAGACACTGGATCCCATTACAAATGGTTGTGAGCCACCATGTGATTGCTGGGATTTGAACTTAGGACCTCTGGAAGAGCAGTCAGTGCTCTTAACCACTGAGCCATCTCTCCAGCCCCCCCCCCCCTTTTTAATCGTTTTTCTTCATGAACCTTGTGTAGCCCTGGCTGTCCTGGAACTCACTCTGTAGACCAGGCTGACTTCAAACTCTGAGATCCACCTGCCTCTGCCTCCTGAGTGCTGGGATTAAAGATTTACATGCTCGGACTGTTACTGCCACTGCTGCCACCACCACCACCTCCACCAATGCATGTTTTTAGTCCTAAAACTTGGAAGGCAGAGGCAGCTGGGTCTTTGTGAATTGAAGCCAGCCTGGTCAGCCTGGTCTACATAATGATTTCCTGACCAGCAAGTGTTATATAGTGAAACTCTTTATCAAAGAAAGAGAGAGAGAGAGAGAGAGAGAGAGAGAGAGAGAGAGAGAGAGAGAGAGAGCACGATGGAGTGATGGCTCAGCTGTTAAGAGCACTGTCTGCTCTTCCAAAGGTCCTGAGTTCAATTCCCAGCAACCACATGGTGACTCACAACCATCTGTAATGGGATCCGATGCCCTCTTCTGGTGTGTCTGAAGACAGAGACAGTGTACTTGTCATATAAAATAAATAAATAAAATCTTAAGAAAAAAAAGAGAGAGAAAGAAAGAAAAAGAAAAGCCGGGCTGGGGTTGGAGATTTAGCTCAGTGGTAGAGCGCTTGCCTAGCAAGCGCAAGGCCCTGGGTTCGGTCCCCAGCTCCGAAAAATAGAAAAAAGAAAAAAAAAAAAAAAAAGAAAGAAAAGCCGGGCTGGAGAGATGGCTCAGTGGTTAAGAGCACTGACTGGGGGTTGGGGATTTTGCTCAGTGGTAGAGCGCTTGCCTAGCAAGCGCAAGGCCCTGGGTTCGGTCCCCAGCTCCGAAAAAAAAAAGAAAAGGAAAAAAAAAAAGAGCACTGAGTTCAATTCCCAGCAACCACATGGTGGCTCACAACCATCTGTAATGAGATCTGATGCCCTCTTCTGGTGTGTATGAAGACAGCTACAGTGTACATGTATAAATAAAATAAATAAATCTTTAAAAAAAAGAAAGCTGGGTTGGGGATTTAGCTCAGTGGTAGAGCGCTTGCCTAGCAAGCGCAAGGCCCTGGGTTCGGTCCTCAGCTCTGACAAAAAAAAAAAAAAAGAAAAGAAAAGAAAAGAAAGAAAGAAAGAAAGAAAGAAAAAGAAAATTGAAAAAAAAGAGAGGGCTGGAGAGGTGGCTCAGTGGTTAAGGGCACCCGACTGCTCTTCCAGAGGTCCTGAGTTCAAATCCCAGCAACCACATGGTGGCTCACAACCATCTGTAAAGAGATCCGATTCCCTCTTCTCGTGTATCTGAAGACCGCTACAGTGTACTTATATATAATAAATGAATAAATAAATCTTTAAAAAAAAAGAGAGAGAAAGAAAAAAAGAAAAGCCAGACTATAATAACATAGAGAATAAGAAAGACTTTTGAGGGTCTTCCTCTGCTTCATAAAGGGAGTCATTAGAGGCCAATAGGATGACCTTGGCACCTTGGCCTTCTAGACAGAGAACCAGGAAAAGACAGGTGGTGTCTTTAGAGAGACTTTCTAGCTGGGGTGGGGGAACCTTCATCTCCAGGCAAGGGGTAACATGGATGACCAGGGCGGTGACTTCTCTGTCCTGCCAGGTGGAAGGTGGGTGGCCGCCACCAGAGAGATGGTGCGAACAGCTCTTCTCCAGCGTGGTGCCTGTGCTGCTTGGGGGCTCCGAGGAGGAGCCTGGGGGCCGGCAGCTTCTCGACTTGGACTGCTTCTTGTCCGATATCTCCGACACACTCTTCACCATGACACAGCCCAGCCCCTCGTCCCTGCAGCTGCCCTCAGAAGACGGTGAGCAGTGAATTGGGGGGAGCAGGGGGGAGAAGACTGAAATGTCTTCCCAGCCTGCAGTTTCCAACCTCACCACTGTCCCTCCAGCTTATGTTGGCAATGCTGACATGATCCAGCCAGACCTGACGCCACTGCAGCCCAGCCTGGATGACTTCATGGAGATATCAGGTGGGATGGGTCCTTCCTCCCCAGGTAGGGCAGACTCAAAAGAAGGGGTCAGGTTAGGAAAAAACTCTAGGAGACTGTAAGGCTTTATGCCAGTGGGAGAATGAATGGTACTTTAACTTGAGATGGAGGGGGAGCAGGTTAGTTGGAATTCAAGGCCTTGTGCCTAGAAGGCAGGTGCTCTACCACTGAGCCACGCCCCCAGCCCCTCACTGGGGGATTCTAGTCAGGGGCTCTACCACTGAACCACGCCCCCAGCCCCTCACTGGGGGATTCTAGGCAGGGTCTCTACCACTGAGCCACGCCCCCAACCCCTCACTGGGGGATTCTAGTCAGGGGCTCTACCACTGAGCCACACCCCCAGCCCCTCACTGGGGGATTCTAGTCAGGGGCTCTACCACTGAGCCACACCCCCAGCTCCTTCCTCACTGGGGGATTCTAGGTGGGTGCTCTACCACACATCCTTTTTGGTCTGGGATGAGAGAATCCTTGGGTTCAATCCCAAACACTTCGTAAGCCACTGTGACTGACAAGAGAATTCAAGGTGTCGAACCTCTTGTCTATTTTTGAGACGGGGTCTCAGTATATAGTTCTGGAACTCACTGTGTAGACCAGACTGGCCTCAAACTCACAGAGATTTGCCTCCTTTTGTCTCCCAAATGCCAGAATTAAAGGCATGCATAATACACCCAGTTTAGCTTCAAGGGTTTTTTGTTGGTGGTGGTGTTTTGTTTTGTTTTGTTTTTTTAAGTGTTTTGCAAAGTGGCAGGTTTTCTCAGACTTCTCTTTTCTTGGGTTACTGAGTTTCTGATGTGTCCGGGTGTTTCCAGATACCCTGACCCGGTCAGTATGAATCCTTTTCTCTCTCTCTCTCTCTCTCTCTCTCTCTCTCTCTCTCTCTCTCTCTCTCTCTCCCCTTTCTTTTCTTTTGAGACGGGATGTTTTCCTTTCTGTTTCTGTGACAAATGCTCTGACCAAAGGAAGGAAAGGGTTTATCTCACCTTAAAGGTTACAGTCTGTCACTCAGGGGAGTCAGGGCAGGAACCTTGGAAGAATGAAGAATGCTGCTTTCTAGCCCATTCGAGGACTCATGACTAGTGTCCTAGTCAGGGCTCCTACTGCTGTGATGGAACACCATGACCAACAGCAACTTGGGGAGGAAGGGGTTAATTCAACTTATACTTCCATATCATAGCCCATCAATAGAGGAAATCAGGACAGGAACCTGGAAGCAGGAGTTGGTGCAGAGGCCATGGAAGGGTGCTGCTTACTGGCTTGCTTCCCTTCGCTTGTTCAGCCTGCTTTTTAATAGAACCCAGAACCACCAGCCTAGGAATGGCACCACCCATGGTGGGCTGGGCCCTTCCCTATCAATCACCAATTAACAAAATGCTTTACAGGCTGCCTGCAGCCAGATCTTATGGAGGCATCCTCTCAGCTGAAGCTCCCGCCTCTCAGATGATTCTAGTTTGCATCAAGCAGTCATAAAAGGAGCCAACACACTTAGCTACCTCCTACATCGATTAACGATCAAGATAACCCCCAACAGACAAGACAACTCACCAGTCTGACCTAAGCAATCCCTCAAATCTGTCCCCTCCTCAGGTTATCCTAGGAAATCATCAAGTTGACAGTTAAAGCTAACTAGGTAACAAGAGTCTGAGCCTTAGCCAGGCCAGGCTGGTCTTGAACTTGCTGTGTAGATAAGCTGCCCTGAACACTGATTCTCCTGAGTACTGGGACTAGAGGATTAGAAGTGTGTAGCACCATGCCTAGAGTGTGCTCTCTCCCTTTTCCTCTCCCTTTCCCTCCCCTACTCTCCATCCATTCTCCTCCCCGAACCCCAACACACAGACCCTTCTTACTTGAGATAGTGTCACTAGGTAGCCCAGGCTGGCTCCTTCTGTCTCAGTCTCCTGGGTGTCTGGATTCCAAATGTGAGTCATAATACAGCTTGCTTCCTGCTTTCCCGTAGGGTCTTCTTCCCCACATTGTTGTCTTGCTTGCATGCATTTCTCTTTCTTTCTTTCTTTTTTAAATTTTTATTATTTTTCAGTGTTTAGGGTTTTTTGGTTTTTATTTTGTTTTGCTTTGCTTTGCTTTGAGACAGGATTTCTTTGTGTAGCCTTGGCTTCCTGGAACTCACTCCAGGGACTCACAGAGATCCGACTGCCTCTCTGCCTCTGCCTAAGTGCGTTCGTCGCCGCCACCACCCAGCACTGTGTGTATTTCTTGCTCGCTGCTTCTCACAGGGATGTATTTGGGGGCCTTAAAAGCTCCCCAAAGGTTGGGGCTCAGGATGATATCAGGATATCTCACCCAAGCCTGAAAAGATAGTCTTTCAGAGTGAAGCTTCATTTGAGTGACATACCCCCTCCCAGCTTCTTCCCTACAGGGTCCTGGGCCTGTCATTCAAGAGGTGAGGCCTATGGGGCGGGTACTAGGGAATGAGGAACCACCCCCATCCCCACCTCCCTGGCCATAGCCCTGGAGGGTGGGGTCTGCCAGGGGCAGAAGTGTTGATGGCAGTGCCCTGGAAGCAGACTTGCCCCCAAGGAGAGCAGCTCCCTCTTGGCCCACAGACCCCTACCACAGGTAGGAGCTCAGCTGTGTTCACTCAGACTCTGGGTAAAACATAGTTGGGTTGGAGTTTGCAGTAACTTGTCAATCAATTCTAGGTGGCAGCTGATTGGGGGCAAGCATGGCTCTCCCAGAACAGTTGGTTACAATGACCTTCTCAAGCTGGCCATGCTCTGGGAGAGCCTTGAGCTACCAGGGTTTCCATTTTGTCTTTCTGGAAACCCTGTTGAAAGCACACAATTCTACAGAGGCAGAAGATTTGGGGAGAGAAGGTTCAGGGGCAGAGATTGTGGGTGGTCTGTGTGGGGACCAGGCTAGGGGAAGACTGGGGTTTGATAGGAGGCTGGGAGAAGGGGATCTCTGGAGGCTGCTAGAAACAGGTGTGGACAGCTCACAGTAAAGGAGTAGCTCAAGGCTCTGACGTGATGGGTTGGTTTGCTGTAGGCCTATGCTCTAATCCTGGGCCCCAAAGGGTTTACTGACAAGGACCGAGAGGGACGGAACTCTCCAGCCCCTTAATGGTTCCTCCCCAGATCCCTTTGTAAAAAGTGGGGACAGAGGACAGTGTCAAACTACTTCTGATAATGGGAGAGAGGTGGGCTTGCCAGGTGTGTTCAGTCACATCCGAGGGACAGACACCCAGAGAAGTAGACAGAAGCCTCGTGTCACTGTATACTGTACTTAGAACCTGTTTGGTCTTCTGGTCAGGCAGAACCACCTAAGACAAACACACACACACACACACACACACACACACACACACACACATATTCACACATGCCACACATAAACACATATGCACGTTCACATACATATACATATTCATACACACACACCACTGCACACATTTTATGCACACACATACAAACATGGGTACACACATGAACAGACTTGACAACATACACACATATACCCTACATACGCTTACCCACATTTTCAGAGGCCTACATATATACATAGTGTATATACACATGTACATATCATACCCATGTATATATATATATATATATGCACATTTTTATATATGTACACACTTTCACACATGGGTATACACATGCACATACATATATACACCTACTGTACTCCTGTATACATTCTCAACATATATATAGACATAAATATACACACCATATAGGCATACATACCCTGACCCTGTGACCTTCCCTAACTAACTTGGTGTTAAGAAGTGGTTTATGGGGATTGGGGATTTAGCTCAGTGGTAGAGTGCTTGCCTAGCAAGCGCAAGGCCCTGGGTTCGGTCCCCAGCTCCGAAAAAAAAGAAAAAAAAAAAAAAAAAAAAAGAAGTGGTTTATGTCAGAAAGGTATCTCCTGGCTGGGGATACTGGAGGGAAGGTTTCAGCCCACCAAACTCTGTGAGGTCTACCGTGATGGGGTCTGCTCTGACTGGCCCAGGAGGCCTTGGGCATATCACACAGGCTGGTTAGGGTCAGAGAAAGGTGCCCGGAAGGGAGAGGGTAGGCGGGTGTCGCCCCAGCCCGGGATGTGGTTAGGCCATGAGTGGCTTGCTTCCCAAAACCAGAATAGCCCAGAACTTACACAACTCACAACCCTAAACAATGTGGCTTCCTAGCCTGCCTCTCCACAAACTTTTTAGGGTTCCTGGCTCTCTGTCACTCTCTGTCACCCCAACTCTGAGACTGTGTTCCCCAAATGTCAGCCATGACTTTGCTCCGTGCAGCTTCAGTTTACTGATCTTTCAGCAAGTCTACCCTCTCCCTGACCTACTGACCTCATGAACCTGTTCACCCTTGATTCATCCCTGACGCACTGGGGCAACTCCCCTGTACCCCACCTCTTTCCTTCCCAGGGCCTCTCTGTGACCCCTTCTTTCTAGAATGCCAACAGGGCTAAAAAGGGGAGCAGACACAGGGAGGGGAAGTGATCTAGCAGTGGGACTCCGTGGGCGAGCAGCTTCCTGGGGTCCCCGCCCACTTACCATCTTCCCCAGGTCCATCCTACCTGTCTCTACCTCAGCTTCCCCTGAGTGTGACTAGAACTGTTTCACCGTCTCTTGTAGAAGCCTTCCACCTCTCCTGGTCCCTATCGGACCTCTCCACTGTGGGGACTGTGTCTATCCGCCCATTCTAGTTCTTAATGCCATTCACTACCCTCTGTGTCCCAATTACAGATTTCTTCACCAATTATCGCCCCCCTCAGACGCCCACATCTTCAAACTTCCCAGAGCCCCCCAGCTTTGGCCCCATGGCTGACTCCCTCTTCAGCGGTGGGATCCTGGGCCCAGAGATGCCATCTCCAGCCTCCGCTTCCTCCTCCTCGGGGATGACCCCTCTCTCAGGGAATACACGTCTCCAGGTGAGCATATCTTATCCTGCTCTACCCAGTCGGCCCTGAGCATGTAAGAGCCCTGGCTTCACCTGGGGCCAGGAGATAGCCAGGCATTTACTAGGCTAAGCAGGCAAAGACCCCAGGAGAATATAGGTAGCAGAGAAAGAAAACCCCATAAAGCAGAATTGCATGAACTGAATGAGAGAGGGGTGTAGGGGGACAGCAGATGGCGGAAGACACAGAACAGGGCACGACCCAGAAGAATGTTGTTAGTTCTTTTTTTGTTTTTGAGACAGAGTCTCGGGACTCTTGGTGGCCTTGAATTCATACAGATCAACCTGCCTCTGCCTCCTGAGTGCAGCCATTAAAGGCGTACACCATGCATAGCTGCCTAGGTTTCCACGTCTTAGTGAATGGCAAGCCAGAAAAAGGGCAAGCCAGATGGGGAGGACCAGGAATGTGTGCGTGGAAACGGGATGGGTGCGTGTTTAGATGACCGTGAGTTGGCATCAATTCAGAAGTCATTTCCCTTCCACTGTTAAGTGTCTGTTCTGGTTTCATTTCTGTTGTTGGACTAAAATACCCCAAGGCAAAAGCAAGTTAGGGAGAGAAAGGGATTTATGTTGACTTGCAACCCCAGGTTACAGCCTACCTTTGTGGGGCAGATAAGGCAGGAACCTCAGCGATCACACCACATCTACAGTCAGGAACAGAGAAATGATTGCATGCACGCTCACCTACTCCCTTACTTACGTTCAGCTCCATGTCTCTATTCTTACACAGTTCCAGATCCTCTGCCTAGGGGATGGTGCCACCCACAGTGGGCTGGGTCTTTCCATATCACTTGACTTCTGACAATTAAGACAATCCCCAATAGACATGCCTATGGGCCAACTCAGTGTTGGCAGTTCCTTGCTGAGACTCTTCCTATGAGAATTCTGTTTTTTTTTAATATTTATTATGTAATTATGTAGAAGTACACTGTAGCTGTCTTCTGACACACCAGAAGAGGTCATCAGATCTCATTACAGATGGTTGTGAGCCACCATGTGGTTGCTGGGATTTGAACTCAAGACCTCTGGAAGAGCAATCAGTGCTTTTTTTTTTTTTTTTTTTTTTTGGTTCTTTTTTTCAGAGCTGGGGATTGAACCCAGGGCCTTGCGCTTCCTAGGCAAGCGCTCTACCACCTCTGAGCTAAATCCCCAACCCTGCAATCAGTGCTCTTAACCACTGAGCCATCTCTCCAGCCCCTCCTATGAGAATTCTTGGTTCTAAGTTGTCATTTTGACAAGTAAACCTAACCACCACAATGTCTTTTCCTCCTATCATTGAGCTTTTTGGTGCTTTCGTAGTTGATTTTGAGAGGTCTCTCTCCTCTACTTGACAGCTACATGCAGGAAGGGTTGTCTTGGTCACCATTGCATTCTCTGTTCCTACCCGTTTCCACGCAGAGTATCATTCAATAAATAGTTGCCCAGTAAGTGAATGAATGAGAATACAGAGAGACTTAGGCAGCAGTAAATGAAAAGATTATTGTAGACAATGGTGTGCGCATCTGTGGGTAAGTGAATGTAAAGTAGAGTGGGCTGGTTTAGAGCTGATGAATGAACTAGTGGTGTGCGGCTTTGTGAATGGCTGTTTAGAAATGATGAATGAACTGGTGGGCGGATGGCCCAGTGATGCACGGCTTTGTGAATGGATGAGCGATTTGTTCCATTCCTGGTTGGTGAATAGACAGAGTATGAATGGACAGATGGGAGGATAGAGTTCAGATGGTTGGATCTCTTGGTAAATGGCTCACCTGGCCAGTCAACTGGAGCCATAGCCAGTCTCTCATCACTGAGCCACACCTAGGGAAATAACCCCAGGGAAGGAGTTACTCTGCTATAGCTTCAGAGGTTCTAGTCTATCCTGGGGGAGGAGGTGTAACACAGCTAGGAAGGAAAGATGGAGAGATTGGGATAGGGAGAGTACCCTCCAATTATTCCCTTAGACTGAGCATTCATGGCATATCTCCCCCATATTAGTTACTTCTCTCCTTGCTGTGACAAGATACCTGGCTTAAGCAACTTACAGAGAGGTTTCTTTTGGATCATGGTCTGAAGGATACAATGGAGAAGGCAGCTGCTCACACGGGGTCAGGGGGCAGAGGAGAGAAGGCTGATACCCGGCCTGCTTGCTTATTTTCACTTGAAGATGATGATGATGATGATGATGGTGATGGTGATGTCAACAACAGTGTGTGTGTGTGTGTGTGTGTGTGTGTGTGTGTGTGTGTGTGTGTGTGTACAGGCATGCATGTCATGGTGTGTGTGTGGAGGGGTCAGAGAACAACTCGAACATAGCAGTTTTCTCCTTGCACCATCATACCACATGGGTCCCAGACACTGAACTCAAGTCAAGGCTTGGTGGTAAGTGTTCTACCCACTGAGCCACCTTACCAGTCCCCATACTTACATTTTTTTTTATGTGTGTTCACGTGTGTGTGTGTATGGGGGCACCCATGTGGAGGTCACAGAGAATAACCTTCAGGAGTTGGTTCTCTCCTTTCCCCTATGTGAGTGCCTGTGATCAAACTCAACCCATCAAGCTTGGTGGCCAAGAGTTTTAAGTTTCTGAGCCATCATGCTGGCCCACTTTCTATTCAGTCTGGGGTTCCTCCACCATGGAATGGTTCTGCCCACACCCAGGGTGAATCTTTTCTCTCAATTAACCCTCTCTGGAAACATCCTCAGAGACACACTTCTTGATATGTCCACTAATGCCCTACCCATTTTTTTCTTTTTTCTTTTTTTTTTTAAGATTATATATCAGATCCCATTACTGAGGGTTGTGAGCCACTATGTGGTTGGTGGGATTTGAACTCAGGACCTCTGGAAGAACAGTCAGTGTTCCTAAAGGCTGAGCCATCTCTCCAGCCCCCACCCTACCCATTTTTTTCTTTTTTCTTTCTTTCTTTTTTTTTTTTTTTTTCGGAGCTGGGGACCGAACCCAGGGCCTTGTGTTTGCTAGGCAAGCGCTCTACCGCTGAGCTAAATCTCCAACCCCCCCCCCATTTCTTTTCTTTTTTTTTTTTTTTTTTTGGTTCTTTTTTTCGGAGCTGGGGACCGAACCCAGGGCCTTGTGCTTCCTAGGTAAGTGCTCTACCACTGAGCTAAATCCCCAGCCCCCCCATTTCTTAACTAAATTATGCACAATGGAATTTAATCAGCGCACCCACCCTCTTAGACTATCCCCTCTGGAAATGTCCTCAGAGGAACACCAGTATGGCTCCCCCAGCTCCTACACATTCCTCAGGCCTATCAAATTGACAATCCAGATTAGCCGTTCCTGATGAGGGCTGAAGTAGAGAGTTGGGGGAGTTCATAGAGGAGAGAATAAGTTGGGTAAACAAGTGCAAAAGATGGATGGACAGACAGGTGGATGGATGGATGGATGGATGGATGGATGGATGGATGGATGGATGGACAGCTGGGTGGGTGGATTGATGAATGGACAGATGGATGGACGGATAGGTGTGTGGATGGATAATGGTAAGTCAGTGGGGCTGGGCATGTGGATGGATGGATGGATGGATGGATGGATGGATGGATGGATGGATGGGTAGGTGGATGGGTGGGTGGGTGGGTGGATGGGTGGGTGGACAGGTGGATTGATGGACGAACAGATGGATGGATGGGTAGGTGGATGGGTGGGTGGGTGGGTGGGTGGATAGACAGGTGGATTGATGGACGAATAGATGGATGGATGGATGAACAGGTGGGTGGATAGATAATATATAGATTAATGGGTCAGTCAGTGGGGCTGAATATGTAGATGGATGGATGAATGGATGGATAGATTGATGAGTGGGTAGGTGGATGGATGGATGGATGAATGGATGGATGGACAGAGGGGTAGGAGGATGGTGGGATGCATAGATGAATAAAGAATGAATGAATGGGAGGAATGGTGACTGAGTTAGTGTTTTGCTGGATAAAGAATAGATACATGGAAAGGTAAATGGTGGATAACTAGTGGATGGATTGATGGATGGCTGGATGGATAAAGGAAGACTACATTAGTAGCTGTATTGGACAGATTATTTGGTGGGTGAATGGACCACATATCATCTATAAGATGATGTTCTGTGCCATGCCTAATTTGTGCATAAGGGTTCTTCTAGGCTACGGTTGCTTATTAGGTAGTAATGTGCATATGTGCATATGTGTATGCATGTGTATGCACATAGCACATACTTGGATCAATTCTCCTCCATACCCAGTCCAATGCATAGCCAGGAGAGAGGCCTCCTGGTGGTTGGAAGAAGGTGGCTCCTTCCCCTGCTCTCTGAGTATCATCCTGTCTCCCCTGCCTGTCACCTAGGCTCGAAACAGCTGCTCTGGACCCTTGGATCCCAGCACCTTTCCGAGCTCTGAATTCCTTCTTCCTGAAGACCCAAAGACCAAGATGCCACCTGCTCCTGTACCGACTCCTCTCCTTCCATACCCCGGCCCTGTCAAGGTGCATGGCTTAGAGCCCTGCACTCCATCTCCCTTCCCCACAATGGCTCCACCTCCTGCTTTGTTGTCAGAAGAGCCTCTCTTCTCTGCAAGGTTCCCCTTCACCACAGTCCCTCCCGCTCCAGGAGTGTCTACCCTTCCTGCACCCACAACCTTTGTTCCCACGCCACAGCCTGGCCCTGGCCCTGGCCCTGTCCCTTTCCCCGTAGACCATCTGCCCCATGGGTACCTGGAACCTGTCTTTGGGCCTCACTTCACGGTGCCTCAGGGTGTGCAGCCCAGATGCAAGCCCTGCTCTCCACCTCCTGGGGGACGAAAAGCCAGTCCACCCACCTTGACCTCTGCCACTGCCAGCCCCACGGCCACTGCTACTGCCAGAGACAACAACCCCTGCCTTACACAGCTGCTCAGGGCAGGTGAGGGGGAGAGGCAAATTGATGGGATGTGGGGAGGGAGTGACTTGGGATGGAGGGGCAAAGCTTTAAGGGCAGAGGGCTAGGGTTTCAGGATGGTCTTGGGGAACGGAGAAGGTGAAATGATATTAGGGATATGAACCATGTCTGGTAGGGGTGTGTGGGCTGCTCGGGAACAAGAAGGGGTCTTAGCTGGTGATGGACTTGATCAAGCCAGTCTAGTGGTCCTCATAGTCCTGCCTGTACCCAGCCAAGCCTGAACAAGTACTGGAACCTTCCACTGTGCCCAGCACCCTCCTCCGGCCTCCAGAGTCCCCGGTAAGATGGTGGCCACTGGGAGGTAAGGGTCAGTCTAGGACCTTTACTCCAACTCTCTGTCCTTCTCCATCCCAGCAGGATGCAGTCCCTGAAATCCCCCGTGTCCGTGCATTTTACCCCCCAATCCCAGCCCCTACACCACCTAGGCCACCTCCAGGCCCTGCCACATTGGCTCCTCCCAGGTCCCTGGTTGTCCCCAAAGCAGAGAGGCTCTCACCTCCAGCATCCAGCGGTAAATAGGAGCGAGAGGGATTGTGGGTCTTAGGGGATGGAGGGAGGGGAAGGATGAAGGGGGCTCTGAGTGGGGTCAGGGTAAGGGGACTTTCTCCTTTGTGTGTCGGTCTGTCTGTGGGTCTGTCCATGCCACAGGCAGTGAGCGGCGACTATCAGGGGATCTCAACTCCATTCAACCCCCGGGGGCACTGAGTGTCCACCTGTCTCCCCCTCAAACTGTCCTAAGCCGGGGTCGTGTAGACAACAACAAGGTATGTACCCCACAAGATGCAATTGGCTTCCCCTCCGTCCCCCAGCCCTCCTACTTAGCCTCACCCGAACGAACTTTCTGCTTCCTAAGATGGAGAACCGGCGAATCACACACATCTCCGCAGAGCAGAAGAGGCGTTTCAATATTAAGCTAGGATTTGACACTCTGCACGGACTTGTCAGCACGCTCAGTGCCCAGCCCAGCCTCAAGGTGAGCCCCTAGCCAGAAAGGCACACTCCCTTAGTGTCATGGAGCCCCTCCTTGGACCAACACCCAACACCAGATCCCAGGGCCTGCCAGCACAGAGGCCCACATTGGTGGCGCTCGCAGGTGAGCAAAGCAACCACGCTTCAGAAGACGGCGGAGTACATCCTGATGCTACAGCAGGAGCGGGCGGCCATGCAGGAGGAAGCGCAGCAACTGAGGGATGAAATAGAGGAGCTCAATGCTGCCATCAAGTAAGCTGGGGTGAAGCCCAGCCTAGAAACCTGTAGGGGGTTAGAAGGGTTAGAGATGTGACTCTGAGGTACCGCACGGGCCTAGAATACTTCAGTGAAGGCCTGGGGATGTGCTTTCTTAAATATCTGCTAGTAAGGGCTTGGGGGCGTGGCTTGATGATGGAGCCTAAAATCCTCCACTGAGGAGCTCCAGATATGGTTTGTCCTAGGGTGCTTACATAGCATATGCAAGAACTGGGTTTCATCCCCAGCACCTTAAAAAGCAAAACAGCAGCAAAAGTATTCAGGGGCTAGGGTAAAGGAGATGTGTCCACATTCCCTGAACTATGTGCGACTCTTCTCCATTGCTAGCTTGTGCCAGCAGCAGCTACCGGCCACCGGGGTGCCCATCACACATCAGCGCTTTGACCAGATGCGGGACATGTTTGATGACTATGTCCGGACCCGCACGCTGCACAACTGGAAGTTCTGGGTAGTATCCTTATTTGGACTAATGGCCTGAGGACAGTGGTGGCTGCTGTTGTTACAGTCGGGTCCAAGCTGGGTCTCAGGCCATAGGCTGAGCTGTAGAGCCCCAGGGAATGGGCTTTGGTTCTGCCCTCTACTGTCAGGCCCTGGGATTGCAAGATTGTGTGGCAATCCAGTAGCCCAGAGGGAGCAAGAGTAGGAGGAGGAGGTTGGGAATGTCACTGAAGGTGGTCTAGAAGGATCTAAAGTCTTAAGTCCTTTGAGTCTTTTGAGAAGGCAAGGAATCCACTCATCTCTGGATTCAGGGTTAAGTTGTGTTTGTTTTCCTATATATATTATAGATCAAACATGAGCTCCGTCCCAGCCCTCTTTTAACTTTCTATTTTGAGACAAAGTCTCACTAAGTTGTCCTGGCTAGCCTTGAACTCATGATACTCCTTCCTTGGCCACCTACATGACTGGGATTATGGGCCTGTGCCATCAGTCCTTGACTGAGCCTAGAGATGTGGGACAGACTAATACAGAATGAGGACTCTGGAGGGACTAAAGGGAGGGGCTGAGAGGTGGAGAGATGAGTGGTAATCCTTGGTGAAAGGGAGGGAGCAGAGTGGCTCCCCACAGGGTCATGGTTCAACAGTGACGGGCCTCTCTTGGTCCTGGCTTGGGTCAGGTGTTGTAATTCTGTGTGAAGTGATGGGATGCTGTCTGGACCACTCATGTGCTCCTTGACTCCAAATCCAGTTCAGCATCCTCATCCGACCTTTATTTGAGTCCTTCAATGGGATGGTGTCTACCGCAAGCTTGCACAGCCTCCGCCAGACCTCACTGGCATGGCTGGACCAGTACTGTTCCCTGCCTGCTCTCCGGCCAAGTAAGTGAGACACCTTCCTGCCACTAAATTGTGAGGCTTTGCAGAGCACTTGCCTAGAATCCCCCAGTGAGGGGCTGGGGTGTGGCTCAGTGGTAGAGCCCCTGCCTAGAATCCCTCAGTGAGGGGCTGGGGGTGTGGCTCAGTGGTAGAGCCCCTGCCTAGAATCCCCCAGTGAGGGGCTGGGGGCGTGGCTCAGTGGTAGAGCCCCTGCCTAGAATCCCCCAGTGAGGGGCTGGGGGCGTGGCTCAGTGGTAGAGCCCCTGACTAGAATCCCCCAGTGAGGGGCTGGGGGCGTGGCTCAGTGGTAGAGCCCCTGCCTAGAATCCCCCAGTGAGGGGCTGGGGGCGTGGCTCAGTGGTAGAGCCCCTGCCTAGAATCCCTCAGTGAAGGGCTGGGGTGTGGCTCAGCTTTTACATCATAATATATAAGATCCTGATTTCAATCTCCAGCAGCACACACATATACACATATGTACACACACACACACACACACACACACACACACACACACACACACTTGTGGACTTGTGGGTTTCCAAAACAGAGAGTTCAAACCCAGCCTGTTTGGTCTCCAAGTATAGTCTGTCTTGAATACAGCCTAGGGTTTGAGGCTATCCCACCATGTCTTATCCTCAGTGGTCCTTCAGGCTCTAAATCACCTAAGGAAAAGGTCCTAGGGAAGGGCCACCCGTTTAGCTATCTAGTATTTACTCCATGTTCTGGACCTCATCCCTAACCTTAAAGACATCTGTCTTAGTTAGGGTTTCCATTGCTGGGAAGGGACACCAAGACCAAGGTTAAGTCTCATAAAGAACATTTAACTGGGGCTGGCTTACAGGTTTAGAGGTTCGGTCCATTATCATCAGGGTAGAAACCATGGCTGCATCCAAGCAGGGGTAGCACTGGAGGAGCTGAGAGTTCTCCATCTTCATCCAAAGGAAACCAGGCAGCTAAGAGAAGGGTCTCAAAGTCCACCCCTCAGTGGACTCACTTCTTCTAACAAGGTCACACCTCCTAATAATGCCACTCCCTGGGCCAAGCGTTTTCAAATCACCACAGCATCTCACCCTCTTTTTCCAGCTGTCCTGAATTCCCTTCGCCAGCTCAGCACTTCCACCAGCATCCTGACTGACCCGAGCCTCGTGCCTGAGCAAGCCACAAGGGCAGTCACAGAGGGTCCCCTGGGCAGACCATTATAATCCTGGTGAAGGTTTCCAAGCTCCAGGAACAACTTGTGGACACGTCCCTCTCGATCCTGGCTGGCCCTTTCCTGGCAGGTCTGGAAGGTTCCAGGTGTTCCACTCATCATCTCCTTGGGGATAGAGAAGAACCTGGCTCTGTCCTTGCACTGTTGCTAATGGTGTGATCCCTGGTGACTCATACCCCATCTTTGGACCTCCCATTAATAACAGAGGACCCCAAACGCATTAGCAGCTACAGCACTGGGGAGCTAAGCAGGAGCTCTGATGAGAGATGTCAGTCTGTTTTCTCACAATTCCCTGCTTTGGAGAACCCTTAGTTCCTGAGCCGGGAGGTAGAGCAGGAGATTCCCTCTCTTTGCCCCTGCAGTAGTGACATGGGGAGCTACAGGGTGGCTTCCTCGGTGAGGCCACTGAGGTCTGATGCCAGGAGAGATCAGGGAAATGGGTAGCCAGAGCACAGCCGGCATCTTGCATGAATGTAGATGTGTGTGTGTGTGTGTATGTGGATTTTATAACGAAAAATTTCTTGATCAATAAAAGCAAAAACCGTTTGCAAGGGTGTTGGTGTGACTGGCAGTGTGTCTCAGTGTGGGATGTAGAGCTGGCAGCAATGAAAGGTGACGTTATAGAGGACCCTGTGGGTCGTAAATAACCTTTGTGTACTTTCGATCTGTTATTTTTGTTTTTGGTTTTTTTTTTTCAAGACAGGGTTTTTCTGTGTAGCCCTGGCTGTCCTGGAACTTACTGGATAGACCAAGCTGGCCTCGAACTCAGAGATCCACCCACCATTGTCTCTGGAGTGCTGGGATTAAAGGCCTGCACCACCTCGGCCCAGCCCTTTGAGTACTTTTCAGATTGCTTGTGTGCAGGTGTGCTCATGTGTACTTGTGTGTGGAGGACACCGGCTGTCGTGGTTACCCTCCTCAGTGTTATCTGCCTTACTTTTAAAATGCTTCAAAATATATTTTAGCATGGTGGTGCACACCCAGTGCATCCCAGTACTTGGGAGGCAGAGGCAGGTTTTTATGAGTGAGAACAGCCTGTTCTACATTCGGAGTTCCAGGCCAGCCAGGGTCATATAGTAAGACCCAGTCTGCATACATACACACACACACACACACACACACACACACACACACACACACACACACACACATATATATATATATACATACACACACACACATATATATATACATACACACACATATATATACACACACATATATATACACACACACATATATATACACACATATATACACACATATATATACATATATATATACATATATATATATGTATATATATATGTAGTCTTGGCTGTCCTAGAACTCGCTATGTAGACCAGGTTGGTTTTAAACAACCAGATCTTCCTGTCTCTGTCTAAAAATAATTTAAGTTACATTTATTTATATGCATATGCACACATGCAAATGTCATACATGTGGAGGTCAGAGGATAATGTTTTAGGAAACACTTCTCTTTCTACCATGTATGTGATGAGGAGCAGCTCAGGTTATCAACTTCAGCAATCAGTGCCTTTACTGGTCAAGCCATCTCACCAACCCCTCTGCCTTATTCCTTGAGACAGGGTCCTTCATTGAACTTAGAACTCACCAGTTTGGCTAGGCTGACTGGCCAATAAGCCCCTGAAATCTACTTGTCTTTACCACCCCAACAATGGGGTTACCACTCCTGGCTTTTAGATTTGGGTTGTAGGTCTGTTCTTCAATGACTGAACCATCTCCCAGCTCCAGTCTTAAAAGGAGATATATACATATGCATATATGTATGTAGGTATGTTTTTTTTTTCTCCCTCAAGACAGGGTCTCACCGTGTAGCCCTGGCTGTCCTGGAACCCACTCTGTAGAAAAGACTGGCTTCAAACTCACAGAGCTCTATCTGCCTCTGCCTCCTTCGTGCTCCTCAGGATCAATCCACAGCTGCTAATATGTAAATGAATACATTTAAAAAAATGGTGTTTCAGGAATTTTTACTCTGTGGTGGGGGTCTGGGTGGGGACTAGGAAACATATGCCTTGTCAGAAGGTTCCAGTGCAAAACTAAAGTTCAGTTCATCTTGGGTGCCACTGAGGGAGGGAGGGGGAATTGAAGCAGGTACATCGGAAGGTTTGTATCCAGCGCGAATGATAGCTTTCCCCATAGTTACATGCATGGGGTCCTCCTGTCCTCTTTACAGTGTCTAGAGTGAGGTCCAGAGTGGGGCTATGTTGTTGACATGGCCACAGCCATGTTTAGTACCTCAGTGCATGGCCTCATGGGAATGGCAAAACCATTCCCTTGTGAGGCTCAGAAGGATGTCAGAGCCTGACTCAGTGGTCTAAGAACGGTGAATGTTGACATGTGTGTGTAGGAAATATCAAACACTGCTTTCTCCTCACCCCCCCTTTCTGCTTCCTTCTTGTGTTTGAAGATGTGAATTTTCAACTTCCTGTTGCTTCTATGCCTGCCCCCTGCTGTCCCGCCTCCCTGCCTTGATGGATTCATCCCTCTGGAAACGTAAACCAAAATAAAACTTTTTTTTTTAATAAGTTGCTTTGACTGTGGCATTTTATCACAGAAGCAGGAAATTAACACACCTCCTCTCTGTTGTGCATTAGGTAGTAACGCCCGTGTCTGCATGCTCTCTGCTGCCAAACATCTCCCTGTGTATAGTCTTGGCAGGCTTGGAACTTTCTCTGTAGATCAGGCTGGTCTTGAACTCACAGAGATCTACTTGCCTCTGCCTCCTGAGTGCTGAGTGGAAAGGCATACACCACCATGATGGCTTACATTCTGTTTTCCCCAACCCATCTCTTTCCAGAATGCTCCTTCATAAAATTGCTGGCATTGATAGAACACAGGTATAATCTAATTGGAGGTTGAGGCAGAAGGATATGAGTTGGAGGTAGCTTGGCATACATTGTGACTTCAAGACTACCTTGGGATAAAAGGCAGGAAGGTTCCTGAGAGATGGCTTAATGATTAAGTGTGCTTCCTGTTCTTCTAAAGGACCCAATGAGTTCAGTTTCACCGACTCCAGAGGATTTAATGCTGTCTGCTGGTCTCCTTGGGGACCAGGCACAAGAGCCGCCATCTCATCATCATCATCATCATCATCATCATCATCATCATCACCATCATCCTAACTATTAATAATAATAACTAATAATAATAAATACAACTCTGCAGTGGTGGCACAGGTCTTTAATCTCAGTACTCAGTAGGCAGAAAAAAGTGGATCTCTGTGAATTCAAGGCCAGCCTCATCCACAGAATTAGTTCCAGGATAGTCAGAGGTACACAGAGAAACCCTGTCTTGAGAAAAAACAAAACAAAGCGACAACAAAAAAGGAAGGGGTTGGGGATGTAGCCCAGTCAGTAGAGTGCTTGCCTAGCACACCGGAAGCCCTGAGTTCTATTCACAGGAGCACACAAACTAGACCCATTTTTATACCCGCTATCCCAGTGTTTGGGAGGTGGAGGCAGGAGAATCAAGAGTTCAATACCACCCTTAGCTGAAAAGTGAGTTGGATGCCAGTGTGTGCTTCGTGAGATGCTATCTCAAAGAGCAAACCAGGGGTTAAAGAAAGAGCTAGGCGGTTCAAAGCACTTGATGCTCTTTCAAGGTACCGGGTTCGGTTCCCAGCTCCTTGATCAGGAAGTTCACAGCCACCATTACTCCACCCCCAGGGAATCCAGTCTCTCACATGCACGCGCGCGCACACACACACACACACACACACACACACACGAAAAAGCAAACAAACAAATGACCTTCTTGACCCTGGGTCCTCTTATTGATGGTTCCCCTTCCATGTGTACAATAGCTTTCTCTACTTCAGTTCCTCCTGCTCCCTTGGCCTCTTATTTTTGTTTTTTTGTTTGTTTTTTTTTTCTTTTTTTCTTTTTTTTTCCGGAGCTGAGGACCGAACCCAGGGCCTTGAGCTTGCTAGGCAAGCGCTCTACCACTGAACTAAATCCCCAACCCACCTTGGCCTCTTATATCTTAACAGCTGCTTCCTGGCTCCTTCACTAAGTGCACCCCTGCACTCATTCTGTGCCTACTGTGTTACCCCCTGCCCGACCCTTACAAAATCCAGCTATTCTCAGGCACACATCTTGCTCCCCATAGGTCCTTAAAGTGCTTTCCCTGAATTCTTGGCCAGCTTTCTTCTTCCTCCCTTACAGTCTCATGCCCAGTTTTGCTGCTTCTTTCTTGGCTTGTCTTCATCAGTCAATTTGCTCCTTTGCTGTGGTACTAACCACCAGCCTTTGGCCTGCTGCTGGGGTCCCTCCTCTGTATCTGACTCCCTTTCTTTCCAGGGTGAGACAGGTATGTATCCCTGTGGCACTACCTTGCCTGCTCCGCCAGGATGCTGCAGTAACAGTACAGAATTCACCATTTCTATTTTCTTGAGCTTTCATCCTGAGATAAAAGATCTCCTTCCCTACAATCCCCACAACAGAAGTTGTGTGTCTCGAAGTCCCCGCTCTTTCCCAGCTGCCTGAGCCACCTGTTCCTGAAGCCGGTTGACTAAGCCCCAACCTGCCCAAGCCAGCCCCTCCTCAATAGAATACCATCCCCTTTCCCTACACTTGCTATTAGCCTTGCATAATACCTTCCGGCTGTTTCTCAAGCTTGGATGAGTGCCAGGCACAAGTAGCGCAGCTATGGAAAAATCTCCCGATCCGCAACGGTCAGTCTGGACCACTTAAGCCAGAATCCCAGAGGTGATACGTAGACATAACAGTTTTAAAGGTGATTCCATCAGGCATTGAAGAACTCTTGTGAGAGAGGCTTTGAGGTATAAATAACATGCTTGGGGCTCAAATTAGCAAAGGTTCTTAAACTATAGGATGGAACTAGCGTAGAGCTCCGTGCTAGAGTGCTTGCCTAGAGTTTCCCAGTGAGAGGCTGGGGGGCGTGGCTCAGTGGTAGAGCCCCTGACTAGAATCCTCCAGTGAGGGGCTGGGGGCATGGCTCAGTGGTTGAGCCCCTGTCTAGAATCCCCCAGTGAGGGGCTGGGGGCGTGGCTCAGTGGTTGAGCCCCTGTCTAGAATCCCCCAGTGAGGGGCTGGGGGCGTGGCTCAGTGGTAGAGCCCCCGCCTAGAATCCCCCAGTGAGGGGCTGGGGGCATGGCTCAGTGGTTGAGCCCCTGTCTAGAATCCCCCAGTGAGGGGCTGGGGGCGTGGCTCAGTGGTAGAGCCCCTGCCTAGAATCCCCCAGTGAGGGGCTGGGGGCGTGGCTCAGTGGTAGAGCACCTGCCTAGAATCCCAGGGAGGACTGAGGGTGATTGTGGTGGTAGCTGAGCAGTAGTCTATCTTTCCTGTGCATGCCCTAGGATTAACTTCTAGCATTCCACAAACTAAAGCAATTACAAATTAAACTGCACTGTTCAGGACAACCAAGTAGCGGGCTTGTTAAAAAACAGCTCACGTTCGGTATGTTGTGTGTAATCCCAGTTCTTGGGGAGGCAGATCTCTGTGAAATGGAATTCAGTCTGGTCTACACAGTAAATTCTAGATTAGCCGTGGCTACATAGTGAGAGCCTATCTCCAATTAGGGAGAGGGAGGGGGAGGGGGAGGGGAAGAGGGAGAAGGGGGAGGGGGAGGGGAAGGGAGAGGGAGAGGGAGAGAGAGATGTGGGGTCAAGTATAAGCATGCGCTGCTCTTAAGAACTCTGGAATTTGGGGCTGGGGATTTAGCTCAGTGGTAGAGCACTTACCTAGGAAGCGCAAGGCCCTGGGTTCGGTCCCCAGCTCCGAAAAAAAAGAACCAAAAAAAAAAAAAAAAAAAAAAAAGAACTCTGGAATTTGGTTCCAGCACCCATACTGGGAGGCTCACAACTGCCTGTCACTCCAGCTCTAGAAAATGCCCTCTTTTGACCTCTGTAGGCACCTAAATAAATATATATGTCATGCACATGTTCCATATACGACATATTCAAGCCCAAATACATGCTCTGGAGTTGTTTGAATGTGAATGCTCCTCTGTAGGTTCAAACGGTTTGCATACTTGGTCCTCAGTTGGTGGAACTGCTTGGGAAGGATTAGGAGGTGTGACCTCATTGGAGGAGGTGTGACCTCATTGGAGGAGGTGTGACCTCATTGGAGGAGGTGTGTCACTGGAGCGGTGGGCTATGAGATTTGAAAAGACTTACCTGCTCTGTTCCCAGTGTGTTTGCTCTCTGCCTCCTACTTGCTAACCAAGATGTGATCTCTCAGCTGCTCCTGCGTTTGCTCTGCCATCTTGAACTCTAATGCTCTGAAACTTTAAGCCCAGTTAAATACTTCCTCTTTGAAGTTGCTTTTGTCATAGTGTTTTGTCACAGCAACAGCAAAGTAGCTCAGACACGCTCTGCTCTGTCTCAGCCTCCACCCCTGCAAATACAGCCAGAACTCTGTGTCCTCAACTCACCCCTCCTTCCATGATCCATCCCACTCGCCTGAGTCCTGCTTCCTGCCCACTGTCCTCCTTCACACTCCTGTCAGCTTCAGACTGGGCTACGCACCCACTAGGGTAAGGGATGGCTGTATGCACCCTTCCTCCTTAATTTGGCTAGAGGAAGATCTATCCATAATGTGGCCCAGCAGGGGTGGTCACTGGCTGGGTTCCCTCTCTTGCTTCCTTGTTGACTGAGGCACTTACCTTGGCTTCACTGTGGCCACAATCCCAGACAGAAATAACTTAAGGAAAGATTTATTCACACTTGTGGTTTCAGATAATTGTTGTGGTGCATTGTGGGAAAGAGATAGCAGCAGACGGGTAGAGCTGAGCCTGTTCATGTCATGGCTGACCAGGAGGCGGAGAGGCTGGAACCAGAATTGGACTCTAACCTTCAGGCAGCTGCCTTTAGCAACCTACATCCACCAGACAGGCCCCACTTCTAATTGTTTCTTGTACAGTGCTTAACCAGGTCCCAAAGTTTGTCTCCTAATCTTGCAATAGGACCTCTGGGACGATTAAGTAACACAAAAGTCTTCTGAGGTCGGTAAGATGGCTCAGCTAATTCAAGGGCTTGCTGCCAAATCCAGCCACTTAAATCCTATCTCCTGGACCCAAGTGGTGGAGAAAAACAATCACACCAGTTGTATTCTGGCCTTCAGAGTAGCGTTAAAGCATGTACCCCACCACCACCACCCATGCATCTGGAGAGGAAATTAATGTGATTTTAAAAAGTTTAACTATGGGCTGGAGAGATGGCTCAGTGGTTAAGAGCCCTGACTGCTCTTCCAGAGATCCTGAGTTCAATTCCCAGCAACCACATGGTGGCTCACAACCATCTGTAATGCGATCCGATGCTCTCTTCTGGTGTGTATGAAGACAGCTACAATGTACTCATATAAATAAATAAAAGTTTAACTATATGAATAATTGCATGTAAAATACTTGATGAATGAAATGTGGGCAT
Source organism: Rattus norvegicus (assembly GCF_021556685.1). Taxonomy (NCBI): domain Eukaryota; kingdom Metazoa; phylum Chordata; class Mammalia; order Rodentia; family Muridae; genus Rattus; species Rattus norvegicus. The sequence continues at coordinate 28,542,993 of NC_141545.1, read as the reverse complement.
GCATGTGTACACATGTGCACACATGTGTGTGTGTGTGTGTGTGTGTGTGTGTGTTGTATGTACATCTTCATGTGGGTTTGTCCATGTCAGTATAGGGACATACAGAGACAAGAAGTTAACAACAGGTGTCTTTCTCAATCAATCTCCAACTTCTCCCACCTATTTTTCTAGTGAGTTTTTAATTAGTAGTTGTAGTATAATTCTGGATCGTGGGATAGGGGTCTGTCATGTACCCAGGTCCCTCTTTACTACCTGAGAAGATGACAGAATGGAAGCCAGATGGAGCCAGCATGTCTTATGTCAGCAGTTTCTGGTGTGGTCCCAGTTGGGACGGGGTTATGCAAAGGGTCGTTCTGGTAGTTGTTTAGTCTGGATACCAACACTCACGGTGCTGACTCCTAAAGATGCCCCTTGGTGTAGAGCGAATTCAGTGTGACCCTTAGCAAACACCCAGCTTCTGCTGTGAGATCCGATTTCTCACTAAACCTGGAGCTGGCGAATTCAGCTGGACTGGTTAACTAGCAAGCCTCAGGAATCTGCTTGTCTCTGAGTCTTCAACCCTGGGCTTAGATATGCACAGTACTATATGCCTGGCTTTTATGTGGGTGCCGAGGAACTAAACTCAAGCCATACACCTGTGGAGTCAGAGTCCAACAGCTAATAAAAACTCACAGGAAACAGAGGCTGGGGAAAGATGGAGAATGAGTGAGAAAGACGACTGATGTCGACTTCTTGCCTGTAATGCATTTATACAACTGTAAACGTGTGCATACAAGACACACGCCCATGCACGCACGTGCGCACATACATGTGCAGAGAAATTCATTTCATTCACCGAACACTTTACTTGCTGAGCCATTTCCCCCAGCCCTGCAATGGTTCTTTAAAGTGACGCTGTCACTTAGGAGCAGTGATGGAGGCTCTTGATGCCAGCACTGGGAAGACCGAGGCAGGATGATCATGAGTTCGAGGCCTAGACAACCTAGGGAGTTCCAAGTACATTATTTTCATACTGAGATCAAACCAAACTAAATGTTCTAGTTTGGTTTCTTATTGTGTAACAAAGACCAAAAATGACTTAGAGAGGAAAGGATTTATTTGGTTTATGCTTCCACAGGATAGGTGGTCCTTGAGGTGAGCCAAGGCAAGATCTCCAGGGGACTAGAACTGAGTGACACCACCGGAGGTGTGCCCCTCCCCCCAGCCACTAATTACATAAGTGCCCCACTGATATGGCTACTCCTCAACTGAAATGCCCTCTTCCCAGGCGACTCTACTTTGTATCGAGTTGACAAAAAAAAAAAAAAAAAAAAAAAGTAACCAGCACAACAAACAGACAAAACCCCAGACAGCTTCATCTGTAGATGGCAGAATGGCCAGCACTCCCCACCACACTGCCCAGAACTGAATTGATGCCAGTTCCCAGAAAAGGGCAAAAGGGAAGGAAGTGAGTCCTCTCTGCTAACTGACTGGACATAGTTCCTCACCAGAGACAGCCAATATGTCTGGCTGTCTATGTCTGGCTGCTTCTGTCATTGCCCGTGTCCTTAGAGGGTCCTTGTCATGAAGACAGGGCTGGAACTGTGAGGCCAGGCAGTTGGAGTGCTATGGGGTTAGGGCAGGCTGGCCCATAGTGGAGCTTACAGGCTTGCTGTGGGTGTGGGGACCAGGCAACTCACAGCGCATACCAGTTCTAGAAACATTCCTTTCTAGTGAAGCATGTCTGATCCAAATGGTATGTTTCAAGATGTGTTTTAATGGTGAATTCTGTAGATTATATCAGTGTCATACATCAAAATCAATTCCTGGTTATATCTGGTTAATCCTGGTTTTTTAGATTTTAATTGGAGAAAATGGACTGAAAGGCCCATAGGACTTCACTGTTCCTTGTTCTCTAATGGCTGCCTTTTAAAAATTACATTTATTGGGGCTGGTGAAATGGCTCTTTGGTTAAGAGTACTGGCTCCTAAAGAGAGGTCGTAAGGTCAATTCTCAGCAACCACATAGTGGCTCACAACCATCTGTAACGGGACCTGATGCCCTCTTCTGGTGTATATGAAGACAGCAACAGTATATCTATGTCTCTCTCTCTCTCTCTCTCTGATATATATATCAGTAGATATATATATAGATATAGATATATATTTTGAAAATTATGTTTACTCCTTTGTGTGCTTCTGGTCACCTGTGCCTGCCTGCGTAGGTCAGAAGACAACTTGTGTTAGTTGTCTCAGTCATCTGGGCCCTGGGACTCAAATTCAAGTAGTCAGGCTTGGTGGCCAGTGTTTTTAATCTGCTGAGCCATTGTGGTTGGCCTTGAACTCGGGATCCTCCTGCCTCTCTACCTCCAGAATACTGGGATTACAGGTAAGTGCCTCTATGCCTGGGAGGAAAAGGATTACTTCAAGTTCGAGGCCACCCTGGCCTACAAAGTGAGTTCCAGGACAGCCGGGACTACACAGAGACCCTGGCTCAGCAGCCCAAAATTAAAATTAAAAAGCCCAAACCAAATCAAACCAAAAAATTCCTATAATCTCAGTTCTCAGAAGAGTGAGGAAGGGTTGCCACAAACTTTTTTTTTAATCTTTTTTAAGACTTATTTATTTTGGGGTTGGGGATTTGGCTCAGCGGTAGAGCGCTTGCCTAGCGAGCGCAAGGCCCTGGGTTCGGTCCCCAGCTCCGAAAAAAAAAAAAAAAAAAGAAAAAAGACTTATTTATTTTATGTATATAAGTACACTGTCTCTGTCTTCAGAGACACCAGAAGAGGGCATCGGATCCCATTACAGATGGTTGTGAGCCACCATGTGGTTGCCGGGATTTGAACTCAGGACCTTTGGAAGAGCATTCAGTGCTCTTAACCACTGAGCCATCTCTCCAGCCCAAGGGTTGCCACAAATTTAAGGCCAGTTTGGGCTACAATATTGAGACTCTTTGAGGGGGAAAAAAAAATCAAAAGTTTTCTCTTCGGGGTGAGGAAAAGATGTCTTAGTGGGTAAAGCATTTACTGTGTGTGTAAAGTGGAGTTCGGGTATCAGAAACCATCCTAAACCCTGGGTGGGTATGTCATGTCAGCCTCCTCATAACCCTAGCATGGAGGAGAGACAGAGAAATTAGTCAGAATAGCTGAAATTGTACAATACAGATTTAACATCATACCCTACCCCAATACTCAGAATATAAAAGGTAGAGAACAATTTTGAAAACCAACAGGCATCAACATCTGGCCTCCACACAAATGCGCGCTCGCGCGCGCACACACACACATACACACACACACACATCACACATCTGAGCACATGCAAACTTACACTCGTGTATGCCATACACACACATACATATGCAAAAAAATTGTGAGACAGAAGCCTCACTATGTATTTCTTGAACAGCAAGGGTGTCGTGGAGAGGCAAAATTGTAAGCATTATAAAAAGAAAGTGAATGCACCAGGCTGACCTCAAATTCAGGAGAAATCCACCTGTCTCTGCTTCCCAAGTGCTGGGATTAAAGGAATATGCCACCACAATTGGGGCGCCCAAACATACATATAACCTTTTCAGGGACGAGATGGTAGCCTCCATTGTAGAGCAGGTGCTTAGCTTAGATCTCTAGCACGGCCAAAAAAAAATAAGTATCTCCTTTTCAACATCCCTTTTGCTCTTCAGGCTACCTAAATCTGGATACTTATCACCTCCCTGGAAGATTTTTGCAACAACTTCCAGTTTGTTTTGTTGTTGTTGACTGCCCTGGAACTCGCAATATGGTCTAAGAGTACCTTGAATTTCTGATCTTCCTGTTTCTCCTCCCAAGTGTCGGGCAGCAGGCAAATGCTACAACATGGGATGCTGAAGAACTCAGGCAAATACTACAATATGGGTTTATGGGGTGCCGAAGAACTCAGCTTCTGCAAGCTAGGAAAACACTTCCAATGGAGCTACAGTCCCAGCCCCAACACATTGTAAGTTTTGGTTTTGTTGTTTCTCTTTGCAGAGCTAGGGATCGAACCCAGGTTTTTGTACAGGCTAGACAAGTGATCTACCATCTCCCTGGCTTGTTTTCTACCTTCAGTCTTTTGTTCAAAATACTACACTCATGGACTTTGCTCCGAGCCCTCCTACGATAACTGACGTGCTCGGATGCAACCAGTATTCTAGTGTCTCAGTTCTTTCCGACCTTACTAGCCGTTTCTGTTTCTAATGGTTACAACTTTGCCTCTCCACGACACCCTTACTGTTCAAGGCTTTGCGTCCCATACCAACGGCCGGGGCATTTCTCTTCCTCAGCAGCGAAAGCACCGATCAAGTGGCAATAAGAACCTTGGAAGGATCCAGTGTGGCAACGCTGCAATAAAACCTCTAATTACCGATCAAGACACAGCTTTAATCAGAGCAGTTCTCCCTTAGGCCCCGCCCCTCAATAGTAGTCTAATAGCCAGGCCTTGCCTTTCAGGTCACTCGCTAAGTCCCGCCCCTCAGAACACTTAGCCGGAAGACCCTGCCCCACGAGGCGTTCAAATAGCCAGGCCCCACCCCCTCAGAGCACGTGAAGCAAATAAGCGAGTTTCGGCCTCCAGAAGCGTGAGCAGCAAAGTCCCACCCCTCAGGTCGTGTCAACAGCTAAGTCTTTCTCCTCCTAACACTCAAATTACCAGTTCTCCCTCCCCAAATAGACGAAAACGGTCAAGATTGGCTCCCCAAGATGCCTCAAAGGCCAAGCTCCGCCCAACAGTACGTGCAATTAGGTTCAGTCGGTCGAAGCGTGCCAACGGACAGGCCCCGCCCCACAGAGCACTCTAACCGCCCGGCCCACCCCTCGAGGCGCGCAAGTCCCAGGCTCCGCCCTTAGAGCGCTCCAACTGCCAGGCCCCGCCTCACAGAACCGGCTAACGGCCCGGCCCCGCCCTCAGGGCCCTCAAGCGGTCAAGTTCCACCCTGCAGAGCGCTCCAACGGCCAGGTCCCTTCTCATAGGACCTCGTAACGGTTAGGTCCCGCCTTCGGAGGTGCGCTTACGGCCAGGCCACGCCCCCAAAAGCCCATCACTGGCCAGTTCCGCCCCTCGAGGCGCGCCAACTGTCCTCCCCCGCCCCCTCGTGCGCCGAGACGTGAGGACGCCGGCGTCGTAGGCTGAGGTGGCAGCTGTCCCGCAGTCATGGAGCTGCCGCAGATGCCGGAGCTGATGGGGCTGTCCCTCCTGGTGGGGTTGCTGGCCCTGGTGGCCACCGCGGCCGTGGCGCGGGGCTGGCTGCGGGCCGAGGAGAAGCCCAGCCAGCCCATCTGTAAGTATACCGGGCCGGGTGGCGATGACTCTGGGGACTTTGCTCCCGGCCGCTGCGTGGTCCGAGGAGCGTGGAGAGTCACGGACCTCAGTTTCCCCGGTTGTGACTGAGATGAACTTTCCCATGTAGGTTTCGAGTTGCAGGTGCACCCCAGGGACAAGACACTTTAGAATCTGGGAGCTGCGCTGCTACCTGGTGGGTGACTTTTCCTGGGACACCTCCCACCGCCACCACCTTTGTCCCCGGGGCTTCTATGAAAACTCAGTCAGACCCTAAATTTGCTATGTGTTCATGTTCTTAGAAAATGGGGATCATTTGAAAATACTGTTCAGCAGTATTTCTGACCGACAGGAACGTTTTCTGAGCTCCTCAAGCCTATTGCTAAGCTTCGAGGTCTTTTTCGTATGTTCAGTAACTAAGAAGCTTCTGAAGTGCACGTCTACACTGCAGATCTGAATTGTAAGCATCTGAAAAAGCAAGAGAAATATATGGTGTATTAAATTTCACAGAGGAGTTAATACTATAAAAGGAACGAGTATGAATGGCCTTGCTGCTTTTTTTTCTTTTTTTAAGTTGAGGATTCTGGGAACTCTTCAATGGAGGGTAGGGAGCCCATTGTGGGTTTTGAGATGAGGTTTCACTATGCTGTCCAGACTGGCCTTTGAACTCTAGACATTCTCAGGAGCATTGGAATATACAGGCGTGTGCTCCCTCTACCTAGCCTTGTGTGGTGCTGGGTATATGGAGCCAGAGTCTCAAGCAAGTGCTGTACCACAGAGCTACACCCCCAGTTTGTGATGTGAGTTGTTCAAGGATGGCACTGTAGGATTTGCTTAGGAGGCCAAGGAAGAAAGACAGTTCTGCCAGTGGCAAAAGTCAAGAAGGCAGAGATTCTAAAACATTTGGAGGCTGCTGCAGACATGGTACAACTGTAGACCGCCTGCCTTGCATCCCCTAGTGAGGGGCCAGGAGCAGAACTCAAAGCTAGAACCCTTGCCTGTGAGACCCAAGGCACTGGGTTTTATCCCAGTGAAGAAAGAATAAAAAACCAGCATCTGGGGGCTGGGGATTTAGCTCAGTGGTAGAGCGCTTACCTAGGAAGCCCAAGGCCCTGGGTTCAGTCCCCAGCTCCGAAAAAAAAGAACCAAAAAAAAAAAAAAAAAAAACCAGCATCTGGTTTGACTCCGAAGGTCAACATGGGCAAGTTAGAGGCACATTGTATATAGCAAGTTCAATAATAAGTTTTAATTCCTATAAGAATTAGGGAACGGAGTTGGGGATTTAGCTCAGTGGTAGAGCAAGGCCCTGGGTTCAGTTCCCAGCTCCGGAAAAAAGAAAAAAAAGAAAGAAAGAAAGAAAGAATTTGGGAACATCTACTGCTACCTCACACATGTCAGCTTTATGTGGAAACCTAGTTCTCCAAGATATGTTTAATTTTAATTAATTTATATTTTGTTTTTTGAGACAGGATTTCTGGGTGTAGCCCTGGCTGTCAACCCATCTGCCTCCCTAGTGCTGGGGTTAAAGGCATGTGCTACCACTGCCCTGCTTGCTTGCATTTATTCTCATCCTCTCTCTCGCTCTCTCGCTTGTGTGTGTGCCACTGTGCCTGTGTAGAGATTGGAGAACAACTTTGGGAAGTCCGTTTTCTTCCATGTGAGATTGGACCTGGGTCGTCAGACTTAGTTCGCCTCGAACTTGATTTCTGTCAGATACATTGGTGGTTGATTTAGAGCCAGGATGCCACTATTCCAGACTAGTCTGGAATCCTCCTACTCCTCTTGTCTCACACTCAAATACCAGGATTACTTGTGTGTAACACTATGTGGCTTCTCTTGAGCTTTCTCATCAATTCAGGAGTGCTTTTGGCTTGTAACTCATTTGATTCTCAGCCCTTGGGGATGTGTGGGGTGTGTGTGTGTGTGTGTGTGTGTGTGTGTGTGTGTGTGTGTGTGTTTGAGAAAGGGATGTCCAGGTGGACCTTGAACTCACCATGTAGTCAAGTCTGACTCTGAACCCCACCCCACCCCACCCCCGAGTCTTCCTTTCTCCACCTCCTGAGTGTTAGAATCATTTATAGTCGGCATACATCACCAAACCTGGTTTTACCATCTCCTTGAGGAAATCAAGATTTGAAGCAGTTAAATAACATCCCCAAGACCAGTTCTTCAGATTCCATTGTGCAGATTATTTCCCTATCTCGGGATGCCTGACTAGAATCCATACTATACTGGCTAAGCCATGAACCCATCCATCCATCTGTGTCAGCTCAGAGAGATGCCATACAGACTCAGCAAGCAGCCTCTGCGAGATCCCTCGCGAGGGCTGGGGATGTGGAGCATGTACCCTTCCTTAGCATGCACAGAGCTATAGTCTCAATTTCCAGAATTGCTTTAAAAATAGAAGAGAAGAATACGCAGCAGTAAAGACCAAATCCAAAGTCAAGTCTGAGCTCTAAGCCTTTTTAAAAAATTATATATATATATATATATATATATATATATATATATATATATATATATATGTCTGTCTATAGATTTGTCCATTTTTGTGTGGGTATTCTTGGGGGCCCTAGAGGCCATATTCTCTAGGACTAGACTTATAGTTGGTTGGGAGCCACCTGATTTGAGTGCTGGGAGCCAAACTGAGTCTCTGAAAGAGCAATATATGCTTTTAACCACTGAGCCATCTCTCCAGCCTCATTTTGTTTGCTTTTAGGACAGCTGGAGATTGAACTTGGGGCCTTGCACATGCTAGGCAAGCCCTCTACCATTAAGCCCCACAGCCCCTCCCCCTTTCAGTGAACATGTATGGGTGCACTTGTGCATCTTGTGCACATGGAGATCAGAGAACAACCTTATATATCGTTAGGAACACAAGTTGCTTTCATTGAGACGGAATCTCATATTGACCTGCAGTGCATGAACGAGGGGGTTGGTTGGCCCGAGAGCCCCAGAGACTTTCCTGACTCTACCTCCTCAGTGCTGAGATTACAAGTGCATGCCACCACACCTGGCAATTTTATGTGGGTTCTGGGTATCAAACTCAAGCACCTCATATGTAGAAAGCAAGTACTTTACCTATAAACAATGCCTCCTGCTCCCAAGCCTGGTTTTGCGTATGTCCCTTTCTCAAGGACAAGGGCCGTATCTGAGTCATGTTGTAGTACTCCACAGAGGGCCTAAGTAATTCTAGGTACTCAGTAGGTGCTTTCTGAGTGAGTGCATGGATAAATGACATGACCCTTCCTTCTAGGTCAGAAAGAAAACGAATCTAAGAAGTCAGTATCTAAGAAGCAGAAACAGAATCAGCGGATTCGTAAGGAGAAGCCTCAGCAGCACAACTTCACCCACCCCCTCCTAGCCGCAGCACTGAAGGTACTTGGTACTCCTGGGTACTGAACACATACATGCAGTCTGTACATGAAGACTGCTCCCACCCAGATCTTGTCCTTTCATAATCTGTGCAAATCATGTTCACTCCTAAGTCTCAGCAAAAGAGTAGGTACCCTTCTGGCCTTTCTGAGTTTATTTCCTTCTCCTTGTACTGAGGATTGAACCCAGAGCCAAGTGCATTATACCTTCCGTTCTGGTTAAGGTCTGCACTATGGCTGTGTATCGTAATCGTAAACACTGGCTGTCAGATCTGCTTGCCTCGGGGCTGCACAAGTGACGCTATGTAACCTTGTTCCTTAATATAAAACTACTGGTTGAATAAAGATGCCTACAGCCTGTAGCTGGGCAGAAGGGGGGTAGATGGGGCTTCAGTTCCCAGTGCTTGGGATCAGAGTCAGAGACCATGAGGAGGAGAGCAGAGGGATGCGGAGAGGGTAGGTGAATCATGAGAACGTTGAGGGCTGGTCAGTTGGAGTAAGAGCAGCCCAGGTGGAACGTGGAAAGTCATACAGTTACTGACAGGGAAATGGACAGGACATCATAGAGGGTTGATGGCTGCCCAGCTCTAGTGCTGTTACTGTTAATTATAAGTATAAAGGTTCTGTGTCTTATTTGGGAACTAAATGATTAAAGGTGAGGTAGAAACCCCCATTTAAATATTACTCCATCAAGTTCTTGATTGGCAGGTTGCTGTATAAGTGTCCTGCAGGCCCTGGACCATAAACTCCAGTCCTAGTCCGCTCAACTTTATTTACATTCATTGTTTCTACTATTTTGTTCTACACTTTTGAGATAGCTTCACTAAATGCTTGGGCTAGCTTCAGACTTACTCTGCAGCCCAGGCAGGCCTTGAACTTGGAATCCTACTGCTGAGCTCCTGGGGAGCTAGGATTGTGGAACTGAACCAGCAGGGCTAGCTTATCCTGGTCTATCCAGCTTGTCAGTCATCCAAACCCCTGAGCCTGAGTTGAAGCTCTAGGTTCAGCCTCCCCATCCACTTGAGAGGCTTCTCATTGGTACTTCCTGTGTCTTTTTCCCTAGAGCCACAGTGGGAATATATCTTGCATGGACTTCAGCAGCAACGGCAAGTATCTGGCCACCTGTGCAGATGACCGCACTGTCCGTATCTGGAGCACCAAAGATTTCCTTCAGCGGGAACACCGCAGCATGAGAGCCAACGTGGAGCTGGACCATGCCACCTTGGTGCGCTTCAGCCCTGACTGCAGGTGGGACAGGACAGAGCCTCAGGCTTGCCTGCAAAGCCCATCTCGTGGCTGTGGCCTTCACATATCCAGTTGGGAGTTAGCGGGGAGGGATTAAGAGTCTCCCTTGTTGTGACATAAAAAGGGCATTGCTCTGGAGAAGGGATCAGAGACAGGAAGATCATTCTTACCCTGGAGGCTCCAACTCTAATCCACCATGAACTTTGGAAGTGCTTATGACTTCTTAAGCTCTAGAGATGAAGGGAGCCAAGGCTATGAGGGTCCTTTTCCTTTTTTCTGTTGTAGAGTAGGGACTGAACTCAGCATCCACATCCCAGCGAGCTACGCCTTCAGCCTTGGGTTTAGTTTTTTGGTTGTTTTGAGACAGGACCCAGAGCTTCGCTATGTTGCTCTCACTAGGTGATACAGCTTGGCCTTGAACTTGTGATCTCTGCCCCAGTCTCCCCAGTGCTGGGTTTCGGTGTGGCCTTGTGTATCTTAGTTCAGGGGAATATACGCAAAAGTCTGTGTACCCTAGGAAGGACATCAACAACAGACCAAAGAGTGATTGTGCTGTGTGGCGTTTGGTGAACCATTGGGTTTACTGAGGTTACTTACAGGAGTATGGGTAAGAGGGTGCTTAAAAGAATGTGGACAACTCTTTGGGAGTCAAATCACAGCAGGCCCCTGTTAGCATGGATGATGATGACTTGGAAAAGCTGGATTGGAGCTGTGGATTGGGCTGTCAGGCAGCTCCCTCAGACAGTCCTCTCTTGCCAGCCATTGCTTACTATTTCTATGACCTTGGGGAGAGGCCTATAAGTGTTAAGACTCTCGTAGCTTCCTGCTCCTTAAGTCTCAAAGCCCCTCTCATCTAGGGAAGATATTCTTTATGTTTAGTGCTAAGGATCAAACCCATGGCCTACCACTGAGATACATCTCTGTCCTTGAATTGTTTTGTTTTGGGGGTGTGTGTGTATGTGTCCCAGAGAACAACAGAAGTTGAGTTTTTCCCTTCTGCATGGGTTCCTCAGTATTGAACTCAAGTTACATTAGCCTTGCCAAGCAAGTACTTTTTTACCTGCTGAACCATTTCATTGACCTTATGAATAGTTTTTGCAAGACTTTGAATGATGGCTTAGGGGTTAAGAACACCAGCTACCGGGGTTGGGGATTTAGCTCAGTGGTAGAGCGCTTGCCTAGGAAGCGCAAGGCCCTAGGTTCGGTCCCCAGCTCCGAAAAAAAAGAACCAAAAAAAAAAAAAAAGAAGAAGAACACCAGCTACCCACACAGGACCCAAGTTCAATTCCCAGCACCCACATGACAGCTCATGACTGTAACTCCAGGCTCATGGAAGCCAATGTCTTCATCTGGCCTCTAAGGACACCAGGTGTTTATGTGGTGTGTGTGTGTGCGCGCACACGCACAAAACATTTTTAAAAATCTTAAGTTAAAAAAAAGACTTTGAACTAAGAGATCTATTGTAAGACTGTGCAGTATGGCACAAGGGACAATCTTGGTTTTCTCAAGAGTCTAGAACACATAGGCCTCTGCACAGGTGAGGAAGTGAACTCTGTTTTGCTTCTCTCTAGAGCCTTCATTGTTTGGCTGGCAAATGGGGATACTCTCCGTGTTTTTAAGATGACCAAGCGAGAAGACGGGGGCTTTACTTTCACAGCCACCCCAGAGGATTTCCCTAAAAAACACAAGGCACCCATTATCAACATCGGCATTGCTGACACAGGTAAGGGAAGTCTTGTGGATGGAGTTTACTCAAGGCATGAATATGTGCCTGAGGCATAACTTGTTCTCTGCTTCATTTGAAAGGTTTATTTTTACTTTACGTGTATGGTAGATATTTTATCTGAATGTATGTGTGTGAACCACCTGCATGCTGTGCTCACAATGGCCAGAAGAGGGCATGGGATCTCCTGGGATCATAGTTAAGGCCAATTGTGAGCTGCCATCTGGGTGCTCAGAATCAAATCCAGGTCCTCTTGAAGAGCAGCCAATGCTCTTAACTGTTGAGCCGTTTCTCCTGGCCTCCCTCTCCCTCCCCTGCCTTTTTTGCATTTATTTTGTTGTGTGTTTATCATAGCACACAGAAGTCGGCCCAGTGGATCCTGGGATTGAACTCAGGTCGTCAGGCTTAGTGGCAAATACCTCCACCAGCTGAACCACCTTGCGAGTGTCTGAGTTTTGTCTGCCTGAGTTTTGCTTGTTGTCCCTGGTACCAAAGCATTTTGGTCCTACGCTTCCCTAGAGTCCATGAGATTGAATACTAAGAACACAGTGTCACCTGTGGTGACCTATGGCCTGGGAAAGGGGCACGGATACTTCTCAGAGCAGTGCCCCATTGTTTCGTTCAGAGGTGACAGTCTGATGGTCTTGAACTCACAGTGGTCCTCTCCTCATCAGGGAAATTCATCATGACTGCCTCCAGTGACACGACTGTCCTCATATGGAATCTGAAAGGTCAGGTGCTGTCCACAATCAACACCAACCAGATGAACAACAGTCACGCTGTTATCTCCCCATGTAGCAGGTGAGGAAGAGGAAGAGGCACAAGAGGTACAGAGCAGAGAGGCAGCTAAAAGGAGGGGTGTTCGGACACTGGAGTATAAGTCCTGGATCTCCAAAAGGAAAGGATTTCACCCAAGCCCCCAAGCTCCTTAGTGTCTGTTTCTTCACCTCTCCTGTTTTTAGTTTTGCAGTGCTGACGGTGGAAACCATGCACTGTACATGTTAGGCAAACGCTCAGCCACCTCTCATGTGCAGCTCCTCATCTAAGGGTTCATTTAACTTGTTTCGTTTTTGAGTCGGAGTCTCACTGTGTATCCCTGGCTGGCCTAGAACTCATTATATAGATAGGATGGCCTGAAGCTCACTGAGATCTGAGATCACAGGCAGCTGCATCTGCCTACTAAGAACTTTTTTCTGAGACAGGGTCTCTCTGTATAGCCCTGGCTATCCTGGACCTCCTATGTAAAGCAGGCCGGCCTTAAACTCACAGAGATCCATCTTCATCTGCCTCCCAAGTACTAAGATTACAGGTGTGTACCACTATGCCCAGCTTTTCTTAAAAATAGGATCTCTCCTTAGTCTGTTCTGGCCTTGAGCTCACTCTGTGGTTGAGGATGACTTTGATCCCCTGATCCTTCTGCTTCCACCTCCTGTGTGCTGGGATAATAGGCATGCACCACCAAACTAGGTTTATGTGTGCGGGAGTGGGCTTTGCTCAGTTAGGAGTATACTCCTGGGCTACTTCTCTATCCCTATACTGTGGATCTTAAAGCACACCGTCACCTTGAACCAAGAATAGATATACAACCTTTTCTTTACCCTGTAGTACTGGGTATAGAATCTAAATCTTCGAGCATGCTAGGTAAGTTCTCTATCCACAGCTCCCCAAAATTTTCATTTTTTTTTTTTTAATTTTAGATAGTTTTGCTGTGGAATTCAGACTGGCCTAGAACTAGCTATGTAGTGCAAGTTGGCCTTGAACCTGTGATACTACTCCTACACCTGCCTGCTCAGTACTGGGGTTACAGACATGTGCCACCATCCCTGGCTCTTTTTGTTTTCTGGTTGGTTGGTTTTATTTGTTCTGAGACAGGATCTCAGTCCAGTAGCCCTGGCCAGACTAGAACTCACTATATAAACTAGAGTGATCTCAAACTCACAGAACTCTGCCTGCTCTTGCCTCCCGACCATTGGGATTAAAAGTATGTACCACCAGGCCCCGTCTTAACTTTATTAATTTTAGTCTTAGTTTGAGCTAAAATCCCGCTAAGTTACCCATACCGTCTTCCAGTTTACTGTTAGCCCAGGAAGGCCTTGAACTTGAGATCCTCCTGCCTGAGCCTTCATACTAGCTGGGGTTGCAGGGTCTACCTCCATGCCTGGCACAGGAACACTTTAAAAAGCTTCCTCGGGGGGTTGGGGATTTAGCTCAGTGGTAGAGCGCTTGAGTAAAGCCCTGGGTTCGGTCCCCAGCTCCGAAAAAAAGAAAAGAAAAAAAAAAAAGCTTCCTCGGGCTGTGGCTAGCCGTAGCTACAGATTGCTTACCTTCTATTTATGAAACTCTAGATCCATGCCTAGCATCCCCAAAGGGTGCTGTTTCTCAGGAGAGAAAGATCTAAGACTTATCAGGACTGAGATGCCTTTAACGTTTGAGTTTGAAGAGTGTGGATTGCATGACAGGTTTGTGGGTTCGTGTGGCTTCACCCCCGATGTGAAGGTCTGGGAGGTCTGCTTCGGGAAGAAGGGAGAGTTCCAGGAGGTGCTGCGAGCCTTTGAACTGAAAGGTCACTCTGCGTCTGTCCACTCTTTCGCCTTCTCCAATGACTCTCGGAGGTGAGTGCTTCAGTGCAGTCTTCTTTCCTCTACTCTTTGGCTTGCTAGGTCTGATTTAGGACAGATAGCCAAGGCTGGCCCTGGAGTCCTGATCTACCTGCCTCTCTCCCTCCTAATTACTGAGGTGCAGGTGTGTACTACCTTACCTGGTAATTGTTTTGTTTTGTTCGTGTTTTTCAGACAGGGTCTCATTTGGTAGCCCAGGCTGCCCTTGAACTCACAGGGATGCTCTTGCCTTGCCTCAGCCCCCCAGTGCTGATGTTATAAAGGTGTGAGCTACCAAGCTGGGCTAAGCAGTGAATCTGGGCTTCTTCTGCCTGCCTGGGCTGCAGTTCTGAAAAGGGTGGAGGACTTGATTCTCGGCAGGATGTAAACTTGGGTTCCTAGCTGCTGGGTCCCTCGGGCTGCTCCAGTGTTTTCCCAAGCTGGCGTTGTGGAGGCTCTAGCTGTGATTTCCCATATTGCAGGATGGCCTCTGTCTCCAAGGATGGCACATGGAAGCTATGGGACACAGATGTGGAATACAAGAAGCAACAGGACCCCTACTTGCTAAGGACAGGCCGCTTTGAAGAGGCGAGTACCATGCCTTGCCGCCTGGCACTCTCCCCTGACACCCATGTCCTGGCCTTGGCCACTGGCACCAGTATTCATCTCTTCAACACACGGCGTGGGGAGAAGGAGGAGTACTTTGAGTGTGTGCATGGGGAGTGTATTGCTGACTTGACTTTTGACATCACAGGCCGCTTCCTGGCCTCCTGTGGGGACCGTGCAGTTCGACTCTTCCACAACACCCCTGGCCACCGGGCTGTGGTGGAGGAGATGCAGGGCCTCCTGAAGCGGGCATCCAGCGAAAGTACCCGCCAGAGGCTGCAGCAACAGCTGACCCAGGCCCAAGAGGCGCTAAAGAGCCTGGGTGCCCTGAAGAAGTGACTCTGGCTCTGGATGGGTCTCGCTGTCTGCTCCAGTGACCACTTCCTCCCAGGTGCCCCTGGGATGGAGACCTGGAGGAACCTCCCAATTTTCTTCCTGGTGGCCCCTATTTTTTCCTATTGAAACTATTCTTGCATACTCCGATTCTTTTCTCTCTGTCTCTCTCTCTCTCCTTGTTTGACTCTTCCTAGACTGAAAGGTGCTGTTTTCTCACAGGCCCAAGGGGGGATCCATCTTCACCTAGCACTGAGAAAAGTAATAGAAAAAGACAGAACAAAGCTCTTGACAGTTTGGCAAAAGACCCTGAGACCCAAAGAAGTTTGTCAGTGTAGAAGTTTGTCACCAGGAGCACGTTGCTGTTTTAGAAGAGTACAGATGTGTTTTATAATGCTGCACGGTGAGCCTCCATCTGGACCAGGTTACTCATAGTAGCAAGAAGTAATTAAGGACTGGTCTTTGTCGGCATTGGTCTGTAATCTCAGCACTCTACAGGCAAAGGCAAGAGATCAGTGGTTCAAAGCCAGCTTGGACTACATAGTGAATTCTAGGTCCTCCTGGGCTCCGTATGGACAGAAACCTTGATGAGATTGTTTTTCCCTGGGCTTCAGTTTTCTTATTTGTAAAATGGGGAACGATGCTCTCTGTGGCCTTCCTGCAAAGCTGCTGTGAGGCTAAGAGTGTGTTCCCACACACGGAGCGTAGCAGTGCTGTCCAGTGTCATTAACTACCAGGTAAACATGGGACGAAACCGGCGTTCTGCAAGCCAGCTGGGTAGAGCCACAGCCCTTGTGAAGGCCGGGTTTCCTAGGGCTCTGCGTGCTCATTCATCTTGGATAAATCTGGTGCTCTGGTTCACGTGCCTCGAGAAGTAATGCCGTCTCAAGATGGCGCTCCTCTCTCTTGGAGACTTCTTGAACTCATCACTTGAGTGCCTGCTTCATGGGACTAGCTAGTGATGCTGGCTAACACAGACAAGACTGGGCCTGCTGCCAAGGATAAAAGCTGGTGGGAGGACCTAGAGGCTGGTGTCTGTGACGTGCTTTTTGTTCATTGACAGCTGCAGGGGAGGTGGTAGACGTAAGGCTTGACCTTAGTGAATCCAGGACAATAATGGGGAATGAAGGAAATACACCCACTAATAAATTGGGTCTCAGCCATATACATTTGAAGACTGCTTGGATCCAAGGGGTGAGGAAGATGTCAGGAATCTAGGAAGGCTTGAATCTAGCAAAAAGTACCCATCCCTGTTAGTTTTGATGCTCACTTAAAAGTAAGACCTCTTCCTGCCGTCCTCAATGCTACAGGATGTTTAGAACAAGGCACAACCCTGAAGTTGACCTTGATGGCTCCCTTGTCACCCTCTCCTTCCACCACTGCTGCTACATCCAGATGGCCTGCAGCATCTGCTGTCTCTCCCACTCTTCTGTTACCATCCCGGTCTTAGCCACTGTCCTGTACTTTGTGGATAGTACTTGTTTCCAACCGCATTACTTCAAGTCACCTTCTACATAGTTTAGCCAGCCTTGGGAAAACAAAAATGGCGTTTTGGATCACGCCATTCCCCAAAGGTCTCCCTCTCTTCTTGGAATGAAACCCCAAACCCTCCTTGTGGCCTGCATAGTGTCGTGAAATTTAGCCTCTCTTGTGATCTTTCTTTGCCGTGGTCCATCCCACCCCATTCTTCCTGTTCTTCACTAACAGGCAGTTGGCAGGCTCCAGGTATGCTGCCAGCATTTTTCCTTTCTGTTGGCAGACTTGTCAATGCGATTCAGTCCTTGTAACTTTCTCTTGAAAACAGTTGTCTCCCTTACCCACTTCCTCCGAAGTAGCCCTTTCCACCAATCCTGTCCCACCTGGTGCCCTGGTGTTTTTCCTTCTTTTGTATGACTTGGTGCTTTCTGAAACCATCTTGTCTGGCTATGTGTTTGCTCCAGTGTCAGTGACAAGGGCAGTCGAGTGGGGAGCAGGAGTGGGAATTAGGCCCGTTACCTGGTTGTGAGATGGGAGGAAACGGTAGAGACTGTACTGGGCTTCTGTCTATTGTCCTGGCTGCACAGTGGGTAGGAGCCACTACTTCCTGTTAAGAATCCCGAAAAAGTTGCCAGTTTCAGAGAAGTTAGATGTTGGCACTGCCCTTCTCAAGGAGGCACCATTGTGAATTACACTAAACCCTGACAGGAGGAGGTAACTCAGCAAGGCTTCTTCCTTGCTTTTCCTTTTGCAGTCCTGGGAATGGAACCCAGGGCCTCATGCAGGGGAGACAAAGAGCTCTGCTGCGAGCCATGCCTCAACCCCTCACTGGGAGGCTCTCTGCTCAGCCCCAGCCCTCACTGGGCAAATGCTTTGCCACTGGCCCTCTAGCACCAGTTTGTGAAATTGCTGACGAATTTGTTGGAGCAGAATCCTTGTTAGTGTGCCTTGCTCTGGGTCCCAAGTCAACTAGCAGGACGAAGTAAGCTCTCAATAAATGGAACTCAGACCAGAAGCAGTGACCGAACTTTTGATATTTTTTTTTCTGCACTCTGCTCTCTATTGTGGATTCAGGTTTCTGATGAGATCAGTCATACTGAGGGTTGTGTGACGGTCACACGTGGTTTGGGCTTCCGACTACACAGCCGTGCCTCAGACTTGTGTGTGCATGTGGGGTCTGGGGGGCATCTGCCCTGGCTGTCGGAGGCAGCTTGAAAACGCCTGCACTTGCTTCTGCACTCCTTTCCAGAAGTAACAGGCGTTGTGGCTGCAGAGTAGTGAACCCAAGCCTAGTGAAGTAGGAATCTGTTCCTGAATCGGCCAAGTCACTGACCTGTGGCCTAGAGTCCACTAATCACAGAGGTTGCCAGAGTTTGTCTCCTCATCTGTAAAATGGGAATAAATGTTGTTCTGCTACCTTGCCATGTTGATTCTTTGCTTATGTATTACACAGGATTAGACATGTGGTCTTGCCGCAACCCCATTTTTTGTGTGTATTGGAGACAATGACTCACTTTGTAGTCTTGGCTAGCCTGGAATTCATAGAAATCCACCTGCTTGGCTTCCTGAGTGCTTGGTTTTAAGGTATGTGCCGCCATACACAGGTCTTTTTGCCTGTATTTTGAGCTAATGTTTCAGTAAGTTGCCTTTGATCTTGAGATTCTCTAGCTTGACACCCCCCTGAGTAGCAGGGCTGACAGGCCTGCATCTCCATCCCTGGGAGCCCTGAGTTCCTAATGAGCTGAGCATTACAAAGGGTCACTGCCCAGACTGCCCAGGGATAGAATAGAGCTGTTCTTGTTGCCCTAGGAAAAATGTCTGGCTATTAATAGAGACTGCCAAGCTTTTATGATCCTCAAAGCAGAGGCAGCATTGATCTACACAAGGTGTGGCGGCGCATGCTTGGAGCCCGAGTACTTGTCAGGTTGAAGAACCATGAGTCAGCTCTGCATAGACTGACTAAAACAGTTCATTTACTTTGGCTTTTTGAGACAGGGTTTCTCTCACTCTGTAGACCAGGCTGGCCTCAAACTTTACAATGACCCACTTGCCTCTGCCTCCCAAGTACTGGGATTAAAGGCATATGCCACCACTGTCCGGATCTAAAACACGAAATTTAATACGAATTTTGAAACTTTTTAATTTTTAAGGTGTGGGAGAGCTAAACATGGTGGTGTAAAGGCTAGCCAACTCTAAACCTGGGAGGGAAACCACAAAGTCCACTTAGGCAAACACCTGATGGCACCCCCCCCCCATCCTCACCCTTCACCGCCACCCCCACCTTAGCAATAGCCAGTCAGGCTACAACAACGGGGTCAAGGTACACACAGATGAGCTAAGACATCCTGCAGAGAAAAGATAACCTACCCATCCCGCTTGTCAGGCGGTTTGGCCCCCATATTTGGTTCCTAGAGATTATAACAGAAATGCAGCTTTTAGGGCTGGAGAGATGTCTTAGAGGTTAAGAACACTATCCGCTTTTCCAGAGGTCCAGAGTTCAATTCCCAGCAACCACATGGTGGCTCATAGCCATCTATAATGAGATCTGGTGTCCTGGCCTGTAGACATACAGGTCACTGTATACATAACCTTTCAAAAAAATTCAGTTTTTAAAATATTAATTTGCTGACCCGGATGGAATTCCCCAAGCTTGCTGTAGCCACAATACATACCCTGTACCCCTAGACTTGAGGCTCTCATTTCTGACCTGCTGTCGATGATGGTGAGAGTCCTTGCTCTGGAGCTCCTAATAAAGACCCTTATGTGTTTACACCAGAATTGGCTCCTTGGTGGTCTTTGGGATCCTTGTGACTTGGGCATAACAGTGTACTTAGCTTATAACCCCATCACTCAGGAAGCTGAGTCGGGGATAGCAAACTGGGCTATAGCAATACCCTGTCTCAAATATGGATGTCAGAGAGGAGAGATGGGTCAGTGGCTAAAGGATCTTGTTCCACAAGCCCATCAACCTGTTTAATCCCCAGGTTCCACATGCAGGTAGAAAGAATCAGTGACTTCTTTGGCCACACATATGCATACAATACTTTCTTAAAACTGAAGAGAGGCTGGGGAAGTGGAGTCAAGTGGATCTGTGTGAGTTCAAGGCCAGTCCGTTCTACACAGCAAGTTTAGACCAGCCAGAGCTATTTAGTTACACTCTGTGTGATGGTTTGAATATGCTCAGCCCGGGGAGTGGCACTCCTAGAAGGTGTGGCCCTGTTGGAGTAGGTGTGTCACTGTGGGCGTGGGCTTTGAGACCCTCACCCTAGCTGCCTGGAAGTCAGTCTTCCACTAGCAGCCTTCAGATGAAGACGTAGAACTCTCAGCTCCTCCTGCACCATGTCTGCCTGGATGCTGCCACGCTCCTGCCTTGATGATAATGGATTGAACCTCTGAAGCTGTAGGTCAGCCCCAATTAAATGTTGTCCTTTATAAGAGTTGTCTTGGTCATGGTGTCTGTTCACAGCAGTAAAACCCTAACTAAAACACCTTGTCACAGGAAAAAAAAAGTTAATGATAGGCTCAGTAAGTAAAAATACCTTTCGCCACACCTGACAACCCCACTTATATTTCTATCTATGCTGACTCCTGCAAGTTGTCCTCTGACTTCCACATGTGCTATGGTGTGTGTACATATACACAATTTTTAAAGAGGATGCTATATTTTTTTTTAAAAATTTAGGGGCTGGAGAGATGGCTCAGCGGTTAAAAGCACTGGCTGCTCTTCAAGAGATCCTGAGTTCAATTCCCAGCAACTACATGGCGGCTCACAACCATCTATAATGAGATCTGGTGCCCACTTCTGGTGTGTCTGAAGACAGCAACAGTTATCTATATGCATACACTATCACTGTCTTCAGACACACACCAGAAAAGGGCATTGGATCCCATTACAGATAGTCATGAGCCACCATGTGGCTGCTGGAAATTGAACTCAGGACCTCTGGGAGAGCAGTCAGTGCCCTTAACTGCTGAACCATCTTTCCAGCCCTACACACAATTTTTTTTTTTTTGGTTCTTTTTTTCGGAGCTGGGGACCGAACCCAGGGCCTTGCGCTTCCTAGGTAAGCGCTCTACCACTGAGCTAAATCCCCAGCCCCTAATTTTTTAATGCTAAAAAAAAGGTTGGGGTTGGGGATTTAGCTCAGTGGTAGAGCGCTTGCCTAGCAAGCGCAAGGCCCTGGGTTCGGTCTCCAGCTCCGAAAAAAAAAAAAAAAAGGTTACAAACCCACTCAGAGATATCTTAGTCAGCACAGCACTTACCCCACAAGCATGAGGATCTGGGTTAGATCCCAAGAGCCCACATGAAATACCTGGGTATGTTGCTCTGTGCTCATATTCCCAGAGACAGGAGTAGCCATGGGACTTGCTGGCCAGCCAGTGTGGCCCAGTCAGCAAGCTCCAGGCCAATGAAAGACCCCTGACACAAAAATCAAGGAGACTGATAACCTGAGGAATGACAGGCGAAATTCAATTCTGCCCTCTACACACACACACACAAAACATATAGGCACACACATATGTGCCCAGGTACATGTAAAATGTCTTTTGTTATTTTTATGTTATTGTAGTCGTGGTGGTGGTAGTAGCAGCCAGGTGTGCACATCTTTTATCCCATCCCTCAGGAGGCAGAGGCAGGCAGATCTCCAGGTTTGAAGCCACACTGGTCTACAGAGCTAGTTATGGGATAGCAGGGCCACACAGAGAAACCCTGTCTTGACAAAACAAACAGCTCCTCCAAATGTGTGTGTGTGTGTGTGTGTGTGTGTGTGTGTGTACGCGCGCACACGTGCGTATGCATGTATATGTGTATGTATATAAAGAAAACAATAAAAGATTACTGTAGGGGGTTGGGGATTTAAATTAGTGGTAGAGCGCTTGGGCCCTGGGTTCAGTTCCCAGCTCCGAAAAAAAAGAAAAAAGAAAAAAAAGAAAAGAAAAAAAGAAAAGAAAAAAGAAAAGAAAAGAAAAAAGATTACTG
Organism: Rattus norvegicus; assembly: GCF_021556685.1. Lineage (NCBI taxonomy): Eukaryota > Metazoa > Chordata > Mammalia > Rodentia > Muridae > Rattus > Rattus norvegicus. The sequence goes on along the minus strand of NC_141545.1, from coordinate 28,521,388 downwards.
TAGCCGTATGTAGTGGTGCATGCCTGCAGGCTATGCACTGGAGTGACTGAAGTGGGTCATATGAATCCAGAAGTTCAGGAGCAGCTTGATCATCAACACGAACCTCATCTCTTTAGAGACAGCATTAAGGGGATACAAATAATACTGGGTTATGATTGGTGATTGACTTTCTTTGTGCTGGATCAGTACTCTGTCCCAATATTCTAGACACTGATTCTAGAGACTCAGGTCCTCTATATGGTACAGAAACCAGGTGTTCCGTAGCTTGCTTTTGGGGCGTGACTTTTGGAATTCGGGTTCATGGAAGAGCATAATCTTCTGAAGTTGCGAGAACACACAACATATCACAAGCAGGTGCCTGGTCTGTCCTCTGATGGCGGCCCCAGTTTCAACATCTGGTTTCACAGGCTGTTTCCAGAGTTCAGAAGAATTTAGCCTGGGGAAGAGTGTGTGTTTTTGTTTTTGTTTATAATGATTTATTTCATGTGGATTGGTGTCTTGGTTGTATGTCTGTTGTGTGAGGGTACCAGATTCCCTGGAACTGGAGTTACAGACGGTCGCAAGCTGCCATGTGGTGCTGGGAATTGAACACCGGTCCTCTGGAAGAGCAACCAGTGCTCTCAACCACTAAGCCATCTCTCCAGCCCCATAACTATGGTTTCTGCTCGGTATACAAATGCTGCTGCTGCTGCTGCTGCTGCTTGCAGTTATTGTGGTTTTATTTAAGCACAAATAAATCATGGATGTGAGCGAGCCTGCCACTCACTTTCTCTGATGCACAGTCTGGCCTGGGGACTGGTGACTCTGATGCTGCTCTCTCAGGTGGCTGGCAGAACTCACAAGCACTGTGTGCCATCTCAGTATAGTAAAACTGACTTACACCAGGAGCAGTAACAGCTGTGTGATGCTTTAAACCAGAAACTTCTGGAAGCCACCAGGCAGTGTGTGCTTTGTTTTCGTATTGCTCCTGTGTTCGTGATGCTCCAATGTTGGGCATCAGGATCTGGCCCTTGATTCTGCATGGCATCCTGTTCGGCAGACACCTCTGCATTTACACCAGTTGCTCTTAGTTCTGATGTAATGGTCTGACTGGTGCAGGATGGGATCTTATTTCACCAGAGGCTAAAGGGCAGCCATGATGCTTGAAAAAAGAAAACTGCCACTTCACAGGCAAGCCGAGAGGAAGAAGGTGATGATATCTGCTTCTCTTTAAATTTGGGGGTTACTTGTGTTTTGGGACAGAATTTCACTATGTGGTCCTGGCTGGCCTTAAAATCAGAGATTTGTCTCCTCTGTCTCCCAAGTGCTAGAACTTGCCAAAATTTTAGAGTATTTTTGTTCAAACGGTTTTATATTATATATAAGTACACTGTCGCTGTCTTCAGACACATCAGAAGAGGGCATCAGATCTCATTACAGATGGTTGTGGGCCACCATGTGGTTGCTGGGATTTGAACTCAGGATCTCTGGAAGAGCAGTCAGTGCTCTTAACCTCTGAGCCATGTCTCCAGCCCCCGTTCAATCAGTTTTTTGAGACAGGGTTTCTCTGTGTAGTCTTGGCTGTCCTGGAATTTGTAGAACTCAGAGACCAGCCTGCCCCTGCCTCCTGAGTGCTGGGATTAAAGATGCGTGCTACCCCTTCCAGACAAAATTTTAAACCAGTCTTGAACTACCCTAGCTTCCCTATCGCTAGTGAGTCACCATGCCCCATGTGACTTCCACTTTCACATCTACTTCTATCTTGTGAACTTCCAAACATATGTAGTCCACGCTGGCCTGGAACTTCTTGCAATCTGCCTGCTTCAGCTTCCTGAGAGCTGGGACTGCAGGCACAAGACACCACGCCAACACATTCAGTCTTTTAAACTGTAGGTCAGAGATGAAAATAGTACCATTTTATCAATGACCTGCCGTATTCCAGAGGTAGGTGTGTGTGTGTGCGCGCATGCATGGGCTGTGTTGGGGGGATAGACATTCTACATGCTAAATACATGCTCTATTTTTGAGCTACGTTTCAAGCCTAGACATTTCACATTTGAGCCTTATCGCAGTAAACATAGATGCTTACTCCCTGAGGGAATGGATTGCAGCCAGTGATGCTGTCTGACCATTTCAAGGTCCAGAAATGACTTGCCAATGGGCTGTTTCCAAAACACCATTTCAGACTTTAACACCTTAGAAATGACATACCACATCATGTTTTATTTCTGTGTTATGTGCATATTTGTACTTTCTGCAACAAACGGGTCGTTTTCTGAAACCAGCAACCTATCGTGGAAGCAGGACTCACTACATCCCTAACTGTCCATGACGACTAGGGATGTGGATCAGGGAGGAAGTACTTCTCTGGCGTGTGTAGGACTGCATTCCATCCTCAACACCATCACAGCAAAATAACCTCTCATAGCCTTGCTCTTTTCCAGGTGGCCAAGGCTGGCTTAGAACTTGAGATCCTCCTGCCTCAGGCTCCTGAGTCTCGAGCTGTGCCACCATGGTCAGCTCAGTTTTACTTTGGACTGGTTTTCTGAGGTAGTGCAGAACTGTGAGCACACGGCAGAGGGAGACTGATGGAGCTGAAATGGCAAGCACGAATTCAGTCCAAGGTCTGAGCGTAGAGCTCAAACTTGCTCCTAGTGTTTCCCTGTAGAGCCCCACCAACTTTGCCATCTACGAAGTGATCCTTTAAGGATCCTTTGAGTGGTCCTTTAAGACCTTTTAAGTCTCAGGAGTACATTTTCCGTGTGCATTAGGTGTGATACTTGGGATAGAAGTCAAGTTGCATGTTCTAACGTTGAGCTGTGTTCCGACTCTCACTGGCTGATCTATCAGGTCCTTGGTTACTGACCCATACCTGATTTTACCGAACGACTCTAGGCCAGTGCTGTACCATCAAAGTCTTCTCTGATTCCAAACCTACTTTTTCCTCTTTTCCTCAAAACCAAGATCTCAGGGAGCCCAGGTTGGTCTTGAAACCACAATGTAACCGAAGCTGGCCTTGATCTTGAGTTCTTCTAGCCTAAATTTCCCTAGTGCTGGGCTTACAGGTGTATGCCAGTAGATCCTACCTGTTTGTTTGAAAAGGGGTCTTGCTATTTAGCCCAGTATGGGCAGGTTGGGTTCCAGGCTGCATGGGAAGACACTACCTCAAAAAAAAAAAAAGTTTGGGGCTGGGGATTTAGCTCAGTGGTAGAGCGCTTACCTAGGAAGCGCAAGGCCCTGGGTTCGGTCCCCAGCTCCAAAAAAAAAAAAAAAAAAAAAAAAAAAAAAAAGTTTTTAATTAAATTTAAAGAAGGCAGCAGAGAAGCATGAACAGCAGAGGGAGTTCTTGCTGGCAATAGCTTGGATTTAGGTCGTGAGAGAAATTAAACAGAGCTGTCAGGGGGTGGCCTTGTACTTGTGCTGGTTTGGGGAGTGGGTGTCCATGAGCAACACTGGTGATGTTCTTTTCTTGTTCTTTACTTTTCATCAGTGTAGCAGTGAGAGGATCTTCTTCATTGTATCCTTCGATGTAGGGCATAAGGTTTAGGCAATGCTGGGTTCACTTGTATTCGCCATCTGGGTTTGAGGAATAGATTCATCACCTTTGATCAGGTTATTTCAACAGTAATTCTTTCCCTGCAATTTCTACTTGGGCCCTTCCACTCACCAGGCGGGAGCTGTTTAGGAATCCCCTACCAGCAAACATGCTTAACCATCTGAAAGGCGGAGAATCATAAATCAGCTTTGTCAAGTTCAGGATAAGCTACCCATTCACTGGGGAAGGGGGGACGCACTCTTCTCCCTCTTCTTTAACAAGGTCTCGTGTAGCCCAAACTGGCTTCGAACTTTCAACGTAGTCAAGGATGATCCTGAACTCTTGATTTTCCTAGAACTGCAAGTAAAATTCAGTGTTCATGGGGCTGGAGAGATGACTCAGCGGTTAAGAGCGCTGACTGCTCTTCCAGAGGTCCTGAGTTCAAGTCACAGCAACCACATGGTGGCTCACGACCATCTGTAATGGGATCTGATGCCCTCTTCTGGTGTGTCTGAGAACAGCTACAGTTTACTCATATAAATAAAATAAATAAATCTTTAAAAAAATTCAATGTTCATTTAAATGAATACCACCATGGGAGCATGTAATGTCAGCTTTGAGTCACAAGTGCCCAGGACACTTGATGCCTACTATTTGTTTTGTCTGTTAGCACTGCTTTCACTCACCCGATTCTTTTCTTTTTGTTCTCTCCCCTCCCATCCCAACCCCCAGCCCTGGCTGTCCTGGAACTCACTCTGTAGACCAGGCTGGCCTTGAACTCAGAGATCCACCTGCTTCTGCCTCCAGCATGCTGGGATTGAATGTGTTCATCATAATCCCTGATTCAGAAATTCTTTCAAAGGAGAAACACTTCTATATCCACAGTACTTGGTCTAATACACAGAACATAAGCCGTGTGTTATCCAGAACTGAATTCCATGGCAGTTGAGTGCTAAGTATGAGCCAGGTACAAAATACTCAGGACAAGCTGCAGTTTGAGCCGGATGTTGAAAAAGTAGTTTATTCAATCAGAAGAAATTTCCAGGTGGGTAGTGAAGAATTGGAAGACGAGAAGTCAAAAAGAAAAAGGTGTGATATTGACTCTGGAACACAGCTATTTAAGCAGTGATGACACAGGTCTCCAGTTACATGAACATGAAAAGCATAAATAATTCTTGAAGGGCCAGGAGTCATAGGGGTTTAAAGGACTTGATGCCAGCCTAAAACTCACTAGGGAGAACCAACTCCCACAAATTATCCTCTGTACCATATATACTTAAAAATTTTCTTCCCAATGGTGCAGTGGCTCACACCTTTGATCGCAGCACTCCAAAGGCTGAGGCAGGCAGATTTCTGAGTTCAAGGTCAGCCTGGTCTACAAAGAGAGTTGCAGTACAGCCAGGGATACACAGAGCCTGTCTCGGAAAACAAAAATGAAACAAAAGTTTCTAGTCAAATGCAGTGGCACACAACACCTGAGAAGCAGAGTCAGGTGGCTCTGAAGTTCGAGGTTGGTCTGGTCTATAGTACAGCAAATTCCAGGAAGCAGTAGATTGGGAAAGTGGTGACTTCGAAATCTCATCCCACCAACATCATTGCGGCCTCGCCTGGCACACACCACGTGCGGGCGACACTAGGTTCGGCCTCCCACTGAGGTGTCTAAGGGTCTCTTGAGGTGCACAGTAGGGACGCCCCCGGGCGGGTGCGCAAGCGCGCTGAGGCCTCAAGGGCCCAAGGGGCGGGAGGGTGCGCGCGCTCCCCCGCGCACGCGCGCACGGGGGGGGGTGCGAGCGACGGCCGCGGTGACGTGCTGCGGTGGCAGCGGGTGGACGACGACGCGTGAGGCGCGTGATATCCCGCGTCTTGGGAGCAGTGTCCCGGCCCCCAGCCACTCCCCGCCGCCGCCATGTCCGGCCGTTCGGTCCGGGCCGAGACCCGTAGCCGGGCCAAAGATGACATCAAGAAGGTGATGGCGGCCATCGAGAAAGTGCGGAAATGGTGAGGGGCGGGAGTGGGGGGGGTTGCTGACGTGGGTTTGCGGGAAACCCGGCGCGGAGGATCGCCAGACACGTACAGACAGGGTGGGAACCAAGAGGCCGGCCTCTGGGGGGAGGGGGCCGGAGGAAAAAAGCGAAAGGAGGGCGCGCCGGCGTCGGCATGAAGTCAGAGTCCGCGTTCACAGTAGCCAATCAGAAGGACAGTCGGCTCTTAGCCCCTCCCACTAGCTGTCATTAGTCGCTTCCGGCCCGCTCTGCCTGGGGCGGGACCTGGCGCTGCAGTGTTGCACTTCCGCCGGGGACCTCGCGGAAGTGCGGCTTGGCGGCTCCCAGCTGGGTTTCCGCTCCTGCGCATCGCAACTGTCCAGTGATGTCCGTTGTTGCCAAGTCTTATGCGCTATAAGTGGTCGAAATTAAGCGGAAGTTTACAAACGCGGCACTTTTGGAACACAAATCCCTTATATCTGTAGATCTGGGGCCCTTAGCCAGCGCACCCGTTTGCTCTAGGCGCCCAGGGGACTCCGTCTCTGCAAATACTTACTGCAAACCCGGATTTAACGGACAAATGGTCAGGATTTCATTGCATTAAACTGTTCTGAACCAAGTCTTTGAGCCATTCCCCCTCACTTAATGACGAGTAATTTCGTTACTGTTTCGTTCATTTTGTTTTTTTTGGTTCTTTTTTTCGGAGCTGGGGAACGAACCCAGGACCTTGCGCTTCCTAGGCAAGCGCTCTACCACTGAGCTAAATCCCCAACCCCTGTTTCGTTTATTTAACCGGATCTCCCCGAGTACTACAGTCTGGCTTTACACTTGCAGTGATCCTTCTGCCTCAGTTTCCCCAGTGGCTAAGAGGCCGCTAGAGTGATTTTTTTGTTTGTTTTGTTTGTTTGTTTTGAATCAGTGTCTTAAAAACCTTTGGCTGTTTTGGAACTCACTTTGTAGACTAGGCTGGCCTTGAACTAAAGATCCGCCTTTCTCTGCTTCCCAGGTGCTGGGTTATGGCATGCCTCTGCTTCCTATGTAATTCTCAAGTGTCTCCATCCCCTTTTATTTTTTACTGATAAGGAAAAGTTTGGAGGCTGGAAAATGGTTTAGTGGTTAAAAGCCCTGGGCTGTTCTTGCAGAGGACCTGCATTCAATTCCTGCCACCACATGGCAGCTAACAAACACCTGTACTTCAGTCCCACACACACACAGGAGAAATGCTGAATGAGTTGAGGGTACACTTGGTTCGGTTGGGTTTAGAGACCTGGGAGGCCTTCATAGTTTGCCTTAGGGTGATCTTCAGTAAAAGCCACTCAACGTTTTCTTACTTTGCTAGTACGTTGGTAAATCTGACATTTCTACCTCAGGAGGAACAAGGAAGAATGTTGAGGGAGGGGTCAGTTTTGTTTGTATGCTGGGGATGGAGCCCATAGCCTTGGGCAGGCTAGACTAGTGCCTCCCACTGTTGTTCCTGGCCAGAGAAAAAAGGCAGCTAGCTACAAAGCTGTAGTGTTTCTCTGTGAGTAATCTCAGTGACCCAGCATGCAATTGCTGCCTGTTCCTTTCTGGTGATTGTTCTTCCTTTGGAGGAACCTTAAATGGAAAATGAACAAAACTAGTTTAGAGAGACTTGGAAATTATCTCCACCATCCTCCCTGACTTCTGTCTGCGGGGGATCAAAGTCAGGACCAGTGCATGCTAATAAGCCTGTTAAGACTGAGCCACAATCAGTGTCTTTCGTGCCTTCCTCCAACCCCAATTTGTGGCAGTCCTCCTGCCTCAGCCTCCAAGTGCTAAAATTACAAGAATGCAAGTGAAAGCCTCCCCACTCCCCAACCCCTGGCTTTCATCCCTACTCTGGTTACATCCTCTTATACAAACCCACCTTCAGGTGTAATTTGATGGCATTCGAGATCAAAGGAACAATCTCTTGAGACACAAAAGCAGAGTTAGTAAACAAACAAGAAATGTGATTTATTAATCCTAATTAATGCTCATCTTCTAGGGAGAAGAAATGGGTGACTGTGGGTGACACGTCCCTGAGGATATTCAAATGGGTGCCTGTGACAGATAGCAAGGAGGTAAGTAGGGGGTGGGCAACAGTTAAAGAAACCACTGTCTTAGCTTCCATTTCTCGCCTCTTTCAGTTATAAAGGAAGTTCTTTTCTGAAAAGACCTCAGGCTCCCTCGGCCCGGACTATGCAAAGTGCTCCTTTGTCGTTTGCTCCTGTATCCTCTCTTTACTTAGACAGTAGCTTCAGCCCCGTTCCTGTTGATGGGTCATTTCTCTAATGGTGAAGTGAGCTGATGCAAGCCAGATTAGATTATATATAGGCAGGTTTATTAGGAAGCTGCTCTCCGGGGAGTTCGTTGACCCCAAGGACAGAGGCCAGAGAAGTCACAATGGGGAGAGAAAAGGGTGGAGAGAGAGACACACACACAGACACACCGACACACAGACAGACAGACAGATAGACAAAGTCTGGATTATATAGAAAAGACTCTCTTGGGGAAGGGCAGCCCACTGGGCTGGAAAGTTTAGGGTATGCCAGGTAGGAACTAAGGAATCCTGGGAGAGCCAGATGTAAAATATGCTCCTCGGTCCCCTGTCTGGGTGTCAGAAAGCAAACACCTGTATTTTTTCTGCATAGGCTTTTTCTTTTCATTATGGCTGTGCTGCCTGCATGTATACAAGTGTACCATATTCATGTCTGATGCCCAGGAAGGTCAGAAGAGGGGTTCAGATCCCTCGGAACTGGAGTCATAGATAACAGAGTCACCATCCGTAGATGGTAGAACTCAAACCCAGATCCTCTGAAAGAGCAGTAAACAACATTCTTTAACTGCTGGACCATCTCTCCAGCTCCTCCACATTTTAAAAATATTACTTATTAGCTCAGCGGTTAAGAACACTAACTGCGGAGTTGGGGATTCAGCTCAGTGGTAGAGCGCTTGCCTAGCAAACGCAAGGCCCTGAGTTCAGTCCCCAGCTCCGAAAAAAAGAAAAAGAAAGAAAAAACCAAAACACTAACTGCTCTTCCAGAGGTCCTGAGTTCAAATCCCAGCAACCACATGGTGGCTCACAACCATCTGTAATGAGATCAGATACCTTCTTCTGGTATGTCTAAAAACAGCTACAATGTACTCACATATAATAAATAAATCTTAAGAAAAGAGAACCTTTTAAATATATATTATTTATTTTTATTTTATGTGTGTTTTGCCTGCAGAGGCCAGAAATGAATATTAGGTGCTATGGAACTAAAGTTACAGACAGATATGAGCTGCTGTGTGGGTGCTGGGCTGGAACCCCACTAAGTCTCTGGAAAAGCAGCAAATGTGCTTACACTGAGCCATGGCTCTAGCCCCCGTCTTGCTCTTTAGACTACTGTCTGGGTAGCTCTGCATGGACTCAGAAGGGTATGAGGTCTACACCAGTTTCCTGGTCACCACCCTCCTCTCTGCCTCCGTCCGTCTGTAACTCTAGCCCCAAGAGATTTGATGTCCCCTAAAGGAAAAGATAGATAAGGTGCTGGCGGTTGCTGCATTTGCCTAGCAACCTTATTTCAATACTTGGAACCCATGTGAGCGTGGAGGGAGGGAGCTTTATCCTTAAATCTCCACCTGTGGGCCATGGTGTGTGCCCCCCCCATTGTGCACACATAATAATTAGTTCATTAAGAATATATAATGGGGGGCTGGGGATTTAGCTCAGTGGTAGAGCACTTGCCTAGCAAGCGCAAGGCCCTGGGTTCAGTCCTCAGCTCCGAAAAAAAAAAAAAAAAAAAAAAGAATATATAATGGGCTGAAGAGATGGCTCAGTGGTTAAGGGTGCTTGCTGCTCTTTCAGAGCACCTGGGTTCAGTTTTCAGCACCCACATGAAGGCTCACAAACTGCCTGTAACTCTAGTTCCAGGGATCTTGCGTCAGGCACACTTGTGCTGCATAGACATACGTACAGGCAAGGGACTCATACATGTAAACAAACCTTTTAAAAATATATAAGAAAGCTGGGGGTGTGGCTCTGTGTGCTGGGGGTGTGGCCTAATGCTTGAGGCTCTAACTTCCCTTGCACTGAAAGAAAAAAGTGTATGTACATATGTAGAGAAACATATTCAAAACAGAACTTAGTCTAGTAAGTATAAACCAGTGTCCTTGGCATATATGCCTAGGTCTAGCTGGGTGGTGCGTACATGTAACCAATCCTAGCACTCAGGAGACTGAAGTGGGACGGGGAAGTCTAAGCCAGTCTGGGCTGCACAGCGAATCCCCTGTCTTGGGTGAGTAAGTTGGAAACACTAGGGTCCAGGAAGTGAGCATCACTAACTCTGAAGATCCCGTGCCAGTCTGTCCTCCTCTCCAGGAGTGGCCACTCATGTATTTCTTACCACCACTCTGGTCATTTTTAGGGATTTTGAACTTTATACAAATGAATCATAGGGCTGGAGAGATGGCTCAGCAGTTTTGAGCAGTGGATGCTCTTCCGGAGGACCTGAGTTCAGTTCCCAGCCCCCACGTGGTGGCCCACAACCATCTATAACTCCAGTTCCAGGAGATCGGGTAACCTGTTCTGGCCTCTGCTGGCACCAGGTAGATGTGTGGTGCAGACGGTATATGCAGGCAGTCCACCCGTCCACATAAAATAAAAATTGGAAAACTGAAAAATGAACCATATAGTGTCTATTTTTGTGTCTTGATTTTGCTTTGTTGTGATTTTGGTTTGTTTCTTGTTTTGCTCCGCACTGTATTTTTGGTAGCAGTCCATGTTGTCTTTGGTCCTGTTTTTCCCTTCCCTTCTACTATAGAATTTACTTTCTTTTTTTCTGTCTGTTCTTTGTTTACATTTTTTCTTTGTAGGGGAGGGTGAGACAAGGTCTTTCTTCTAAGCCCTGAATATTCCGGAATTTGCTATGTAGGTCTAGCTGACCCTGAACTCATATAGATCCTCCCACCTCTATCTCCCCAGTGCTGGGATTAAAGGTGTACACCTCAGGGCGTGGTGGTTGCTGCCTTCAATCTGAGCCGAGACAGGTGGATATCTGTGAGTTCAAGACTAGCCTGGTCTACAAAACAAGTCCAGAACAGCCAGGGCTACACAGAGAAACTGTGTCTCAAAAAAACAAAACACAAAACTACCATAGAAAAGGAAACACGAATGCATGTGTATACCTGTATTGAGATTTGTCCCAGAGTTGTTTCTTTTTCGAGGTAGGGTTTCATGTAAGCCAGGCTGTCTCAGGTCTAGTGTACAGACTTGAACTTCTGATCACCCTCCCTTTGCGGTCTAAGTGGTGAATTTCTAGGCTTGCATCACATCACTGTGCTTGGCGGGTTCCTTACGTAGTCTGTTCCTTATGAGTTGTGAGAATTCTGCTTACTGTCCACTAAGCTGTCCATGCATCTTTCCACTTGTAACTTGTTTTTAGGAGTGTTTCATTTTATTTATTCATTTGGAGATTTTTGCAACAGAATCTGTGTAGCTCAGGCTGTCCCTGGACTTGTACAGCCCTCTCTAGCCTCCAGAGTGCTAGGATCACAGGTATGAGCTGCAGTGCTCAGGTACAGTGTTCAATGGATAAAAATAAATCTTTGAAAATATAGTTGGTGCCTTTAAACTAAAGCCGGAAGGACGTTTTCCTGCTGAGTGTGGTAACGCACTCTTGAGATCCCAGCAACTGGAGGCTCGTGAGCCTGGGCCTCATAGCTGTCTAAAACAACAACTACTTGGGCCTAGTGCCACAGGCCTGCAGTCACAGCTATTCAGAAGGCAGAAGAGGAAGAACACAGCTTCACAGCTGTCTGGGCTACAAAGGGAGTCTGAGGTCGGTGTGGGTAATTAGTGAAATGGAGGCAGATCTGTGGTAGGCCCCATAATGAAGGGAACAGAAGAAATATGGCCGTTCTTCGAGGCCCCAGAGATGATCTTCCATGTAATCTAGAGGCTGCCTGTTGTTTTTCCATTTAGAAGACACCTGAGACAGGGCGACATGTGTGAAGTAGGGCTCCACTTCCATCCATCATTTCCATGCAGATGGATATGTGTCCTGGCTCTTTACTGGGGACAGTGCCAAGTTACCCCTTCTCCTCTGTCCTCACAAGTGTTCATTGATGTGGCCAGCACATTCTGGCTGCCATTGATGGTCAGATTCCTGCAGTGTGTGCCCTCAGGCTTCCTCGTTGACTTGGTTATCAGGACCTGAACTGTCCTCGGCCCCTGAGCATGGTCTTCAAGTGGGCTGCTACTGAGGGATTTTGCAGGCTTCTTTTGTGTTTTAAAACCTGCCGCACGGGCTGGGTGTACACCTTTAATCTCAGCACTCAAAAGGCAGAGGTGTCCAGGCCATGCTGGCGTGCACCGTGCCTTGGTTACTTTTCTGTTGCTGTGATGAGATACCATGACCCAGGCAACTTTAAAAAGAAAGAATTTAATTGGACTTTTGGTTCTAGAGGGTTATTTAGAGTCTACCGTGGTGGCCAAGCTAAGGTGTGGTGGTTGGGACAGCTGAGCGCTCGCTCTGCAGGAGGCAGAGTACACTGGGCGGGGTCTTTTGAAAACTCAAAGCCCACACTGAAAGCCCTCCTTTGTCTTCAAATTGTCATTGGTAATTAAAGACCTTTGATCCTAAGCAGCTTGGGGAAGAAAGGGTTTATTATTCTAGTTTACAGCTCTCTGGTTTCATCCAGTCATTCTCTGGTTGCAGTCTAATCCTGGCAGGAACTCAAGGCAGGAACCTGGAGGCAGGAACCAAAGCAGAGGCAGGAAGGAGTGCTGCTTCCTGCCTTGCTCAGCCTGCTTTCTTATAGCACTCAGGGCCACCAGCTCAGAGGTGGCCTCATCATCCTTCAAGAACATGCACCACAGGCTTGCCCACCTGCCAGTCTGATGGGGACATTTTCTCAATTGCAGTTCCCTCTTCCCAAATGACTTAGTGTCAGGAGGACCAGGAACAAGCCAGCACCTCTTCCAACAAGGCCTGGCCTCCACCAACCAGAGACCAAGTATTGAAACATATAAACCTGTAGAGACCATTCTCATTCAAATCACCACACATAAGAGTTCTAGCCAGACTACATAGTGGAGTCTCTCTCAAAAACCAACCAAACAAACGAAAACATGCATCTGCTTACTATGCCTTCCACTCATTTTTGATGTATTTATGACTTTTCCACAATAGGCACTTTTGTTGCCTCTGAAACCTGTATAAGGAGTTATTGTACCGTTTCTCAATCTCTGGGATTTTGCTCTGGTTACTTCGTTTGCTCCTGCTCTCTTAGCTTATTGAATTGTTTAACTCTTGTGGGCATTTTCATTTGTTTAATTCTTTTATTTTGAGTGTGTGGGTGTTCTGACTGAGGGTGTGCCTGTGCACCACATGCATGCCTGGTGCCTGCACGAGGCTCAAAAAGGTATCAGATCCCCAGGAAATGGAGTTACAGATGGCCGCGAGCTGCTGTGTGGGTGCAGAACCCAGGTCCTGTGGAAAAGCAGCCAATGTTCTTTCCTGCGATCTATCTCTCCAGCCTAGTTGGGTTTTGTTTTTTTGTTTTATTTGGGAGGTTTTGTTTTTAGGGTTTGTTTGGGACAGTCTCATGGAGTCCAGGCTGGCCTCAAACTTGCTATATATACACAAATACATATATGTATACCTTCATATCCACGGATGACCTTAAACTTCTTGCCTCCCAGGTCCTGGGATTGCAGTCAGGCACCATTACACCTGACTTCATTCAGTGTTGGGGATGCAACCCCAGGGCATCAGGAATGCTACGAAATGCTATGCAAGCACTATGCCACTGAACTACATCCCAGCGCATGTGCGCATGCGTGTGCCTGTGCGTGTGCATGCGCACACACAACTCTAAACCTGGCTTTTAGGCGGGGCTGGTTGAGTGTTGACTGTTGTGGTTAGAGCAAAGGAGAGCCATGTTGCTGTAGAGGAGCCTCACTCATTGCTCAGCTGTTCCGATACAGCTACAGCGTTCACTCTACAGCTAAAGAGGCTGCGTCGAGAGGAAGCAGTCACCTGCGTCTTCCTCATTCTCTGTCTCCTGGCTTCCTAGTTCCCACATTACTTCTGTTCGGACCTCTGAGGGCTCTCAAATAGCAGGTCCCCTTGTCCTCCTTGTGAGTCCTGCTTACCTGTGTCGTATTTCTTTCTTTTTCTTTTATAGAAAGAAAAATCAAAATCTAATAATACAGCAGCCCGAGAACCTAATGGTTTTCCCTCCGATGCCTCAGCCAATTCCTCCCTCCTCCTCGAATTCCAGGGTGAGTTGACGTTTTCCTTTCAGAAAATAGAAAGCTTAGGGACTGAAGGCCCCCAAGCTCAGTGCTTCAGAGCACTCGTTGCTCTCACAAGGACCCAGGTTCGGTTCTCAGTGCCCACAGGGTTGCTCACAGCCATCCACAACTCCAGTTCCAGGCGGGGCATCTGATGCCTTCTGAGTTCCAGAGGCACCAGGAACACAAGTGGGGCACACATGAAGACACAGGCCAAACCTCACACACATACGATAAATCTAAGAACAGAATAATTCAAGGACATCATGGGAATGAGAGCACACCTGGGAGCCATGTGTGGTGGCACCAGCCTTTAATCCCAGCACTCACCTGAGGCAGAGGCAGAGGCAGGTGGATCTCTGAGTTCGAGGCCAGCCAGGGCCGCACAAAGAAACCCTGTCTCAAATAAAACAAAATAACTGGGTTGGGGCAGTGGCTCAGTGGTTAAGAGTAGGAACTGGGGGTTGGGGATTTAGCTCAGTGGTAGAGCGCTTGCCTAGGAAGCGCAAGGCCCTGGGTTCGGCCCCCAGCTCCGAAAAAAAGAACCAAAAATAAATAAATAAATAAATAAATAAATAAATAAATAAATAAATAAATAAATAAATAATAGCATAACGAACCCCATTGCCGCAGGCTGTGACAGCTCACCCGCAAGTGGCTCTCTCTGAATCTGTGACCAGTCTGGTCTAAATAGAGAGTTGCAGGGCGGGGTTGGGGATTTAGCTCAGTGGTAGAGCGCTTGCCTAGGAAGCGCAAGGCCCTGGGTTTGGTCCCCAGCTCCAAAAAAAAGAACCAAAAATAAATAAATAAATAAATAAATAAATTAATTAATTAATTAATTAATTAATTAAAATGAAAAAGAACAGCGCCACTCACACTGTGGTCAGAAGCAGTTCTATGCCATCCTCATTTTTATCCTGTCAGGCTATGTGTGGTACAGGCCGTGCAGTTGTCGCCAGCCCCACTTAAGGAATCGCACACTCCAGGGTGCACAGGTGACAAGACTTGGCTGCTCTTTTTTCCCTTTTGTCAGTACTTGGGATTAAATTTACAGCCTTCCTAGGGTAGGTCCCTGCCTCTGAGCTCTGCCTGCAGCCCTGCTATCTTTAATTCTGAGATAGGATCTCTGTAGGTTCCACAGGCTGACCTTAAACTGTCATCCTTCTGCCTCAGCCTCCCAACGAGGTCTGTTACAAGTCTGTGCCACTGGCCTCAATCAGAACTTCAGTGGTAGAGCGCTTGCCTAGCAACCGCAAGGCCCTGGGTTCGGTCCCCAGCTCCGAAAAAAAAGAAAAAGAAAAAGAAAAAAAAAAAAAAAAGAACTTTAGCTTTCTCTGTCACACACGCACACCCAAAAAACCAGAAAGCCACTTTGGTTTTAGTGTGGAGGATAGTAGTCCTGGGAAGAGGGAAGCCCGCAGCAGCCTTCCACTGTCTCTCAGGAACCATATGCAGAGATACCTAGCATGCAGTTGTCCTTGCTGTCCCCCTTCCACCACACCAAGGTCGATGTCATGCAGGAACGAGAACACAGGGAATGGCATTCAGTGATCAGAAGGTTCCAGGAAACGAGAGGCATCAGTCTGGTCCCCAACTCCTCCTTTTTGTTTGTACTTCCTGTGTCTGGCACTGGGACATCAGGGACAAGGCAATGACAGAGACTGCCTATAGAGTGTGATAGAGGGTGACCAGTGTGTGCCAGGGCCAGTAGAAGCTTCAGACACTGGGGCTCCACAGAGCAACTGATGCTGTCATTGCGTTTTACAAACATATAGGAACTTTGCAAGGAACCTGGAAAGGGAAGTCACACTAGCCAGCAGCAGGAAGGTTGGGAGCAATATGGTCGGAGAAACAGTGCTTAGTCAGCTTCTAGCTGCTGGAGCCAGGGTAAAGGTTAAAGAATGGCAGACAGTGAGGCCTGAGGGCAAAAACCTCTCTGCCTGCCCTCGGAAGAGCAGGGGCACAGAGCACTCTCCAAGGAGGAGCCAGGCATGGGTTGGAGCGTTCGCTTTGTCTGTGGTTAAGACCGAGATTCAAGGCTGTCACAACAGGCTAGACCAGTGACAAGGAGATCTGAGCTGATGCCCTGCGGAGCAAGAAACAAGTGCAAGTGACCAGACTGCCTGCTGGAGGCGATGGGGGAGGGGACTGTGCATGCCTCAGCTTTTAACTTACTTGGTGACCTTAAGCCTGTAGACAGAGCCCCGGGTGCTAATCTCTCGTCCTTGGGGCAGTCTGGTGTCTGAGAGCCTGAGGTGATCACCTCCAGACACCACTGCCTTCTTCAGGAACCCTGAGGTCAGGACACGTGGTGCTACCATTCTCTGTGCCATGGGAAGGCACAGATGGCACCCCTGCCTCCCACGGTGCAGCGAGGAGCTACCTACCGGGTTGGAGCTGTAATTGGTAGGCAACAGAAACACGGTTATATAAGCAGAGCTCCATAGTCCTGAGCTGGAAATGTTGCAATGCTAAGTTATGGCCGCGTGTTCTATATATTGTCAAATAGAAAACGCTGGGGGTGGGAATGTGGCTCATTTGGTAGAGCGCGCGCTCAGGATGCATGCAGCCCTGGGTCCCGTCCTCAGCACCACACAAAAGCAGGTGTGGTGGTGCACGCCTCTGGGCCCTCCAGAGGCGGAGAAGGCAGGAGGCTCAAGAGTTCATAATGAGTTCTGCTGCTTGGTGAGTTCTTGTCCGGTGTGGTGAATCACGTCTGTAATTAGGATGGGGAAGCAGAGCCAGGAGGATGGATGTAAGCTTGCGGCCAGCCTGGTCTGTATAGTGACACTTGTCTCAAAGCAAATTAGCTTAAACTCTGCAGAGTCCCCCCACCCCAGGACATGGGAACCCCACTCAGGCCCCCCTTTTAGGGGCGTGCAGCAATGGTAACTGTGCCAGCGACTCTGTCTGAACTCCTTGTGCGGTGCCAGCTGTTGCCTTACTATGCTTGGTTTCCAGATGAGAACAGCAACCAGAGTTCTGTGTCAGATGTCTATCAACTCAAGGTGGACAGCAGCACCAACTCAAGCCCCAGCCCCCAGCAGAGCGAGTCCCTGAGCCCAGCACACACCTCAGACTTCCGCACGGATGACTCCCAACCCCCCACCCTGGGCCAGGAGATCCTTGAGGGTGAGTCATGAAGATGCCCCCCTGACGCATCTTTGGCCTTCATTAGCTTCTGTTGTTTGGCCACACAACGGAAGTTATTTTGGTGTAGATACTGTGTGCTTGCTGTTGGCCATGTGTTGTTCTAGATCCTTCCATGTGTTGTTTTATCTGATGCAGCAGCCCTCTCAGACCAGGGAGGCTTGGTAGGAAGGGTGATGTCCAGAATGGCAAGTGAACGTTGGCTCCCAGTGTCTGCCACTCACTCAGGCTGGGATGGTGGCCCTCTGTGATCCGGTCAACTTCCTTCATCTTATGTGAGAGACAGGGCTTCTTAGCTAGACCCTGCACCTGTGGTTGCTGAGCCTGCATCCTCCGGATGTCAGTCTCAGGAACTGCCCCAGGCCCAGGCCGAGGCTTGACTTACCTTGGGCTGACACTGCTGCTCTTACAGAGCCTTCGCTGCCTGCGTCTGAGGTTGCAGATGAACCCCCCACGCTCACAAAGGAAGAACCGGTGCCAATAGAGACCCAGGTAAGAGGTTGCTAGCCTGCCCTGTGTTCTAGATTGGGGCAGGGTTTGGTCACCTGGGGGCAGGCAGAGCGTAGGCTGCAGGTGGCAGTGTGGTAAATCCGAGGACTGCTGGGAATGACTCACCACGCCGTCCTGTTTCTTCCAGACCACTGAGGAAGAGGAGGACTCTGGTGCCCCACCCTTGAAGCGATTTTGTGTGGACCAACCTGTAGTGCCGCAGACCACGTCAGAAAGCTAGCACCTTCCGGCCCCTCGCCTCCTGGCCCCTGCCTCTATTTATTGCATTCTGGTCTGGCCGAGCTCTGATGCTGGGGTCCGGGCAAGCACTAGGGTCCAGAGCCTGTGCGTGGGAGCCCTCTGGGCTAGAAGGCTGACGGAGGGCGTGGGGTCGTCGCACCATCTTCCTGTCCCTGACACTTGTGTCTGCTTGCTCTTGGGCAGAGGAGCGCTCACATCTTTTCTGCACCCCAAGTAGGCCAGAGCAACAGGGTTCATGTCTCACCTCCGAACCACTGCACGGAGCTGCTGGCGCCGCCACGAGGAGAAAGGTGTGGAGGGCACCCTAGAGAGAGTGCCTAGATTACTCGAACTGAATGGAGACTGTAGAGTATGGACTGTGCCGCGGGGCCAGGCCCTGCAGGCTGCTGCTGGAAGAGGGACTGACCGGTAGAGAAGCGGAGAACACGGGAGAAGAGGCTCTTCCAGGAGGGAGGGGCTTCCACTGTGGGCAGGAGACCCACGGGGGATCGCATCCTTCCCTGAGGCAGGCCGGCCTCTGTTGGATGCCCCAGCCGCTCCCAGCCCTGTGCCTGCCAGAACCTTCCGCTTCCTCACGCTCACTACGCACACGCGCAGCTTCCTGTCTTCACCTGTTTCATTCCAGCATCCCTGCCTCCTGCCACAGAAAACCCCAGCCATGATTGGAGGTTCTGACCACAGTACCTGCCCCCAGTACTCTTTCAGCTCAGACTTTCTAGAACGTTCCCTTTTCTTTAAAATCTGCATGTTTAATTAAACTTTATGATTTTATTTTTTGTCTGAAAAAAAGAGAAGTTTAAGAAAATGGAAATGGGTAACAGCAAGTGAAGACCTATTTTAGCACTGAATAGAGTATTTTTAAAATTAAACTATTTGAAATATTTCTTGTTAGTACCCGATTGCTTCTTTCTACAAGGTTGTGGGAGCAGAGTTGGGTGGGTGAGTGGTTGTGACATCATCACGGCTGGCAAATGCCAGCCCTGCAGATTGAAATGGTTTCCGGCTGCCCTTGGAATGAGTGTGAGTGCCGAGTGCACTAACAGCCTGGAATACCAGCCCTCAGGAGCCTGCGGCAGGAGAATCTTGAGGCTGACTTAGAGTTCGAGGCCTGGCTAGCCTTCACAGAAAGATCCTGCTCAGGAAAACAAAGACACTAGACTTGAAGAAATGGCACAGTGAGAGCCTCCAGGGACTAAGCCACTCCCCAAAGACTATACATGGACTGACCCTGGACTCTGACCCCATAGGTAGCAATGAATATCCTAGTAAGAGCACCAGTGGAAGGGAAGCCCTGGGTCCTGCTAAGACTGAACCCCCAGTGAACTAGACTATGGGGGGAGGGTGGCAATGGGGGGAGGATGGGGAGGGGAAGCCCAAGTAGAAAGGGAGGGGGAGGGGCTAGGGGGATGTTGGCCCGGAAACCAGGAAGGGGAATAACAATCAAAATGTAAATAAGAAATACTCAAGTTAATAAAGATTTAAAAAAAAAAAAGAAAGAAAGAAATGGCACAGTGGGTAAAGCGTTTTACCTGGAGACAGTGAGGACCCAAGTTCCAGCCCCACCCCCACCTACGTAAGGCCAGATGGAGGAGTGTCGGCCATTATCCCTGTGTTCCTATGTGAAATGGGAGGCAGAAACAGACTTCCTGCGAGCTCAAGGGCCAGCCAGCCTGGACTACATGGGTGAACCAAATACAAGGTGGAAGGTGAGGACCAAACTTGAGGTGACCTTCTGACCTCCATCTGAACTCTGCTGACATGTGAACACCCCAACCTACATGAAGATCTAACACAAATATATGTATAGAAGTTAGGGTTACATACATTATTAGCCAGGAGAGGTGGCTTAGTGGTTACGGGCAGCATGTACTGCTCTTGCAGAGGACCAGAGTTCAGTTCCCAGCACCCACAGGACAGTTGACGACCAGAGGTTCTATCTTCCACATCACTTAAAACGAGGTGTAGATGGATAGGCGGGAAGACCAGGGTCAGCCCTAGCGTGGTGGCACATGCCTTTAATCTCAGCACTTGGGAGGTAGAGGCATGAAGATTTCTGTGAATTCAGGGCTGGTCTACATAGTTTCAGGAGAGCCAGAGCTGTACTCTGACTCAAAAAAAAAAAAAGGGGGGGGGGGGGCTGGGGATTTGGCTCAGTGGTAGAGCGCGCTTGCCTAGCAACCGCAAGGCCCTGGGTTCGGTCCCCAGCTCTGAAAAAAAGAAAAAAAAAGTTTAGGGTCAATCCTTTAGGCCAGCCTGGATTCCACAGGGTCCTGTCTCACAAATAAAAAAGGGCACTAGTTTTTAGAGTGGACTCAGGTTTGATTCCCAGACCCCACATAGATGCTAACAATGAAGGGTAACTTTAGTCCCAGGAGCTCTGACATCCGTTTGTGGCCTCTGAGGGCACAGCACACCTATAGGGCACAGCCAAACACACAGACCAAACGCTCACCCACATAAATAGTAAAAGCCGGGAAGAGTGGCACACGCCTTTAATCCTAGCACTAGAGAGGCAAAGGCAGCTGGATCTCTGTGGGTTCAATGCCAGCCTGGGGAGTTACACAGTGAGTTCCAGCACAGCCAGAGCTGCATCATGGAACCCTGTCTCAAAAATAAATCAAGGAATAACAAAAGTTCCAGCTTGGTTATGGAGCTCTAAATGGTGCTTTCCTGGCAGGAAGCCAGCTACTGCTGACACAGGAGGAGGTCTGTAGAGGATGCCTAGAACTGCCTGCCATCTTTAATCTGTGTTCTTTAGTATTAATTTGTTTATTCAAGTGGGACAGAGCCTACATGGAATGAGTAATCGTGCTAAAGTTATGATTTAAAAAAAAGAAAAGAACAGTCTTGCACAAGGGGTGGGGGGTGGGGGGTTTAGCTCAGCTGGTAGAGAGCTTGCTTAGCAGTCGAGAAGCCTTGAGTCAGACAGAGGCCCTGACAGCAGAAATGGGGCACCACACACCTGTAAGCCAGGCTCTGGGTGGTGGAAGCAGAAGATCAGCGGTTCAAAGTCATTCTCTCAGCTACACAGGAAGATGGAGGCCAGCC
Organism: Rattus norvegicus; assembly: GCF_021556685.1. Taxonomy (NCBI): domain Eukaryota; kingdom Metazoa; phylum Chordata; class Mammalia; order Rodentia; family Muridae; genus Rattus; species Rattus norvegicus. Next base: position 28,500,660 of record NC_141545.1, on the reverse strand, counting down.
TGTCTCAAAAACAAATCCAAAGCCTTGAGTTGTGCCTATCTGCACGAGACCTTCTCAAGACCGAGCTCATCAACATTCTGTCATAGACGGAGGGACTCACAGACCCTGCCCCTCCCTGGGAATCTGTGAAAGTCAATGCTGCTGGGAGAGGGAGAGGCATCGTCAGTGGTGTGGTGACTGGCAAGACGCCCACATTCCTGTATGTAAGCCCTCAGCCATGCTCATGCAATCAGCTGGCATAGACCTCATCCTCCCTCCCCCCCCCCCGTCTCTGTCTGTCTCTCTCTCTCTGTCTCTCTCTGTCTCTCTCTGTCTCACACACACACACACACACACACAGGAAAAACAAACAAAAAGCGAAAAACAAAAAACCCCGAAAAGTAACAGTAACAAAACCAACAAAACATGAAAGTAGGGGTTGGGGATTTAGCTCAGTGGTAGAGCGCTTGCCTAGCAAGCACAAGCCCCTGGGTTCGGTCCCCAGCTCCGAAAAAAAGAAAAAAAGAAAAAAGAAACAAAACAAAAAAAAAAAAAAAAACATGAAAGTAAAGTCCTGTAGGGGTTGCGCATGTCTTTAATATCAGTACATGGGAGGCAGAGGCAGGTGGATCTTCGAGTTCAATGCTAACCTGGTCTAAAGAGTGAGTTCCAGGACAGCCAGGGGCACACAGAGAAACATTGTCTGGAAAAAAATCAAAAAACCAAACCAAAACAAAATTAAAACACAAACAACAAAACAAAACAGAAAACAAAAACCCAAAACAAAACAAAATCCATGAAAGTAGAAAGGGATGGTTAGTTGTTCTAGTTCAGAATAAAGAATCAGAGTAGGAAGGAGACAAGGGAGGGTTAAGAGCGTGCCTATGATCAAAATATATACTATGGGCCTGCAGGATGGCTCAGTGGGGTGCTTGTTGTCAAACCCCCGAGGACCTGAGTTTAATCCCCAATATCCACATAGTAGAAGGAGAGGACAGACTTCCTCGGACCTCCACACCTGTACAGTAGCTCCCATGCTCCCCTCAGAAATAAAGAAATAAATCTGGCCAGGGCAGTGGTGGCACATAATGAATTCCAGCATTCAGGAGGCAGAGTCAGAGGCTGATCTCTGTGAATTTGAGGCCAACCTGGTTTACAGAGTGAGTTCTAGGACAGCTCGGGCTACACAGAGAAACCATCTCTCAAAAAGGGTTTCTCTTTAGCCCCTCAAACCCTATTTTTAATGATGGTTCTTAAACGCTGCTTTAACCTTCCTCCTAGTCCACCACCCACCAGGGGTCTTAGAAAAGAAAGGATACTAGGGACATGGACCTGTTTAGAACTGGTTCTTTGGGGGCTGGAGAGATGACTCAGAGGTTAAAAGCACTAACTTACTGGCTGCTCTTCCAGAGGTCCTGAGTTGAATTCCCTGCAACCACATGATGGCTCACAAGCATCTGTAATGGGATCTGATGCCTTATTCTGGTATGTAAGTGTATATACAGGCAATAAATAAATAAATAAATCTTTTTTGAAAAAGAAAAGAAATAGTTCTTTCAAGCAACTCTCATCTGCATTGTCAGGTATAGGTCAGCAGCAGCAGCTCCATCCACTCCCAGACATCTTATAGATATAGTGTTGGGATAACAGGAGATGTCAGGACCTAGCAGGAACAGCCAGGTGTCAGCCTCAGCACCGGTCAGCAGGAGGGATCAGGAGGGACACCAGGGGAAGGTCTTGGTTGTGCCTCTCAGTGAATCGAAGATCAGCGAAGAATCAATACCAACAAGCACTGCACAGCTAACTATACCAGCAAGCCAAGCTTAACCTCTGTCTGTTGAGTCCTTTGAGTTCTTTGCTGTATTTCTCTCTATGGAGTCCCAACAAATGCAGTCCCAACTACGAAATGTAAGGTAGACCAATACATGCGTGTCATTAGAGAAGAATCCTTCATCATGCGTCCTTTCACATGCTAGCAGAACGTCCTTGCTCCCATGACTGCTTCATGGAAACGTTCCTTCATGTGTCTGCCTTAGCCTTTCTTTCATCTGTGTCTGCTTCAGTGACATGTTCCTTCATATGTTTGCCCTGGCAAAACACCATCTGACACAACTGACTTTCCAAAGAATCCTTAAGCTTCCACTTCAGGTGGGTGTGCTTAGAACAATTAGGAGGAAAAAATTCAGAAGCAATGAAGCCATCAGAGGCACAGTGGAGAGGTGGATGCAGCTGGGAAGACTGAGGCAGGATGGCAGGCTGGCCTGGCTGCGTGGCAATGAACCTGTCTCACCAAACCAGGATGGCAGTGCTGGATAATTCTGTCCCTGTCAAGTGAGTGCATTTTTCTTACTTTCCCTTTTTTCTTTTGTTTCTCCTTTCCTTCTTTTGCTCCCTGTCCCTACCCCCTCCCATTTTTGGCAGTCCATAGTCCTGCCAGACAAGGATCTGGTTGCCTCCCCTCCCCAGTGCTGAGATTCTGAGATTCTGATCTCCATGGCCACTGAGTGTCAGGTCCCCAACTCTCCAGCTTTTATTATTTTATCTCTCTCTCTCTCTCCCTCCTCCCTCTCTCCCTCTCTCTCTCTCTCTCTCTCTCTTTGTGTCTATGTGTGTGTGTGTGTGTGTGTGTGTGTGTGTGTGTATGAATGTATGTTTTGCCTGTGTATCTGTGCCCTACATGTGTGCAATGCCCAAGGAGACCAGAAGAGCATGTCAGATCTCCTGGGATTGGACTTACAGACTTTTGTGAGCCACCATATGGGTGTTGGGACTCTAGACCCCCTGCAAGAGTAGCCAGTACTCTTAGTTTTGAGCCATCTCTCCAACCCTAACGTTCATATATATGTATATATCCTTTAATATCATTTTAATTAATGCCACAGACATTTAAATTTATTATTGTTATTGGTTTTAGAGTCTTACTTTGTACTTAGTTTTTAATTATGTGAAGGGCTGGAGGTGGGGGTGCGGTGTGAAGGTCTGTGCATACGCCTTCAGGGAAGAGGGCGTTGGAGCGCCTTTGAAATGGAGTTACTCACAGTTGGAAACCATCCCACGTGGATGCTGGAACCCACCTCAGGTCTTCCGCAAGACCCGTATGTGTTCTTAACCTTAAGTCATCTCTCTAGGCCCATCTTTTTTTTTTTTTTTTTTTTTTTCTTTTTTTCGGAGCTGGGGACCGAACCCAGGGGCTTGTGCTTGCCAGGCAAGCGCTCTACCGCTGAGCTAAATCCCCAACCCCCACCTTTTTTTTTTTTTTTTTTTTTTCCGGAGCTGGGGACCCAACCCAGGGCCTTGCGCTTGCTAGGCAAGCGCTCTACCACTGAGCTAAATCCCCAACCCCAACCCCCATCTTTTTTAAATAATACTTTTATATTTTTATTTTAAATTATGTGTATGGGGGGGTATGTTTTCAGGTTTGTAAGCGCCTATTGCTTTGGAGTTACAGGTGATTGTGAGCTTCCAATGCAAATACTGTGAATCAGACTCAGAACTTCTGGAAAAACTGGAAATCTTCTTAATTGTGGAGCCACTTCTCCAGCCCTATTAGCTTAATATATATGTCCTCTAACATAATTTTATTTTATTTACTCATTGTTTTAGGGTCTTGCTATTCAGCCCAGGCTGGCTGGTAAGACTCTTTGTAGCCCAAGCTAGACACAGACTATCTATCTATCTATCTATCTATCTATCCATCCATCCATCCACACACATATATTCTCTTATATGTGTACATACAAAAGAAATTTCTCTATTATTCTTCCACTTTTTTTTTCAAGGTTTATTTTTAAATTGGGTATGTGTGCATGCATGGTGGGGGATGTTGTATGCACATGAGTGCTGTTGCCTGAGGAGGCAAGAGGAATGCTAATTCCTGGAGTTGCAGCTGCAGGCAGGGTCGTGCTACCTGATGTGGGAGCGAGGAATTGAACTTGGGTCCTCTGAAAGAACTTAGCCCCTGAGCCAACTCTGCAGCTCTTCCTCCACATATTTTTAAGGAAACTTCTACATTATCCTTCCCTGTAGTCCTTAATTTCTGTTTCGCAGTTATGTCTGGTCGGGAAGGGTTGGGGTCCCAGTCGCCCCACTGCGGAACTTCTGTTTGAAGAGGATCAGAGTTACTTCCCGCCCAGAACAGCTCCACCCGCGCATCCCCGGGCGTGGCCGAGCGCGGCCCCTTTAAGAAGGGGGCGGAGCACGAGTGGAAAGACAAAGCCCCTGGCCGCGCGCTCCCCCTCCCCCCTCCGGCGCACCACACGGACAGTGAGTGCCCGGATGTCGGTGTCGCCGTCGGTGACAGATGGCGCAATGTCTGTATCTATGACAGGGCTTTCTGCTCTGACCTCTTTGAGTCTTCCGCTTTTCGTCCTCCCCCTCCCACTTGCTGTCCCATTACTTTTTAAGTCCGCCACTGGAGGCCCGCATGCCAGTCACCGGCTCTTACATAACGTGACCTTTCACCTTTTCAGACTGCCCTCTAGTGCGCTGCAACTAAACTTTGTGGCTGGGGCCCAGGGGGCGGGACTCGACCGCGGAGCGGCAGTCTCTCTGAGCCAATAGGCTACGAATGCCGACCAGTCCTCCGCCTATCGGAGCATCCGCCCCAGGGCGCCACGGAGAAGCAAGTTAGTCTGTGCGCTGGCCCGGCAGCGGGGGGGAGGAAGGGAATCTCCCGCCATTTTTCAATAATTTCCTCCCGTGCCCGCTGGAGAGGAGTCGTGACTAGCGGCCGCCGCAGCGGAGATCAGCGTAAGGTGAAAGCTGCCGGAAGGAGCGAGCAGAATCTCTCCAGTTTTTCCCCTCGAGGCGTTCCCCTTGCTTCCATGGTCGTGGCGCGGTCCCGCCAGCTCTGAGGGAAGCCGGAGTTCGCGCCGCCCTCTCACCCCTCCCCTCCCCCATCGCCCCGGGAGCCAGGCGCTTCGCTAGCTCGTTCGCCCGGGGCTGCCGGGGCCTAGCGCTGCGCAGCGGAGCGGCCGAGCCTTCGGCGCTCCGTCCCTGCCGGCGCTGCCGCGATGGCGCCGCTGTTGGGCCGCAAGCCCTTTCCTCTGGTGAAACCGCTGCCCGGAGAGGAGCCGCTCTTTACCATCCCGCACACACAAGAGGCCTTCCGCACTCGGGAGTATCCTTTTTTTCGTGCGCGGTGTGGACGCTCGGCCGCGGCTGCGCAGGGCGAGGGATGGAGATGGCGAGAAGCGAATGGGCCGCGCGCGACTCGCCGGGCAGCTGTCACTGCACGGGGCCATCCGCGGGCTGTGATGCCCGGGTCCTGCCTCGCCGGGCTTGGGATCTCCGTGGCGAGATCCATCTGGGCTGTCTGCAGCCGTCCTTCCCGGAACCTCGCGCCTCCATCCTTTTCCCCCTTACTTTGTCCCCGGGGCCTTGGTGATGATCGCAGCACCAGTCCCCTCCTCCCCAACTTGGCTTCGGGCCCTAAGTGACTAGGGAGGGTTAGCCGGGTTTCCTTTGCGCATTTTATTTCTCTCTCCTTTCATATAAAAGAAACCGTCAAGTTAAGTTTCTGAAATTGTACCGGCGCAGCCGCGTGATCCGGCTTGTGCAAGCCTCTACTGCGTCTTGTCTGGGCTGAGCGTGGACACTGATGTGGCTTGTGGGTTTTGTTTTTTTCTCCTCCGGAGTGGACTTTAGGCCAGGGATGAACTGACAGAAACCCGGCATTAACTTCTTGCCAACTGAAGGTAGGAAGGAGCAGAACGCTACATTGATAGTGCTGGTGGCCTTTGCTTTTCTAGAAAACAGAGAAGTTTGACATTTAGAAGTTTCATTTTTCTGTCGTTTTTGAGAGAGCGCTTCATATAGCACCGACTGGCCTCGAACTCAGTATGCAGTAGAGGTTGGACACTGCATTCCTGATCCTGCTGCTTCCCCTTCTCCAGCCGGCTTGCTTTTCTTTCGTTCTTTTCTTTCCTTTCTCTCTGTTTTTAGGACCGTGAAACTGGTGTTTTGTAATAGGAAGTCTGCATTTCCAATCATTACTTTAAGATTTCTTGACCAAGCATAACCTCTTAATTTAAAGTTGTATTACTTTTTTGGGGGGGGGGCAAGGTAGGGGGAATGTTGAATGAATCTTTTAAGGCTTATTTGTTTTTTTTAAAAGAAAGATAGGTTTCTTTACCAAACTTAGTGTCCTGCTAGGTTTAGCATCCCCTTTCCTTTGGAAAGACTAGATTTTGTCTTACTTTCTGTTGTACTTGTGAGAGCAGGAAGGATTCAGGTGAAGAATTTCAGTTTGCTCGTGGCCTTTGCTTTCCTGGTTTGTTTATTGTTGTTTTGTTTTTAATTGTCTTGTAGCCTAGGTCGATGTCCAACTTATGTGTTGGAAGCTAAGCTGACCTTGAATGTGGTGTTATTCTGCCTAACCTCCCAAGTGTGATTGCAGACATCACCTGCGTAGCCTTAATACAGCGTTTTGAGTATTTAGGATACTTTTGCTCCCTTTCCTCCCCCTGATATTTGGGGGGATTTAACATAGGGCCCTGCAGTATTAGTAAGCTCTGTCCATAGCCCTCTGTTCTTTTATTTTGTGTCGGGGCATTGTTAGAATTGCTGAGGCTGGCTCTGAACTCACCGTGTGGCTCAGGCAGGCCTTGAACTTTTGTTTCTCTTGCTTTACCTCCCTAGTATTTGGGATTAATAGACCTCAGTACCAGCCAGCACGAATCTTGTTAGCATCAGTTCTGAAAGGCAGTGTCCACCTACAGAGAGACTTGGAAAAGGAGTCTTTTTTTTTTCTTCCCCCTTTTAAACACCCCTTTGCCTGTAGGGGTGTTTGCCTGCCTGTATGTCTATGGAGTGTTCCTGGTGCCCCTGGAGGCCAGATTTGCATCCCCTGGAATTAGAGTTAAGATGATTGTGAGCTACCGTGAGGGTGCTGGGGACTGAACTGCTGACTCTAGTCCGGGTAAGTTCTTGTTTTGTTTTGTGTTTTTTTTTTTTTTTCTTTTTCTTTCAATCAGGTCTCAGTGTGTGACTCTGTCAAGCATCGAAATCATTTTGTAGCCCAGATTGGCCTGATACTCAAAGATCTGCCATTCTTTACCTCTAAGTTCTGAGATTAATGGCTTGCACCACCACGCCTGGCCTCCGTGTAGGTGTTTTTGCTTAGGTATGCTGATGGCATTTCTGAGCTGAAAGGGGTCTTAGAGGTGGTCCAGATTTCCTGTCTGCTTGCCAAGTGCGTCCAAGGGAATTGAAATTGGTATGACTTTAAGAGTATGATGGTGAATGTTGGGATTACCATCCAGTGCTCTTTCAACTAGGTCACTGTAAATAAATCATGGGAAGAGCGAGGAACTGTGATGCTGGGGTGGAGCCCAGGGCCTTCCTTGTGTGCTGTACACTGAGCTGCAGTGACTGACATAGACTGTCTTGCTCTTGGGCTCTTTAATCCCGCTTCAGCCTCCCACTGTGCCACACATCCTCCATTGCTTTTAATCGAATTAAAACACTTTTTAAAGACTTGTATATTTTATGGATATGCATGCTTTGCCTACTCGTATGTGTGTGAAGCTTCTGAGTGCCTATTCATGGTTGCCATCATGTATTAGCTGAGAACTGACTTAGGTCCTCTGTAAGAACAGCAAGTGCTCTTAACTGTTGAGCTGTCTCTCCGGTAACTAGCCTTACCCATTTATTGAAATATTAGTCTACTGTGTGTCAGTTTGTGATGTAATTAGATGACATACGGTATATTTAGTTCTATGAAGTACATTATTCTGAAGGTACCACACTTGGTTTTTAAAACAATTTCTATGATTTCAGTAGAGTAATAGTTTACTCCTAGGACTCTGACATAGTCTCCATACATGTCAGTTATCTGTCTGTCCATCCATCCAGCCTTGTATCTACTTATTTATTAAGTAGGTGTCACTGTACATCAGCCCTAGCTTGCCTTGGCCTCCTGGGTGGTAGGATTAAAGTCTCATGGTACCATACCCAGCTGTTGATTCTTTTGGAACTGTTGATGGTCGTACTAATATTACCAGAGGTGGAATATGGTCTTTTTTGTTTTTTTCCAGTCTGATCCTAGTGCAGTATAATAAGTACTTCATAAAAGAGATGAATTCCACATCTAACGGATATACTGAGACATTTGAGAAATGGCCATAGCCAACTAATTTAGAACTATTAACAAAGGCACTGTATATTATCTATTTATTGTGTAGGGGGGTGTATGGTCACTCATATGCTTGGGTGCACATTGTGGAGCATGCTAGTACTATTTTCCTAATCTTGTAGACATTTTATTAATGAAAACTGAAAACTGAACCATTTAAAATGGTATACATTTAATAAACTTTCTTTTAGAATTTCCTATACCAGTATTTAGGACTTTTAAACAAAGGAATTCTTTTTAAAAAGATTATATTTAGAGAAAATTGCTCTCCTAGAAATTTCCTGAAGCAGGGAGCACATTGAGGGTGGTTTAGAGAATTCTGGACCATGTGGCTGGCTGACGTGTTTCCTTATGAGGCTATTCGTGGTTCCATAGAGGAAAGCAGACGTATGGTTGAGCAAGAGCTGTATTTGAAGTATTACCACTCCTCAATTTATATTTATGGTCATTTTTTTTTTTTTTTTGGTTCTTTTTTTTCGGAGCTGGGGACCGAACCCAGGGCCTTGCGCTTCCTAGGCAAGCGCTCTACCACTGAGCTAAATCCCCAACCCCTATGGTCATATTTTTAATAAGATTAATTTTCTCCTCATTTTGACTGCATAGTTACAACAAATTTTCCTATTTTAACTTAAAGTCATGAGTAAATCACTATGTTCTTGAAGGGTACCTTGTACGTCTTCATTGAATTTACAGTGGAGGCTTACTGGTGGCTTATGGCTGTAATCCCAGCATTCCAAAGCTAATGCAGGAGGAAAGGGGGCTTTAGGTCAGCCTGGCTACAAGGGAGACCCCTGTCTCAACAAAAGGACTAGACAGTAAGACACTTAAGGCTCTCCTTACCAGAGAAACCTCAGATTGCAGGCTCAAACCTCCTGTAAGTCCGGCTCCAAGGGAACATAATGCCCTCTTCTGGCTGCTGCAGGTACTACAATACATGGCTTGCTTCGTTCACAGACACCAGCACACATAAAATGTTTTAATAAGATTCATTTTGTTTTATGTATATAAGTACACTGTAGCTGTCTTCAGACACATCATAAGAGGGCATCAGATCCCATTACAGATGGTTGTGAGCCACCATGTGGTTGCTGGGAATTAAACTCAGGACCTCTGGAAGAGCAGTCAGTGTTCTTACCTGCTGAGCCATCTCTCCAGCCCCCAGTTTTTTTAATTAAAAAAAAAAAGGGTTGGGGATTTAGCTCAGTGGTAGAGCGCTTGCCTAGCAAGCACAAGGCCCTGGGTTCGGTCCCCAGCTCCAAAAAAAGAAAAAAGAAAAAAAAAAAAAAAAGGAAACTGGAAGTTGCAGATAATACATGAATTTAATGAGTGTATGTTTTTATTATCATAGGTTATTAATTGTACTTTACCTTTGGACCTATGGGATATTCTTCTGTAGGGGAAGTACCATAGGCAAGACAATCTTACTAGAATAACAATTGATTAGAATCAAGTTTGGTGTATATTTTTTGTTGTTGCTTTTAGATTTTATGTGTCTGAGTGTTTACAGACATTAATGTATGTATGGTACACATGGAGATCAGGGTTGGATCCCCTGGGATTGTAGTTACAGTTTCGAGTGTCCATGTGAGTGCTATGAATTGAACCCAGGTCCTCCTTGAGAGCAGCCAGTGGTCTTAATCATTGAGCTATTTCTCTAGCCCTCTTTGTTTTGAGACAGGATAAGCCAGGTTGGCCTTAAATTTACAGAGACCCATCTACCTCTGCCTCCCAAATGTTGGGACTAAAGGCATGTGCCACCTTGTCTAGTCCTCCACCCTGTTTTTTTGTTTTGTTTGTTTGTTTTTGGGAACTCAGAGATCCTCTTGCCCTTGCCTTCTAGTGCTGGGATTAAAGATATTTACCACTACTAAGCCACTCGCCAGAGTTATGGTCCTGCTTATGAAGTCCAGACTGGCTTTTACTTGAGTTTGACACCGTTGTGTAGCTTTTTAGCCCTGCCTGGCCTGGAGCTTTAGGCAGCCCATCCAGCCTTAGCCTCCTGGCTGGTGGAAATGCAGGCGTGCATCACCATGCCCAACCAGTGGTTTTTGACATTTGGTCATAGGATGATCTATTTAGTAAAACTGGGTTTTAAAAAGAAGCAGGAGCTGAAGCTAGCAGTAGCCTGGTGTCATGGTTCTGTGGTGTGCATCAGTTGTTTGTGTGTGATTAGGAACAGCTGTCTAGGAGCTTTGGCATATGCTCCAGGAACTCTCTTTCTTAGATGGTTTAGTGAGGGGCTGTTATTTGTACGGTAAATCTGGCTTTACCAGACTGAGCAGAGCATGTTTGAAGAATTGGGTAGCTGTAAATAGAGTTAGCTTATAGTTCTAGATAAAATTTCTTTTTAAGCCAGGGTTTCTCTAACCCTGGCTGTTCTGGATCTTGGTTTGTAGGCCCGACTAGCCTCAAATTCTGTCTGTCTCCACCTCCCAGGTGCTGGGATTAAAGGTGTGGGTCACCAATTCTGGTTCTGAATAAATCTTTAAAAACTAAAAAAATAAATAAATAAATAAATTACTTTATCTGTGTTTTGCTGGCATGTATGTCTGTACCACGTGCATGTCTGGTGCCCTCAGAGCCCAAAAGAGAAGAGGTCAGATCCCTGGGAACTAAAGTTATGGAGGTTTGTGAGCCACTATATAAGGCTAGAAATAAATCCAGATTATCTGGAAGAGCAGCCAGTGCTCTTAACCACTGAGCACCTCTTCAGCTCCCAATATTGTAGTTTTGGTAGGGTTTATTTTTCTTTTTAATTATAGCCCATGCTGGTTCCAAACTTTCTGTGTGGAACAGGCTGGCTTTGAACTTGGGGCAGTCTTCCTGCTTCTGTCTCCCATCTATTGAGATTACAAGTGTATGACATTGCCCGCTTAATTTAATATAATAAATGATGCCAGGTTAGAGTTGTTAATTGGCACAGTGATCCAAAGAGAGAAAAGATAGTATTAAAAGGCAAATCTGAGCTTTGGCGATATTCAAACTCTAGGATTATATTTGTGTGTTTGTGATAGGCTCAGGGGTTCTGAGATTGCAAGTGTGTGCCACCCACTTTGAGTAATTACTGTGTATGGGGATTTCAGTGCATGTGTGTGTGTGTACCACATGCATATCTAGTGTCGGTGTCAGAGAGAGCATCAGATTTCTGGAGATCTTCAAATGGTTGTACCTTTGAGTTCTGGGGACAGAACATAGGCCCTCTGTGGGAACATCAGGTGCTCCAAACCACAGCTTTCTCTACCCAGCCCTTTTACTTGTGCTATTTAAGTCTCCATATGCTCTTTTCAGACTGTCAGTGTCTTGGTCAGTGTTGTGTTGCTGTAATGACACCATGACCACAATCATGCTTATTAAAGAGAACATTTAATTGGGGCTTGCTTATAGTTTGAGAGGTTTAGTCTATTATTGTCATGGTGGGGAACATGGCAGCGACAAGGTGGCATGCAGACAGAATAATGGTTCTGCATCCAGTTCTGCAGGCAACAGGAAGAGAGGACTCTGGAATTGGCTTGGAGTTTGAAGCCCCAAAGCCCACCTCCTTGCCATACTTTATCTTACAAGTCTACACCTATCACCTGTTCTTAATACATCTCAGGTAGTGTCATGCACTAATGACCAGGCATCAAATGTGTGAAACTCTGCGGCCATTCTCGTTTAAACGACCACAGTCAGGTACTTTGGAAAGAAATAAGCCTTATTAGGTTGAAGAGAATCAAGCAGCATATTGTGGTGAGGCAAATAGTTCAAGAAAGTAAGTGCATAATGATACAGTCAAGGGCTTCCAAGTACCTGATCAGTTATAGATTGCTTAACCTTTTGAGAATTGCTTTGACATTTTGTCTTGATTACATATACAGCAGTTGCTGAAACAGAAGAACCTCAGTTGACATTTTCTGTGAGTGGTTACTTGGGAGTGAGTGACTTCTGGTAACCTAAAATCTAAAACAGAATTTAGGGGCTGCTGACTCAATATTCCTTAACAGGCTAGCCCCCCATCCCATGCTTTTTGTTTTGTTTTTGTTTTGTTTTGTTTTTTTTTTTTTTTTTTTTGAGGCAGGATTTCATTTGGCCCACGCTGGTCTCAAACTCCTTGTGTATGAGCTGGAACTCCTGATCTTCTGCCCCTGCCTCCTAGGTTCTGGGATTACAGGTGAGTGCTACTCCTGGCTTAAATATACAGTCCGGATGAAGCATGCTGCATTGCGCATACTGGGATTGACAGCTGACTCTAGCTGCAGCTCAGTTTGCTTTCTTGTAGAGCATCTGTTACTGTTGGTGCACAGAAGTCAACTAGTTACTTGCTGTTTGAATTTGGGTGTGCCTGACTGATAGTGAGCTCCAGTTGGGACAGACGGTAGGAATTTGCATAGTGTAAGGCACTCTTCTAGTCTCTTCTCCCATCTCACTCAGGGAGACTGAACAACTAGGTAATGATTTGGTGAGTTTAGTGTTATCAGAGCCAACATGAAGGCTGGAATAAATAGTATGTCAAAGCTATGTTTAGGTTAGGCGCTCATGCAGTTGGCTTGCTTATTTTGAATTGCAATACTGGAATTGAACTGACAGTCTAGTGCATGCTTAGGCAGATGTCACTGAGTGACAGTCCCAGCTTAGAATTTGTTTTTCAAGCCTTAGGAAGGAACAGGTGTTCAAGGTAGATAGAAGGGCTGGTGGTAATGAGTCACTAGTCTGCATTTCCCTCAGACTGTGGGATGTGGTCATCTTATCTTACTGTAGACTGATTTTTTTAAAAAAATCTGTTTTTAAGTTTATTTATTTCATTTTATATGTATAAATGAATGTTTTGCATGCGTGCGTGGCTGCATACATGCATGCATATATGTATGTGTACATGTAGCATGTTAGTGTCTGAGGAGTTCCAAAGGAGATACTGAATCTCCTAGAGTTGGTATTAGAGATAGTTGAGAGTTACCATGAGGGCGCTGGGAACCAAATCTGGCTTCCTTGGAAGAGCAGCAAGTGCTCTTTACTTCAACTATGTCTAAGTTGTACTACAGTTTCACTTAATCTTACGTCACTTAATCTTAAGTCCTCATTCCTGCTGGGTATGGTGGTGCACACCTTTAAACCTGTCATTCAAAGGCAGGTGGGTCTCTGTGACTTTGAGGCCAGCCTTGTCTACAGAGTTCCAGAGCTACAAAGAGAAACCTGGTCTTGAAAAACAACAAAAAATGTGACCAGTTAATATCATTCATTTACAATCATACTTTGGATTTATGACTTGTACAGATTTCATTCTTATTTTCTCTTCTCTTACCTTAAAGAAAGGACACTTGGTCATTTTTCTATAAAGTCTTCTCCGAGTGTGTGGTGGGTGTCTTTGTTGCTTGAGTATTGTTTTCCTGAGCCACTGTGACAGAGAGTATGAAGCCCGCTTGGAACGATACAGCGAGCGCATTTGGACCTGTAAGAGCACAGGAAGCAGTCAGCTAACACACAAGGAGGCCTGGGAGGAAGAACAGGAAGTTGCTGAACTGTGAGTAACAGAAGCCTTGTCCTTTGGCTTTACCATCTTTACTATGTCAGGGAAGTTGGGGGGCAGGGATAGTGCCCCTAAGGTAGTGTTTGTATTTAAGTGTTTGGGACTTGAATGGAATACATTGTGTTAGTGTACTGTACTCGGAGTGCTGGTTGGTTAGCATTTTGCTGGTATTTGTGTATGTGTACTTACTGAGTATTTTACTAAGCCTTGGGTAAGTAAAGGACTGATATGATCTAGAATTAATATCCAGGCAGCAAAAAAGCAGACTAAACCTGAATTGGCTAGAGGTTCTACAAAATAAATGATTTGGTAATTAAGAATGTTAGAAGTAGGGGTTGGGGATTTAGCAAGGCCCTGGGTTCAGTCCCCAGCTCCAAAAAAAAGAAAAGAAAAAAAAAAAAGAATGTTAGAAGTAATGGGGGATTCTTGAAAAAGAGAGAAGGGGTCTGAAGAGATGGTTCAGTGTTTAGAGCATGTGTTGCTCTTAAAGAACACTTACATGGTGGCTCACAGCCATCCAGAACTCCAGTTCTAGGCAGTTGCAGAGGATTTGATGCGTTCTGACCTGCTTGGGCATATGGTATGCATTTGGCACACATCCATTCATGTAGGCAAAACACTCATAGCATGTAAAAGAAAATCTAAAAACAATTTTTTAAAAAGTTAGAGAAAGTTTTAACATTTTTAGTCAAGGTAGAAATCTTTTTTTTTTTTTTGAGGTAGCCCGGGAAACTCGGAGGGCTGAGAGGAGGGCGGCCTAGAAATCTTTTTCTGATTATTGAAGTAATTCTGGGGAATGCAGTTCAGTGGTATCCCACATGCCTGGAGTTGCTAAGAAAAAGTAGTGTGAGGTTTTAAAACTTGATTGACTTGATAAAATTAATGGAAAGAGATTGAATTTGTAGGGTTCAGGAAAAAACTTAGGCATTAAAGAAAATGGAATTAAAGAACTCTGAGGTCGGGGGGTGGACCAGGAGGGGAATAAAATCTGGAGTGTAAAAATAAAAAATTAGGGGTTGGGGATTTAGCTCAGTGGTAGAGCACTTGCCTAGCAAGCACAAGGCCCTGGGTTTGGTCCCCAGCTCCGGGAAAAAAAAAATTTAATAACAACAATAAAGAAGTCTGAGGATGGTTAGGCTGGGAAGGGAGGTGCATGGGAAGAGTACAAAGGTAATTGACTACATACCTTAACCCAGACCAGAGGTCCAGATTCTACTTTGTAGACTGCAGTAAGAGACTTGAACTCCAGAAGTTAGAGAGCTGTAAGTAGCCATGGACAGCACAGACTAAAACAAGACGATACACAAGGCTGGGCTACAACTCTTTGGTGGAAGACTTGCTTGACACGCCCCTGGGTTCAGCCTCTAGTAACTCAATAAAGCACACGTGACACTGTCATTTCTAGTTGAAATTACATGTCTAGTTGTCCAGTTAATTTTTATTTTCTGGGGAGGGGGAGGGGTTAGGGGGATGTTGGCCCGGAAACCAGGAAAGGGAATAACATTTGAAATGTAAATAAGAAATACCCCAGGCTGGAGAGATGGCTCAGTGGTTAAGAGCGCTGACTGCTCTTCCAGAGGTCCTGAGTTCAATTCCCAGCAACCACATGGTGGCTCACAACCATCTGTAATGAGATCTGATGTCCTCTTCTGGTGTGTCTGAAGACAGCTGCAGCGTACTCAATACATGAAATAAATAAATCTTTTTTTTAAAAAAAAAAAGAAATACCCAATTTAATAAAGATGGAAAAAATATTTATACCAAAAAATTTATTTTCTGTTAAAGGAATTCAACTATGAATATCTTTGTATATATAGCAGGTTTTTAAAAAAGATTTATTAATTTATTATATATAAGTACACTTAGTACAGATATTAAGCCAGCATGTATGTGTGTACAGTGCCCTCAGAAGCTAGAATCCTCTTGAACAGGAGTTACAGATGTTTATGGCATCATATGGGTGGTAGGAATTGAACCTGGTTCTCCTAGCACAGCAGCCAATGCTTTTTTTTTCCCTCCCCCTTTTTTCCCCTCCCCCACAGCCAATGCTCTTAACCACTGAGCCATCTCTTCATCCCCCAGTTGCTTTTCAAAAGGATTGGAACAGATTAGTCATTAGTGTCTGAGGACCACTGTAGCATTCACTGCCATCCTTGGGCTGATATTAAAATGACTCTATGCAGATAAGTAAGTGAAGGAACTCTTATTTAAGCTCATTGTTTTACTTTGCTAGGGCTTTAGATTCAAGTCAGGAACTGAACAGGTAATCTTTCCTGAAGCTTTTGTCTGTAAAGTAAAAATGCTGGACAGCTCATGGGATATTGTGAGGAGTGAGTGACTGCATTTGAAACACACACAACCAAGGGGTAGGAAGAGACTCGCACTTGAGAAGACGCGCACTGCAGAAGCAAGGCAATGGGGCCAAGCTTGATGGCACACACCTTAGATTACAGCAGAGTTCAGAACCCACCTGGTCTACATAGAGGGTTCCAGGGCCACACATTGAGAGCCTAAAAAGGAAAGTAATAGGGGAGTGTTGAACTTACTAGTAGAATGCCTGATATTTTCATTTATGAGTGAGAAACTAACCTGGATGGATTAATCTGACAAGTAAGGGCTCTCCCTGCCTATCTGCTCCTGTTTATCCACACACTTTGCACATTGGCCTAGAGCGGAGAGATCTTGCTTCTGCCACCTGACTGCTTTGTTTTGTTTGTTGTTGTTGTTACTTGGGAACTACCATGTCCTGGTTAGCTGCACAGTTTTTTATTTTTTATTATTTTGCTTCATTTTATTTTTTATGCTGTGTTTATTTTATGCATGTGAGTATTTTGGCCGCGTGTATGTATGTGCGCTCTGTGCTTGCTTGGCACAGGAGGAGGCCAGAAGAGGGCATCAGATCCCTTGGAACTGGAGTTACAGACAGTTGTGAGTTCTTATGTGTGAGTCCTAAGACTCAAAGAGCAAATGCTTTTAACTGCTCAGCCCTCTCTCCAGCCCCACCTTGGGCTTTTTAATCTTTGTTTATTTTCCAGTTCTCTGCGTGTATTTGCTGGAGAAATACTTTTGGGGGGTAGGGAGTGAAACACACTGTATGAAATTTTCAAGTAATAATATTTTAAAGGAAATATTTGTTTCACTGTTACCCTAAAATTGCTCTAAAATGTTGTCTTTTTTTAAAGTTTGAATTGAAATCTCTTGGTAAAGGCTTTTGTATTTCCTTTCTAATTGTTGACACTTATTTAGTTTGAAGGAAGAGTTCCCTAACTGGTATGAGAAGCTTGTTCTGGAAATGGTTCACCATAACACAGCCTCCTTAGAGAAGCTTGTAGATTCCGCCTGGTTAGAAATCATGACCAAATATGCTGTGGGAGAAGAGTGTGACTTTGAGGTAAGTGTCTGCATTTCTGTTTGTTTTTCGAGACAGGGTTTCTCTGTATAGCCCTGGCTGTCCAGGAACTATTCGCTATAGACAGGCTGTCCTCAAACTGAGAGATCCAGCTGCTGGGATTAAAGGTGTGCACCACCACCACCTGGCTTATTTTGGGTTTTTTATTTTGTTTTGTTTTGTTGTTGTTGTTGGGGTTTTTTGTTTTTGAGTCTTAGGCCTCATTGCCTGTCTCTGCCTGGCCTGGAACTTTCGATGTGGTCCAGCTAAAGTGAAAGTGATTTGTCTGCATCTGCTGGGATTAAAGGAATATACTCCCATGTCTGGCTGAAGCTAACAGTTTTTAAAAATACCAGTATGTTTGGGATAGCAGAGTCACTTTACAAAGGCAAAATAATCTGAAGAGAAATAGTAAGGTAACATTTATTTTCATAGGTATTCATGTTGGCATGTATCAGAGATGAAAATTGGGTGTTTGTTTGTTGTTGGGTTTTTTTGTTTTGTTTTGTTTTTGGAGACAGTTTCTCTGTGTAGCTCTGGCTGTCCTGGAACTTACTTAGTAGACTAGACTGGACTTGAACTCAGATGGGATTAGAGGCGTGCACCACCAGGGTGTTCTGAAACCTAGACTCTCGCAGATTTGTAGTTCTTAGCTTGGTTGCCTAATGTTCTTTTCTTCCTTTTGAAAGAGATGGATTTGGAGTCCAGCTTGGCCCGGAGCTCATAGTTCTACCCCAGCCTCCTAAGCGCACCACAGTGCCTGCCAGCGGGCTGTTTGATTTCCATCCCTCCTGCCCTGCCCAGCCCTTAGGAAGGGAAGCCAGGGCTGTACGAGCCTCCATCACATCTCTAGACTTTTTGTTGCATTTTGGTTCTGAAATTGTTACTGTATTTGGAGTGAGGGGATACTTGTTAGAGGATTATATTTTATTAATTTTTTGTTTTTTTTAACTTAGGATGTTGTTCTATATCCCATACTGGCCTAGAACTTCCAATCCAGGCTGACCTCGAAGTTGTGGGCATCTTGCCACAGACTCCCTAGTTAGTACTGGGATTATAGCTGAAGACCTTCATGCATGATTTCGTGTCTTCTTTAAGAGCAGTGTGACAGATTGATTTAACACAGTTTTTCATTAGTTCACTCACTTGTGTGTATGCACACTCCTGTACCACAGTACATGTGTGGAGGTTAGAGAACACCCCGTGTGAGTTGGTTCTTGGCTTCTAGCATATGGGAATTGAACTCCGTTTGCCAGGCTTGTTGGCATGTACCTTTATCTACTCAGCCATCTTGCCAGCCTGAACATAAATTTATTTAGGAGAAGTGAGAAAGAACTTCAGTGAGGGGAAGTGGCTCCAAAGGGAGGACTATTCAGGAAATGCTCTTTTTTTTTTTTTTAAAGCACCTGGTATTCCCAGGAGGTCTCCCATCCAAGTACTAACCAGATCCGACCCTGCTTAGCTTCCTGCAGACGAGATTGGGCGCGTTCAGGGTGGTATGGCCATATTAGGAAATGCTCTTCTAAGTGGGAGAAGAAAATGTTTCCAGAAAGAAAAATAAAGCAGCCCCTTATCTTGGCAAGCTACTGCCTAGATACTGGTTTAAACAGCTACCTATCTTTACAAACTAAGAATGTGCTTGTCAGGGTTTTTAAGTGGCAGGCTATCTTGCTCAGGGGCACAATGTGCTCCATAAATAGTGAGATCAATATTCAGTTCATATATGTATCTCTGATACTTCACTCTGTTTTCACTTTATTTTACTAACGTATTAATGAAATTACTCCTTTTTTTTTAAGTTTTATTTATTTATTATGTATACAGTGTTCTGGCTGCATGTATGCCTGTGGGTCAGAAGAGGGTACCAGATCCCATTACAGATGGTTGTGAGCCACCATGTGGTTGCTGGGAATTGAACTCAGGACCTCTGGAAGAGCAGTCAGTGCTCTTAACCTCTGAGCCATCTCTCTAGCCCCATGAAATTATTCTTGTTCTGTGTATTTTATATTTATTTGTAGTGTCTGAGGTTATCAGTGGTTTTGTTTATTCGTTGGTTTGGTTTGATCTTTTGAGAGTCTCATTCTGTATGCTATGTTGGCCTTAAACTCTAAGCCATTTTCTTGCTTCTGTCTCTTTTTGTTGTTGTTTTTAGGACAGGGTTTCTTTACATACTCCTGCTTGTTTTAAAACTCACTCTGTAGAATAGGCTGTCTTCCAGCTCAAAGAGATCCGCCTGTGTGAGCCTCCACACCTCTGCCTTTAAGTGTTGTGATTACATGCTATATAAGTCTGGTTTATTAGTGAGTTTTAATCACATGGTTGGTATCAGTTACATGTTGACAAAAAACAGATGGAGGACTAGAATGGTGTGATTGAATTGAGTTTAGTAAAGGGACTTTTGAAGTCGGACAACAGTCTGATCAAACATAAGCAATGCTTCACAAGGAGAAGTCCTGGTTGCTATGAGCTGTAGGGATATCGTCATTTCTAAACAAACTTGAGGGAAACAGAGGGAAGGTAGAGGATCCAAAATGTAGAAAGAGTAGTTGTAGTTATTAGAATAATTTACTGATCTGATCTAGCTAACTTGTTTGGAATTTGTTCAGGGAAATGTACCAGAAATAACCCCACCTCATTTCTCCCATGTCTGGTTACCGTGTGCTTCCCATGGACTGAGTTCAAGATCTGGAGGACACAGAAACCCAGGATAGTTAGCCTTTGTAAACACCAAGCCAAGTAGAAAAGAAAGACTAGACTTAAAAGCAAAAGGAAGAAAAACAAAACACAACAAAAGCGAGAAAAGGAAAGCATTGGGCATATCTGCAAGATGGGAAAGGCCTGGAGACGCGCTTCCGTTACAGCTGCGTGCTTAGAGTCTGCCTGCCAGCGAGGGCTGCAGGACGCTTGCCCAGCATGAGCAAGGCCCGAGACTCCATCCTCAGCAGACACTGAAAATAAACCAAAACAAAGATGGAACAAGAACACGCGAGGCAGAGGATGGGAATATGTCTGTCCCAAACCATGAAAAGATGTTTAAACTCATTTCTACTTCAGCAGTCAAATCAAAACCACAGTCAGGAATATTTTGTACATATAAGATCAGTAAATATGAGCAACTGCCAAAGTTTGGTAAGAAAACGGAACTGCTCATAGGTCATTTTTGCTTATTCTTTTTCCCGTGTGCTGTTTGTGGTACTCAGCCGTATACATGCTAGGCAGGTGTGTTACCTCTGACCTATATTGCAGCGTCCATTCACCACCGGCACTGTGAACGCTATGGCTCTTTTGGTGAATGCTTTGGAATTGTTACTACAGTTGAATGTGCAAGCCCTTGACTGGGCTTTCATCTTTGAACATTTATTCTTTTTTTTTTTTTTTTAAGATTTATTTATTTATTATATATAAGTACACTGTAGCTGTCTTCAGATACACCAGAAGAGGGCATCGGATCTCTTTACAGATGGTTGTGAGCCACCATGTGGTTGCTGGGAATTGAACTCATGACCTCTGGAAGAGCAGTCGGGTGCTCTTAACCGCTGAGCCATCTCTCCAGCCCTGAACATTTATTCTTATATCACCCCAGGATACTTGCATAAGAACTCAATATTTTATTTATAATAATCCAGAGAGGAAATAACCTAAGGACCTATCATTGGCAGGTGAATGAATAAATTGTTAAGGCCTTGAATACTCAGTTGAAAAAAGAAATGTAAAATTAAAAGAAGGTAGTCACAGAATAATATAATCTTGATTCCATTTACTGAAGTCAAAACAAAATAATACAGTGGTTGTCAATCTCTGAGGTAGAGACGGATTACTTTAAGACCTGTTAAAGTTGCACTTCTATATGTGTGTGTGAGAGGGGTGTGTGTGCTGTTCCCCCTTCCCTTGTATTTTTGGAGACAGGGTATGATTTAGTTCAGACTGGCCTCAAAATTCGTTGTATAGTCAAGGGTGGCCTTGATCTTCCTACCTCTACTTTCCAAGTGCTAGGATTGCAGGTATGTGTCCATATGCCTTACTGTCTTGTGTGTGATAAAAATATAGTGTATATGGTGTATGATAAAAATATAGTGTATATGGTGATGTAGATGTTGTGTTGTCTCAATTCTATAACTGCTTAGCCTAAGTACTGGGTTTGTGTGTGTGTTTAATTATGTATGTGGATGTATGAACAAGTACTGGTGTCCATAAATGTCAGAGCTGTCTGATCCCCTTTGAGCTAGAGTTAGATAGAGGTGGTTGCAAATGTGATGTCCCCCATTCCCCCCAAGTTGCAGTTTCTGTGTGGTTTTGAGACAGGACTATAGTGTGGCACAGGCTGTTGCTATTCTGGCAGTCCACAGGACGAGGCTTGCCTTCTCCTTGTGTCAGTCCTGCCTCTTCCTCTAGAGCGCTGGATTACAGTCACGTGGTACCATGCCCAGCCAGTCTAGTTTCTGTGGTAAGACAGTTAGTGCTTTGGATAGCCTAATATCTCAGAATAACCCAGACGACTGATTTGTAATAGTCACTGACAGGTAATCAAGTGGAGAAAAGATAACAGACTGGTTCTGTAACCACTGGATATGTTATTTTTGGAAAAGAAAAGTTCTGAGTGTGGCGATGCACTTGTAATCCTTTCACTTTAAAAGAAAGGACCACAAGGTTTAGGCCTTGTCTGCTATACACGGTGAGTTCCGGGTTGACCAAAAAAGGCAGTTCTTGAACTGTACTTGGCATACAATTTAGGCTCACACAGCAGCTGCCCTTAGTATATTAGCACATGAATTATGCAATGGATATTATTTTTAAGGTATATTTTACTTTCTGTTTATAAATGTTTTGCTTACATGAATATATGTGCACCACATGTGTGCTCCAGCCCCTGTGGAGTTACAGAATGTGTGAGCCATCATATAGGCACAGGGGTTCAAACCTCCGTCTTTTGCAAGAGCAACTGCTCATCTTATTTATTCAGCCCCCCATTTTATTCTGTTCTAACTTTTTTGTTGTTGTTGAAACAGTATGTTGCTATGTAGACCTTGAATTCACTATGTAGGATATGATGAAGAGGCCCTGATCTTCCTGCCTCAGCCTCCTAGGGATTATAGATTGTCATGGTATTGTGTGGCAGATCTTTCCGTTTGTTTGTTCAGTGATCAACCTGTGGGTCATGACCCTTTTGAGGCTGTATATCAGATATTTACATTTTGATTCATAATAGTAGCAAAATTAGTTATAAAGTAGCAATGAAGTGATTTTATGGTTGAGAGATGCCATATATGAGGAACTGTATTAAGGGCCACAGTCTTAGGAAGGTTGAGAACCATTGGTTTAGTTGAGTTTTGGAACCGTGTTTTTGTAGCCCATGCTAACCTGGAGCTCACTACTTTTTCAGACTGGCCTTGAACTCACAGCTTCTTCCTCACCCTTTCAGATGTTGAAATTATAGGAATATGATACTGTGACGGGCTCATTTTATTTTTTAAAAAATGTATATTTAGATCTAGAAATCTGAGGAGCAAAGTTTACTGTGCCTGGATACTTCACAGTTTGCATGAATCTTTGTTTGTTAGGTGTCTTAGTCACTGTTCTGTTATTGCTGTGAAGAGACACCATTGACCAAAGTCACTCTTACAAGAGAGCATTTAACTGGGGGCTTGCTTACAGTTTTAGAGGCTTACATTTTCAGATGGAGAGCATGGTGGCACACATGTCGCTGGAACAGTTGCTGACAGTTACGTCCTGATCCATAGGCAGACAGACAGACAGATGGACAGTCAGTCACTGGGACTGGCTTGGACTTTTGAAATATCAAGGCCTGTTCCCAGTGATATGCTTCTAACAAGGTCTTGACTTTCTAATTCTTTCAAATAGTGCCATTCCCTGGTGGCTAAGCATTTAAATATATGAACTTATAGGGGCTATTTTTATTAAAATCACCATATTAGATATACTGGGTCATGCTTTATTTTTGTAGGTTTCTAGTTCTACTTCCTAAGTATCTCTTCATTTTCTCTTGTATTGCATGCACAGGTAGGAAAGGAGAAAATGCTCAAAGTGAAGATTGTGAAGATTCATCCTTTGGAGAAAGTTGATGAAGAGGCTGCTGAGAAGAAATCTGACGGGACCTGTGATTCTCCATCAAGTGACAAGGAGAATTCCAGCCAAATGGCTCAGGACCACCAGAAGGAGACAGTAGTCAAAGAGGACGGAGGCAGGAGAGAGAGTATTAGTATGTATGACGCTAGCCCGCTCCCGAGTCGAGGCAGTGCTTATTTGTTACATAGAAATGTAGCATTCCGTAGCAGCCGCATGTCTACTTAGGCTTTTATATAGCCATGGTTTTAGTCATTATGATTCAAAAAGCCACTAACATACCCACAACCTGACTTAGGACTTAAAACTCCCTAAATAGTTGAGACCATTCTTAACCAGGATGGTAAAAAAAAATGGATTTCTGTTCATTTTCCTACTTTTTTTTTTTTGTTTGTTGTTGTTTTTTCTTTTGAGTCAGGGTCTGAATATGTAGACTAGGCTGACCTCATTTGGAGTGGTCCTCTTGTCTCTGTCTCCTGAATTCTGGGATTACAGGTATGCACCAAGATACACCTAGGACTCTTTCCTACTCTTTGTTCTTTTTGGTTGATTGGTTTGTGGTTTTTCCTTAATCAAGGTCTTACAATGTAGCCCTGGCTGGCATAGAACAGAGATCTGCCTGCCTCTGCTAACACACCCTGCCCTCTTGCCTTTACTCTTAAAGCAAAATCCAGGTAAACAAAGCGCATTCTAATCCCTCCCGATCCTCACAGTGCAAGCTAGTGTGGTGGCTTTCAGATACAGCTTCTCTGTTTGTCTCTTCTGACCTGACTTTCACATAGGAGCCACTAGATTTCTAGAACACTGTGTTAACCAAATATAATTTTTACAGATCTGGAGACTAAAATAATATTTTACAGTTAGAAGAACTGAGAGCTTTGCTTACTTGGAAAGCTTTTCTGATAGTGTGTCTTAGTTATTAGGGTTCCTATCGCTTCGATGAAAACATCATGACCGAAAAAGCAAGCTGGGGAGGAAAGGGTTTATTTGGCTCACACTTCCACATCACAGTCCATCATTGAAGGAGTCAGGACAGGAACTCAGACAGGGCAGGAACCTGGAGGCAGGAGCTGATGCAGAGGCCATGGAGGGCGCTGCTTACTGGCCTGCTCAGCCTGCTTTCGTACAGAACCTGGACTAGTATAGGAATGGCACCACCCACCATGGGCTGGGCCGTCCTCCCCCATCACTAATTGAGAAAATGCCTTACAACTGAAGCTCTTTGGGATGATTCTAGCTCAGTTGTCAGGCAAAACCAGCCAGTACAGAGTGTTACCACTTTCTAAGCCTTTGTTATTTAAACTTAAGACTCATTAAGGAAATTAACTGTCTTAAAAGTCTTTTGTCTCTAAATGAGCACACAGTATTTGGTATATATGATCTGTAACTGTTGGCTGATTGGATAATTTCACCTCACTATTTTAATTGCCACTTTTCCTGCCAGCCTTTCTTTTGTGTCCAGATGTTTTGGATCCACGCTGATTATTTTAGAAGTCCTTATAGTAGTCTGAAGGAAACTTCTGAGGCTTGGTCGTAGCGGGTCTTTTGGTTTTGTTATTTCAGCTGTGTTTTCTGCTTTGTTGGGATTGCATATCTGTCCCATTTCTAGGTTCTCTCTTTGAAACTGAATTTATATTTATTTGTAAGCTTATTCTATTTGTGTGTGAGTGTATGGCCTGTGTGTGTAGGTGCACAAAGGCCAAGAAAAGGGGTCAGATCCTCTGCATCCAGAGTTACAGGTGATTGTGAGTCATCCAGCTTGGGTGCTGGGAACTGAACTTGTGTCCTCTGGAGGAGAACAGCAAGGGCTCTTAACTGCTGAGCCTTCTCACCAGCCCCTAAAATGTGGAAATTCTGATTACCTGAGGTTGAAAATTGTTTCATGAGGAGCTGACTGAAGAGGATATCTTCCTACTCTTCTCCCTCTGGAGAATCAGTTGGTCAGTGGGATACCAGTGATCCCGAGACTGTTTGACGTCACTCCTGAGACATTGGTACCCACGAATCGGGATTTAGGTTCGACTTCCTTTTTAGTGTGTTTGCCTTAGTTAGGTTTTAATTACTGGGATCTAGTGATATTTCTAATGTGTAGATGATATTTCTAATGTGTGGATAGGCAGGTTGAATTAATGTTACAAAACACTGAATGTTTTCTCTAAACTTAAGATTTCTGTAGGAGTGTGATAAAATTCTAGTTTCCATAGTATTTTCTTGGTGGGGAGAAAGGGTTAATAATATATCAGGCAGAAACATGTTAGCTCTGTGTTTTTATTTTGGCTTGATATTTTATTTATTTATTTATTTTTTTAACACTAGCCTTGAATTTCTGGTCCTCCATTTGTACCTCCCAGCAGTTGGGATTACAGCTAGGTGTGCCACCACACCCAATGGTACTCCCCTATCCTGTTTATTCCGAGAGTCTTGAGAATATTTTCTTCTGTACAGACAAGCCAGTGGTTGACTCCTTTGTATTAATTATGATTTAACTTATCTGACTTTTTACTCTTTTGCTTGGGGACAGTAACTCAAATAGGCTAGCCTTAGGCTCACTATGTCTGAGGAAGATGTTCAACTCGTGATCTTTCTGCCTCTGCCTAGAGAATACTGGGTATTGTTATAAGCTTGTGTCGCTATTCTTGGCACTGTTTCTTTGTAGGCTGTTATGACAGCCTAGTACTGTATTTTGCTCTGTGACCCAGACTGGCCTTCCTCCGTTGAGTTCTGGGGTTACAGGTGTATCAAATGTATGCTTCCATGCCTACGTTAACTTCTGCCTTTTAATGACTCAGAGTTTTCTAATCAGGTTGCAGATGGCTTCTTATTTGCCAGGTACAAAGAATTTTCTTAAACACTTGTTTACTTTTTGAATTTTTAGAGATTTCATGTGTGTCAGTTTTTGCTTGCGTATATGTCTGTGCACCACTTGCATGCCCACTGCCCTTTGAGGCTAGAAGGTGCCAGATTCCCTGCAGTTAGAGTTACAGGCGGTTGTGAGCTGCTGTGTGCTGGGAATCAGACCCAGGCCCTCTTGAAAAACATCCAGTTTCTTTTTTTGTTGTTGTTGATTTGCTTTGGGTTTTTTGTTTTGTTCTTAATCTTAAATTTACTTTATTTTCTGTGTATGGGTATTTTGCATGTATGTCTGTATACCACATGCATGCAGTGCCCATGCAGGCCACAAGAGGGCATTAGATTCCCCTGGAGTTGGAGTCAGGTGCTTGAGTCATCCTGTGAGTTCTAGGAGCCAACCCAGTTTGGTCACCTCTCCAGCCCTAATTGTTTTAATATTTTTTGTTTTAACAAAACAAAAAAGTTCTTGTTTAACTGGTGGTTATCCTGTTATAATTCACTTTCTTTTATTCGTGTCTTTATTTTATGTGTATAGGTGCCTACATGTATGTACACCATACGGATGCCTGGTACCACAGAGGTCATAAAAAGACATTAGGTCTTCTGGACTGCAGTACAGGCAGTTGTGAACCACCATGTGGGTGTTGGGAATCTAACCCAAGTCTAAGCCATTTTTCCAGCCCATAAGTTATATTCTTTTAAGGTGTTTTCATGCTCACCTTCTGGAATATTTTCTGTACTTTGAGAGTGTTCTTGTTTGTCAGCCTGTGTAGTGGGATTGTAGGCATTAGCTTCCCTGACTTCCTTCATAGACCAGCTCCTGGAGGTTACGACCACACCTCATCAACCAGTGCCTGGCATAAGTGAGGGACCAAATGAAGTTATTAGTTATGAGTAAATGAGTTGAATTAAAATAATTTATTATTATTATTATTTGCTAATTTCCTGTTGATTTAACTAGATGACAGAGCACGTAGGTCTCCGAGAAAACTTCCTACTTCGTTAAAAAAAGGAGAAAGGAAATGGGCTCCTCCAAAATTTCTGCCTCACAAATACGATGTGAAGCTACAGAGTGAGGATAAGGTGGGTCAAACCGCTTCTGTGGTAGACCTTACGGACTTTTGTAGGGGCGGGTGGTTTTCATGGGGGAAAATATGCTAAGGAAAAGCGTACAGGAATGTCTTCACAGAAATGTAAAGTTACATGAGGAGTCGACTCTGAAACCACGTTTATCATTAATCTTAATAGATTTCAAGCTAGTCAGTACCCTTAACTACTGCTTTTTTACCTTTTTAAAAAAAAAAATCCCTCAATGAGTATTGAACTCAGGGTATTGCTATGCTAGGCAAATATTCTACAAGGACTTACATCCCCAGCCCTTTTTTTCTGAGATATAAGGTGTTTGGCTTTTACATTTTTAATTTTTCATGTGGAACTAAGGCTCTTTTGTATGTTGGAAAGTACAATCACTGAACTGTTTCCAGCTCTAGTTTTTTTATATCTTTCAATATATTCAGAGTCACGATGTATTTAAAGGCAGTTGGCGAGGGTTTATTTCCTAGCTCCTGGTAATTGGAATATGGAAGCAGGAGGATCAGGAGTTAAAGGTCATGTCACACAGTGAGCTTGAGGGTGACCTGGGCTACATGAGACCTTGTGGCAGAAAACAAGATTTAAACGTAAATAAAATATGTTGCCTTGATGAAGTCTAGATTTAAAAAATATTGGTATATTATTTTGGGTGTTTCTATACATACCTGAATGGGACTTTTAAGTTTATTGCACAGAGGACTAAGATGTTGAAAATCATAGATAACCCTTTCATACAAGAAGCAGCTTAGCCCCGTGAGGTTTAACCTTGCAAAAGGTCGTGACGAATAACCTAGGGATTGTTTATTTTGAAGTTCTGTCTCAGAATTTTGCCTTATCTTCTAACAAGAAGGAATTGTGATTCTTTCCCTTGTGTCTGTGTTTTGTTCTCGTTGTTTAGTGGCTTCGCTTCCCAGTGCTGACTTCTTTGTTACTTTTTCACCTAGATCATCAGCAATGTGCCTGCAGACAGCTTGATTCGGACAGAGAGACCCCCAAATAAGGAGATACTCCGATACTTCATCCGGCATAACGCCTTACGCGCTGGTACTGGGGAGAATGCGCCTTGGGTGGTAGAAGATGAATTGGTGAAGAAGTATTCCCTGCCCAGCAAGTTCAGTGACTTTTTACTTGACCCATATAAGGTAAGCTCACTATTATGTTGGACACCTAGGTGAAGCCTTACTAGATCATTTTCTTTTCTCTACTAACTCACAGTAGAATTAGATTCATATCAGGATTTGAACCTTTAACAGCAGATAATTCACTCAGGAACTGAAGTAGTGTGTGAAGGGATGACACTGGCTTGCTCCTGTGCTTGCTCAGCCTGCTTTCTTATACAGCTCCTAGCCACCTGCCCAGCCCATATGAACTGTGCCTTCTCACGTCAGTCGTTAGTCAAGAAAATGCGTTACAGGTTCACCTGTGAGCAGTCTCTAGAAGCATTTCCTCAATTGACATCCTCTCTCTGGATTACTCTAGTGAGTGTGGAGATGACAAACCCTAACTCGGATGTCAGAACCAAGCTAGGCACAGTGTCACATGCCTTAATCCTAGAACTTGGGACACACAGACCAGCAGATTCTCAGTTCCTGGATGGCCTGGTTTACATAGTTTTAGGACAAGGGCTATGAGAGACCCTGTTGGGGTATGGGGCTATGGAGGTGGAAGAAAAACTGATTTTCTATATAAGGCAAGATAATTTTGACAATCCTATAAAGCCTGGAATATAACTTATGGGACATGTTAATAGAAACCAAGCCTTTTCTTCTCGAGACTACATTTCCCCCTCCTGAGTTGTCCTTTTTGATCTTTAAATCATTTTTATGTAATTTATGGTGTATCTATTGGTCTTATTTTATAAGTGGGGAATCTGAGGTATAATCTAACTAGAACCAAATAACAGTGGGTGATTAACTGAGGATTTGGCTTAGGATTTCTTTTCTTTTTGTTTGTTTGCTTTTTTTCTCTCCCATCTTCCCTCTCTTGTCTCCTCCATTCCTCTTTCCCTCTCTGTGTGAGGTTCTGGGCTCAGTACCCAGGACTACAAAACAAAACAGAAAAATGCCTTCCCAGCTAACTTACTGGCCAAAAACATACAGCGGTTGAGATAAGCTATTAATTGCCCTCAAACTTGTGCTGTGTTGTCATCAGTGAGGAGAGAAGGAGAAAAGCATTGAGTTTGGTGGTAGACGACTTGTCTGCTGTGAGAGGCCCTGGATTCTATCCCGTGTGCAGCAAGGAGGAGACTGGAGCTCTGTGTGTGTGTGTGTGTGTGTGTGTGTGTGTGTGTGTGTGTGTGTGTGTGTGTGTGTGTGTTAGCACATGACTTCATCTAGTCTCTATAGCAAGTGCCAGAATAGCCAGGACTACATTTTTTCAAAGGAGAACAAAAAACAACCCACTGGAATAAGTATGGAGTATGTGAGTGAGGCTGAGAGATGGCTAAGTGATTAAGAGCACGCACTTCTTGTCTGGAGGGCCCAGATTCAGCACCTGTCATCACATCAGGCAGCTCACAACTGGCTGTGACTCCACTCCCACAAATTTGACACTTGTGGCCACTCTGCTCACCTGCACTGACAAAGCTCTCAGTTGGTCTGAGTGCTCAGACACGGTATTTTATTATTAAATTCAGCTTCAGATTGACTTGCTGCAGATTGTTTCCTCATTGTTAATCAACAAAGAAAAGTTTTCTTTGACTTAGAGTCCTGGTGGTGTTATGTTCTCTGTGATGGAATAATATTAGAATAATGTTAACTTTTTCTTTCGGCCTCTCATGTTGCTGTCACAAGTACTTAGCACTGAGAAAGGGCCCTTACCAAAATAATTTTTTCCTATTCCCCCCCCCCCCCCCGTATTAATCTTATAGAACTGTGCTGAGTGGGAAATAGAGGAGACCCTCAGCACATAAGTGGTTTTATACTTTTTCAGATTCCCCCCGAGTCCAGCCATGCCGGCTCCCATTTGGCTGTGACTACCCAGCATGCTCCATGCTGAGATGATCCAGCTACTGAAGGACTGCTCACGCCGGGAGCCGGCCTGTTGGGAGGGGGTTGGGTGAGTTCATTTCTTTCATTTTTCAGAAAAAAAAAATTTTTAATGTGATATGACTTGATGAAAATAGAGACTAGAGCTCTGGCCATTTAATGGTTCATATTATTTTTCAACACTGCTTCCAAGTGGAAGTAAAAGCACCTTATTGTAACTTTGAATTCTTTTAAATAGAAAGACAGTCATTAAGTTGGGCCTCCCAGTTCTAATGATGCCTATTAAAGGTATCTGTTTAAAATGTCAGAACAAAGCTGTCTTGATCAGCCTCCTATTTAAGCATGCACCTGAGCATCAGCAGGAGTGGTCTGTTTGTCCTGTTGTGCGGTTGGTTGTCTGGGCTGCTTGAGGAAGGGCCAGCTTGAGTGCATACACTTGTTTTCACTTGCTGCTGGGGTTGCAGGACAAGCTTGGCAGTACATTGCTCTCTGAAGCACTCACAGTGTTGTTGTCTGTGAGGGGAACCTTAAATAAGTTGTCTTTTTTTTTTTTTGCTTATTTCTCATTAACATTTGATATTTAGTCCTGGGAAACTACAAGTAGGGAATTCTACAGTGGGGAAAGGTATCCCAGGAGTCACAGCTAGTGTTTATGTTCTGTAAGATGGGGAACCTTCGTCCTGAGAAAGGGGTATTGGGAAACAGCACATTTAGTTTTAATCAGGAACTAGTAAGCAGCCAGCTAAAATCAGCTAAAAGTCCTGCAGTTTTCCTCCTCCTACGAGGCCGAATGGGGGCGTGCACCAGTATCTTGTTGCCTATAATTCTGAAAAGCCAGCTTGGGCTTTAATGTTGGGATTTGCTCATTTACTCAAAAGAAGAGTTTAATCATAGTCTGTTCTCTCAGGCTCTTTTGCTTTCGGTTTTGTTGTGGTTCTATGGGTTTGTTTCCTTGATTCTGTTCTTAATGTTTGAGCTGACCCTCCTCCTTTCCCTCCTGAGTGCTAGGATAACAGATGTGCGCCACCATGCCAGTTAGCCCTGTCCATTCAAAATGGTTCCTCAGGGATAGCTGCTTCCGGTGGTGGAAATTATCTAGTACTCTTTTTCCTGTTAGCTCAGATGAGTTTGACCGTTTAGTTTGTATTTTAACTGTCAGTTTACTGTTTTGACTTGTTTTGGGTTTTTTGTTTTGAGTCATGGTTTCATGTAGCCCAGGCTGCCCTTGCCCCTCCTGTTCCTGTCTTTCCAGTGCTGGGGTTATAGGCTTTGACATACCTGACTTATCATTATATTGTTTAAAATATTAAAATCAATTAAAATTTTATACATACTTTAAACAAATTCCTGTTGTGGCCAGTGAACTAGGTTCTAACCTAGTTTTGGTTGTTTTTGAAATTGGGTCTGACACTGTAGCCTCATCTGTTGGCCATGAGGAAATTCTCCCAGTTTTCCAAATGTTGGCATTTCACATGTGCCTTTTAGATTTAGTTTATTTTTTTTAAAGATTTATTTATTTTATTTATATGAACAGTTCTCTTCAGACACTTGAGAGGAGAGCATCCCATTACAGATGGTTGTGAGCCACCATGTGGTTGCTGGGATTTGAACTCAGGACCTCTGGAAGAGCAGTCAGTGCTCTTAACCGCTGAGCCATCTCTCCAGCCCTAGATTTAGTTTTTTTTTTTTTTTTTTGGTTCTTTTTTTCGGAGCTGGGGACCGAACCCAGGGCCTTGCACTTCCTAGGCAAGCGCTTTACCACTGAGCTAAATCCCCAACCGCTAGATTTAGTTTTGATACAGTGTCTCACACTGTAGTTCCGGCTGACCTCAGACTCCTACATGACACTCCTTCTGACCTGACAGTCTTTCTCCCTCAGCCTCTGGAGTTCTTGAATTACAGGTGTGAGCAAGCGTGCCAAGCGCCTCTTAACTAACTCTATGCGAGGGAAATGAGGCATGGAAGCTTGGGGTGCCAGAAGGTGTGAATGGAGCAGGAAGGGAGATGGACTGTGAGGGAATGGACTGTGAGAGGGCCAGCAGCGGATTATTGTAGTTTCTGTCCTGACGCGTTTATGATGAACATGAACAACCTGGGCAGAATGGACTGGGCTTTTCCAAGTAAATACAGAATATGAAGTTGTTCGTTTGTGTGAAATGGTTTGTAATGACTGCCTAGAATTAAATTTAAGTGAGGAACAGTGGAAACCAGTCATGGTGGTCTATGCCCATCTACTCTGTACGCTTGGAGCATGGCTTGTTCAGAGTCTTGAGACTGTCTTGGGCATATCTTGTTTATTTGGAAGGGATTTGTCAGCATGTTTCAGACAGAGCTCACTGGATATCCCTGGATATCCTGAAACTTAGAGACTCTCATGCCTCTGTATCTTGAGTGCTGGGATCATAGGTATGAGTTACTGTGCCTGGCTCTGATGCCTCACCTCTTCAAAAAGTACAAACAGGTTAGGATTTTGAAAATGTAATAAAATTAATGGATTTAAAGTTTTATGAGATACTCTGGGTGGTGGTGGCACACACCTTTAATCCTAATACTTTGGAGTCACAGGCAGGAAGATCTCTGTGAGTTCCAGACCAGCCTGGTCTGCAGAGGTAGATCCAGGATAGCCAGGACTACAAGGGAAACCCTGTCTCGGAAAATAAAAGAAAAAAGGCTTGTGAGATTGCAACATTGTAGACTAGAGTGGCTGAGAGAATGAAGGGGTGGGGGAAGCATTCAAACTATACAGTCAGGATTGGCAGTGTAGCTCAGTAAGGAAAGGTACTTGTGTTTAAGTCTGAGCATCTGGTCAAATCCCCCTGATCGACATGATGGGAAGGGAGAACCAACTCCCTTCATGTTTTCCCCTGCCCTCCACATGCCTACCTTGGCCTGCGCATAGCACCACCCAGCACACATATACTCAACCTACGTAAGATAAACAGTGGACAGTGTTAAAAGAATTTTAAAGAACTGTATAAAATAAGTGAGAATTTATAGTGCTTGTAGTTAATATATTCATAGAAATGAGTTTTTTCATTGTGGGAGAGAACAAAGAAGAATTTGAGAAACCAAGAGCCAAGGCCAGGAGGGTTCTATATCTGAACAGTATTATTACCACTCCACATAATTGTGTTTTCACAGGAATGTATGCCTCTGGGTTGAAACTAGGTATTTGTATAGTATATTCTACTTACAGCAGAAATTATTGAAGCTGACTTAAAATTAAAGGTTGAAAATCTAACTTATTTCAAGAACAGGGCTATACCCTCTCGATGCCCCACCCCTGTTTTCAGGGACAGGATACAGGGTTTTCATGTTCGGCAAGTGTTGTACATAGAGTCAGCTGGAGGGAGGGTTCTAGGAAGGTGCTCTACAGCTGAGCTGCACCCTCAGGTTGAGAGTGATACTTCTTGAAATCTTGAGATGCTTCTGATTTTAGATCAGTTACTTCCTAATCGGACCCATGGATAGACTTTGAAAACTGTATGCATGGTTTTTATATGTTGTTGCTGGAGAAAGTGTTCATAGAGTTCATTAAAATACGTTGAGAACCACTAAGCATATGGGAACATGAAGCTAGCCATGCACCAAAGCATCTAGCATTCAGAGGACGGTAGACTGGTTACAGTGCTGGAAGTAGAACCCAGGTCCTCACATATAGAGAAGCGTCCTATCACTGAGCTGTACAGCTCCACAGTGCACATTTTGGGGGTTGGGGGACATTGAGACAGTCAGTGAGTGAGTCAGGATGTCCCCAGTCTTGGTATGTAACAAAGACAGACTTTAAATTTCTGATCTTCTTGCTTTACCTCCTGAGTTTGGGGATCACTGGTACCTCCTCCACCACATCGGCCAAGTGTAAGCTTTGCTCTCAGACAGGTCTTCCCATGTTGTGAAGCTGGATGTGTGGCTTTACAGGGCTTAGATAGTGCTTGCTGCACATAGTTTTTAAAAGTAATTTTGCTCCTGTTCTTAAATTTTAGTATATGACTCTCAATCCCTCTACCAAGAGGAAGAATACTGGATCTCCAGACAGGAAGCCCTCAAAGAAACCTAAGAGAGACAATTCTTCTCTGAGTTCCCCACTAAACCCTAAGCTGTGGTGTCATGTGCACTTGGAGAAGTCGTTAAATGGCCCGCCACTCAAAGTAAAGAACTCAAAGAATTCCAAGTCTCCAGAAGAACATTTGGAAGAGGTGATGAAAATTATGTCCCCCAACAAGCTACACAGCTTCCACATACCTAAGAAAGGCCCGTCCACCAAGAAGCCGGGGAAGCACAGCGACAAACCTCTGAAGGCCAAGGGCAGGGGCAAAGGCATCCTGAACGGACAGAAGTCCACAGGCAACTCCAAGTCGCCCAGCAAGTGTGTGAAGACGCCTAAGACCAAAATGAAGCAGATGACTTTGTTGGATATGGCCAAAGGGACTCAGAAGATGACTCGCACCCCGAGGAGTTCTGGGGGTGTGCCAAGGTCTTCTGGCAAACCCCATAAACACCTACCACCTGCAGCCCTGCATCTGATTGCCTATTACAAAGAAAATAAAGACAAAGAGGACAAGAAGAGCGCCCTGTCCTGTGTAATCTCCAAAACCGCACGGCTTCTCTCCAGTGAAGACAGAGCCCGTCTTCCAGAGGAGCTCCGGGCTCTTGTCCAGAAACGCTATGAGCTCCTGGAACATAAAAAGAGGTGGGCCTCTATGTCTGAAGAGCAACGGAAAGAATATTTGAAAAAGAAACGACAGGAGCTAAAGGAGAGGTTGCGGGAAAAAGCCAAAGAACGGAGAGAGAAAGAAATGCTGGAGAGGTTAGAAAAGCAGAAGCGATATGAGGACCAGGAGTTAGGTGGCAGAAACCTCCCGACATTCAGGCTGGTAGATACCCCTGAGGGGCTGCCCAACACCCTTTTTGGGGATGTGGCCCTGGTAGTGGAGTTCCTGAGCTGTTACTCCGGGTTGCTCTTGCCTGATGCTCAGTACCCTATCACTGCCGTGTCCCTAATGGAAGCCTTGAGTGCAGATAAAGGTGGTTTTCTGTACTTGAACAGAGTGCTGGTCATCCTGCTGCAGACCTTACTGCAGGATGAAATTGCAGAAGACTATGGAGAACTGGGCATGAAGCTGTCGGAAATCCCCCTCACCCTGCACTCTGTCTCAGAGCTGGTCCGGCTCTGCTTGCGCAGGTGTGACGTCCAGGAAGACAGCGAGGGCTCAGACACAGATGACAATAAAGATTCAACACCATTTGAGGACAACGAGGTACAAGACGAGTTCCTAGAGAAGTTGGAGACATCAGAATTCTTTGAGCTGACCTCAGAGGAGAAGCTACGGATATTGACAGCTCTGTGCCACCGGATCCTCATGACGTACTCTGTGCAAGACCACATGGAGACCAGACAGCAGATGTCTGCAGAGTTGTGGAAGGAGCGGCTTGCCGTGCTGAAGGAGGAGAATGATAAGAAGAGAGCAGAGAAACAAAAGCGCAAGGAGATGGAAGCCAGAAATAAGGAAAATGGCAAAGAGGAGAACGTGCTAGGCAAAGTGGACAGGAAGAAGGAAATTGTGAAGATTGAAAACCAAGTGGAAGTGGAAGCAGATGACATGATTAGCGCTGTCAAGAGCAGAAGGCTGCTTAGCATGCAAGCTAAGAGGAAGCGGGAAATCCAGGAGAGAGAAACAAAAGGTAAACTTTGTCCTGAGAGCTTCAGGAAAGCCCTTTCGTGGGTAGAAGAACAGAAAGTACTAGTAATGGTAGGGTATCTGTCGTAAACTAGCACTCACTAAGATAGTTTTGTTTTCTCAGTTTTGAGATAAGGTCTTAATTAGCTCAGCCTTTCCTGAAACTTAATTTTTAGCTAAGCCTGACCTTACACTCACTCTCCTGCTTCAACCTACAGAATGCTAGGATTACAGGCATGAGGCCACCATGCTCGCTCACCAGCTTTGTGTGCTTTGGATACTGTGTGTGTGTGTGTGTGTGTGTGTGTGTGTGTGTGTGTGTGTGTGTGTGTGTGTGTGTGTCTGTGCGCGTGTGTGCATGCAATTCACAACTATTTCCAAAGGATCCAGCCTCCCCTTCTTTCCTCCACAATCATGCAGGTGGTGAATGGACATATACAGGCAAAACACGCAGTCATAATTATTAAATGAATAAGTAATTGAGGGACCTGCAGACTGTAGTAAGCCATGGAATAATAACCACATATAGACAGCGGTTGCGATTTTTGTGGCTGCCTGCATGCACTTAGACTTGTCTCTTTTTGTTACTGTTTTTGTTTTCTTTGTTTGTTTCTTTGTTTTGAGACAGTCCCACACTGTAGCCCAGGTTGGCCTTGAATTTAAGGAAATTTCTCTGCCCTGGAATTGAATGTGTGCACCAGAGCATTTTCTGAGAGGTTCATCTGTGTTATAGCATGTAAAACAGTATGTTGGAAGAAATCAAGACATAAAAGACAGACTTATATTTCCACCATCCCAGAAGAAACCTCGAAAGTTGTTCTTAGCCTCTGAAAACTACCGATTTCTCTGGATTCATATGCTCTGTGCATTTCATTTAAATAGATTCCCATTGGGCCAGTAAAAGAACTCAGTGTCAGTTGCTGTCACATCTAGCAACTTGCGATTGCTCCTGGGACCCACAGAGCAGAAAGTGAGAACTGACTTCCACAATTTATTCTCTGACCTTTACACACACAGGATAATTAAATGTAATATATATATGCATTATATATTAAATAGTATCACATCAGGCTGGAGAGGTGGTTCAATGATTAAGAGAGCATTACTGCTCTTTGAGAAGATATGACTTCTGTTTCTGGCAAAATAACTTATAACTACCTGCAATTCCAGCTCCA
This sequence comes from Rattus norvegicus, assembly GCF_021556685.1. NCBI lineage: Eukaryota > Metazoa > Chordata > Mammalia > Rodentia > Muridae > Rattus > Rattus norvegicus. The sequence continues at coordinate 28,463,793 of NC_141545.1, read as the reverse complement.
GGGGATCTAACACCATCTTCTGGCCTCCTCGGACAACTGCATTCTCATGTACATGCCTTCACACAGACACATGCATGCACATAATTTAAAGTAATAAAAACCATATAATCTACTTTAATGTTGTATTTCTTTCATTTGAATGGATTCAAGAATCACAGATGTTATTTGTTGACTGCTCACCAGTCAGTGGACAGTTAGGTCACTTGCATTATTTGGTTGTTACTAGTATGCCTCTGTGAGCATCTCTGTAAAGGATTTGTCTCCACATAGTGCCTTTGGGGTATGCCTAGGAAAGTACTTACTGAGTCCTGTAGCTATGCTTAACCGTTTGAGGAGTTCCCCAGCCATTTACAAAGTGACTGTATAGTTTTACATCCCTGTCGCCAGAATGAGGGTTCTGATTTTTTTTCCACGTTTTCACCAGATCTGTCTTTAACACTTACTCCCTTTAATGTTTACTTTTGTACTTATCTCTTCTGTAACTGCTGTAATTACATAGCTAATCCATCTAGAGAACTTTATTAAAGGCCATAGATTTTATACTTCATTTTATTTTTGTGGTTTCAGGGCTCAAACTGAGAGTTTTGGATGTGCTAGGCAAGCACTGTACTACTGTGGTTATTTTTGTTTAATTTTTTTTGTTTTCTGAGACAGGGTTTTCTCTTTGTAGCCCTGGATGTCCTGTAATAAACTCTGTAGATGAGGCTGGCCTTGAACTCAGAACTCAAATATCTGCCCGTCTCTGCCTAGAGTGCTGTGAATAAAGGCATATGCCACCACTGCCTGGCTGTTGTTTTGTTTTGTCGAGGTTGTCTCTCACTTCCTGGAACTCCGCTCTATGTACTCCTGGCTGACCTCGATCGAACTCAGAGACCTTCCTGGCTCTGCCTCCCAAATGCTGGGATTAAATGTGTGTATTATCAAACCCAGCTTTATTTATTTAGATAGATAAATAGGTAAGATTTTTACCTTATTTTTAAGAGATCCTGTTGACAAATGTATTTTTTAACATTCTAACTATATTGTATGTATGATCATAGAGACAATTTTGTGACATTGTAAATAGCAGCCTTTTGTTTATTATAGTAGTAGGATTTGACAGACAAAAACTTAAATACTGGATTCATAGATTGTTTTTATTGAGCAACATTCCACATAATAACAAGGTTGGAGACCAGCTTGGGCTACACGAGACTCAACTCCATAATTTTTTCCCATCAGTGAAGTAATAACATTAATTTTTAACTTGTATTTGTTTATAATTGCTTTATCCTTATGTATGTATGCGCACCGTGTGCCTGTCTAGGGTCACTTCCCTTAGAACCCAAGTTACAGGTGGTCGTGAGCTGCACACGAGTGAGCTGAGGTGAACCAAGTGCTCCCAGCCTCTGATCGTTTCTCCAGCCCCCAAGCAGTAACTATTAAAAACAAAGTCATGTGGTGATGGTGGGTGCCTTCAAACCAGGGAGGGAAACAAGGACAGGCAGACAGATGGCTGTGAATTCTAGGCCAGCATGGTCTAAATAGTGAGTTCAAGGACAGCCAGAACTACACAAAGAAACCCTGTCTCGAGGGATCTGAGTGCCCAGTGGTACCACATTTAATCTCCACACTCCAGAAAGTCCATGAGTTCAGGCCAGCCAAGGATATAGAGTGAGATCCTGTCTGAAGAAAGAAATGCTCTCCGATGAGCCTCGTGTTAGTACACGGGTGTCTGGAGTTTGGCTTTGGATGCTAGGCAACTCTGCCACTGAGCCTCACCCGTACTTCTGTTGTAATTACTGCTGCTCTTTCCCTGTCCTGATTTTTTTTTCTCCTGTCACATTAAGGAGCCCAGTGTGGTGGCCTAAACCTTTAGTCACAGCACTTAGGAACAGAGGCAGGCAGACCTCTAAGTTGAAGGCCAGCCGGGTCTGCATAGTAAGTTTAAGGCTGAATGGAGCTATATATGAGAACCTGTACATACACACATACATACTTAGAGAAGTTGTCGCAGGTTCTGCACAGGCTTTCTGTGTGTGTGGCCCTGGGTGTCCTAGAACTCTGTAGTCCAGGCTGGCTTTGAATGCACAGAGATCCTCCTGCCTCCCCAGTGCTGGGATTAAAGATATGCACCACCCCTCACTCCCATCTGCACCCTCTGTCTTGACTGAAATAATTTCTTTTTAATTCATCAGGGATCCTGTGGCAGTGAGGGTGAGACATCCTAAGGAATATGGGGAGGATCATAGATGATCATGTCCTACCTTACATGGAAAAGGAAGAGAGACTGGTCCGGCAAGCACGTGCTTCATACAGACACTTGTTTTTAATCTTCACAGTGAGATTGGAACGGGAAGCTGAAGAGGAGCGAGTGCGGAAGCACAAGGCTGCGGCAGAGAAGGCTTTCCAGGAAGGGATTGCCAAGGCAAAGCTCGTCCTGCGCAGGACACCTATTGGGACAGACCGCAACCACAACCGGTACGTCACTCAGCTGAGTTTCTGTGTCTTCGGAGTGGTCCTAGTTGTTACTGGTTGGGAAGCTAGCTGAGGTGTTCTGTTCAGTTTCTCAGTTCTGTTTGTAGCCATGATTGCGTGCGGTTCAATCATTGACTATTACTGGTGTCAGATGCTAGGGTTGAAGTTAGATAAGGCAATTTCCCAGGCTTATTGGTAGCTTATATCAGAGCTCTTGCATAAACCATGGGTTCTATTCCCATGATTAAGAAAAAAGTCTCCTCTTGTCCTTAAGGCTACCATCAATAGGAAATTTAAATAGCACAGACAGATGAACTGTAATCCAAATAGTTATTTTTAAGTGGTTCGGTATTTTAGGAGAGATGGTTCCGTGATTAAGACTACTTACTGTTACTGGGTTTGGGTCCCACCCACATGGTGACTTATAACCATTTGTAACTCTAGCTCCAGGGGTTCTAATACCCTCTCTGAACTCAGTGGGGCCCCAGTCATGTCTATACATACATACATACATACATACATACATACATACATACATACATACACACACACACACAATACAAAACACTAAAAATAATTTTTCAGGTAAGTTATTTTAAATTTATTCATTGTGTGGAACCTAGTGAAACAGAATAGGTACTACAGAAATGACACAGACATTAGATGAGTTCCAGATGCCAAGATGTCTTTGTTGCCCTGACTTTCCTTACAGATTGTGAGGAAGGGACTGTCAACTGTGACCAGTTTCCTGCTTCTCAGGTTGCTGTCCAGCAGTAAAGCGACCCAGCCTTCTCCCTGTCCACTGTCTCATTTATCATGGCTGTCACTAATTAATCCCTTGTTGTGCTTTGTAGATACTGGCTCTTCTCAAACGAGGTCCCAGGGTTATTCATTGAGAAGGGCTGGGTCCATAACAGCATTGACTACCGGTTTAAGCATCACCGCAAAGACCACAACAATCTACCTGATGATGATTACTGTCCCCGCAGTAAGTGTATCTGCTGCGGAGCTGCTGACGTCAAGCAGCGCTTCTCAGCCAGGGCTGCAGGGGCGGGGTGGGGGTGGGAAGACCCTTTCACAGGAGTTGATAGTCAGGTGGTATGGTTGGGGTCATGCGCCATGAGGAACTGTGTTAAAAAGTTGCAGCACTGGGAAGGCTGAGAACCGCTGCCCTGAGTATGGTGTCAGCCTGTCACAGGCGGGGGATGGTTTGTCCAGAGTGCCCTGAGTAAGTCAGAACTGTGGAGCAGCAGCACAGCACGAAGCACTATTTTCCTAAGTGAGTGTGTGGCTGCTGAGGAGCTGTGGCCACACCAGTGTGCTGCACATTGCTGTCACAGAAAAAGATTTAAGGACTGTTTCCTTTGAGTGTGTTTTGACCTTCTTCTTTTGTAAAGATGAAACATTTTTATTTGTTTGAAGCAGTGCCTTGCTATAGTTCAGGCTGGCCTAGAACTGTCAATCCTCCGGCCTCAGCCTCTTGAGTGCCAGGATTGCAGGTGCACACCTCTGCCCTGGCTTTGAGATATTTAAGGTAGAGACTGTTTGTGGTTTAACAGAGTTGGGTAGGATCCACACTGTGGACGGACTCTCTTGTGCCCCCTTTCCCAGCCATGTGTTTTCATTATTACCAGCCTAGCTTCTGAGTGAAGAGGAGCATGTAGAAAGGAGAGAACCTGGGAGCCCTGCTCCTAGCGTAATGAGGGAAGATGAAGAGCTAGCACGTGGGTAGTCGATTCTACAGAAAAAGCTTTCAGATTTTGTACCTTGGGAATGTCTGTAGAGGCGGCAAGCCTAAAATTGAAGCAGGAGACCAAGGAACGAGTTCTCTTCTTTCTCTGCTTTTTAAATTAATTCTGAAATATCTTGTATCATGCAAAGGAAATCTAGGTATGCTGGGGATTTGACTGCAAAAAAAACAGATAAGGTCCTGAGTGTCACTTCACTGCAAATCTAATAAGGAGGAAACAGTATCTTTTTTTTTTTTAATTTATTTATTCATGTTTGTGAGTGCACTGTCACTCTCTTCAGACACACCGGAAGAGGGCATTGGATCCCATTACAAAGTGTTGTGAGCCACCATGTGGTTGCTGGGAATTGAACTCAGGACCTCTGGAAGAGTAGTCTGTGCTCTTGGCCATTGAGCCATCTCTCCAGCCCAACAGTATCTTGTAATCTCAGCACTTAGGAACCTGGGGCAGGAGGTTGTGAATTTGAGGCCACCCTGGGCTTCATAGAGACCCTATAGGGTGGGTGCTGGGGTTGACTGAGACTGAGGCACAGTGGCACGTGTCTGTAGTTGTCGTTCCTTAGAAGGCTGAAGCAGAGTGATTGCTTTGAGCCTAGTTGTTGAACAGACAAAACAAGACAACCACCTACCACCTGTTTGGGAAGCTCATATAACCTGGGTTGGTTTTGAAGTCTCCCTCTCCTCTCCTTCTCCTCTCCTCCCCCGTCCCCGCCCCCAAGTATATGTGTTTTGTGTGTCCGTATGTCTGAACTGTGTGCATTGGTGCCAGTGAAAGTCAGTAGAGGCATCAGATTCTATGGAACTAGAGTTATAAATGTTAGCTGTCATAGGTTCTGGGATTTAAGCCCTGATCCTCTGGAAGAGCAGCCAGTGCTCTTAACTCCTGAGCCCTGGCTTTGGACTCTTTGATGTAGCCTAGGACTACCATGAACTTTTAATTCTCCTGCTTCTACCTCTTAAGTTTCTGGAATTGTAGGCATGCAACATCTTGCCTTTTTATTTTCTTCTTGAAATAGAAATAAATTTTTAAATTGGTAAACATGGATTTGATTTTAATTTTTAATGTTTGTGTCTTCTTTGCTTGTGTGTGTCTGTGCAGCACATGTGTACAGGCCTGGTGTCCTCAGAGGCCCAGGCAGTTGTGAGCCACCCTAAACAATAAAAACATAAATAGGTGATTTAGAAGAGTTATGAAGAGTCACTGATAACATTTTCTTATTGTTGGTTATGAGGTATCTAAATTGAAAAACTAAATGTAAGTGTACTTTTCTGGATAGATATAGTTTCTTCAGCCATGTGTGTATGTGTATATTCAAGAACAAAAGAAACTGTTTCAGATCAGATGCTAGGGTTAGTGAGGTGGTTTCTTTGTAGTTAGAAAGGGTCTTGTGGGCTTTAATAGGATATTTAGTACCACCTCTTCCTCTGGCCACTAGATGTCAGCAGGCATGTGCAAATGTCTCCAAACCCTGAACACGTCCAGTATGTACTGTCTGTCATTATACCTATAAAACAAAAGGTTGGGGACCATGTGAGACCCAACAAACGACTCATATGATATTAACATCCACTGCTTTAAAACATACGGTTTTCTTTTTAAGCAAACATACTTTCTCAAGGTTTGGAATTTAATTTTTTTATGTAATATAACTATAGTTTGTAATGCTCTTATTAAATGAAATACTTGTAAATCTGGGAATAGTTATTTATATATTTCTTAAATCTTATTAATTAAAATTCGACAGTTTAGTAATTATAAATGTATTCTGTGTTTAATAGGCAGCATCTGTATATTGTTAGGCTGGGCATGGAGTCTGCTTAGGTTTTCTGAACAAGGAGTTGGTTTTTAATGTATTAAATCTAACATTTGCATTTCTCTTAGGTAAGAAAGCAAACCTAGGCAAAAACGCAAGTGTGAGTGCACACCTTGGATCAGCTCTAGAAGCTGTGGAGACCACTGTGCCCAAGCAAGGGCAGAACCTATGGTAAGAGCCCCGGTTGGCTTGCTCACTGTCACTCCTTCCCAGTGTTGAGGGAGAGCTATTTAACACAGTGATGTCAAAGACATTTCATGTCGCACATGTTCTGCATGTCAAAGCCTACTGTTGGGTGAGGGGTAGCTCCACTGGGAGAGCCCTTGCCTGATGTAAGTGAGCTCTGCGCTGCATCTCCAGCAGCTCTCAAGCAGTTTGTGGGAGTGAGTGCATTCCTGGAACCCAGCACTTGGAGATGGAAGCCGGACATATCAAGTCCAGGACCAGCCTGGGCCACATAATACCCTGTCTCAAAGGAAAGAAGGCCCAAAACCTCACTGTTACAAAACCACATGTGATCTTTGGGTAACCAGCTATTTCTCTCAAAGTTCAGATTTGGTTTCCCTTGCTTGTTCTACTTTGGTTTCTGTTGCTGTGATAAACAGACACTGTGGCCTAAAGCACTTTGAGAGGAAAACGGTCATTTTAGCTTATAGGTTCCCATCCATCCTCCAGGGGAGCCGGGGTAGGAAGGAGTTCATGGCAGGGGTCACCGAGGGATGCTGCTTCCTGGCTTGCTCCCAGGCTCACTCTCAGCTTGTCTTCTTTCCTTTACTTAGGCATGGTACTTCCTGCCCACAGTGTGAAAGCAATCAAGAAATGCCCACAGGCCTGTCTGATGAAAGCAGTTCCCCAAATTGAGGGCGCCTCTTAATAATAGTTGTATCCAATTGACAACCGAGATTAGCCATCAGACCTCTTTATAATATAATCTGGTATATTACGTGCTGGATTTACCCCCAATTCTTGAGACACATAGTATTACACTGTAGCTCAGGTTAGCCTGGAACTCACTGTGTAGCTCAGGCTGGCTTTGAGCTCACGCTAATCTTCCTGCTTTAGCTTCCCAATGTACTAGGATTACAGGCGTGCACCATACGTCTGCTGTGTAATGCATCTTATGTAGCACTGCCAAATGCTTCTGAATCAATTTGGGAATATGAAGACTTTTGAATTTGTTGATTATACTTTATAAAGTATGTCTAAAATAAAATTAAGGTAAATGTAATTATTAAGTAAATTTTACCCATGGAAAAAGATTAAAAATGACTTTTGGTTCCTGGGTATGTACAATTCTGCTTTTAGGCAAAGAGCTAGATTTTGTGAGGTCTTTACTACCTTTGATTATATAAAATATGTTTGGTGCAGTCACTTAGCTGTTTTTGTTTAAGGTATAATTTACTTTTTGACGTTGTTAGGACAGGTGTTCTGTTGTCTTTATACAGTCTATCATGAGCCATGTGATTGGCACACACACACTGTTAGTCCCAGAATAGAGGCTGAGGCAGGTGGATCTCTTGAGTTCAAGGACAGCCAGGGCTACACAGAGAGAAACCTTGTCTCAGAAAAAACAAACATGTTACTGTATAGTAGCAGAAGCCCTTCACTCTTCCATAACTTACAGTAAAGTTAATATCAGGTGTTCTAATGGAAAACATTAGACGGAAAACAGTTTGGAATTCTGCATTTCTCACTCACTGTCAGCCTGAGACTTCGTACACTGTTGGGTTTTCGTTGTATTTCCAACTTTAAGGTTTGTTTCTCCTCTTCAGGTTTCTGTGTGACAGTCAGAAGGAACTGGATGAGTTGCTCAATTGCCTGCATCCTCAGGGAATAAGGGAGAGTCAGCTGAAAGAGAGACTGGAGAAACGGTAAGTGCTTCTCAATGTCAGTGTCAGTGTGTGAGTCACGGTGTGCTTTTGAAGTAGGGTCTCTGTAGGTCAGTCTGGCCTCAAACTCACAAGAGATCTGCCTGCCTCTGCCTCCTAAGTGCTGGGATTAAAGAGTGCACCATGATACTCAGCAACAAGATGGGTTTGGTTTGGGCTTGTTGGCATGCTTGATTTCTGTGTGTGTGTTCTTTGATTTTTTTTTTTTTTTTTTTTTTTTGGTTCTTTTTTTTTTTCGGAGCTGGGGACTGTTCTTTGATTTTTAATTCAGTAATATTATGTGTATGAGTGTGTTGTCTGTATGTATGTCTGTTCAATGTGTGTTTAGTGCTCTAGAAGGCCAGAAGAGCTGTGGGTATTCCTAGGATTGGAGCTGTAGATTGAAAGCCATTGTGTAGGTGCTTAAGCAATCAAAACCTCGGTCCTCGGGCTGGAGAGATGGCTCAGTGATTAAGAGCACTGACTGCTCTTCCAGAGGTCCTGAGTTCAATTCCCAGCAACCACATGGTGGCTCACAACCATCTGTAATGAGATCCTGTGCCCTCTTCTGGTCTGCAGTCACATATGCAGGCAGAATGCTGTACATAAAAAATAAATAAATAAATAAATAAATAAATAAATACATAAATAAATACATAAATAAATACATAAAAACAAAAAAACCCTCGGTCCTCTGAAAGAGCATCCAGTGCTCTTAACAGCTAAGTCGTCTCTCCAGCCTCAACCTGCATGCCTATTTGAAACAGGGTCTCCTTTCTGTATAGCACAAGATGACCTTCACCTTCTTACTCTCCTGCCTCTACCCTCTGTGTGCTGTGCAAGTCTCAAGGAGCTCTTGCCTAGAGCTGTGTACAGTCATACCTGACTTTTTGTTGATAATCTATTAACGTTACAAGATAAGTCTGTAACCTGTGATGTTCACATAGTTTGTAATCTTTTTGAGCATCATGTTTATTTGGGAAAATACACTTTTAGGGTGGTATATATGATCCACGGGTAGCATCCTTGCTCTTTGACTAATGTGTGGCCTGAACCAAGCTGTGAGCCACTGTAGTTAAGCAGTGTTGCAAAAATGCATTCCTACCTGAATTAGTGTTCAAAACTGATCCGTCATCATTCATGGTAGACCAAAGATGGATGCCGTAACTGTCTACTGTAGAGAGACAGTGTGACGTCAGCTAGCACACCATTTACTCACTTACAAAGGGATGACAACTGGAGAGACGGCCACACACAGCACATGCAGACAAAAAACCTCATAAACATTTTTTTTAAAAAAATTGTGAAGCCCTGGTTTGTGCTGCCACATGGGGTAAGTATCAAAACATTTGCTAATAAGCAAAGGAAGCCAGATATGAAAAGCCATGTATTGTATGATTCTGTATATGTGATGGGTCAGTATCCAATATAGAATAACACAGGAACAGAACCGGTTACTGGCTGCTGGGGGATGTAGAGAGCGTTTGCAAAAGTTTCTTTAGGGGCCCAGAGAGGTAGCTGAGTGATTAAGAGCACTGACTGCTCTTCCAAAGGTTCTGAGTTCAATTCCCAGTAACTATGTGGGGGCTCACAAGCATCTGTAATGGATCTGATGCCCTGTTCTGGTGTGTCTGAAGACAGCTACAGTGTACTTATATACATAAAATAAATAGTTTTAAAGAAGTTTCTATAATTTCCCCCTTTCTCAATCTCAACTCCTGTAGGTACCAAGAAATTACACACTCCATTCATCTGGCTCGGAAGCCAAATTTGGGTCTAAAATCTTGTGACGGCAACCAGGAGCTCTTAAACTTCCTGAGGAGTGATCTCATCGAAGTGGCGACGAGGCTGCAGAAAGGAGGACTTGGCTACATGGAGGGAACATCCGAGTTTGAAGCCCGGGTAAGAGTGCAAGAAACCCCCTTGGGGAGCTGGGTTGCGTTCTGGTTAGGTTTGCTTTGGATGATACATGTGGAACCAAAATGTGTACATAAAGCTCTCTCGGTCATGGCTTTCGTTTGCTAAGTATTTATCAGGAAGTGGGCCAAAGCTAGTTCTTTCTCTTGCTGACATTGGATTGTTTTTCTTTCTGGCCTGATTTTTTTTTTTCTCTTCAGGCAAGGTTTACTACATGGACCTTACAAAACTCATATGTGAGATCAAGCTAGCCTCACACACAAGTGATCTCTTGATTCTGCTTCCCTAGTGCAAGGAATAAAGGTGTACACCACCACACTTCTTTAAAAATTGGCATTCCTTATGTGACTGTCAAGATTGTAGTGCACAACGTTTAAAGCACAGTTTTGTGACCTGAAGGGCTGGCTCCATGACGAAGAGCACACAGCGCTCTGTGAAGCACCCAGCTGTACCTCCAGCACCAGACACGTTGGGGCACTGCACTCATGCACGCATATTCAGGCAGGCACATATGTGTGATGAGAAGTAAAATACATCTTTATTAAAAGTGTACGTCAAACATGGTTTTATAGCATGAGCTTGATCCCAGCACTGGGAAGGCAGAGTTAAGTGGGTCTTTATGATTTGGAGGCCATCCTGGTCTATATAGTGAGTTCCAAGCCAGCCAGTGTTGCCTAGTGAGACCCTGTATCAAAAATTGTTTTTAATTTTTTTTTCCTTTTCTTTTGAGACAAAGTATCACTGTGTAGCTTTGGCTGGTCAGGGACTCTGCTATGTTGAGCAGCCTTGCTCCACCTCAGGCCTACCTGCTTCTCAAGCACCGGAAGTAAAGACTTGGGCCACCACTCCCAGCTCCAGTTTATTTTTTTTTTTAAGATTTATTAATTTATTATGTATAAGTACACTGTAGCTGTCTTCTGACACACCAGAAGAGGACATCGGACCTCTTTACAGATGGTTGTGAGCCACCATGTGGTTGCTGGGAATTGAACTCAGGACCTCTGGGAGAGCAGTCAGTGCTCTTAACCGCTGAGCCATCTCTCCAGCCCCTCCAGTTTATTTTTGGTGTGTGTGTGTGTGTGTGTGTGTGTGTGTGTGTGTGTGTGTGTGTGTGTGTGCGCGCGCGCACACACACACAGTTCTTGTCCTGGAAGCTGGAGGTGCTGGATCCCATGGAGTTGGGTTAACTGGTGATTTTGAGTCTTCTGACGTGGGTGCTGGGAACTGAACTCTGGGTCTCTACAAGAGCTGTGCACACTCTTTAACTGCTCAGCCATCTCTGCAGCTTCACAAAGAATGTGCAAAGAAAGATAAGGATTTGGTGCCTGTCTCAACAGCCATAAAATTAACAAAGGTTTAGTGGAGGTGGGAAATGTAAAGCTTAGTGCTTGAGCCCAGCCAGGAAGTGGAGAGCTTGAGTCTTCTCAGATTGTCTTTGCTTTCTTGCCTGTGTTTTATTTCCGGTACTGGGGTTTAAAGGTATGGCCTCCCACATGCTTCACACAGCCTCTGTACCTCAACCCTCAAGTTTGTCCTGTACGCAGTAAGGAATAGTGAGTCCATACAGGAGCAGATGGAGTTTCAATCTTCTGGATCCTTTCTGGGGAAGTGCGAGTGTCAGGTGCTGGTAGATCCCAGTCTACCATGGAAGGCGCGCAGGACTCGCGGAACTGTTCTGGTACTTGGCTTGGGATGTTAGGAACTTACAGGCGGACTCTTTAATGGTCTCGTTCTCCTCTTGGTGTCAATTTAAAATCTTTCCCTAGGTCATCTCCTTAGAGAAACTGAAGGATTTTGGTGAATGCGTCATCGCCCTTCAAGCCAGTGTCATAAAGAAATTTCTGCAAGGTTTCATGGCTCCCAAACAGAAGAAACGGAAACTCCAAAGTGAAGACTCCACGAAGTCCGAGGAAGTAGATGAAGAGAAGAAAATGGTAGAGGAAGCAAAGGTATTGCTGAGTCTAAGCACCGGGTTCTTGCTTTAGGGGACTTGTGTGAATGTAAGACGGAGAAGCAGAGAGCCGCCCGCTGACAGTAGTAGCCTCAGCTGTTTGTAGGGACAGCTGGTGTTGGACATACAGCAGGGTAGAAAGTACCCTGAGCGTGCTGTCCTGTGGCAGGCACAGCGTCACATGACAAGCATGACAGTGAGCTGAGTCCCAGTTCTTCCTTAACAGTGTGGCCAGCTTCTGCTGCGGCTCCATGCTCCTGCCTCAGCTTTACCAGAGAGGATTGTGCTTGTGTCAGCCAGCCATTGCTAGCTCAGAAAAGATGGACTTACATGGGGTTTCCACGAGTTTTCCTTTCACACCATCTTTGAACTCAACCCCTCCTAGCAGGCAAGTCTCTGAGTTCAAGGCTGAGACGCCAGGGCTATATAGAATCTCTGCCTCAAAAGGAAAAAAATTAAAGTCATTGTGAGTCCAGGCCATTTGTGCTGGTGGATAGGAGTGGCCCTTGAGCTAACTTATGAGTGCCAGGGTGTCAGAGCTTCCCAGCAGTAGTAGTAGTGGGCGGGGGCTGGGTTCTGAAGGAACCTAAGTGCAGATTAAAATGAAGTCTGTCTCACTGTGAGATAAATCTATCTAGTTCTCTTTTATTTTTGTTTTAAGCCAGTGGTCTCACTGTGCTGGCCTGGAACTCTATGTAAACCAGCCTGGTCTTAAATTCAGAGTTCTACCTGCCTCTGGGATTAAAGGTGTGTGCTACCATGCCTGGCCTTTGTTTCCTTTCTTTGTTTTGTTTTGTTTAGATCCAGGGTCTTAACATAGGCTTGAACCCGAGTCCTTTTACTCAACATCTCCCAAGTGGTAACAGGCGTGCAGCACCACAGGCAGAGACTTTTCAGAAGTCACTCTCAGGCGCTGCAGAGATGGCGGGGCAGTTACAGCCTTGGCTGTTCTTCCAGAGAACCTGGGTTCGATTTCCAACGCTCATGTGGCAGCTCACAACTGTCTTAACTCCAGTTCTAGCTGGTCCAACAAGCCGTTACGTGTGCCTATGTGATTACAAGCAGAAATGCTTAGGATTAAGTCCCTCCTCTTCCTAAAACACCTCGAGAGTTTGTACACAGTTAAGTTTCTCCTTCCTTTTCTTAGACCACAGTGGTATATGATTCAGGGTGATCATCTGGGGTGAGAGGCTGATTTACTTCACAATGGGACTTCACACCTAATCAGTATTTTACTAGCACGACTGTAAGAACTCTTCCTGGGTTTCTTTTAGTGGCCTTTAGCACCCAGATAGTATTCTAGGTGATCTCTGAGACAGCTTCAGCCTCGGGCTCGCGTGCTGAAGTTAGAGACCTAGATTAAATTTGCCCCAGTTTTGGTTTTAGTCGTATGTGTGTTGCACATATTTCTGTGCTACAGCAAGTGGAGGTCAGAGGACAGCCTGAGGAGTCGGTTGTTTGATCACCTAGGTCTTACTGTCGGATGGAGTTTTTGTTTTTTTTTTTTTTTTTGGTTCTTTTTTTCGGAGCTGGGGACCGAACCCAGGGCCTTGCGCTTCCTAGGTAAGCGCTCTACCACTGAGCTAAATCCCCAGCCCCAAGATGGATGGAGTTTTGATTGTTGGGCTTGGTGGCAGGTGGCTTTGCCCTGTGAGCCATGGTGCCCTTTAACCCAGCTTTGTAGGGACTTTTATTGGAAAGTTCTTGGAAAAATGTTTCCTTGCTATTTACTTTTCCTGTGAGATTTTCTTCTTACTGAGGACCAACAGGTAATTAAGTCCCATTAAGGTCCCTTTGTGTACTAAACCCTGAGCTGAAATAAATGTAAGCCCTAGACTGAGTGCAAAAGTGGAGAGCTTCTTGGAAAAATCAGTTAGGTTGCTTGCTGAGTGGTTCTGCTCTATTCTGTTCTAGCAATATCCTGCCCAGCAGCTCCCACCAAAGGTCAGCTTTGCCACAGCTCAAAATTTTCCACTGTCCTCTGCTTTGAAAGTTTCCACTTAGCAAGGGCCAGGGTTTCCTTGGCCGGGACCAGGCTGCTACATGAGTTTATGTCAGTCTCTCTTCTGGGCTCCAGTTTCTTTGGTTCTGTGAGATCGTCTCGCCGGTCCTTTTTGTAGTAATACATGATCTAGGGTCTGCAGTTTTTAAAAAGTTAAAAAGTAGCATTTATTTTCACCTACGTTGATATGTGTGTGCCAGCTTGTCTATGTGCACCGTGTGTATACAGTGCTCTCAAAAACCAGAAGGCGGCATCAGCTCCCCTGGAACTAGAGTTGTAGGCAATTCTCAGCTGCCTGATGTGAGCGCTGGGACCCGAACCATGGTTCTCTACAAGAGCAGCAAGTACTCCCAACCGTAAGCCACCTCTTCAGTCCTGATCTATGTAAATATAACACCAATTTTCTTCCTCTAAATTGAGAAAGATAATGCGTACTTAGGAAAATCCTGGGAGAAATCCTGCTCTCTTTCTACCTCTTCACTCCTTCTCTGCCTTGGTCTCCTTTAACATCGGGTCTTAACCATGTGGTCCAGGCTTGCCTCAAATCTAATTTTGTCTCAGCCTGTTGAGTGTGGAATAACAGATGTGCGTCACTATGTCTGGCGTTTTTTTGTCTGTATTTGTTCTGACAACCCTGTTGTCTGCCACTTTTTCATTTTGTTTTGTTTTTATGAGACAAAGTTTTACTGTCTCCCAAGTGCTGAAATTACAGATCTGAATTGCTGTGGGAGCCTCTGAGCACCGCAGACAGCATAGAATGGTCTGAAGGAGGCAAGAAGGCATGTTGAACATGACATCAGGACTCTGACCCCGGGCAACTTATTTTAGGCATTTTTAAGTACAGTACACTTTGGTGAAAACTTCCCTGTGTACAGTAAAGCACACAGAAAGCTAAAGATGGGAGGTGATTACATCAAAGTGGTGGGAAGTGCATTGACACCTTCCGTAAAGACGGATTGTATAGGCGACTGCTCTTGACAGCTTCCGTAGATGGCTTCTGTAGCTTGAAAAAAACAAACTTAGGTTAAGGGTTTAGGGGAGGATCTGGTGTGGCCTCCAGCCACTCAGATATCACAAAGGTCACCAGGCTAGAATGTATGTCTACTCCCAGCTTTCTAGGAGGATAACAGGTTATGCATCCCTTCCTCAAAGTAAAGCCCTGTGTGCTTAGCATTCCAGGTTCCCTAGTGTTTATCCATGCGCACAGGACTTTCGTGCCTTCTGAAAGCTTCCAGACCTGGCTCAACTTGCCTTTATTATTTTAGCTGTATAAATTTATAGTATGCATTATAACTCAGTGTATGTACATCTGTATAATATCAAGTCAGAGTAGCTAGTACTCCCCCTCTTTAAACACACTTCATTTAGTTACTTAAGTCATTCATTTGTTTGTCTATTTATGGCAGTTTCTTGGTGTGACCTTGGCTGTCCTGGAACTCACTCTGTAGACCAGGAGATCCTCCTGTCTCTGCGTCTTCTGTGTTAAGATTAAAAGCGTGCCTCACCACAACCTGACTAGATTTAGTTTATGCATAGAGGCATAGAGTAAGGTTTGCCAGAGAGTGTGAGTGTGTGTGTGTGTGTGTGTGTGTGTGTGTGTGTGTGTGTGTGTGTGTGTGTGTGTGTGAAGAAGAGGGGGGATGTTGGATTCTCTGAAGTGGATTCTTGTAAACCACCATGTGGATACTGGGAACTAAACCCAGGTCCTCTACAAGAGCAGCCAGTGCTCTTCTTCTCCTAGCCATCTCTAGCCCCATTTGAATTGTCTAGACGCTCATTAATACCTGGTAACTGCATATTTATGAGGTGCTGTGTAATATTTAAAGGTATGAATTTGCCTAGTGCATGTACCCCATAGATGTTTCATGTGGCAGTCCCTTACAGTCCTTGGGACATGAGAACTTTCGCTTTGAGTAAAGGCTGGTGACACGCAGATGAGAGGAGCTTTATCTCAGGTTCACAGCTTTATAGATAAGACTCACCGTATCTGTGGCCTGAGTGGGTGACTCATTAGCCAAAGTTTTGTAGGGCGTACATTGATCATGTGTGCTGGTGTTTATTCCTACGTCTAAATGATTTCACTGGAAGAGACATGTTGCTTCTCGACCCTACTGTATGCTTAGTTTTGGTGTGACCTCTGCCAAGCTTCTTTTTTATCCTTTGAAGCCTTGATGGGGGAGTATCATATAAGTGGGTGGCTTTAATGAAACTCTAGAATCCTCCGAATTCTGTCTTTACCCACTCAGACCCCTTTGTAATCTTTGAGGTCATGGTCATGCCATCAGGTTGTCTCCTTGCTGCTTAGGTTGCCTCTGCCTTGGAGAAATGGAAAACCGCCATCCGTGAAGCACAGACCTTCTCCAGAATGCACGTCCTCCTTGGGATGCTGGATGCGTGTATCAAGTGGGATATGTCTGCAGAAAACGCCAGGTGCAAGGTTTGCCGGAAGAAAGGTACGCACTGAGGAGAGTTGATAGCTAAGTGTTCCACTCAAAGTTTTCTTTCTCTTTTGAAGGGATTTTGGTTTTTTGAAACAGGGTTTTTCTGTGTTGCCTTGGCTGTCCTAGAACTTGCTCTGTAGCCCAGACTGCCTGCCTGTCTCTCAAGTGCTGGGATTCAGGAGTGCACCACTACAGCCCACTCTCTGAAGGAATTTTTGTCCGTCATTTAGTCCTTCTGTGTGTACCTCTAACTGGGTAGGGCAGATTTCCCCTTTGCGATCTCCTGCTGGTGACCAGCATGTGCGAGCATCTGCGGTGTGTGAGCATCCACGGTGTGTGACTGGAGCAGCTGCCCAGTCTTCACTTTGTGCAGGAGCGAGTTAGTGGAGTAAAATCTGCAGTCCTCGGGCCTGTGAGCCGAGCTGAGGTCAGTGCTTCCAGCAGGGGGCAGTCTTTGCATATCGCGCACCCCGACCTCAGTCTTTAAAGCCTTGAGTCCAGGGCCACGCATTTGGAAATGTTTTTTACTTTTCCTTGACTAATTCTATGTCATGAATTAGCTTAGGGGTTCAGTTTCCAAAGGGTGAGGCACTGTGTAGACTTGATTGCTGTAAAACTGACTAGACTGGCAGTCAGAGAAGGAAGTTAACCAGATCTGAGAACCCAGGCAGACATGTGGAAGAATTTGGGGGTCCAAGGAGAACAGCAGAGTCTCCAACCATTGATTTTTTTTTTAATTATTTTAATTTTTTTTGCTGCCTTTTAGTTAAAATACCCATACAATTAAACACGTTTTATTTACTTATTTACTTTTTTCTTTTCTTTTTTTTTTTTTTTTGGTTCTTTTTTTCGGAGCTGGGGACCAAACCCAGGACTTTGCGCTTGCTAGGCAAGTGCTCTACCACAGAGCTAAATCCCCAACCCCTACTTATTTACTTATTCTGAGATAGGGTCTCATGTAACTCTGGCGAGACAGAAACTCAAAAATACCTACCTCTTCTGCCGCCTCAGTGCTGGGATTAAAGGAGTGTGTCACGATGCCCAGGTAAACTTAGTGACTACTAACTGTCCTGCCCTGATTCTAGATAGTTCTGAGGAGATACATTAGGAACTCTCCCTAAATTGTCCAATTTTCAGAAAGTAAATTCATTTTTTAAAAATGCAGGCTGCAAAGATGACCCGGTAGGTAAGATGCCTGTGTGTAAGCATGGGGGCCAGAGCTCTGTGCTGCACCCACGTAAGTCCCCATCGGCCATGGCGGCCCTCCTGCCCAGGCTCTTAGGAGGTAGAGACAAGGGCTTTTACAGAACCAACCTTGAGCTCGGGATTCGAGAGAGAGGGGGCGGGGTGGGGGGGGGGAGACTGACTGACTCAGTATATAAGGTGGACAGCCGTCAAATACGATAACTGATGTCAGCCTCTAGCCTCCATGTGCACACAGAAGCAGCTGAGTGATGGGTGTTCCTGTGATCCCATCACCTGGGAGGCAGGGCCAGGAGGAGCTCCCCCATTGTGGCTGAACGCTGAAACCTTATATTGAAAGAAAGAAAAAGGAGCTGGGGTGGTGGCCCAGCTCTCACAGGTGCTTGCTGCTTCTCCGGAGGACCCGTGTTGGGCAGTTCTTGTAACTCCAGTTCCAGGGGATCCTGTGCTCTCTATGGCTTCACAGATTCAAACACACATGGCATACGTTCCCACAGGCACTCATGGACATAAATTAAAATAAACCTTTAAAAAGGGAAGAGAGAAGTGCTGCCCCACGGCGTTTGTTCTGTTGTGCTGCCAACAGTGCTGTGTGTGTCTGTCTGCAGGTGAGGATGACAAGCTGATCCTGTGTGACGAGTGTAATAAAGCCTTCCACCTGTTCTGTCTGAGGCCGGCCCTCTATGAAGTACCAGATGGTGAGTGGCAGTGTCCAGCTTGCCAGCCTCCTACTGCCAGGCGCAACTCCCGTGGCAGGTGAGAAGTTTTGAAAGTAAGTGGGGGGCTGGGATCTGGTAGAATGTTCTCTTAGCATATACAAAGGCCTGGACTTCATCCCTAACTCTGCAGAAGTCAGGCATGGGGGTGCAACTCTGTTACCCAAACACTGGGAAGGTGGAGGCAGGAGGATCGGGAGTTCCGGGTCATCCCTGGCTACACAGCAGTACAAAGCCTTTCTGGGCCGTAAGAGACCATCAGATAAGTGCATGGGAAAATTCAGTTCCTCAGAACTGAGTGTTTCCAAGGAGCTTTAAGCTTACTTGGGTTCGAAGCTTGACCTTTTGTGGTGCGGATACAGGAGCTTAGATGCTATCCTATGACTTTGGTTTTGGGTGTGTGTATGTGTTTGGGTGTGGGGGGCGACAGCATTTAGTTTTACTTTTTAATGTGTATGAATGTTTTGTCTGAGAGTGTGTCTTAGCCATGGAGGTGAGAAGGGTGTATTTGTTCCCTTGGAACTCGAGTTGTGATGGTCACAGGCTATCATGTGGGTGATTGGAATTGAACCCTGGTTCTGAAAGAGCAACAAGGGCTCTTAACTGCCGAGCCACTTGGTTTCGTTTAGTGTTGACATTTCTGCTTTTCACTGTTAGCCCTGTCCCTTCCCTCAGTGTTTTGGTCTTTCAAGCGGGGTTTCTCTGTAGTCCTGGGTGTCTTTCAACTCAGATCTGCCTGCCCACACCTGCTCACAAGCTCCCCATTTAACTTTTTATTTTGTTTTAAATGTTGTGTGGGGGGGTTGGGGATTTAGCTCAGTGGTAGAGCGCTTGCCTAGGAAGCGCAAGGCCCTGGGTTCGGGTCCCCAGCTCCGAAAAAAAAGAACCAAAAAAAAAAAAAAATGTTGTGTGGACATTTACCTGAACGTGTATCTGTGCACTACATGTGTCCCTGGTGCCTATGGAGGCTAGAAGAGGGCGCCGGATCCTCTGGAACTCAAGTTACAGGTTGTTGTGAGCGTCTATGTAGGCGTCAGGAATTAAACCTAGGTCCACTGGAAGACCTGCCACTCTCTAACCCCTTGATTCACTTTATTCTCCGATAGCAAGAGCATCTTCCCCTTCCTTTAAATTTACTCATTGCCTACTTTACTGCCGCTTCTACAGGCGATCACCACTGAGTATCTGCAGCCAAACCACCGCCTTCGCTACCACGCTCCGTTTCCTTTCCTTGCTGTCTCTTTCAACATGGACTCCCCTGTACAGCCAAGCCAGCACCGTGAAGGCACCTAATGTCTTCCCAGTTAACTGTGGTTGCTTTGTACATTGACATTTGAGATCGCAAAAGGGCATCCTTACAGGCACTAGGCTGTCTCTTGTAAAGGGCAGCTGTTTGATTCCAACCACATCTTAGCAGCCTTGCTGGGTTAGTTCTCCCTCTGCCTCCATCCCCATGTCCTCTTGCAGGGTCACACGGCCTGTTGCTCTGAAGCAGTGTTTGGACCAGGTGTCCTGAGCGGGATCAGTTGCTTTGTTGTGTGGTCACCTGCAAGCTGTCTCAGCTCCGGGACGGGAGCTGCCAAGTCTGCAGTGATACTTGCTGGGCTCTCTGTCCTCTCAGTCCACCCAGAGTTGGGGCAGCTTTGGTGTCTAAAGTGTTAACCTTATCTGACTTTTTTTTTTTCCTTTTTTTTTTTTTTTCCGGAGCTGGGGACCGAACCCAGGGCCTTGTGCTTGCTAGGCAAGTGCTCTACCACTGAGCTAAATCCCCAACCCCTATCTGACTTTTGTGAGGCAAAAGTAATAGTGTTTTGTACTGTTTGTGAGAGGAAGTAGAAGTTGTATTTTGTTCTTCGTCCCCTTCCCCCATGGGTGTCCCTTAAACCATTTTAGGCTTAGGACAGGGATGTACAGTGCGAAGCATAGTGGGCCTACCCCGGGGTCTCTCCCTTACTGGCCGTCAGTGTGCTTCGCTTCAGGAATAGAGGTGTTGCACATCCTCTGGGGTTTTCGCTCTCCTTGAGCCATCCTGGACCAAACTAAAACCGCGTCTCTACTTGGCTTTGCTTCTCCATAGGAATTACACTGAAGAGTCTACCTCTGAGGACAGCGAAGGTGATGAGAGTGGTGATGAGGAGGAAGAGGAGGAGGAGGAGGAGGAGGAAGAAGAGGATTATGAAGTGGCCGGCTTGCGGTGTAAGTATCTAGTATGGCATACTTCCTTGGTCTCAAACTGACCAGAGAAGCCTGGCTGGGAGAGAAATTCAGCATTGCCATTTTGGTGTCTTCCTCTTCTCTCTTGGGACTGAGGAAATGAGCTGCCATGTGTATATTGGCTTTCGGGACAGGATAGAGGGGTGGATCTATACTGCTGTACCATGTGATCAGTGTTCACTTCCCAGTGTCCATGTTGGGCAGCTCACAGCTGCCTGTAACTTCAGATCCAGGGACCTAGGACACTTACCTGGACTCTGGGCACCTTCATTCATGTGCATGCATATATATATATATATATATATATATATATGTACATGTACACACAGGTTCACACAGAAATGTAATTAAAAGTAAAATCTTTTTAAACTGTCTGGGAGCAGGTGGAGTGATCCCCAGAGTGTCCGCCCACAGCAGATCACTTGCTCTAAGATTCAGTGGGCGTCATGCACGTTTATGACAAGGTTTCTGGTCTAGCCCCATCCATGCACAGTGACAGTGGCCAGAGATGTCTTTGACCTATGGTCCAGGGCTGGTTTCAGCAGCCTACCTGCTGACCGATGCTCCCTGACGTGTGCGGTTTTCCAGTGGTCACAGGATGATAAGAATGCTCCTGTTGGCCTCGATGAAGCCAACAGCTCAGCCCTCCTTTCGTGGTTTCCTTCTCATAGGCCGGTAGAAAATAGAGCACAGGGCCCACAGCCCTGAGGAACTGTCCACACTGTGAGAGGAAGCAGGTGATTGCTTGGCCATTTCCTACTGCGGTGGCGCATCCCGTGTGTTCTGGCCTCGCTCGCACTCTGCACAGCTCTGTCTTGAGATAGGAACGCACTGTGTATCAGTGGCTTTCCTGGAACCTCCAGTGTAGGTCAGGCTGGCCTCACATTTCATAGAGAGCTGCCTGTCTAGGCCTTCTGAATGCTCTGATTAAAGGTTTATTTCCAAAGCTGTCCTGGAATAGCTCCCCATTGGTGGGATTGCAGACACAGGCCACCGCACTAGACTGTTGGTTCACTAGGTCTGACCTGAGGGGTGCAGGGCCATCCTGTCAGGAGACCCCTCAGTGATCCATAGAGTGATGCACCCTCCTCACGGCTGAGTCCAGCAGCCTGCTGATGTTTACTTTCATGCCAGTGGCTGCTTCCCACCTCTGCTCCATGGAGGCGATGGTTCTCTTTCGCTGGCCTCCCAGGGTTATTGCCCAGCTAGGAAATACTCGGTACTTCAGAGCCCCTGGTGCCTTCAACCTTTCAGGCCACCCGTGTGTCCTGTCCATGTCAGTTCCCTTGTGCAACTTCAGGCCTAGGACCTAAGCCTTAGCTTCTTCCTCATGAACCTTGTCTGGAGCTGGAAGCCTTAAAATAGCCACTGAAGGGTTAGCGTGGTCCAGAAATAGAATGGGAAGAGCGTCGTTCATTGGTTCTGCACATGGCTGCTTCTGTGAACACATTCTCTGCCCAAGTGTCATCTCCCCCCACCCAGGGCATCAGTGAGGAAAGGTTGTGGAAAAGGTTTTAGTGGAGAAGAAGCTTTGAGCTAATCCTTGCAGAGAATGTTCCCAAGGGCATCCCAAGGAATGTTGGTTTGCCTGCCCTGAGCACCTGTCGCCAACCAGTGACATGAGTAGTCTACGTGCCTTTCAGTTTATTCTCTTCAGAGATTCCAGGCGGGGCTCTCAGGGAAGAGTCTCACCTACCATCTTGGTTTTCAGAAACATGAGAGGGTGGGTCCTGACTTATATTTGCAGAATGTTGTGGGCCATTGTGTGAGTGAGCTTTTCCCTGAAAACACCAGGTAAAGAGCATAGGGTAACTGGAAATTACGAAGCAAAGTCAGATTCCCTTGTACATGGAGGTGTGTGAATTCTCTTGGGCTAAGTCTGGGCTGTCGGCGAGCCATACTGCCGGGTTGACAAACATGTTTCCAACTGAGTTACTTGACAGTTGACTCCTGCTGACCAAGTAGAGACAAGATAGAAGTGCTGGGACCTGGCCTTCTGCAGCCCCAGAGAGTCACTGCCTGTCTGCTCTGGTGGTCTCGTCCCTCCCCTGCCACACCATGTCCGTGTCCATCTGTCCAGTGCGTGTCCCTACCCCCAACCACTGTTGCTGCACTCTCAGCCCATGTTTCATTTCAGTGAGACCCCGGAAGACCATTCGAGGCAAGCAGAGTGTCATCCCTGCAGCAAGGCCAGGCCGACCGCCGGGTAAGAAGTCACATGCTGCTAGACGGTCACGGCCAAAGGATGACACAGAGGTCGATGAGCTGGTAAGAATCACTTAGCCTCCTCTAGTCTTTGTATTCTTTATGTTCTAGTCCACAATGGGGAATTCACAAGGCAACAGGTGGGAGCCTGCCCGCCCTTCCCCTCCCCTTGGGTCGGGGGCTGAGGAGCAGATGGATAGGCTCGGTGCAGACGAGGCAGCAGGCCCTCCAGGAGCAGCTATGCCCGGCATCCTGCCTAGCCTGCTGCAGACAGTCTCCCCTAGTTAGCAGCAGCCTGCAGCTCGTTAGGGACTTTAAAATAGTATCCATGTGTCTCTGGTGGGCCCAGAGGGGTGGGCCTCCCTGTGGGAATGCCAGCAATGCCAGAGCCACTAACTGCTGCTTTAGCCACAGTTGTTAGAAGGACATTGCCCCACTCCTCTGTCCTCGCCACCTTGCTGCCGTGGTTTAGATCCGGCTTGGCAGAAGGAAGCTCAGGCACTGGTCTGTCTGCTGAGTTTGGCTTGAGGACATGAAGGAAACCACTGGGGAGAGGAACGGTCCTTAACATTGCCAGTGCCTCATGTGCGGCTCCTACAGCCGTGCATTCCACCCGCCAGTGGCTGCCTGCAAGGGTGCCCCGCCCCGGTCTCCTTAACACCTCCTCCTGCAGCCACTGAGGACTGGCGCTACACCGCCTGCTTTTCTTCCTAAACATCCGTGTTCCCCAAAGCTGGCTGCTGGGGTCGGCGATGGCTTGTTCATGTCTGTAATTCTGGATTCATCTCTCACAGGGTTAGCCCTCTCCAGCCACCCCCTCTCTCTATTCTGCTGATGAGCGCCTGCTGCGGCCCCTCTGCCACATTAGCCTCTCTCTGACTTGAAAGCGCCACCTGCCCTGAGTGTCACCCACCTGTGATGCCAAGGCACTGCGCTCGAGTGCACATTTGTCTATGTGTCTTGTAACCCTTCTGCTTCTAAGTCCTGTAATGACTGGCGCTCTGCTTCCTCTGTGCCAGGTACTTCAGACCAAGCGTAGCTCAAGGAGGCAGAGTCTGGAGCTACAAAAGTGTGAGGAAATCCTTCACAAATTAGTAAAGTACCGCTTCAGCTGGCCCTTCCGGTGAGTGCCCCGCCTCTCCCGCTATTCTGACTCCTTCTTGTTGAGACAGATCTTAGCAAGGGGATGGGGAGTCACGGCCCATAGAAGGGGGGCAAACTTTGTCTCCTGGGTCGGCTTGATCCGTGACTGCAAGCATCCTGCGTGGTGCTTCTCTGGCCTGGTGTTTCTCACTTGGTGTTTTCCTAGGGAGCCTGTGACCAGAGACGAGGCTGAGGACTACTATGACGTGATCGACCACCCCATGGACTTCCAGACCATGCAGAACAAATGCTCCTGCGGGAACTATCGGTCTGTGCAGGAGTTCCTCACCGACGTGAAGCAAGTGTTTGCCAATGCTGAGCTCTACAACTGCCGCGGCAGCCACGTGCTGAGTTGCATGGAGAAGACAGAGCAGTGCCTGCTGGCCCTGCTGCAAAAACACCTCCCCGGCCACCCCTACGTCCGCAGGAAACGCAGGAAGTTTCCTGATAGGCTCGCTGATGATGAAGGGGACAGTGATTCAGAGTCTGTCGGACAGTCCAGGGGACGAAGACAGAAGAAGTAAAGAGGCAGGGTCCTAGTGAGGGAGCCGAGGAGGGGGGACAGGAGGAGACCTCCAAGGGGTGTGGGAGAGGCAGGGAAGCTGGGAGGATTTAAAGGGAAAGTGACGGTAGGTAGCATCCAGAAAGGCCTGTCACTCCATGCTTGGGCTTTTCTGCAACTCCCATGGGGCCTTTTTCAATCAAAGCCAAGCTCTTGGGGAGAATCGAGCTAACCTGATGCGCCCTGCCCAGAGAGCTAGCGGCAGATGTGGGCCCCATCTTGAGTTCTGAGAGGTGGGGGAAGCCTAGATATGGCTTCTCCTGTGAGCTCTGCCCTGCTCTCCTCCTCTTCCTCCTCCTCCTCCTCCCACCTCATTACAGCAGTGCCAAGCCCCCGGTCTCAGAGAGGGTGTTGTACCCCACAGTAGGAAGGAGCGTCATCAGGCCACGCTGGGTGAGGTGTGGATCTTTTGAATTTATATTTATACACAGTCCTATTTCTTTACATCCGCACTGTCTCTTCCTCCTCCTCCCTCTCAGGTGACAGTATCAGCGAGTGCCATACAGAATTCTGTGTTCACCAGCATCTTGGGACAGTGTGGGCTTTGAGTTGATTGTGGCAGAGTAGAGGGACATTTTCTGGAGCTGTCCCTGAGGACTGTCTACATTGTGGCAGCCCTTCCTACCCTCACCCGACTCACCGCCTCGTAAGAAACAAAGCAAACTAAGGCACTTCCCATAGACTGGAGTCCTGCTTCCAATCATGCTATGACCTTGGCTTTGATGGGTCTGGCCAGAGGGGTGTTGGAGCCCAGCCCACCCACAAACCAGACAAGCCCTTAGGGAGCCGGAAAAAGAGCAGGAAGAAGTTAAAATGTTTAATTTTTTAAATTGACTTTTGTAGTTATTAAAGTTGCTTGTTTCCGCAGTGATATTGTATAAAGAACATCTTGTAAAATAACTTGTCATCTTGCTTTGGCACATGTACAGTACAGTTTCTATGATATGTGTTCGCTTTACTACCCTCAAAGAGGCCAGCAGGCAGCAGGGTCTGGGGTTGGAGTCCTCTCTGCCTACCTGTGTGTGCCTGCTACTCCAGGGCCCACTCTGCAGATCTAGTGCTCCTTCCTGGATGGTGATTGCTGTCAACATCTGGAGAGTGGGGAAGGCCAGCTCTGCCCTTCATAGCCGGTCTAGCCTTGTGTTGTATTAGGCAAAAGTTTGTAGTCTGCGTTCCCTTTTATGACAGATTTTGATAAAAGTACAGACAGGGTTTAATTTTCTTTTCCATCGATTTTCAACTTGGAAAATGTGAGTCCCTCAGCTCTTGTTTAAAGGAAAAGAAGTCTGCCAGGTCCGGGAGCCCGCCATTCCACCGTTCCCGGGGCTGAGGGAAAGACAGCCTTGCTGAGTGCGGCTCTGGGTGTGGCCCCATCCAGTGGCTGAGGAAGGCTTCCTTCTGTTTCTCGAAGGGGCTTGGCTGGGTTAGCACTAACACACCGTGATCCTCTTCCTGCTTCCTACCCTAGATGTTGGTGTTTTAGCAGAAAGCTGGTGTTCCCACTGCAGTGACATCTACCTGCGTGGTGGATTTTTAAATTGTCTTAAAGGAGGAAGGGCCACGGTAAAGGGTAGACTTGTAATAAATTGGAATTTCAAATAAACATTATGTACTTGTGTTTATAAAGAAGAGACAACTGCAATGGCTCCTTTTTCTCTTGGGGCAGTGGTGGGCAGTGCAGCCCTGCGAGCTGGGTATTTGAAGATGAACAATACAGCGTATCTATAGCTCCTGCCTAGAGCATGCACCCTACCCCATGAGAGGCCATAGCTGTTTCAGACACATCCCTGCTACAGAACAGAACAGCACCTCAAGCCTTTGCTGGCACGGCCTGTCTGCCCTGAGTCCTGAGCAATGGTTAGTCCTGAGGTGCCCTTCACTTCCCATCTCTGCTTC
Organism: Rattus norvegicus; assembly: GCF_021556685.1. NCBI lineage: Eukaryota > Metazoa > Chordata > Mammalia > Rodentia > Muridae > Rattus > Rattus norvegicus. The sequence goes on along the minus strand of NC_141545.1, from coordinate 28,437,654 downwards.
GTCTTCCCTCCTAGTTCCTCTAAAAGCCACACCAGCCTCGCTTCTACTGCACAGACAGCCAAGTACTGACCCCCTCTCTCCTTACCTGCTGACAGACAAGGGAAAGAGGGGTGCTCTGCTGGCCCATTAAATGTCCACTTCAACATGGCCCCCTGCCTTCCCCATCCTGTCTGCAGGTCCTTGAGCAGATCCTGTGCACCACTCCCAGTGTGGGCTGTAAGTTTTCTCCTGCAAGATGGTCAGACAGATGCTCCTTACAAAGAAAAGGCTGAGGGCATTCTCTGTATGAAGAACTTAGGAAAGGCTGGGGGTGCGGCTCAGTGGTGGACTGCCTGTCTGTCCTCCTTCTGGCCCTGGGTTCCATCCCCAACAAAGCAAAAGTAGCGTTTTGTGTACCAAGTATCTATCTAGTTCCTACCCTGGTTCAGTTACGTACACACGCTATTCCCGGAGATAACTGCATGTAATAGAGGTGTTTTGTGTTTCCTACCGCTGATTTCAACGAGATAACGAGAGACATGAAGTGAGGCCTGAGGTTTCATAAAACAAATGAAAAAACTTTCTTAGCCAATCCTGAGTGCCTTTAATCGCAGCCCTCGGGTGGTAGAGACAGGCAGCTCTCTTGAGTCTGAGGCTGGTGGTCATATGGTGTCCAGGACAGCCAGGGCTTATAGAGAGAGACCCTGTCTCAAAATACAGAAAATACACACAAAAGCTTTGAGGCGCTGCACTGGAAAATGCCGGGTCTGTGTAGAATCCATCCAGGCCCACTCGATCACGATCTTTGCCAGTGGCTGGTAAGATGGAGTAGTGGGCAAGAACACGTGCTGTGGGGACGTTAGGACCTGAGAGAAATCCCCCTGCACCCACGGAGAAAGCTGGGTGTAGATCAATGAGCTGATAAAGGCCTGCCGTTCTCTCTGGCCCATGTATGCATATATGTGCATACGCATGCGCACACATTCACACAGGCTACTTCTGCCTGATTGGCATCAACGGCTTAGATAGAGGCCAATATTGGCCGACACAGACCTCCAGGATGACCATATACCTCACAGGGGACAGGGATGGGACAGGTCCCAGTAGCCTGAGCCTCCCTAGCACACAGGTATACATGGTGCTTTCCCAACCTCCCATGCATGCGTCCCAACCGTCCCAGCACAGCTGTGCACATCCCCATGGTCCTGCCTTATCCCACAGCTATGTCAGCACCCCAAGTTCTGGAGTTTGGGGTGGGCAAGGAGGGACAGTCAAACTCAACAGCTCCCGACCTCCCAGACTGCTACCAAGAGACATGCATGGTCCTGCCCGTCTTTTCCCTCCATCCAACACCAGGAAGAGATAGCCTGGGGCTCTAACTACTGAGTATTGTGTTTGGTTTTTGTTGTTAGTGAAGGGTTTTGTTGTTAATGTTATGTTTTTGTTTTTTCAAGACAAGGCTTCTAACTTGCTGAGCAATTCTTTTAAAAATAATTTTACCTCAGTTTAGGGAATTGAACGCAAATTAGATTGGATGGTAAGCAACTTTCCCTGCTGAGCCATCTGACCTGCCCACTCCTTTTTTCTTATTTTTGTGTCCAAAGAGTCTCAGGTAGCCAGAGGATTCCTGATCTTTCTGCTTCTATCTCCCAAGTATTTGAATTACAAACATGCTCCACCAGGCCGCTTTTGAGCCCTGCTGGAGGCAGAACCCAGGGCTTCGTGCATGTTAGGCAAAGACTGCCAACTGTGCTTGGGTCCCAGCTCTCTGCAATCTTCATAGATAGTGACGCGAACCATCTTCCAGACTTGGAAACAGTCTAATTCCCTTGCTTCCTTTATAAAAAGCTTCTTATTACATAGGCATACTTGGAGAGCAGGAATTGTGCCACAGAGCACAGGTGGAGGTCAAAATGACAATATGTGAGTTCTCGGACTGAACTCAAGCTTTAGCTGTAAGCACCTTTAACCACTGAGCTCTCTTGCCAAACCTGACCTTATTTTGCTAAAGCGAAGTGTGGGTGTGTGGGGGTGGGGGAGCTTACCTGTTTCCCCAAACAAGCTAGATGACAGGACTACAAGTAGCCATGTCCCAGCCAGGGGTTCCTGGGTATTCACGAGGAGGCTCTTGTTTCACTTCAGAAGCACAGATCTCAGTCTTGAGACAGGTGAGAAGAGAATCACGCATACACGTATGCACAGTCTAGGACGCCTATAATCCACCCATGCCCCACAGAGGAACTTCCTCCTTTACATGGAGAATGAACTTCATAGCTGTCGCCCCCCAGCTCTGCTTAAGACGTTTCTCACCCTCCTGTCTTGTCTTCCCTTTTTCCAACCCAGACAGGACACAGCAGTGCCACACGAGGGTTTATTCCAGTCACAGCTTCCAGAGAAATGCCACAATAAATTACATCATTAAATAAACTCTGCTCTGGACCCTGCCCCACCTCTGCCCCTTCTGATCCTAGGACCCTCTGTGGACTTAACTAGGCCCACTCCCTGCCTGAGAAGGAAAGACAAGGCCCTGAGCTTTACTGGGTCCCCACCCTAGTCCTCAGCCCCCTGTGTCTCACTTGTCTGACCTTGACAGCTGGGCAGCTGTTAGTCAGCTGTCTCTGGAGGGGGGGAGGGGAGGGCAAGGAGGGAGCAACCATAACTCAGCCCAGCCTATGTTCTAGAGGTGTGTGGGGTTCTCCAGAGAGGGGTCTGTCTTAGTCATGTGCAAGACCACCGTGGGGGCTTTGTAGTGACAGTGGGTACCCCGGCCATAGCCCCCTGGGGTTCGGCAGGCCTTGGCCCGGGCTCGACCAGCTGCCATTTTTCGGTAACATAGACTCTGCCAAGTCTGGAAAGTCTTGGAACTCCATACCCAGACTCCACTGGTGATGCCCACCACCAAGGACATGAAGATTTTGAGCATGAAGACGGCCACAGTGGGCACCGAGCCCCCTGGCAGCGAGCAGTCTCTCCGGCCTCCAGGCACGGCAGCGGCAGTGCATGGTTGCTCTGTGGCCCGAAGACGCCAGAAGTCCATGTTGAGGCGTTCGTAAACATAGCAGACAATGACGCAGGTAGCCGGCACTGTGTAAAGGATGGAAAAGACTCCGATTTTCACCATCAGCTTCTCCAGCTTCTCTGTATTGGTGCCGCCCGTCTTCATAATTTTGCGGATATGGAAGAGAGCCACAAAACCGGTCAGGAGGAAACTGGTGCCCAGTACCAAGTAGCAAGAGAGGGGCACCAACACAAAGCCAGTGAGAGCTGCCGGGTCCATGCTAGCTACATAGCAGAGCCCAGTCAGCTCATCCCCAGCCACCTTACGTAGAGTCAGGACCACGATAGTCTTGAGTGCTGGCAAGCCCCACGCTGCCATGTGGAAGTAACTACCGTGAGCCTCGATGGCTTCGTGGCCCCACTTTTTGCCTGCAGCCAGGAACCAGGTGAGAGTCAAAACCACCCACCAAAGTGAGCTGGCCATCCCGAAATAATAGAGCAATAGGAAGACCAGGGTGCAGCCTGTGTTTTCCAGACCCTCCTGGATCACATACAGAGCCCCTGCCTCCTGGTCGCAGGCCACACTCTGTGCACCTGCCACCGCTCTGATCAGGAAGGCCAAGGAGTAGACATTGTAGCACATGGAAAGGAAGATTATAGGGCGCTCTGGGTACTGGAATCGGTGAGGCTCCAGCAGGAAGGTGAACACGGTGAAGGCCGTGGAGAAGAAACACAACGCGGACCACACAGCCATCCAGACCAGCGCGAAGTCCTTATCGCGCCGAGACCAGAACACCTCGACGCCTGGCCCGCAGCGCGGAGCGCACGAGCGACTCTTCTCCACGTACTGGAACTTCTCGGGGTTGTCGCAGGTGCCTCCACTGCCCGGACCGGGGGCTGAATCTCCCGGTGGCCTCGCGGGCCGAGGTGCTACAGGAAGCATGCCCAGGCCCTTGTGGGGTTCTGTGGGGCCTGCGGTAGCGTTCTCGGGTGCCTCCATGCAGAGCGCGTGCGGGTCGTTGCGCGTGGGGAGCCGGGCACAGTCGAGGGAGTCCGGCCAGCCGAAATTGAATTGCTCCATGATGGGGGCGCAGCGCAGGCGAGCCTGCTCGCACATGGGCCGGCAGGCGGGGATGGGAGTGGAGACCTGGTCGGTGCACATTGGGGCGTAGAGCGAGCAGAGGAAGAAGCGCAGGTGGCTGTGGCAGCCGTACTGCACGAGAGGCGAGAACTCGGCCAGCTGCGCGGCCGCCTCGCCCTGCGACGTGTGGCCCAGTAGGTTGGGCATGCGGGTCAGGTTGTAGCCGATGCCCCGGCACATGGGGATCTCCATCGCTTGGCACGGTGCGGGGCCACGGCCGCGCTCCGGATCAAAGCGGCCGATCTCCAGCGCCGCGCCGCCCGTCGCCAGCAGCTGCCACAGCAGCAGCGCCCCGCGGAGCAGCGGTGGCACCGCCATCGCCCCGCGGCGCGGCCGCCCCGGCTCACACGCGCCGCTCCATCCCGCGTCCCGGGATCTGCGCGCCACGTCGCGGGTCCCACGCCATCTCTCGGCCGCCCACGTGTGTCCTGGAGCGCGCGGCGCCTTCGGAAGAACAGCCGCTACCACCGCCGTCGCCGTCGCTGTCGCCGCCGCCGCTGCCGCCGCCACTCCAGCCAGAGCCGGCGCGGTCTCAGCCGCCAGCCGCAGCAGCTCCGAACCCCGAGGGCGTGGTCAGTGGGAAGACACGCCCCGGGGCGGGGCTGTCCCTCCGGGCACGCCCCCGTCGCGCTTTAAAGGTGCCGCGCCTCTCTGCCACGCTGGAGGCGTGTGGGCGACGTTGTGGGGCAACTCTTCTTCCCTTCTGCTCATTTCTTTCCCTTCCTTTGCAGACTCGACAGTCCGTGGGGACACACCTCCCTCGTAATGTCAAGTGCGCCCTCTTCTCCCAAGGTGGGAGGGGACCATCCCAAGCTCTCCCAGCTCCAGGCAAGGAAGTTGCTTGCTGCCCCTCTCCTCTCTTCTCCTCTTCAGCGTATTTTTGTGGATCTTGTTTTTTGAGACAGGGTCTCAGATAACCCAGGCTGGCCCTCAAAAGGGCTGCCTCCACATGAGTTTTATGCTGTTCGTTCTAGGAATCAACTCAGGGAGACTCATACAGGCTAGAACAAGCCACTAAGCCACATTGGTGATTTTGTTTTCATTAACTTATCATACACACATCCTGCCGTTTGTATGTGTGTATGTGTGTGTGACGAGTATGCACGCGCACGAAGCTGCAGGCAAGCAAGGACAACTTGGGGAGTCAGTATTCTTCGACCATGGGGGACCTGCCCACTGAAATCAGGTCACCATGACTGGTGACGACTAGTTATAAAGGTTATACTGAACCGTTTCTCTGGCTCCTCCATTTGTCTGTTTTGGTGTTGTTCAGCCTTGTTTTTAATTTTTTACATTTTCTTATTGATGACGTATGTGTGATTTGCCTGTCTGTGCATCATGTGTGTACCTGGTATCCTTGGAAGCTGGAAGAAGGCTTTGGAACTGGAGTTGTGAACCTCTATGTGGGTGCCGGGAATCGAACCTAGGTCCTCTGGAAGAGCAATCAGTGCTCTCAATTCCTGACCTATCTCTCAAACTCCCCATTTGTCTGTTTCCCAGACTGTTTCATGGTGTCCAGGCTGGCCTCACATTCGTTACGTATCAAAGGATGGTGTTGGACTTCTCACCCTCCAGCTTCCACCTCCCAAGTGCTGGGATGACAGCTACGAAATACTTCCAGTGCCCGAGCCTGGCATATCCCAGGGACACTTTCAGCCCTTACTGTGGCCTCACAGGAAAGCCTGTGTCTATGGTACAAGTCTGAAGGGCAAGCTACATACTCAAACTCACATACGTTCTAGGGGGTCAGGGCTGGCAGGCATACTGTTTCCTGCTTGCATTTGCCTGGTACACACACACACACACACACACACACACACACACACACACACACACACACGAGGCACGGGAATGGAAAGGCAGATGCCCGGCTTGACCAATACCCTCCCGCTATATTTAGAGCTGGGATTCAGGAAGAAGCTGGGACTGCGTGGATGGCCGCAGTGAGAGAATGAGGCGGTCATTTCCTAGTCTCTCGGCTCCCTGAGAGCCAAGCTGCAGCTTGGCAGGGACAAAGAAAAACATATGTGTCACTGGTGTGCACCCAGCCCCTCCTCCCCTGAAAAGACTGGAGAGAAGAGGTTTTTGTGAAGATGCAGCCTGCCCTGCACGACAAACTCAGCCCCTGGGGGTCCCCAGATCGTAAACGTGGGGCTGGGGAGATAGCATAGGCAGACATGTGCTTTCTGGGCGAACATGAGGACCTGAGTTCGGATCCCCAGCACCCACAAAGCCAGGCAGTGTGATACACACCTGTTGATCCCAGTCCTGGCCAGGAGACAAGATCTCTGAGGGTTATGCCTCCCCCTCCTCCCAACCCCACCCCATTAACTACCCTACTTCTCCAACCTTTAAGGGTTTTTTGTTTGTTTGTTTGTTTGTTTTACGAACATCCCAAGACCTTTCTCTTATCCCATCCATCACAGTAGACTTAAGCAGACGTAATCATCACCTCCTAGTGGCAGCCTCTGCTTTGGGTCCTCCAGTGTCCTTAACTCTCTGCCTATCTTTCCCTTCCTTTCTGCAGAACTCTAACAGCCACGCCAGACACCTGAGTCAGGGAGCACTAACTTCTGATCTTGAGGCTTAGCCTTACTTCCTGAGCATCTGCCCCAAAAGACTGGGGCTCTCTGTGAGGAAAGTTGTCCCTTCCCTCAAAGCCAGCTTGGAGGTACAGACTAGACTGGGAGTCCTGTTTTGTATGTCCCTGCCTCCCACTCCAGGATGCAAAAGAGTTGGAGGCCCCCCGAACTCTGGCAGCCATAGTGGGGAGGGCACTCCAGGGGCCAGTGGGATGCAAGGCCTGCCTGTCGCTATGGCAACAGCCAGCTCCTGGGAAGCCAGAGGTGTATGTGTGCCTACCCCACAGTGCAGATGCTGCTGGGGGAGAGAGGAGAAGAGGCCCCTTGGGCTGCCTGCCCACCCACCCGGCTTTGTTACCCGATCCCCCTCTTTACAAAAGAGGAACAATACCTCCGGCACACACTGAAAGGGAGCCGATGCGAAGGGCAGAGACGGAAGGAGGTCACCATCAATGCCCACTCCCACTGGGAGTCCCCCAAAGCTCCACCTCCCTGGAAGATGCCAGCCTTCCTAGGGGCCTTGGCTGGGGGCCCGCTGTGGGAAGGGACAGCCTTCTGTCCTGAGTTCCCACCCTCTCCACGCCAACCTTCCTCTAGGCCTCTCTTGCATTGTAACCTCCCTCCCTTCAAGGATAAACCCGTAGCCCCTCCCCCAGGCCCCACCTCAGCTCTGATTAACCCCCACCCCCCCAACCCCCGCCAGGGTCAGGATGCCTCCTACCGACGCCCCACTGCAGAGTGCAGCTAACGGCTTCAGAGTCTGATTCCCCTACAAAACCTGGGGGCTTCAGGAGGAAGGCACCTTGCCATGCCCTACAAGGCTTTGGCGCCTGGCCTGGATGCCTATAAATGTCCACTGTGTTAAAGGAACGTGTGAAAGAGAGGGACCATTAAAAAATGCTTAAAGGGGGCTGGGGAGACAGCTCAATGGGTAAAACACTTGCCGAGTAAGTGTGAGGAGTGTGAGGAATGTGAGTTCAAGTCTCCAGACCCATCTCCAGGCATGGTAGATGGCTGTAATCCCAAGGCTTCTACAGGGAGTAGGAGGTGAAGACAAGGAGAGAGGCCCTATAAGCTAGCAGGCAGCTACCCTGGTTTACAGATGAAAGGACAGCAACAGAGCCTTGACTCAAACCCAAGGTTGCCCACTGACCTCTACATGCAGGGCAAAACGTACATACACAACGCCCTCCTCACCCACAAACTGTGCGTGCTCGAGCGCGCACACACACACACACACACACCCCAGAGCCTTGACTCAAACCCAAACTCAAGGTTGTCTACTGACCTCTACATGCATGGCAACAACCACACACACACACACACACACACACACACACACACACACACACCAACACTCCCACCCCCACAACACAACACACACACACCAACACTCCCACCCCCCACAACACAACACACACACACACATGTACACACGAAAAAATGGTGGTGTGTGCACCTTTGATCCCAGCAGAGGTAAAGCCCAGTCTACACACTGAAACTGTCTAAAAGAAATGCTAAGAGTATTTTTAAAACCTGTTACATGTATTTATCTGGGGGAGGAGGTATATTCCTGCCACAGTACCCGTGAAGGTCAAAGGATGACCTAGGGCTTGGGCCTCTCCTCCACTATGTGACCTTTGGGGACCTTTACCTAGCAAACCATCTTGCCAGCCCTAAAAAACGATCTTTCTTTTTTAAAAAAAAATTATTAAAAAGGTTAGTTTTATGTGTGTGCAGCTATACAGGAAGGGGTATGTGGACGTGAGATCTGGGGACCTCAGAGGCCAGAAGATGTCAGACACCCAGGAACTGGAGTTACAGGTGTTTGTAAGGTGTTTGACATGGGTGCTGGGAAGCAAACGTGGGCCTGTGAGAGCACCATACGCTCTTAGCTGCTGAGCCATCTCCAGCCACAGAAGCTGTTCTTTTCTTCCATTTTGTTTGTCTGTTTTTCTTTTTTTTTTTTTGGTTCTTTTTTTGGAGCTGGGGACCGAACCCAGAGCCTTGTGCTTCCTAGGCAAGCGCTCTACCACTGAGCTAAATCCCCAACCCCTTGTTTGTCTGTTTTTCAAGATGGGAGTTTCCTTATGTAGCCCTGGCTGTCCCTGGAAATCGATGTTTAGACCAGGCTGGCTTTCAACTCTCAGAGCTCCACCTGCCTCTGCCCCCTGAGTGCCGGGATTAAAGTTGGGCATCACCATGCCCTGAAAGCAGCATTTCCTTAAACTGTGGGCGCACACCTTTGATCCCTGCGCTCAGAGGCAGAAGATGGTGGATCAATGTATGCTGAAACCAGCCTGGTTTACAGAGTAAATTCCTGAAAGGCCAGGGCTACACAGAGAGACCCCCATCTCAAAATAAAGTAGAAGCTAGGCATGGTGGCACATACACGTAATCCCAGCATTTGGGGGAGCAGAAGGATTGTCATGAGTACAAGGCCAGCCTAGGTTACACAGTTAATGAGAGGCCATCCGAAGCCAGGTACGGTGGCAAAAGCCTGTCATGAAAATCTTCTGGACCGGAAGCAGAGGATCAGGAGATGAGGGGGTCATCTCATCAGTTTATTTTTTTCTTTTTCTTTTCTTTCCTTCGTTTTTTACCCCCATGCTGGCCTCACCTCCTAAGTGTAAACCATATTGAGGAACAGTATTAGTGTTATATATACCATAAGTAGCAAATAGTTTTCTTTTAAAGTTTTGGTCGTTTGTTTTTGAGACACGGTGTCTTAGTTTGGGTTTCATTGCTGTGAACTGACCCCATGATCAAGGCAACTCTTTTTTTTTTTTTTTTTCCTATTCTTTTTTTTCGGAGCTGGGGATCGAACCCAGGGCCTTGCGCTTGCTAGGCAAGCGCTCTACCACTGAGCCAAATCCCCAACCCTCAAGGCAACTCTTATAAGGACAACAGTTAATCCAACAGTTAATCGGGGCTGGTTTACAGGTTCAGAGGTTCAGTCTGTTATCATCGAGGGAAGGAAACACGGCAGCATCCAGGCAGGCGTGATGCTGGAGGAGCCCAGCGTTCTACAGCTTGATCTACAGGCAGCAGAAGGGGGCTGACAGGCAGCCAGGAGGAGGCTCTGGAATTCCACACTCCGTAGAGTTTAAGCATTGAGACTTCAAAGCCTGCCTTCGTGAAATACTTCCTCCAACAAGGCCACACCCACTCCAACAAAGCCACACCCCCAACAGTGCCACTCTCCAGGGGCCAAGCCTTCAAACACAGGAGTCTATGGGGGGCCAAACCTTTTTAAACCACCACATGGGGTCTCACGGGTTAACCCTGGCTGGCCTGGAACTCACTATGTAGACCAGACTGGTCTTGAACTCAGAGATCTGCCCGCCTCTGTGTCTTACTTAGTGCTGGGATTAAAGGCGTGTGGCACCACACTTGGCTCTGTTTATGTTTTACTAGCATAGATCAATGATCTATAATTACATAATGATGGTCTCACACAACATTTCCATACATGTACATAATGGGATTTTCTGTGTGTGCATGTGTGGAGGCCAGAAGCCAGCCTGCAGGATTCAGTTCTTTCCACCATGGGGGTTTGGGTGATGAAACTTTTCCACCTCTACAGCCCTTGACATTTAATGAATCTGTCATCTGTCTGTCTGTCTGTCTGCCAGTCTGTGTATTGAGGGCACATGCCAGGGGCAGAGTGCAGAGGTCAGAGGACGACCTATGTGAGTCACCTATCGTATGTGAATCAGTTCTCTCCTACCATATGGGACTGGGAGATCAAATTCAAGTCAGGTCGGTGGTAAGTGCCTTTATCTACTGAGCCATCTTGCTACTTATCTTGCTGATCCAATGATAAATTCTTTTTTAAAAGACTTATTTGTTTGTTCAGAGATAGGGTCTAATTGTGTAGCCCTGGCTGGTCTTAAACTCACAGAGACCCACCCACCTGCTAGAATTAAAGACTTGTGCCACTAAGTGGCTTGATCTTCTCTTCCCTTCTCTCTTTCCTTCCCTTCCCTCCCTCCCTTCCTTCCTTCCTTTTCTCTCTTTCTCCTCTCCTCTCCTCCCCTCCCCCTCCCCCTCCCTTTCTCTCCCTCTCCCTCTCTCTCTTTCAGCAGTGTTTCTCTGTGTAGCCCTGGATGTCCTGCAACTAACTCTATAGACCAGGCTGGCCCTGAACTTAGAGAGCCCCCTGCCTCTGCCTCCCGGGTGCTGGGATTAAAAGCGTGTGACCAATAGCTTGATTTTCAACGGGAAACTTTTAACTGAGCACTTACTCCATGCCAGGCAAGGACTCCTTCGCGCCCCCTGCAGTTCACAGCCTTTACTACATTTGAGTATACTGAAGAGGAAGAGGTAAGGAGCAGTCACAGACATGGTCCAGACGAGGAGAAAGAAGTGATACTCCTTGTCCCGCTGAATCTCCAGTCCTAAGGGGAAGCCACGGAGAAGAAAAGGGAAGAGTGTTCAAGATGAGCAGAGTGGGTGCACAACTGATTCCAGCACTTGGGAAGCTGAGGCAGGAGGATCACGGGTCATCCTGTGCTGCATAAGGAATTTGAGATCAGCCGGGGCTTCATGAGACCCTGTCTGAAAACACCAAAAAGAAGAAAGACTAGGATGAGGAGGGGGAAGAGGAAGAGAAAAGGGAAAGGAGGAGGGAAGGAGGAGGGGGAGGACGCAAGGAGAGAAGGGCAGCGAGGAGGACAGAAAGAGAGAGGAGGGAGGGTGAGAAAAGCATCAGCCCTAGAGGATGTGCATTGGTCGGGTAAAGTGGAGGCCCCCAACCAGGACTCGGGGATCCCCCTAGGGCAACAGAGCCAGAGAAAGCTTTTAAAGGGGCGAGACAAAGAACCAGACCCTGCTGGGGGCAGGCGGGATCCCGAGCGGGGCTGAGGGGCGCTGCTGGGAAAAGGCGTGGGCGAGCACGAAGGCCAAGTGCAGCCTGGCTGGGCTGGGGGAGCCCCGACGGCCGGGGCGGGCGGGAGGCGCCCGCCGCAGCTCAAAGCGGCTTTTGTGCAGCTGAGCCCGGAGCGAGCTCCTGTTTCGTTGACGTTGGACGCTCCTGCTTATTTATCCAGTTCAGCAGCAGCCCAGGCGGGTGAAAAAAGAAGAAAAAAAAAAAAGAAAAGAAAAAAGAAAAAGGCCTCAGCTGCTGAGTTAGCGAGGAGGAAAGAGGCCCTGCCAACTTCCACAGCCCTTCCCAGCCCGGAGGGGCCTCCAAAAGCCTGGCAGAGAAGCCTCAAGCTGCCCGAGGTCCCAGGGATTGCCCACACTCCCCGAGCGCTGAGTAGTCCGCTAGGCCTGCAGTCCTTCTCCCTGCAGGACACCAACCCTCCTCTGGGGTGGCAAATAGCCCAGGGTGGGGGGGTCAACCAGGTGGGAGGGGCACCGAGCCTTTGCCAAGCCTCATCTTGTCCCAGTAACATCTGCCAGGGTCTAGCTAGGCTTCTTGGCTTTATAAAGATCTCTCCACCTTGCCTGCCAGCTGCAGGAAGTCGTCCCACCGATGGATGAACTCTACTGTCCCAAGCCCCATCTTTCCGATCTGGTTTGAGCAGTTATGGCTGCTAGGGAGTGAATCTAAGTTGGAAATTCAGTGACCGAAGTCACCAGGTACTGGTCCGTGGGGGTGGCAACTACAGGAGGTGGATAGTCCCTGGTACTCAGGAGGCAGAGGCAAAGAACAGAGACTTCAAAGCCTGTCTGGGACACAGAGGGAGTTCAAGGGCAGATGGGACAATGCAGGGAGACTCTGGTAGTACGGCTGACTTGGAGGCACATTAAGGGGAACCTGGAAGAAAGAGAAAACCTACTCCCGAGTGGTGGCTCGACACTGTCTCTCCTTAAGAGTTAAGCCAGGGGGCTGGGGATTTAGCTCAGTGGTAGAGCGCTTACCTAGGAAGCGCAAGGCCCTGGGTTCGGTCCCCAGCTCCGGAAAAAAAAAAAAAGAACCAAAAAAAAAAAAAAAAAAAAAAAGAGTTAAGCCAGGACTGGCAAGCTTGGCCCAGGGCAATGCTCTCTGGAAGGCAGGTTCCCCCGAAGTTGTACAGAAGAGGTGGCAGGAATAATTAGCCCTTTAATGAGATAATATATATTTTCTTCCCAGAATTCCTGCTCCTAACACAGTGCCTACAAGCCCCTTTGTTTCTGGAGTGCCTGGTCTTTGGAAGTGCTGGCCCCAGAGCCTAAGTGTGTCTTTCCTGGCACTCTGGGCCTCTTTCCCCCAGAGCCCCCTCCCTGCTGTTTGGCTGCTTGTGGACTCCTTGCTGGTTTAACCCAGACAATATGGCCTCTTCTCCCTTCTTCTCTGTTTCCTTCCTCGATGCTGCTGCTGAGATCTGCAGCCCGCCTGCCTCGGTGTGTCTCCTTCTTTCAGATTCACGTGTGTGTGTCTGTGTGTGTGTGTGTGTGTGTGTGTGTGTGTATGTGTGTCTGTGTGTGTGTGTGTCCGTGTGTTCTGCCTGCATATAGGTATGTGCCCGATGTCTTCCAGGGCCAGAAGAGGCGGTTAGAGCAAATACAGAGGCGAATGCCAGCAGCAAACCACTGAACTGAGAACAGGACCCCCGTTGAAGGAATCAGAGAAAGGACTGGAAGAGCTGAAGGGGCTCGAGACCCCATATGAACAGCAATGCCAAGCAACCAGAGCTTCCAGGGACTAAGCCACTACCCAAAGACTATACGTGGACTGACCCTGGACTCTGACCTCATAGGTAGCAATGAATAGCCTAGTAAGGGCACCAGTGGAAGGGGAAGCCCTTGGTCCTGCCAAGACTGAACCCCCAATGAATGGGATTGTTGGGGGGAGGGTGGTAATGGGGGGAGGATGGGAAGAGGGAACACCCATAGAGAAGGGGAGGGGGAGGGGTTAGGGGAATGTTGGCCCGGAAACCAGGAAAGGGAATAACAATCGAAATGTAGGGGCTGGGGATTTAGCTCAGTGGTAGAGCGCTTACCTAGGAAGCGCAAGGCCCTGGGTTCGGTCCCCAGCTCCGAAAAAAAGAACCAAAAAAAAAAAAAAAAAAGAAATGTAAATAAGAAATACCCAAGTTAATAAAGATAAAAAAATAAGTAAAAAAATAAAAAAGAAGCGGTTAGATTCCCTGGGAGTGGAGTTACCATGTGGATACTGGGTCCCCTATGGCAACAAGTGCTTTTTCTTTTTCAGATTTATTATTTATTTTATGTATTTTATATATGGGTCCCCTATGGCAACAAGTGCTTTTTCTTTTTCAGATTTATTATTTATTTTACGTATTTTATTTTATTATTTATTTTATCTCATTACAGATGGTTGTGAGCCACCATGTGGTTGCTGGGAACTGAACTCAGGACCTCTGGAAGAGCAGTCAGTGCTCTTAACCACTGACCCATCTCTCTAGCCCCCATACATGCATAATTAAATAATAAATAAATCTTTTCTTAAAACCCAAGAGCTGGGCTGGAGAGATGGCTCAGCGGTTAAGAGCACCCGACTACTCTTCCAGAGGTCCTGAGTTCAATTCCCAGCAACCACATGGTGGCTCACAACCATCTGTAAAGAGGTCCGATGCCCTCTTCTGGTGTATTTGAAGACAGCTACAGTATACTTATATATAATAAATGACTAAATCTTAAAAAAAAACAAACCCAAGAGCTGACGTTATAGCTATGTTTATATATCAGTATATATGTGTCTGTATACATGTATATATGTGTATACATCAGTGGCAAGAGTGTTTTTTTAAAGAGATTTATTATATATTAAGTACACTGTAGCTGTCTTCAGACGCACCAGAAGAGGGCATCAGATCCCATTACAGATGGTTGTGAGCCACCATGTGGTTGCTGGGAATTGAACTCAGGACCTCTGGAAGAGGGGGTTGGGGATTTAGCTCAGTGGTAGAGCACTTGCCTAGGAAGCGCAAGGCCCTGGGTTCGGTCCCCAGCTCCGAAAAAAAGAAAAAAGAAAAAAAAGAAAAAAAAAAAAAGGACCTCTGGAAGAGCAGTTAGTGCTCTCAACCGCTGAGCCATCTCTCCAGCCCAGTGGCAAGAGTGTTAATGGTGATAATGTATTTGTCTCTCTGAGATAGGATCTCTGTGTGTAGCTCTCGTTGGCCATGAACTCGTTAGGACCCTCCATCTTCAGTCCCTGAATGCTGGGATGAAGGAGCTGCATGGGGGAGGCTTTCTCCTTAGAGGAGAGCGTTGGATCCCCTCGAACTGGAGTTACAGATAGTTGTCAACCACAACGATGGTTCTGGGAACCAAACCCAGGTCCTCTGACTCATTTTTATTGACGAGAGGTAAAGATGACATTACCAGAGCTGGGCAGTAGGTGTGCGTGTTTTTTTAATTCCAGCCGTCAGAAGGCATCGGCAGACCGATCTCTGAATCTGAGGCCAGCCTGGTCCAGAGCAAGTTTCAGGAGAGTCAGGGCTACACAGAGAAACCCTGTCTTGAAAAAAAAAATTAAAAAAATTAAAAATCAAGATGATGGGGGCTGGGGATTTAGCTCAGTGGTAGAGCGCTTACCTAGGAAGCGCAAGGCCCTGGGTTCGGTCCCTAGCTCCGAAAAAAAGAACCAAAAAAAAAAAAAAAAAAATCAAGATGATGGGCTGGAGAGATGGCTCAGTGGTTAAGAGCATTGGCTGCTCTTCCAGAGGACCAGGGTTCAATTCCCAGCAACCACATGGTGGCTCATAACTGTCTGTAATTCCAGT
The DNA here is from genome assembly GCF_021556685.1 of Rattus norvegicus. Classification (NCBI taxonomy): domain Eukaryota; kingdom Metazoa; phylum Chordata; class Mammalia; order Rodentia; family Muridae; genus Rattus; species Rattus norvegicus. The sequence goes on along the minus strand of NC_141545.1, from coordinate 28,422,280 downwards.
TCCAGGGGATCCAACTCCCTCATATGTACATACGTGTAGACCAAACAACAGATATACATTAAAACAAACAAATAAATAATAAACGAAATAGAGAAAAAAGGAAAAAAATCAAGATGACATTATCAGAGCCACATCTGTGACTGGGGAAATGACTCAGTTGGTGGCATGCTTGGTGACATAATGAAGCCCTGAGCATTTCTTCAGTGCCACTGAAGCACTCAGGGGGAGGGGGTGGAGGCAGGGGCTTAGAGTTTCAAAGTCATCTCTGACTATGTAGAAAGCTGGAGGACAGCCTGAGCTACCAGAGACTCAGAAAACAAACAAACAAACAAGCAAACAAGCAACGACAATAACAGATATTGCAGAGTCCAGATGAGCTTGCTCCCACCCAGTAAGGCACAGAGAGGTGCATGGCAGGCGGGGACAGGAAAACCTGAATTGTACGCATGCCCAAAGGAATGAAGGAAGGAATGCGTACACAAACATATGAACAAATGTATGAATAGATACATAGGAAAATGCATGAATGAATGTAAGTGAAGGAATGAGTTATACAAACGAATACATGAATGAATGCGTGGGTGAATGGTCAGACACTGGCTTGTCAGTAAAGAATAATCTAGGGGCTGGGGATTTAGCTCAGTGGTAGAGCGCTTACCTAGGAAGCGCAAGGCCCTGGGTTCGATCCCCAGCTCCGAAAAAAAGAACCAAAAAAAAAAAAAAAAAAAAAAAAAACCAAAAAAAAAAAAAAAAAAAAGAATAATCTATGGTTGGGGGTAGCCAGTATTTTCTAAGTCTCTTCACGATGGCCACAGCATTCACTGTCCAGCCTTCAGCCTCTGAAGTGGACAGAAAGGATGACCAGAGAGATTGGTGAGACCCGGGCGAGATGCTAAGCAGGACTGAACCCAGGCTAAGCATGGTGAGCTTCCGGTTAGCTGACGCTGAGGCTTCCCTCCACCGTGACCACAGGTCAGTGCTAGGGTACCTTAGCCCGGGTCTGGGAATCTTCTGGTCCCTGAATCCTTTCTCGCCCCTCCCTCAGCCTCAGTCCATCCCAAGTGCCCTCCCTCAGCCTCCGGTCCATCCCAAGTGCCCTCCTTCAGCCCCGGTCCATCCCAAATGGTATCATCCTTGCAGCCCTCCGTCCCTCCCCACACAGAAGCCCTTTCACAGCGCTGGCTCTAAGCGCTGGCAGCTCGGGTCCACGCCTCCTTCCTGCCTGGGCCCCCATGCTGCCCCCTGTCCCCAGGCTCCTGTGGCTGGCCCAGGGTGGGGAACTCAGGCAGGGAACACAATGTGGCTCCTTGTTCCCCAGCTCAGCCTGCTGGAATTGGCCCATTTCCTGCCTGAGCCTTGGGGCCTTGTCCAAGGTAAATAAACAAACACAGAGAAGTTAGGGACTGGGGTGGAGAAAGGGGTGCTGGGGTTTCCCTACCCCTGGCACCCCACGGGCTGGGCCCTTACTCTGTGAGGTTCTTTGACTTCTGGGAAGACCACCTCTTCTTGAAGATTTGGGTGCTCTGCCCTGGGTACCCAACCCTGCTCCCCCCTCCAAGTGCTGCCTGAGAGAGGAAGCCTGGGCCTGGGCAGGGGGCAAAACCGACTGACAAACTTTCCGGAAAAGAGATCTGGGGTGCATGGCAGGCCCTGTGTTGCTGCGCCGCTTGGCATTGATTTCAGGAAGGAAATGACAGCCACCAGCTTTGGATATGGGCTCCTCCCATGGGGCGCTTCCTGGAGAGCCTCGACACCTGGTCCTCGGCTCTGACGCGGATCAGTTGCTTGCTGTCCTCTGGCTTCAGTTTCCATGGCTTCAAAATGGGGGCATTTCCTCTTCCAGAGTGGCTGGTTACAGAATGCAGGCACTCAGCGGGCTCACGGCTGTGGGAGACCCTACACCTGCGTGTAAGGAACGCTCAAGACTTTCTTGTGAAGAGAATGAAAAGAAAACCTAAATGGTGGCAGGCGCCTGCCACACAGTATTTCAGAGGCTGAGAAAGGTGGATGGGCCAGCCTGGTCTACACAGACAAACCTGACCAAAAGAAAGAGAAAAAGAGGGGGAAAGTGAGAAAGCCGGGGTGCAGCTTACACGGTGGAGGTCTTGCCTAACACCCACAAAGCCATCACTAGGTTTGAACATGCCATCACTGCATAAACTGGACATGATGGACCACGCCTACAAGCCTGGCACTTGGAGATGGCGGCAGGCGGGTTGAGGATTCAAGGTCATTCTTGTCTAACTGGAGGTTTAAGGCCAGCCGGGACCACATGGGCTCTGTGGGAAATAAAATGATGATGGTGGCTCTGACAGCCAGGAGAGGCAGCAGAAGAGACGTCCGGCAGCCCCCAGGACTCAGGGCTCAGGCTCCCCACCCTCACCTCACTTCTGCCCAGTCCTCTCTGTCCGCTGGCTCCCACATGGCCTGAATGTGTAGGAAAAACATGGGGGAGACAAAGCACTCTCATACTTGTCCTTTTTCTGTGTATGTCTCGGTCTGTCTCTGTCTCTTTATGTCTGTTTCTCTGTGTCTGTTTCTGTCTGTCTGTCTGTCTGTCTCCACCAACATGCTTCTCTCATGGAGAAGACACATCCATCACCTATCCATGGCTGTCTACCATCCTTCCATAGTCCATCATCTGCCCACCTCCACCTGTTGTAAAAATTTTAGTCCCAATCTGTTTTTCTTTTTTAAAAGATGTATGTATGTATGTATGTATGTATGTATGTACGTACACACACACGCACACACCAGAAGACACACCGGAAGAGAGCATCAGATCTCATTACATGCTGGGATTTGAACTCAATCTGGGATTTCTACCCCACTCTGACCATTTAGTTTTCATGTAAAAGACACATAATTTTTATCATTTACAGTAAGCCTTGAGTGGCACAGAGCTGGACAGATATCTACCTCTGTATTATTAAAATCTATTTTTTATTGATAACCCGAGTTATCACTCACTATGTCTTGTCTGAATTGCTCTTAACTCTAATTGGCCAGCCCTCAGGGCCATGCTTTTTTGACTCCTAAATCATGGCGGCCATTTTTTTCTCACCTTCTTTCCCTGTCTCGTGGTTCTCTGTTGAGGTAATAAGGGAATCCCCTCTATATTTCCTGGTGGGTGTGCGTGCGCTTCTCGCTGTTGCTCTGATGTTCTGAATTTCCGAAAGAAAGACACTCATACACAGCCTTATATTTTAAATACCTTAAACTGCTCAATGGCTGGGCCATTCCCTAACTCCACGTGGCTGACACAGACTCTGATATTCCTGAGTTGATGCTTACTAAATCTGTATTTCATCCTTGCTGCCCTGGTCCCTGCTAGGCAACCCTCCTGGGGCCACTTTCCCCTGCACCTACATGTTGGATGTGTCCCTCCTACACCTTTCTGGTGTGGTCCAGTCTCTTATGCCTTCATCATGGTGGAATCCCCTCTTCTTCCTCCTCCTCTTCTTCCTCCTCCTCCTCTTCCTCTTCCTCTTCCTCCTCCTCCTCTTCCTCCTCCTCCTCTTCCTCCTCCTCCTCCTCTTCCTCCTCCTCCTCTTCCTCCTCCTCCTCTTCCTCCTCCTCCTCTTCCTCCTCCTCCTCCTCCTCCTCCTCTTCCTCCTCCTCCTCCTCCTCCTCCTCCTCTTCCTCCTCCTCCTCTTCCTCCTCCTCCTCTTCCTCTTCCTCCTCTTCCTCTCCTTCCTCCTCCTCTTCCTCCTCAGTCCCTTTCCAGGATTCCTAAAAGTCCCACCTCTGTTTCCCTGCCCAGCCATTGGTCATTGCTAACTTTATTGACCAGTCAGAAACCAACTGGGGACAGGCTTCCTTTAGTCCTAAATGTAGGACACACACTGCAAACAGGTTTTTGGATAACATAATTCGCATGAGAACACAATCCAGCAACAGCAAACACCTCTCCTCTGACCCAAAGTCCAGGGAATCCTAAACTCCACCTATGTCTCTTCTGCTCAGTTATTGGCTGTTGGTATCTTTACTCACCAATCAGAAGTAACTTGGGGGCAAGGTCACATAGCATCACTTGGGTCTATGTGCAGACTCTCTAGTCTCTGGGGCAACCAGGTCTGCCCGCCCTTAGCATTACAGTACTCAGCAAAACCATTCCTCATCTCTTCCAACATCCTACTGAAATCCATTACCCATTCCTCATCCTCCTCCCATGGACCATCATCCTCCCATGGACCATCATCCTCCCATGGACCATCATCCTCCCATGGACCATCATCCTCCCATAGTCCATCATCCTCCCATGGACCGTCATCCTTCCATAGTCCATCATCCTCCCATGGACCATCATCCTCCCATGGACCACCATCCTCCCATAGACCACCATCCTCCCATGGACCATCATCCTCCCATGGACCACCATCCTCCCATAGACCATCATCCTCCCATGGACCACCATCCTCCCATGGACCATCATCCATTCCTCACCCTCCCATAGACTGTCATCCATTTCATCATCCTCCCATGGACCATCATCCTCCCATGGACCATCATCCTCCCATGGACCATCATCCTCCCATAGTCCATCATCCTCCCATGGACCATCATCCATTCCTCATCCTCCCATAGACTGTCATCCATTTCATCATCCTCCCATGGACCATCATCCTCCCATGGACCATCATCCTCCCATGGACCATCATCCTCCCATAGTCCATCATCCTCCCATGGACCATCATCCTCCCATGGACCATCATCCTCCCATGGACCATCATCCTCCCATGGACCATCATCCTCCCATGGACCATCATCCTCCCATGGACCATCATCCTCCCATGGACCATCATCCTCCCATAGACCATCATCCTCCCATAGACCATCATCCTCCCATAGACCACCATCCTCCCATAGACCATCATTCTCCCATGGACCACCATCCTCCCATAGACCATCATCCTCCCATAGACCATCATCCATTCCTCATCCTCCCATAGACTGTATCCATTTCATCATCCTCCCATGGACCATCATCCTCCCATAGACCATCATCCATTCCTTCATCCCCTCCATAGACTGTCATCCACTCTATCATCCTCCCATGGACCATCATCCTCCCATGGACCGTCTTCCATTCCATCATCCTTCAATAGTCCATCTTCTATTCCGTCACCTTCTAAAGACCACCATCCATTCTGTCATCCTCCCACACTGTCAGCCATTCTGTCACTGTTCCATGGAACATCATGCTCCTATAGACCGTCATCCTCCCACCATTCTTCTATAAGCCATCACTCTCCTTTCATCCTTCTGTAGACGACCTTCCGTGCATCACTCACCATAGTCCATCATCTATCCACTGTTCTGTAGACCCCCATCCATTCATCATCTATCCCTAGACTGCCATCCAGGATCCTTCCATAGCCCATTGCCTCCTTACCAGCCTCTCACTGTCCACCCGCCACTCCCCAGTGCTCACCCCACCTCCCACCTGCCCATCTGCTCCATCCTGCCTGTGGCCACCTCACGTACTCAGAAAGAGATGCCTTCTGCTCCAGCGCTTAGCGTCCACCCTTGTCTCTCCAATGCTCCCCAATCTCCTTCATTTATTCTCTCTGCTGGTGTTTGCCAGGTGCTTACTTAGTCCCAAACTCTGTTCACAGAAGCAGTCCATGCCCTCAATAAGAAGGTCTTAATGGGTGTAGGTGGCAAAGGGAGGCTTGAGGGAGTGTTTCACGGTCTGCATTCTTGGAGAATTTATGTGTTTGGTTTGATTGGTGCTGGGGATGTGTCAGCTTGCTTTCCGTTATTAGGATAAAGACTATGCTCAAAATCAACTTGGGGTGGAAAAGGTTTATTTATTTGGCTGACAGCTTACAGTCCGTCATCAGAGGAAGCCCAAGCAGGAACCTGGAGGAAGGAACCATGGAGGGCTGATGCTTCCAGGGTTGGCTGTTCTCCACCGGTTGTTTGCTCAACCTGACACACACACACACACACACACACACACACACACACACACACAATCTCTCTCTCTCCCTTCTTCCCTCCCTCTCCCTCTCCCTCTCCCCCTCCTCCTCCCTCTCCCTCTTCCTCTCTATCTCAAGACAGAGTTCTCTGTGTAGACCTGGCTGTCCTTGAACTCATTCTATAGACCAGGCTGACCGCAAACTCAGATCTGTCTGCCTCTGCCTCCCTGGTGCTGGGATCAAAGGCCTACGCCATCATCGCCTTGCTCAGTCTGCTTTCTTACAGCAGCCAGGACTTCCTGCGCAGGGGCAGCCCTACTCACTGAAGGCCAGGCCTCCTACATCACCCACCAAGCACAAGCTGTTAGCCCACGGAGCCATCTCGCCTGCCCCACAGACCAAAGAAACAGAGAGGAAGTGGTCTTTTCTGAGCTCCCACACCTGGCCAAGGGAACTGGCAATAGGGTGAGTGACCGTGCCTGAGGACGGCCTGGAGGAGGCAAGAGGGCTAGGGTAGGGCCTGTTCAGGAACTGAACACGCCTTGAAACGGTATCCGAGAGGGGCGTGTCCTACGGGGACATTTCGGATTAGAAGCAAGGCTGGCTCAGTCAGCCACTCCAACCTCCTGCCTGGATCCGGGCTCCCTTCTCTTGGCCTGACACGTCCTCCATCCTAACCCAAAGCCTGTTTCTTCCTCTCTGCTCCCATCGGCATCAGAGCTGTACCCCGCCGCCCGCCCCCGCCCCGTGCCACCCCCGCTCCGCACCTCCCTCACTAAACCCGGAGGGTCTGAGGTGAGCATTAGAGGTGGGAACCAGGCCATAGAGGACAGGGCCTGGGCTTTCTCTTCAAATGAACGAGAGTGTGGGGCTGGGTGTATTTATAATCTGGCCTTGAAGAGGACCAGGCCGCACATAAATCACACTGTTTCCTAGCATGAGTAAAAATAGCTTGCGGCAGGCCGCTTAGGCCTGAGCACATGGGACAGAGTTGGCCTCGACAGCCCCCCAGCACCCCCTCCCCCGCACGCTCCCCCACCCCCCCCCAGGGGGCACGCCTACTTTGACAGTCCCGGCCAGGTTTCCGCTTCTCGCTCCTCTCATGGCTCCAGCTTGCTGAGTGCTCATCTCCCAAGACAGGGGTGCCCCCCAACAGCGCTGGAAGGCTCGCTTGCAGATGGCAGCGTTAGGAGAAACTGGCTAAGAGACTGGTAATTTGGGCTGTCTCTGGCTTGCTCAGAGAGGGACAAATGACAAAGTTTGATGGAGGGAAGGTTGGAGCCAGGTAGCCAGCTCAGTCTGCCAATCCGGCCTCCTGCCCCTGGCCGAGTCCTTCTGAACGCCTATTATCCTACCCTGTCCCCTGAAGGAGGTGTAACAGCAAGGTGGGGATGGGGGCGAATATATGCCAGAGAACCCCGAATCAATACCCGGGTGCATGGGAGGCCTTTTGTGATCTGACAGTAGGGGAAATGAAGGCAGAAGGAATGGAGGGCCTTTGTTGAACCCAAATCAAGATTCCAGTGGGAGAACCCCTTTGTCGCTAAGGCCATCTAGGGATGCTTCACCATGAGCCCTATCAGTACCCTCAGAAGCCCTTGCGACCTGGACTCTGTGAGGTGTGACCAAGACTACTTTTGACTTAATTTGGGGGAGTGGTAGTGCTGGGTTCCACATCAGGGCTTCATATCATGCTAGACTACTTACATTTTGCTTGTTTTTGAAACTGGCTTTTATATAGCCCAGGCTGTTCTCAAACTCAATATGTAGCCAAGGGCGACCTTGAATTTCTGGTCTCCTGCTCCTACTTCCTGAGTGCTGGGGTCACCACACCCAGTTTATCAAGTGTGAGGGATTAACCCTAGGACTTCAGGCATATTGGGTGAGCACTCCATCAACTGAGCCACATCCTAAGCCCCGCTTACTTTAAAGTCTTACTATGTAGCTTTGAGTGGCCGGAAACTCGCCATGTAGCCCAGGCTAGCTTTAGACTCATCCTGCCTTAGTCTCCCGAGAGCTGGGATTATAGGCCCCACCAAGAACGACAGCCTTTTGTGCATCCTGAAATCTGAACTCTGGACCTCAAGCTTTTGGCATAAGCAATTTACACAGGAGGGGGAGTAAGGGGTGCAGAGGGGTTTGCGGTGTGGTGGGGTATGTGTGTGGGCTTGTCTCTTCCCAATCTCCATTTGTAATTTTCATTGTGGGTCTTTGAGGAACTGTCCATGCCCTCAAACGCAGCATCCTGCCACTCCACGGATGTGCTGGGAGCTGGACAAGGTCAGGACCACTTCCCCTGCCTCCCTGGTCCCTCGTCCCTTCCCTTTAAGCCAGCCAGTTTTCTAGCTGTCTGTGGGTCAGCTACTGTGGAAAAAAAAGTGACCTGCTGGAAAAGTGACCTATTTGGGGCATGATCACACCCTGCCCTGGCTGGCACTTGTTCCAGTCTCTCTCTGGGGGTCAGGAGAGGTGGCTTTGTTGTAAAAGGCCTTGGGTCGCATCTGGGAGGAGTCACAGAGAAAGACCTGTGGACCACACCTCCAGCAGCAGCTTTTTTCTTCTTTTTCTTCTTTAGCCGTTTGAGAATGAAGACCTCTAAGCTGGGCATGGTAGTGTGTGCCTTTAATTCCAGCACTCTGGGGGAGGTGGGGGGCAGAGGTAGACAGAAACTCACATAGCCCAGGCTGCCCTCCAACTCACTGTGTAGCCAAGGATGACAATGAACTTCTGGTCCTCCGGCCTCCACCTCCTGAGTGCAGGGATTATACCACGCCCAGTTTGTGCAGTGCTGAGCCTGGACCCCACGGGGTAGCGCTCTGCCACTACCCAGGCTACATTTTAATTTTTGTTTTAATTTCGTTTGCTTTGTCCTCCTCGGTTTCTTCTCGAGACAGGCTCTCATTGTGCAGCCCAGACTGACTCTGAACTCATGATCCCTGATGTCTGCGGCTGGGTCACACACAGGCCTGTACCACACCGGGCTCCACCGTCTCTCTACCCTCACGGAGGGGTCTCCGCCAGGGTCTCTTTGATGGTTATCCACGAGTGCTACCAAGTCTCCCTGCTGTGATGTTCGGGACGTAGGCATCCAGTTGAGCTCAAGCCAGAGATGGCAGCATGCCCTGCCCTCTCTCTACCTTCCCTGGGCATCAACCTCTGCCAGGCAGAACTTCACTGTGCCCCCCCGCCCCCACCCCCGGCGCTGAAGCTCTGCCAGAGCCTTCCGGTCCTTAATTCATCTAATTAGACTGGAGCAGCGGTTCTGGCCACACCAAGCCCTGGGAGATCTCGGGGGAGTTAATTTCCTCCCGAGTCTGATAAATTCCAATCCAGCTGACAGCCTGCTTGTGGCAGCTCCAATCGGGGATATTCTCTTGTATTCTATACCTGCCCTGGGTGGGTGAGAGTAAGTGGGGAAAGGCCCCTGTCCACAGGACACTTCTATCCTAGGGAATGTCACAGAATGTAATGAAGAGAGGAGGAGCAGGGACTCTAGGAACCAGGGAGATGGCTCACTCAGCCAGTGTCACTATGCAAGCACGAGGACCTGAGTTCAATAGCCAGCGTCCCTGTAACAGTCCGGTGTGCATCTGTAACCTCGATGCTGGGAGTAGCAGACTCAAGTGAATCCCTGGAACTGGCTGGCGAGCAGGGCTGGCAGGGCTGGCAGGGCTGGCTGATTCCGTGAGCTGCAGCTTCAATGAGAGACTGTGTCTCAGAACATAAGGTAAGCAACAAAGTAACACAGCAGGCAGCGTCCACCTGTGGCCTCCGCACCTCTGCAGGCATGCCCACGTGTGCGCACACCCACATGAACACACACACACACACACACACACACACACACACACACACACACACACACAGAGAGAGAGAGAGAGAGAGACCAACCTGTCTCAAAGTCTCAAAGAAGGAGGGAGAGGAGGGGGAGGAGAAGGAGGAGGAGGAGGACCTTTGAGTTTGATCACAAAATACATTTTAAAAAACATCAGTGGGTAAATGCACTCATTGCTCTTGCAGAGGACCTGGGTTCTGTTCCCTGAACCCACACAGTGGCTCACACTGATCGCTAAGTGCAGTTTCAGAGGACCCGACGCCCTCTTCTGACCTCCGAGGGTACCAGGCGTAAGCATGATGCACAGGTAAAACGAACACACAAAATCAAACAAGTGTTAAAAAGGAATACTCCACTAGAGTTCTCCTTTACATTCGACCCAGGACCAAGGCCAGGGAATAATGCAGCTCTCCCCTAGGGCAGTCTCCCCACTTCAGTTAACCTAAGCATAGCAATCCCTCACAGGCATCCCAGAGTCATGTAAGGACCGTCAGGTGTGCCTAGTGAGCGGCCTCTTAGAATGCTACATTCTGCTGTTAGTAATCAATACCGACCCCACAGGATGTATTAATAATGCTGGGGTTGTTTCAGTTGTTATTCTGAGCACATTATAGCCCTGTTTGAGAACTCACAGAGGTCTTAGGGAGGTGGCACCATTACTCCAATATTAGCCCTCCATCACTGCAGGGCACACCTCGGAGGCATTTGTGAATGTGCTCCTGGCATCAGGAACTGCCCTGGGAAGGGTTAGAAATCGGATTTCTCAGGCTGCCCCATCAATGGATCTGGATGCTCCATGGGAGGGTAACATGTCTCTGTCTGTCTCTGTCTGTCTCTGTCTCTCTGCTTCTGTCTCTGTCTGTCCTCCCCCCCCCTTTTTTTTTGAAAGAATTATTTATTTAATGTATATGGGTACACTGTCATTGTCTTCAGGCACTCCAGAAGAGGGCATCAGGTCCCATTACAGATGGCTGTGATCCACCATGTGGTTGCTGGGAATTGAACTCAGGAAGAGCAGTCAGTGCTCTTAACCACTGAGCCTTCTCTCCAGCCCCCCTTCCTTTTTCTTTCTCTGTGTGTACGCATGCAAGTTTGTGCAGGTGTGTGTAGGTGTGTGTGTGTGTGTGTGTGTGTGTGTGTGTGTGCGCGTGCGCGCGCATGTGTCCACACCTGTGTGTGATGTGACGTTGGTTGGATCACCACTGTAGGTGACCACCATTAGATGCTGCCCACCTTTCATAGGTCAGGCTCATCAGATTGCAGAGATCTGCTCCTCTCCACCACGGCTGGGGTCAGAGGTGTGGACGACCTCCCCACACCACCACACTTGCTTTTTTTTTTTTTTAGGCGAATTCCTGGGATCAGAAGTCAGGTCCTTGTGCCTACAAGGGAAGGGCTTTACTGAACCATCATCTAAGTTCTTTCCTTTCTCAGTCTCTCTCTGTCTCCCTCCCTGTTTTTTATTTTGTGACTGGGTCTCACTTTGTCCTTCTGTCTTGCCTGAAACTCACCATATAGACCAGACGGGTCTCGAACTCACAGAGATCTGCCTGCTCTGCCCCTACTCTGAGTGTCGGGATTAAACATGTGTACACCACACCTGGCTTTCTCTTCTTTTAACGCTCTTTATTGTTAGGGTGTAGGTGTGGGTGGAAGGTACCAGTCCCACTCATGCAGAGGTCAAACGGTCAGGCGACAACTTGTGGAAGTCGGTTCTCTATGTTCCCCATGTGGGCCCTAGGGAACTCAGGTTGCCATCATGGTGACAGGAACCTTTCCCTGTGGAGCGACTTCTCTTCGCCCTCCCTCCTTCCCTTACTTCCTCTCTTTGTTTTCAAACAATCCCTTCTGTAGCTCAGGTTAGTCTAGAATTCTCTATGTAGCCTAGGTTAGCCGTGAACTTTCTCTTTCTCCCTTGGCCCCTAGAGTGCCCCAAACACAGGCTTGCGCACTCCCCACCCTCCAGCTCCTCCGTCTGTTTCTGGCTCCATTTTGGGGACTCCAGACCTAGATCTGTGATGTCAGCAGAACCTCCCTCCTCCTGGCCTTCTGGGGTACAGACCAGAGCGGGGGGGGGCGCTTTGCTTACCGCAGCCCCCTTTGGAATGGCTCTGAAAGGCGTATAAAGAGATGAGCAAACATTTATTCAAGAAAACTACTGACACGTGGGAAGCACAGTGAGAGCCTGTGGTTTTTGAGCTACGATCCATTCCCTACTCCCTATGCAGGACAAGATGGAAATTCCACTCCAGGCCGCACAGCCAAGAACACTGCGGCCCCTCTCCCTGGCGAGCATGGACTCCCACGTGGAAACCTTTTCCTCAGGAGGGAAGCTGGGGATACTGGGTTCCTGCCTCTTCCTCTGGCTGGACAAAGAGTCCACTGTTTTGGCATTCTTGAAAAAGGGTCTCATGTAGACCAGGCTGGCCTTAAACTGTCTTTGTTTCAGAGCATGATGAGAGTTTGGGAATTACAGGCGTGTGTCTCTAAGCACAGCTTCTCTCTGTAAGCCCAGTGATGGGGGGTGTCGAGGAGTGAATGGCTGGAAGTCACCGGCCGCTGGCTTAGCTAGGAAAGCTAGTCTCATAGGAAGGCAGAGGGCCTGGCAAGATGGCTTAGTGGGTAAAGGTATCTGCTGCTGAGTGATAACAGTGCGGGGGGTGGGGGTGGGGGTGGGTGGGCTGGGGAATCGACTCTGTGGTAAGTTCCTGTAATCCGGGCACTCAGAGGAGGGGGCAGAAGGATCAGAGGTTTAATGCTAGCCTGGGCTACCTGAGACCTTGTTTTAAAAAAAGAAAATTAAAAAGGCTGGGAATGTAGCTCAGCTGACAGGAAGCCCTGAGTTCTGATCCCAGCACAATATAAAGCTGGCCTCGGGTTATGTGCCTCTAAGATCTCAGCACTCAGGAAGTAGAGCCCGGAGGGTCGTGGTCCAGGGCTATCAGAGGTCAGTATCAGGTGTCTTCCTCCGTGGTTCTCTGCCTTAGGTATTTTTAAATTACATTCATTTGTATGTGAATGGGGGGTGGGTTCGGAGGTCAGAGATCAGCTTGTACTTTGCTCCGTCACAATTGGCAGCAGCCGCCTTTACCCACAGAGCCATCTTGGCAGTCCCCTTCGGTGTGCAGCTTTCTCACTGAATCTGCAATTCACTAGACGACAAGGCTGGCTGGTCAGTGAGTTCCAGGGATCAGCCTCTCTCCATCCTTATCATGCGTGGCAGGGCCCTCTGGCCACACTGGCCACAGTACTGCCCACTTCATCCATCTAGGTTGCGGAAGAGCCCATCTTTCCTGGGAAATGGCAGTAGGGTGATGGAAGATCTCCCGACGTCCCCCAGAGGCACTCTGTCCAGGAAGAAAAGCTTTTGCCTCCTCCACTCTGCCCTGGGGTTCACATTTCCCGTGCTTAGGCCAGGACTTAACCTTCCCTGTGAGTGGTTTTTTTTTCCCCCAAACACACACTCCACGCACGCACGTGTATTTTAGGAAAGAGGAGGTAAGCTTCCAAGCTCTGTTAAGAGTAAAGGGGAGGGGAGAGGGCATGGCGAGCGCAGACAGAGGCCCCTTTCATCGCTCAGGCCGCGCGCCCCGGGCCGCTGCCAACACAAATGCAGGCAGATCCGAACCCGCGCAGCTCCGGCCACGCTCCAGCCTGCGGTCCCGCCGCCCCGCGCTGGCGCCACGCTGCTTTCTGCTGACGGCGCTGGAATCACAGGCAGCGCGGGAACCCTCCCTGCCGGGGGTGAGGTGGGGTGGAAGTGGGGGTGGGGAGGGTGAGCACCTAGTTCAGTGTCACCACCGCGATGCACCATCCTCCGCAGAGCCCTGAGGCTGTCCAATAGGTCTGCAGCCATCTCGTCCATGAAGCCCATTTGGCTCCCAGCGGCCAGAACTGGGCCCCCAACCGTGTCCCTCTGCTGCACTCCCTTCACCGTCTGCAACCTTGGAGGGGACAAGACAGGGCTCTTGCGGCTGACAAGATGGCTCGGTGGGTTAAGCACTTGCTGAAGACCTGCGTTTGTTTGATTCACCCTGGCACCCATTTGAAAGCTGATGTCTGTTTGTTGGGGAGGCAGAGACAGAAGGATTAAAGGGTGAGCTCCAAGTTCATTAGGAGACTCAGCCTGAAAAGTGGAGAGGGCCTGGGACCCACACAGAGAAAGGAAAACACAAATAAACAACCAAACCCAAATAAAACAACTCCTTCAAGTTGCCCTTTGACCGCTGCTCATGTTCGTTCTCTCTCTCTCTCTCTCTCTCTCTCTCTCTCTCTCTCTCTCACACACACACACACACACACACACACACACACACACACACACACACACACACACACACCACACAAATACAATGGAATTAAAAGTAAAAGGCAAGGGGTTGGGGATTTAGCTCGGTGGTAGAGCGCTTGCCTAGCAAGCACAAGGCCCTGGGTTCGGTCCCCAGCTCCGAAAAAAAGAAAAAAGAAAAAAAAAAGTAAAAGGCAGAGTGACTGAGGAGATAGACAGCCCTGGGACCTCTGATCTCCAGGCATGCACACCATGTGCACCTTGTAATAACAAATGTGTATACACATGTACACCATACAGAATGAAAGGAAAAGAAAGGACTTGAGCCAGTGAGATGGCTTTGTAGGTCACCAAGCCAGAGGACCAGAGTTCCATTCCTGGAGCCCACAGGGTGGGAGGGGAGGACTGACTCCTGTCCTCTGGCTGTGCAAGAGCTGTGGGAAGCTTCCTCACAGACAAACACACGCATAAATGAAAGTGACAAAGAACCTTAAATAGAGGAAGGCTCTTAGTGACTCACTTGCCCTGCAGGCTTGGGGGCTGGGTCTGAAATTTCTTTCCTACATCTTGGTCTGATGGTTCACTAGGTGGGGCCAGGAATCTGTTTAATCCCCTGCATACTGTGTGACGTTTTTAGTTTTGACATTTTGTTCCTTTGTTAAGACAGGGTCTCTCTACATAGCCCTGGCTTTCCAGGAACTCACTATGTAGACCAGGCTGACCTCAGACTTACAGAGATCCCCCTGTCTCTGCTTCCCGAGTTCTGGCATTAAAGGTATGATCCATCATGCTCAGGCTTTTGTTTGGGCTTTTCTTTTCTTTTTTTTTTTCGGAGCTGGGGACCGAACCCAGGGCCTTGCGGTTGCTAGGCAAGCGCTCTACCACTGAGCTAAATCCCCAACCTTATTTTCTTTTAAAAAATATTTTATTCTATGTGTATGGGCGTGTGAGCTGCGTGCGTGCGCATGTGTGTGTACCTACCACATGTGTATGCCTGGTGCCCACATGGATGCTGGGAATCGAACCCAGGTCCTTTGGAAGAACAGCCAATGCTCTTAGCCCCACCCCACACCCTACCCCGCCCCCACACCAGCACCATCTCTTCAGACCTGGTTTCTTTTCTTCTTCCGAGGAGGGGTAGCTACAGGGGTAGTCCAGGCTAATCACAAATTCACTCTGTAGCCCAGGCTGGCCTCAGACTCATGAGGCTACTGCCTCATCTTCCTGGTGCTAGGGTTAGAAGTCTGCAGTACTGTGTCCTGTGCAGAGAAAGCTACTGGATCTCAGGTCACCTCCTCTGCTGTCAGAACTCTGGTGCTGACGGGGAGTGTATCGGTTCTTTTTCTGTTGCTGTAACAGACATAACTGAAACTGGGTCCTCAGAGTTAGCTGGGACTCAAACCAGGGCCTTGTGCTTCCTACACAAGCCCCAAAGTCATAAACCCTGATCACAAATTTATTTTATTTATTCAGGT
This sequence comes from Rattus norvegicus, assembly GCF_021556685.1. Taxonomy (NCBI): domain Eukaryota; kingdom Metazoa; phylum Chordata; class Mammalia; order Rodentia; family Muridae; genus Rattus; species Rattus norvegicus. Next base: position 28,406,758 of record NC_141545.1, on the reverse strand, counting down.
GGGGGCATGTGTGGAGGTCAAAGGACAACTTGTAGAAGATGACTCCCGGGGTTGGGGATTTAGCTCAGTGGTAGAGCGCTTGCCTAGGAAGCACAAGGCCCTGGGTTCGGTCCCCAGCTCCGGGGGGGGGGGGGGGGGGGGGGGGGGGAAGATGACTCCCTCCTCCTCCATATGGCCTGGGATTGAACTCGGGTCACCAGACCTGACATCAAGTGCCTTTCCCCACTGCGTCATCTTGGTGGTTTTTATTTATTATGGGTCTAGCACCCAACTTCAGAGGAGTGCGGACCTAGAACAGGCAGTATTGTCTGTTCAGTCTTCACTTTGGGAGGAGTTTTGGTGAGACAAAATATGATGGCTGTGGAAAGTCTCTTGCATTTATAAGGAAGCTCGAGACCAGTGAAAGGGCAGTATCGTCCCATCTGTCCATCCATCCACCCATCTTTGGGATAAGGGCTCGTGTACCCATTAGCTTCCAACTGGATATGTACCCGAAGATGACTGTGACCTCTGACCCCCCTGCCTCCACTTCCCAGGTGCCGGGATTACAGGCGCGGGCCGTCTTTCCAGCCTCCGAGTCTTCAGCAACTCCTCCAGCAACTCTGGCTGGCCTGGAACTTGCTGTATGGACCAGGTTGGAACTTGCTATATGGACCAGGTTGCCCTGGAATTCATAGCTAGCGATCTACCTGCCTCTGCTCCCTAACCTTTAGTGCTGGCACTAAAAGCCATCCATTCTAGATGGACGTGGTGGTGCACACCTTTAATCTCAGCACTTGAGAGGCGGAGGCAGGCAGATCTCTGTGAGTTCAAAGCCGGTCTGGTTTACATAGCAAGACTTGGTCTCAAATTAAAAAAAAAAAGCAGCAGGTAGAAGAACGAACCAAGATGCCATGAGGACTACACCAACCTCTTCCCAAGACTGAACCTCCTCCCATGCCTCATCTTTAAAGGTCAAAGGTCAAAGGTTCCACTTCCTTGATCTTCCTCCCACTGGAGATCAAGCTTGGATGAATTCACTGGGTATGAAACCACTACAAACCATAGCATGAGGACAGCTCGGAACCACAGGGTGGATGATTCTTTTTCGATAAGGTATTTATACCAGTTAGGAATCCTCTCTGGGATTCACATCCTCCTCCTCATCCCTCGCCAAGGTCACCCCACACCCTCATAAAGGAACCCCCCAAAGTCCCCCAACGGAAGAGGTTTGGTCACTTGGCAGCTTTCTGGCTCTCTGGTTTCAGACCCTCATGACTGAACTCTCGTCCCCAAATCATGAGGGCACAAAACTTCCCAACTTCCTGTTTCGTTCCGGGGGAGCAAGGGCGCCAAGCGGAGCCAATCAAAGCCATACTTGAGCTGTTCCGGAAACAGTCCCAGGAATCCATCTTTTTTTAGACAGGGTCTCACTACAGAGGTCTGGCTGGCATGGAACTCACAGATCCGGCTGCCTCTGGCTTCCAAGCGCTGGGCTTGAAGGTGTGCCACCACACCAGGCTTCCAGTTCCCAGTCCCACCTCCGGCCCATGGGGTGGAATAAACAGCAGTGACCCTGTTGGAAATACTTCAGCTTCCAGCAGTGTTCAAGGACACAATGTTTCTAACACCCTTAGCTCCAGGCTGTTTTCTCTCTCCCTGTTAGAGGACTGACTGGTCTGCCATAGGACAGAATGTTTTGAGAGAGGGAGGGAGGGAGGGAGAGAGGGAGAGAGGGAGGGAGGGAGGGAGGGAAGGAAGGAAGGAGGGAGGGAGCATCCTCATTCCCAGAGTTCCCTTCAACAAACTTGAAAAGCACGTGACTGCTTAGCAACTCAGTTTACAAGCCATTCAGGGGCAGGGCTGAGGGAGAGGTTAGGGAAGACTGTGGATAAAATGGAGGTCCTGGGAGCTGCGGGTTTTGCTTAGGTCAGCGGTTCTCAACCTGTGCTTTGAGACCCCTTGGGGGGAGGGGTCTAATGACCATTTCACAGGGGTTGCCTAAAACCACGGGAAAAACACAGATATTTACATTATAATTCGTAACAGCAGCAAAATTACAGTTATGAAGTTAGTAATGACAATAATTTTATGGTTGGGGCAACCATAACATGAGGGACTGTGTTAAAGGGTCGCAGCACTGGGAAGGCTGAGAAACGCTGTTTTAGATGAACCCCTGGGAGAGGGAGGGCAGGCAATCCTGGGTGGAGTCCACACGTTGGAGGTACATGAAGAAGAAAGGTACAAGAGGAAAAAGGGAGTGTGGCAGGGAGGATTCCGGGGACAGAGTGGAGCCAGGGGAAAGGTTTGTGAAAGTCACAAGAGAAGGAAGTTTAGTTTGAGGCAGAGTCTCTTTCTAACCCAGTCTATCCTGGAGCTAACTCTTTAGCCAAGGCTGGCCATTCAGTTGAGGCAATCCTACCTCAGCTGCCCAGTTGTGGTAATACAGGAGTGTCTCACCTCACCAGATTTTTTTGATTCATGGTGTTATTGGAGCTGGTCTCAAACCCCCAGTCTTCCTGCCTCGGCGTCCAGTGTGCACCTCTAAACCCAACAGGAATTTTGTTACTTTGTTTTTGTGCCGGGGATTGAACCTGTGCTTTGCTGCCCCTCACTGTGAGGATCCAAGCAAACAACCACTGAGCCACACTCCCTGCCCCTGCCCCTGCCCCTTCCATACCATCTCATTATATAGCCCAGGTTAGCCTTAGCTTCATGCCTTTCCTGCTTCACCTTCATGGGTGCTTCAGGGACAAGTGTGCACCATCTTGCCATGCCCAGAGGGGTGTCACCATTTGAAGTGTTAATACCTCTAATCCCTTATTGTGACTGTCTCTCAGTCAGCATTTTACCATAGCTCCTTTTCAACTGTTTTCCTGTAGTACTGGGTGTGGGACTCAGGGCCTTGGGCCCATCGGACAGACAAGCACTGTGTCCCAGAACTATGCCCTCTTTACTTTTCAAGTGAGCCCGTACTTGCTGATCAGTTGGCTGAGTTAGCTCAGCTCCTGCTCCATCAGACACAGATGTTAGATGTCAGCAAAAACTTCCATGCACACTCTTGGGACTGCAGTCTCCAGGGGCAGCTTGGCTGACCTGACCATCCAGTGGGGACCTTCTGAGTCCACCTCCCCCACATCTGAATAATCTCCCTTCTTAGACGTCCCTCTTTGGGGCTGTGGCTCAGTTAGGACAGGCACTTCCTGTGCAAGCCTGGTGACCTGACTTTGGGCCTTGGAAAGCATATAAAGGTGCAGAGAGAACTGACTCTTCAAAGTTGTCTTCTGATATTCATACGTATGCCACAGCACTCCCCACCCCACATATTAATAGTAAGTTTTAATTAATACATTTTAATTTTAATTTTTAAACTTTAATTTTAATTCAAGTTTTCTTAATCAATAAATATTTTAAAAATTCTTTCTCTGGATGGGGGCGTGGCTCAGTGGCAGAGCCCCTGCCTAGAGTCCCCCAGTGAGGGGCTGGGGGCGTGGCTCAGTGGTAGAGCCCCTGCCTAGAATCCTCCAGTGAGGGGCTGGGGGCGTGGCTCAGTGGTAGAGTTCCTGCCTAGAATCCCCCAGTGAGGGGCTGGGGGCGTGGCTCAGTGGTAGAGTTCCTGCCTAGAATCCCCCAGTGAGGGGCTGGGGGCGTGGCTCAGTGGTAGAGCCCCTGCCTAGAATCCCCCAGTGAGGGGCTGGGGCGTGGCTCAGTGGTAGAGCCCCTGCCTAGAATCCCCCAGTGAGGGGCTGGGGGCGTGGCTCAGTGGTAGAGCACCTGCCTAGAATCCCCCAGTGAGGGGCTGGGGGCGTGGCTCAGTGGTAGAGCCCCTGCCTAGAATCCCCCAGTGAGGGGCTGGGGGCGTGGCTCAGTGGTAGAGCTCCTGCCTAGAATCCCCCAGTGAGGGGCTGGGGGCGTGGCTCAGTGGTAGAGGCTTTCCCAGCATGTCTAAGGCCCGGGATTCCTTCCACAGCAAAAAGATGTGGAAGAAGCAAAAAGTGAGAGAAGAGGGCTTCTGGCAGGGGTTAGTCCTGCTTCCTTCATGACAGACAGCCTTGTTATTTATTTATTGTGGAGGAGGAGGAACAGCCCCTGGGCCTGGAGAGAGGAATGGAAAGGTATACCTGGAAGGGGAAAGAGACCTGAGAATCAAAGGCACAGTGAGGAAGGGCTTTCTCATGAAATCAAAAGGGAGCCAGTGACGCATTAAAGGGCGGCTGAGGAATCCTGAGGTTGGAAACGTACCTCAGTGATTTTTTACATCTATTCCATGGGGCTTGAGGGAGGCTCTTTGTATGCTGTGAAACACTGTGGCATTGATTTTCTGTGCCCGGATAGGGCCAGGCCCCTCCGGGTGCCAGCCTTTCTTTCTAAATGGTTAGCTAGACTGGAGTAGACCCCACTGAGCAGCAGGCTCTGTGGGGCATGCATGTATGTGCCATGACGTTGGTAGCACAGCCAAGGAGACAGGCAGCCAGCGGGGCCAGGGCCCTTCTTTAAGCCAGGCTATGGGAGTCTTGCCATCCAAGAGTGAGAACTTGAGGGGTTGGGGTTGTAGAAGAGGTCCAAACTCTCCCTCTATTTCCAGCCAACTCTGTGCTTACTGTGCCTCCCCCAAACCCTTCCCTGGCAGTGTCTGGCAAGGTGCAGCTAGACCTGAGAATGTCATCATCAGGTCTGATGTTCACGGCCAGTGGGGAGGGAGGTCCCCATGTGTCACAGCTGAGAGTTATTGAACTGGGTCTCTTGCTCAGCCCTCTGAACACATCCTGGATGGGGGCTGCACTCAGAATTGCAGCTTGCAGACCTGCCTGGGCTTCTGTTCTTGTTTCCTTCCTGTTACTGAGATTAAACACTCTGGCCAAAAGCAATTGAGGGAGGAAAGGACTTATTTGGCTTACCCTTGCATGTCACAATCCATCACCTAGGGAGGCCTGGGCAGGAACATAAAGCAGGGACCTGAAGACTGGCTTGCTATTCTAAGCAGCGACATTAACTCTGACCAGGGAACTCACTCACAGCCAGCAGGAATGGTGGATGAATACTGTTATCTGGCTCACTTGTGCAAGCTCAGTCAGCTTTCTCATACAGCTCAGACCTATTTGACTAGGGAATGGTGCCACCCAAAGTGGGCTGAGCCCTCCCACATCAATTAATGATCATAACCCCTCCCTTATAGATATGTCCAAAGCTAATCAGATCTGGGTGATTCCTCAACAGATTCTTCCTTCTCAGGTGACTCTAGCTGGCAGTAACAGCTAACCAGAAGAAGTTCATAGGAGGGAAGAGACCTGGCAAAAATCTCCAACTCGGGCTGGAGAGATAGCTCAATGGTAAAAGCACTGACTGCTCTTCCAGAGGTCCTGAGTTCAAATCCCAGCAACCACATGGTGGCTCACAACCATCTGTAATGAGATCTGATGCCCTCTTCTGGTGTGTCTGAAGACAGCTACAGTGTACTCATATATAATAAATAAATCTTTAAAAAAAAAAAACAACCCAACTCCCATGGCCCAGGTTGGATTCTGTCCCTGGGTCTGGATTAGTCTTTTTTTCTTATCAAGGGTTTGTCACTTAGGTTTCCTCTACAGGGCACTGGGGTCAGTGCAGACTCCGCCCAGACTACTTGCTATGTATCACCCCTCACCCTGTCCTGGGGCCGGGCTTCCTTTACTGATTATCACTGAAGGGGTTGGAGAGGGGCTTAGCAGTTAGCAGCGATGCTTTCCAAAGGACCTGGGCTCTGTCCCTAGGCCCCACATGACAGCTTCTGGCATCTGTAATTCCAGTTCCTGTGGATTCAACACTCTTGGCCAAGCCACTGTGGGCACCAGACACACACACTGGTGCTCTCAAACATGGGGCAGCTCACAATCATGGGGCAAACACATACATGTAGGTAAAACACTCACACACATTAAGAAAACATTTTGAAAAGTATTACCACAGTCTGGTGTGGTAGCCTTTAATACCAGCGTTGGGAGGCAGAGAGGCAGGCAAATCTCTGTAGGCAATTTGGTCTACATAGGAAGTCCCAAGCCAGCCAAGGCTACAAGGCTACGTGTCTCTGTCTCACACAAAATTATCGTTGCTATTACTACTTTGGTGGTATTGAGGATTTAACTTGGGGCCTCCTACATGCTAGGCAGTAACTACCACTGCACCATGCCCTACCACCCCAGCTCCTCACTGGGGATCACTGGACCCTGAGGTACCACCGAGCTGCACACATCCACTGTCTCTTCTCTTTCTTATTGAAACAGGGTATTTATTCATTTTTGTTAGTTTTTTGAGACAGGATTTCTCTATGTAGCCCTGGCTATCTTAGAACTCACTCTGTAGACCAGGCTGGTCTCAAACTCACAGAGATCTGCCTACCTCTGCCTCTCTGAATGTTGGGATTGAAAGTGTGCACTACCACCCTCCTGACAGGGTCTTGATAAGTTACTTGGGCTAGCCTTGAACTTGTTCTCCTGCCAAGGTAGGCCTTGAACCTGAGTCCCTCCCATTTTAGCCTCTTTAATAGCGGTGACTCCAGGCCTGTATCACCAGGCCCATCCCATAAGGGTCCACAGTAGACAAAGCCTCGCTGAGACCTAGGCTGAGGGAGGAGGTATGGAACATCTTACTGTAGGCGTCTTAGATGCCCCATTCTGGACCCTCCAAGAGATCTGAGGCTCTCCCTCACGGACCCAAGTCTGCAGTTGGACTCCAGGGATAGCAGAACTACAAAGGCAGACCCTATGATGAGATCAGCTTCCAAGCAGAAGCAGTCACCTGAACCACCGTGTCCCCTCAAACAATGACTTCTAAGGATCACCTCATAGAGCTGAGACGATGATCAACCAGGTCTGCTTAACTATGCATGCCTGTTACCTACTTCGATTCTTCCTCAGATTAAACCTGAAGTTCATGTCAGCACCCCCAAAACAGTCTTGGGGTCACTAGACCCCCTTTACTGTCTCTCAGATACAAGACTTGCTTGAAGCGCTCTTTCTCCCAACATTCTCTTCATTTGTACTGGGAAGGTGGCCAGGGCTGGTTTGTTGGGGCTTTTCAGCCAGGGTTAACCACAGGGTCACATTCACAAGAGCAGCTTTTCCTAGAAAGAGGCTCAGATTGCAAAGTGCTCGCCGCCCAATCATGAGGACCTAAGTTTGATTCCCAGGACGGATGTTATAAAGTTGAGCATGGTGGCTTGTGCCTGTAACCCCAGCATGGGGCAGGTAGAGAGGCAAATCTCAGGAATTTGCTGGCCAGCAAGCCATGAACTTTAGTTTCAGTAAGAAGCCCTGTCTCAAGAAATAAGACGGAGCTGTGACTGGGGGCATAGGCCTTTAAAATCAGCGCTGTGGAGGGAGGGTCTACAGGAGTCGGGACGCACATTGTGTCTTTGTGTGCTGCCTGCCTCAATTGCTACCTAGGTCCCCTCCCTGACCCTGAACTGTGTGCTAAGGACCGGTTCCACTCCAGGAGTGTGGCTATTACATCCCTGACCACGCCCCATCCCCCCACACTGTTAACAATCTACACCGCCTGCCTGTGGTACCAGAGTGTCTCAGGGGCCATTGCTGGGACTGATGGCATGATGTGGGCTATGTCGCCCCCTATCGCCCAACGTTCAGCGCATGAGTCAGTTTGATCCTTGTGGACTGGGTTCAAAGAGCTCAAAATCCTTATTTCTTGTGTGTGTGTGTGTGTGTGTGTGTGTGTGTGTGTGTGCGCGCGCGCGCGTGCATGTGTGTGTGTCTGTGCCATGTTGCAGGGCCAGAGGACAACTTACAGGAGTTGTTTCTACCATGCTGGCTGGCCCTGTGGCTTGAACTCCGATGACCAGGCTTGACCACACGTGCTGATACCCTGTGTGCTAGCTCAGAGTCCCTCAAACTCTGGATTTGAAAGAGATAAGACAGACTGAGGTAGGAGAGGACAAAGCTTGAGGCTACCCTGGGCAAGTGAGACTCTCTCAATATAAAAATGCAAAGAAGGGCCGGATGTGTGGCTTAGCTGTAGTATTTCCTGACAGGTACAAGATCCTGTGTTTCAGTGCCCAGCACGGGACAAAAAACAACATCAAACCAAACCAAACCAAACCAAACCAAACCAGCAACTGGTGGAGTGATGGATCTGAGGGCTGGGGTGTGGCTCAATGTAGAACATGGGTGAGCATGAGTGGGTGCTAAACACTAAGCACTGTACTTACTTCACGTGTGTCACCTGATACAAGACTTTCCTTCCCTGGGACTCAAAGGCTAATTCTGAAGTAACCCTGGGGATTCATTCCACTGTGGCCAGAGCAGATTCTGGGAGGGTAGCATCCTACCGTGTCTGACTAGGAAGATGGTTCTGGAAGCTTCCTGTCCTTTCTAAGCTACCCTTTTCCATCCTTGGTGTGGATCACCCTGCTGGTGGACACACAATGGTGGCAGGTTGAGCTGAGGGAGGAGCACAGCAGAGCCCAGGCCTCTGGCTGCCCAGAGTGGGCAAGAGCCATTCCTTACCTGTTCCCACATTATGCAACAGGGAGTCTGGCTCTGTAGCATGCACATGGGCACACTTCACAAGAACACACATACAAAGACCATGTGAAGCATGGGGACACAGTCTGCTCCCAGGTAGGGACAGGTGAATGGAGACAACATCGTGAAATAGGGTGTAAGTAATTTGATCATCTGTGCTGGGAGTTAAAAAGGGGAGATCAAAGCCCTAGAACTTGCCTTATCTGAGAAGGGAGCTGGAAATGATGGGGCACGCCTGTCATCCCTGCTACTAGGAAGGCTGAGGCAGGAAGACTTCAAGTTCAAGGCCTATCTTGGCTACAAAATGAGTTCCAGGCCAGCCTAGGCAAACTTAGGAGACCCTGCCCAGGAACACAGAGGGAGGGAGAGGGAGGGAGGGGGAGGGGGAGAGAGGGGGGGGAGAGAGAGAGAGAGAGAGAGAGAGAGAGAGAGAGAGAGAGGGAGAGAGAGGGGACAGACTTGAGATATAACTTAGTAGCAGAAAAGTTATCTAGAGTGAGGGGCTGGGGTGTGGCTCAGTGGTAGAGCCTCTGCCTAGAATCCAGGAATTCAAGGCCATTCTGGACTACTGTACAGCAAGATCCTGTCTAAAACAGCAAACAATTAAAATGGGAAACTACAAGAGAATTCAGCGTTGGTTCATGAATTGTGGGAAAATCACCTTGATTTTGCTAGAGAACCTTGCATGCTCTCCTGTTCAGATATCAGAGTAGCTGATGTCAGGGCAGGGAGACGTGACACCTCCCAGTGCTTACTAAAGTGTCTGTGTGAGGGCAACTGCTCGTGGGCCATCCTGCTGCATTCAGCATGAAGAAAATCACAAGGGCACCACTAGCTGTATGTGACCTCACTGAGACCTTTCCTTTATTCTTTATCAGATTGAAGCACTCCCTGGGGTAGCCATGCTATGATTTCGTTTCTCAGTTCCTCGGAAGAATTTGAAGTGTTCGGCTTTGTTTTTTCCCCAGCCATGGTTGAGTTAGCGACTGTGAGAAGGCACCTGACATAAACAAAAATGGCTTACCCTTGTTCATGTTCCAGAGGTGTTAGTACATGGGCATGGGTAAGCCGGTGGCTCCTTATTCTTACCCTTAGGGTGCCTTCAACACGAGGAATGCCTGAGAGAATTTTTCAGTGGTAGGAGACTGAGAGAGGGCTAAGGGAGGCTCTTCCTGAGACCAAGGAAAGCCAGCGGGGTGGCAGGTCACAGAAACATGGCTGGGTGGAGGCATGGACATTCACTTTAAAAGCTGCAAAGTGGAGGCCAGTCAGCACTAGAAATGGCTGCTGGCTTGCTCTGTTTGAGCTTAGTGGAAAGGTGGGACAGCAGAGTGGAGGATAACTGGCTGTGGTGGGGGAGAAAGGCAGGATAGCAGAGGGCACTCCTGGAGGATGGGGACCAGGGTCAGCGACAGCAATATGAAGAGATATTCAGGTTGGCAGGGAGGCCTGGGGGCAGCGTGTGAAAGACCCTGCCCTGTGTATTCTGCTGGGAACCGAGCAGCTGGCAGGCATCTGAGAGGGAGGAGGGGCACTTCTGCTTCAGTCCCAAGAGGAAGCACAGGACAGGGGGGAGACTCTGGGGCGCCAGCAGGAAGACTAATTGGCTTTCAGTTTCCAATGAACTTGCCTGGCCAGAGCTCCCCACAGAGAGGTGTCAAGTGCACTCCCTGTCCAGGTGCTCAGAGAATGTGTGCTCTTGTAAACAGACCCAATTCCCACTCTTGCTGCTCTCTGCAAATGGTTCCCTCTGCCAGGCCATAGACTTCAGGAGTTGAGCACAATTCACACAATGAATTGTACTGCATACTGCTAGGACAAGAATGTGTTTTATTTACAACAAAAACAATTGTAACATAATTCTCTTCAAAAAACCCAACAGAATATACAAAGGCATTTCTATCTGTACTGGCCCACTGACATCAGCATTTGGAAAGGAGGTGGGGGTGAGGCTGGGAGGTAAGCGGAGAACTGACACACATACAAAACCTACTTGTCTGAGCGGTTTCTGCTGTCAGGGACTACCCTTTGCTACTGTGTATGAACCTGGAGAAACAGTCTGGCAGGGCGTCGCTGTCTTCCAGGGGTGGCTGGAGCAGTCTGCACTAGGAGCTCCATCCATCCCCAGCCACAGTTCGAAGGAGGAGTCCAGTTGTGTTTGCAGTAGCTGAAACCCTAGGAACGGAACAGAGAGTGAGGCAATGCCAGGACCTGCAGTCTCAGAAGAAAGCAGCTCCCAGGAAGGCCAGAGTGTGTCACACACAAGTAGAGAGGAAGCCCAGCCCCAGGTGGGTCTTGATCCAGGGAACAGGCATAGTTCCCAGGTGGGTGACACAGGAAGCCATATGCTGTTAAGTATGGCCTCCTTGATGATCTCAGGAAACCAGAACCATGAACATAGAAACAGCAACAAAATATATAGGCCCCGACCTCAGAATGTCAGGTCAAAAATTTTTCCAGATGAGATTCTAAGTGGTTGGGTTTTTTCTTTCTTTATGAAAATGCATTTTTATCTTATGTGAACATGTGTTTTGCCTGTGTGTGTGTCTGTGCATTACGTGCATGCAGTACCTGCAAAGTCCAGATCTCTTTGAACAGGAGTTAGAGGCAGTTGTGAACTGTCATGTGGGTGCCGGGAACTGAACCAGGATCCTCTGGAAGAGCAACCAGTGCTCTTAAGCATGGAGCCATCTCTAGCCCTCAATTTATTTTCTTGGTATGTGGAGCCTGAGGCCAACCTTAAGGGTTATTCCTAAGGGGCTATCCAACTTGGGCTGTGTTTTCTTTTTTTAAATGTAGACCAGGCTGGCCTTCAATGTACACAGGTTCACCTGCCTCTGCCTCCCAAGTGCTGGGAATAAAGAACTGCTCCACTATGCCTAGTCCTGCCCTTGGCTTTTGACCCATGTTGTCTTGTTAGCTGCCCTGGTGTTCACTGATGACCTGGCTTTTTTGCATGGCTTCTTGGGCTGTTTGCTAAGGGTGAGTATCTAAACTAATAATTTCTCAACTAATGATCAAGCGGGCAGGGCCCTTTGTTGGTAGTGCCATCCCTGGGCTGGTAGTCCTGGGTTCTATAAGCAAGCTGAGCAAGCAAGGGGAAGCAAGCCAGTAAGCAGCATTCCTCCATGGCCTCTGCATCAGCTCCTGCCTCCAAGTTCCTGCCCTGTGTGAGTTCCTGTCCTGACTTCCTCTGGTGATGAACAGCAGTGTGGAAGTGTAAACTGACATTTTCTCCCCAACTTGCTTCTTGGTCATGATGTTTGTGCAGGAATAGAAACCCTGACTAAGGGTTGGAGAGATGGCTCAGCAGATAAGAGCACTGACTATTCTTCCAGAGGTCTCGAGTTCAATTCCCAGCTACCACATGGTGGCTCACAACCATCTGTAATGGGATCTGATACCCTCTTCTAGTGTGTCTGCAGACAGTGACAGTGTACTCATGTATATAAAATAAATAAATATTAAAAAAATAAGAAAAAAGAAACCCTAACTAAGACAAATTGGTACCAGGAGTAGGGTATTCCTGTGACAACCTGACCATATTTTGGGGAGGACTGTGGAAGAACTCTGAAACTTTGAGCTAGAAGAGCCATTGGGATATTAAGAACTCTGTGGGATGTTCTGTAGGAGCTTGGAAGATAATGCTGAGAACAGTGCAGAAAGGCTGACTTGTGAAATTTCAAAGGGAAGATTAAATTCTCTTATCGGGGTTGGGGATTTAGCTCGGTGGTAGAGCGCTTGTCTAACAAGCGCAAGGCCCTGGGTTCGGTCCTCAGCTTCGAAAAAAAGAAAAAATAATAAATTCTTTTATCAGGGCTGTTGCTATTTTGATTGTGAAGATTCTGTGGTTTGGGTTAGCTGGGGCTGAAGAATCAGCTGTGATTAAGAAGATACCAGAATTCCTTTTTTTTTTTTTTCTTTTTTTTTCAGAGATGGGGACCGAACCCAGGGCCTTGCGCTTGCTAGGCAAGTGCTCTACCACTGAGCTAAATCCCCAACCTCGATACCAGAACTCCTAAAGCAAACCTTTGCATTACTGGGACTATTGATGCTGGTCTGCTAGAGCTAAGAAATTGGTGGTGATTAAGAGGAGACCTGCCTGCATCACTGAGGTGAAATCTGGGAAGTGTTTTCTGAGAGCACATAGAGGCTGTGTTCCAGAGACAGCCAAGGATGGTACTTGTGTTGTGGCTGACTTGGTAGTGTGTAAGAGTCACCAAAGTGGTACTGGTTTTGAAGGCATGAAGAGCAGCTGAGGCTCGGCACTGTGAGAGGCCATGAAAAAACCATTGGTGAAGCAGCCTTAGCTGCAATTGATGGCCCAGGACTGAAAGCACTATAAGGACAATCTATGAGAGGCTACTGGTGAAGCCTAGTTGCAGCGGAAGACAGCAGTGTTTTGGAGATGCCAGTACCACGAGATGATCACCAAAAGCAGTAGCAGCAGTGGAGAAAAGGCAGGTAGAGCTTAGAAGACAAAATGTGTGCTACAAGGGGCAGAGCTGGAGAAGTGACCCAAACCCTTGGAAGAGCCCAGAAGATCATGTTTGGATCGCAGACATTGGATGGTTAGAGTTTGATTTTGATTTTGACTATGCCCTGATATTTTTCCCTCTTGAAGGAAGAAAGTATTTTAGTGGAGCCCACAGTTAAGAGACTTTGAATTTAAAAAAGACTTTGACTTTTAAAAGAGATTGGCTATTTTAAAGGGATTGAACTTTTAATATGTAAAGACTGTGGGACTTTTAAAGAGAGAGTTATTTAGATCTTGGGGATAAAGAAGAAAGTAAGGGTTGAGGCTTAATAGTGATATGTTTGTGTATCAAATTGACAAGGGGTCAATTGTGCTGGCTGGTTTTGTGTGTCAACTTGACACAAGCTGGAATTATTACAGAGAAAGGAGCCTCCGTTGAGGAAATGCCTCCATGAGACCCAGCTGTAAGGCATTTTCTCAACTAGTGATCAAGGGGGGAGGGCCCAGTCCATTGTGGGTGGTGCCATCCCTGGGCTGGTGGTCTTGGGTTCTTTCTAGAAGAGAGCAAGCTGAGCAAGCCAGGGGAAGCAAGCCAGTAAGTAACATCCCTTATGGCCTCTGTATCAGCTCCTGCCTCCTGACCTGCCTGAGTTCCAGTCCTGACTTCCTTTTGTGATGAACAACAATGTGGAAATGTAAGCTGAGTAAACCCTTTCCTCTCAACTTGCTTCTTGGTCCTGATGTTTGTGCAGGAATAGAAACCCTGACTAAGACAGTGCTAATGCAGTAGCTCTTCAAGGCATTTGTTATTTCCAACTGTTTTTCAAGAAGCATGTCTTTTTTTTTTTTTAAGATTTTATATGAGTGCACTGTTGCTGTCTTCAGACACACACCAAAACAAAGCATCAGATCCCATTACAGATGGTTGTGAGCCACCATGTGGTTTCTGGGAATTGAACTCGGGACCTCTGGAAGAGCAGTCAGTGCTCTTAACTACTGAGCCATCTCTCCAGTCCCCATATAGGTCTTTAAACCATCTCTAGATGGAATGGTGCCCCAAGGTCACCCATGGGAGCTGCTTTTCAGCGGATACTGTGACTCCCTCACATGCCAACATTCACACTGGAGGCACAGGTCACTAATCTTCCTATGCACAGTGGTGGGAGGCAGACGCACATCTGTACGGAGGGAACTGAGCGGGCAGACAGACACAGTTGTCTGAAGCACTGCAATGGAGAGCTGCTGCAGGCTGCCTGTCTCGCTGAGTCTGCAAGCCTTTCATTAGCAAGTATCTCGCCAAGCAGTTGTTTAGGGAAGGCAAACCTGTGCTCAGGGGAGCTGCTGCCTGTACAGAGGCCCAGCACATTTATTCCTGCCACACCAGAGCAGCTGCAGAACATAATGAATCAAACAGGGAGGAGGGGATAAACGGGTCTTTGTGCTAGAAGGCACTTGGTAATACTTTTGATAAAAGCCTTAGTGAAATAATTCCTTTAAATTGATGTTGAAAAAAAAAAAGTCTGAACTCAAAGCCAACACCATGGTCAATGTCAGAAGGGCAATGGCTCCACCATAGGACAAGAAGAAATGGCCTGTAGTTTCATCCATCACCACTGATCATGGAGAACAAGTGTGGAAAACCCTATTAATTAAGGCCAGGCCCACCATTCACCATTAACTGAATGGCCTTCTGGAGCTCAGCATGGAATGGACGACTCCCTTCACTGTCAGGCTTTCTCCTCCTCTGACCTTGTCTGGGGAATTCCAAGTCCACACTTGCCTCTACCTGAGGAGTGTCATGTAGCCTCACTACATGACACAGTAGATCACAGGATCAACTTTGTTTCTACTCATAAGAACCTGTTGAGATTGCTGAAATGCTTCCCCATGCTAAGGAGACATTTTGGTACCCTAGGCCTTCATTGAATGACCTTTTTGCCCATCCTGGATGTCTCTACTCAACCCCCAAATTATATAAAAGCCTTAAATAACCCCAAGAAAAGTTGATCTGATTCCCCATACCTGGTCTTGGTGTGGTCACTCACCACACAAACTCACAGGGCTTCCGAACCCTTGGTCATCTCTACTTTCACTGCCCTCTGAACAAGATCGGCCTATGATCCCCAAGGGCAGAGTCAAAGACAAGTTCTGAATAAAACAAGGATGTTAACTTGGAGGAGGAGAGAGCAATCCCAGTCAGAATGCAGATGTCCAGTGCATTCTGCTAAGCTGCTGACATAATACAGCTGAGAGAGGGATCAGTGCATAAGGACCTGTTTGATCCTTAGCACGACATAGAACACCCCCACCACTGCCCACAAAAACTAAACAACAAAACAACCGTCACAGTGCAGGTCAGTGGTACACATACACTTGTAACCCCAGAGCTGGGGAGGTGCAGACAGATGGGTGGATTGCCTGAGACTGGCTGAGCAGTCAGCCTCGCCAAATTGATAACTCCAGGTTCAGTGACATAGTTTGTCTCAAAACAATAAGGCAGATGTGGGGTACAGTGGCACAACCCTTTAATCCTAGTACTTGGGAGAGAGAGACAGGTAGATTTCAGAGTTGTAGGCTAGTCTGGGTTACATAGTGAGACTGCATTTCACAGACAAAACTGAGGTTTGTTTAAATGAGAACATCCCTACCCAGCCTCAGAGGTTTGAGTACTTGGTCCCTAGTGGGGAGCAGTATTTAGGAGGTTGAGGAGCTGTGGCCTTGCAAGAGAAGGTATGTTAGTGGGGATGAGATTTGAGGTTTCAAAGCCATGTGCCATTTCCAATACATTCTGTCTACTCCCTGTTTGCAGTCTGAGAGCTGTGTTCTCTCTCAGCTGTTGTAGTCGCTGTGCCTGCTGGCTACTGCACTGGAAATGGTGTGGACTCTTACCCCTCACAATTGGAAACCCAAATAAACCTTTCCTTCTTGGTCATGATTTTTATCACAGCAACAGAATCCAAACTAATAAAAAACAAAGGAAGTGGCAAAGGTTGCAGAGGGAGCACTGCAGAAGACAGGTACAGAACAGAATGTGACAGTGACGAAGGGGTGAGAGGCCAATGGGAGGGCAGGAGAGAGGCTCAGGGACTCAGATCACTTGCTGAGCCTCCATGAGAGCAAGAGTACGGGTTCCAGTGCAACTCTCAGAAAACAAAAGACTTATACTGTTTCATTTCAAAGACAAACCTTTTCATTTTCTTTATATAAAAGTTCTATAAAGAATTCCATTACTTCCTACACAGGCCTTTTCTCCCCAGGACACACACTTTAAGGTACTTGTAGCTGGAGTTTTCTACTCTGTGGGTTCTTTTTCCATGACTTTCCAACCCTTTTCTTCCATCCCTTCAACTCCCTCACAGTAGATAAGAGACAAAGGGATGGAGGGGAAAGTTAAGGGATCCCTGATTAAAGTCAGGGGTCAGAAAGGGGGAGACGCTATCACTAGACGCCATCACTGCTGATTCGGGGCATTGAGTTCCTTGGGGCAAGTTTGATCTTCGCTGTTAGGATATCTAATTATTTCCTCATCCTCTTCCTCCTTCTCCTTTTTCTTTGCATGACCACTTTAAAAAAAAACCAAAAAACCACAACCAACAACAATCAACAACAACCAGCCCACTAACGACCCTGTTCTAAGGGCCCTAGCATTTATAAACCCTCTCAAAAGTCATCAGAATTCCAAACATCACACAACTGCACGAACTGTCTGCAGCTGGCAAAATCAGGCCCCTGCTAGGGCACGAGGTAACCATAGTCAGGTGCTGTGGACAATCTGAAGCAGCCCTATCTAGGATTAAAACAAAAACATATTCCTATAATATTTCTGTATTTTTAAAGAAGTCAAAATTCTCACTACAAGGAGTAGCCATTTTTGCGCTGTGGAGCAAACACACCACATCGGGTGAGGCCTGTCTTTCACACGGCAGCAGCTGCTGACTCCTTTTATCAAGAAGCCAAAGCTCTGTGGAAACAATGTCAGTGATCACAGATGCAAAGCTCAACAACTGTCCAATCTGTCTGTCTGTCTGTCTGTCTGTCTGTCTGTCTGTCTGTCTGTCCCGGGCCACCATCCAAGGGGTCAACTCCTGTGGTCCCCGTCCTAATGGTCTTGGGCAAATGGAGGTAACACTCATAACCTCTTCTGGTTGCTTTAAGTTTGTTCTTTAGCTCTTCTTTGGCTCAGACACTGGAGTCTGTGCAAGCTGTTTGCAGATGCTGCTTTCTCTGGTTCAGGAGTCCCCTAACAGATGGAAACAAACAGTGCTCCTGCTTACCTATGGAAAACTTTTACTCCTTTTGCCAACTTTAGGAAATTCATGTCTCTCATGGCATTCCTACAAGCCTCAGCACAAGCCATAATTAATGCATCATTTATTACCTAAAAATTAAATATGTAAGCAAAACCAAGAGAAAATAAGGGACTGACTGCTCAAGAGAAACTTGCTAAAGCAGCTTACACTTAAACTCTTATAAACTGTCCCTTCCAATCTCCACAGCACCTGTAAAATGACACAACAGAGAAGAGGCTGAACCCAAACCAATGGTTTTATACAAACTCCCTCAAGGCCCAACCAATGGCTGGGCCGGATGCTACTTACTAATGAGAGCTGAGGCCCCGCATCTGTGATTTCTCCTATAGGCCCTAAGTAAAGCCACAGGGCCTGGCACCAGAAAACAAGGAGGAATCCTCTGGATCTTAACCCATGTCATTAACCCCGACACTGGCCTGAGTTGCTGCTGCAAGAGACAACATAAACACCATCAACAACTTCAACCTCCAACTACCGTCCAACCTGGGGAGACATCACACAGCCAAGCACTGCAGCTCAGCATGTCCTGGAGAACACAGGGTCTGAAACCCCCCCCCCCCCGAGAACCATTCTTACACACACCCATTAACAAGCTAGATGACCTGTGCACACCTAGGACCGCAGCTCTGAGCTGAGACAGGAGGGACCCTAGGGCTTCCAGGCTCACTGACAACACAAGAGCCCTGAGTTCAGGGAAAGACTCTGCTTCAAAGCAACGGACAGAGAAAGCTGAAGGACAAGGAGCAGGCCCCTGTCTCCTCTTTCATGTGTGTGTGTGTGTGTGTGTGTGTGTGTGTGTGTGTGCACGTGCGCGCGCGCGCACACACACACACACACACACACACGTGCAAGTTGAGTAATCACACCTTTCTGTTGTTTTCCCTTTTCTATAATAATCGAAACTTTAAAAAACCACAAAACATCATTATGGTAATACTCATGGCATGAAAATACAAGGTAGCTCTCATATGTTGACTTATAAATACCCAAAATATATTTACAAATATTTTAGTATATGATGTATTTGTGGAGAAAATAAATGCACATTTAATATTTAAAAAAATTATCAAAAGCGTCAACAAAAGTCACAAGGAATATCACTGTGGGCTGTCTCTGCAGGGTAGGGGTAGCTTCAGGGCCTGGGCAGACTGACTGTCCCTTTTCAGAATGTTGGTTCAGAATACTGAACATGGACTATTTCCTAAAAACCACAAAAGGTGAGTGTAACAAGCAGACAGCAGGTTGCAAGATGTCAGAGACAGCTCATGAGTGCATGGTGGCAGTCATGCCACTCCTTCACCTTTGGGAAGAAGGCAGGAGAAAGGTTTAGTGCTCACCAAGAAAAGGAGAGTGTTTTTGTCTGCTCCATGTCAGATGCCTCAGATTCAGTGTGCTCTGAGCACTAAGGTGGCAAGATCCCTGTCACACCAGGCCTTTTGTGTGGCACAGTGAGTTAAATTTAAAAACAGGGAACTGATAAAAAACACCATCTTACCCTGACAGAGGAGTCAGAGGAGAAGCGCTCCAGTTTCACTGTGAAAACCCAGTGTGCACACCACAGAGGTGAGTGTTTGCTGCCAGAGACCCAAAAGACAATGGAAGCGACAGAGCCTGGTCCGAGGGCAGACTCCAGCGGAACCTGTGAATACCAAGCGAGCTGTTTCCCACGGACTCTGGACAAGCACAGGCCAGTGTGAGACACAAACTGGGGGGAGTGATACCATCAGTGTCCACAGTTGTCACCCACACAATGAGCAGTAATCAAAGAAGAGTGTGAATGTGTAACAGAAGACAGACGGGAGGGAGGGCGGGGGAAGCCAGGTGGTGTTGCCACCTCCAGTGCCTGCTGCAGACCTGGGATGTTTACAGCACATGGGGCCTGAGGACAAAGGACTGAGGATCAGGGCTAGGAGGCAGAATCCAGTTCCCAAGGTGGCTGCCCTTCCAGCACTTCCCTATGGCTCTGTCACACACACACACACACACACACACACACACACACACACACACACACACACACACAATTTTTTTAAAGATTTATTCATTTATTATATGTAAGTACACTATAGCTGTCCTCAGACACACCAGAAGAGGGAATCAGATCTCTTTACAGATGGTTGTGAGCCACCATGTGGTTGCTGGGAATTGAACTCATGACCTCTGGAAGAGCAGTCGGGTGCTCTTAACCGCTGAGTCATCTCTCCAGCTCCCCCCCCCCCACAATGTTAAAGTTGAGTGTTATAAGTAACATCTCAGACCTACATCCATAGCTGTTCTGAGTTAAATGCTGCCACTCCCAGGTTGGACATCTTTGAGGGAGGATTGAAGTCAGATGGCTAAAGGGGACCAAGGTGATCGAGGCAGGCAGCACAGCAGGAACAAAGTCCCAACTGCCTGGTGTGAAGAGAATGGGGACACTTGAGCTGGCACTGCTGGGACCACGCCCTGAAGGCAGAGCATGCCCAATGCACAGCTTTCGGTCCCTCCCAGAGACGGCAACTCAGAGATCAGAGGCCCTTAGGACTGTTGTTTCTAACCCCAGGGCAGGTCACCATGTGCCTGGCTGGCTATGGATCACAGCAGTGGGGTCCTCTCGGGATGTAACCATGAGAATGTGAAGATGGTAGGTTGTTACACATTAGATGGGTGACTTGTTTTGAGCCTACCTTGTGGAAGTCAGACCTTCAGCTTCAGCTGCTGAAGAAGTGTGGTGGGATGATGTGGTGAGAAGGGGCGGCGGATGCTTGCTCGTGACGCTGAGCCATGGAATGGATGGTTTCAACCGTTCCCCCAGGCTGATGCCTGCCTCAGAAGAGGAGGCTTGGGCCTTGGTAACCCATGCTCAGGCATAGAGCCAAAGGACAGCAGAGGGCCCAGGGGACCAGCAAATGAGGTGCAAAAGTGACATCAGAGAATGCTAGATGATGCTAGAGAGGCAAGTGGAGGAGACCTGGCAGGGAGGAAGGGTCGGCTTCAGGACCATCTGGCCAGAGATCCAGCTGCCCGAAGTGGCCAGAGCACAGTATCAGTGATGGGCTCCATCTCCTCCAGTCAGATGATGAGGGATGCCCAAGGTGTTAGTTTTGTTCAGGTGTAAGGCATTCTAGGGAAGAGCTGGTTAAGCAGCCTCACAGAAGGTCTGAATCTGCCCCATGTGAATACGTGTGTACACATGTGCATGCATGTGTCTACACCAGAGACTGATGTCAAGTATCTTTCTCAGTGACTGTCCACGTTATTTTTGTGAGACAGTGCTTATCCCTGAAGCTGTAGCTCACTGGTGGCTAGACTGGCTGGTCTTTGAGCCGCAGGGACCTGCCTATTGCTGGGCTCCAACACTGAAGTTACAGGTGTGTCACATGCCTAGGTGTTCATGTAGGCATTTGGGAATCAAACTCAGGCCTCATGCTTAGTGACGGCTCCACCTGGCCACCCGGGTCCCACATCTCTCCACTAGGGCTTTGGAGCAGGGGCCATAGCTTCCATCCATGGGGTTCAGTGTTTGAGACAATGTCTTGCCATATAGTCCAGGTTACCCTCAAACCTGTGATCCTGCCTTAGCCTCAAAAGTGTTCAGATTGGGTTGGGGATTTAGCTCAGTGGTAGAGCGCTTGCCTAGCAAGCGCAAGGCCTTGGGTTCGGTCCCCAGCTCCGAAAAAAAGAAAGAAAAAAAAAGAACCAAAAAAAAAAAAAGTGTTCAGATTACAGCATACACCACCATATCCAGCATCACTTCTCGTGTGTGTGCTTGGTGGGGGTGGTGGCGCACACCTTTAATCCCAGCACTCTGGAAGCAGAGGCAGGTGGATCTCTTGAGTTTGAGGCCAGCCTGGTCCACAGAGTGAGTTCCAGGACAGCCAGGGCTACAGAGAGACCCTGTCTTGAAACTTTTTTTTTTTTTTTTTTTTTTTGCAACCATTCGGTGCAGTTCTCAAGCATGAGCCGCTGGCAATGGTGCGCTACGATGGGAAGGCTGCCGCCCCTGTGGCAGTCCTCACTGTTTGTGTTGTTGGAGCTCACTGGAACTTATGCCCACTGTGGAAATGGTGATGTGTCTACAGTTGGTGAAGCCTGTGGATGTCCTGGGGCCTACTCTGCAAGAGCCCATGCAAGCCCAGTTCTGTCTTCCAGGTGTTCTACATTTTTCAGTTTTTTACTTGCTTATGTTCGCTATGCACATGCTGTGGATGTGCATATCCACAGTGCACATGTGGAGGTCAGAGGACAACTTTCAGGGGTTGGTTTTCTCTTTTTACTATGTGAACCCTAGTGACTGAACTCAGGGTGTGCAGCCTGAATTTCCTGTTTTGGGTGACAGTCCCTACCCCCCTGCATGCACTCTGGCCCACTTTCTCTTACTACTCACGCTTCATCTGATTCCCCTTCCAAGTAAGTGTCTGCTGGCCACCTCTACCTTCATTTCATGTCTTGCAATATCTCAAATTCCAATGTTACACACAACATGGCTGTGCTGAGCTGTGAGAGCCCAGCTAGCAAAGCTGGTACTGTGGGAGCCTCACCTACTGCTTCTCTCATCCTGCTCCACTCCGACTGTGAGACTTTGTGTCTGACTATCACCCATTCTCTCTGCCACACTTTCTATGCTCAGGCCTTCCCTTTCCTGCCTGTGATGACACAGATCCTTGTTTGTTTCAGTCTGTTTTCCCCAACCCTCCTTTCCTCACCAGGAAGTGCTGATACACTAGAAGAGAATGTTCTAGAGTAGAGTGATGTTCTTACACAGGACAGCCAGGAGGAAGCCTGTACTACCTACTACACTACGCTGGGAGTGGCCAGGTAATGCTGACACATAAAATAGTCCTCTAGATGCCTTTGGACATTTTCTCTCTCATTTATGCACGATAAAAACCTTCCCCCAACAATGGAGCAGCCATGCAGACAGTTTCTTTACTGTGCCCCTAGACATATCAGGCGCTGAGACCTGAGAGGAGCACAGACAGACTCTGTGTCCAAGCAGCCAGTTCTCAGGCTCCTAACTGAACCAAGCTGCTGATTCGTCCTATTTGTTTCTGGTGGCTTCTGCCACCTACTTTATTTGACTTCAAATTCTAGAGTCTGACTCTTTAGATGTTCTCTCCTTCACCTACTCTAACCACTGTCTCTCCTCACCCGCTCAGTAACTGCCTTCTTCACTTCTGCTCCTGGAACCTGCTATGCCTTGCTGGGCACCCGTCACATGGAAAGGCTCTTTCCATCTCATTGGCTCGCTGGAGTCTGCTCCTCCACTGTGACTCAGAGTCTCTTTCGATAAGATAAGGCACTTACACTTCTTCCTCTACTGAAACACGAATTCCTCTTTGCCGCCCTTCCTCCTAAGCCTCTCTCATCGTTCCTTCACTCTGCTTCAGAAGGATGTCTTCTTTCCTGCTTGCTGTCTCTTAGCTCACTCTGTATCTAACTAACCATGGGTTCTTAAGTCTCCTCACCTGCCTTCACCAATCTCTCCCCCTCAGACTCAGAAATTTTATAAGCCTCACTGTCTTATGACAAATGGCTTGACCTCAGTACAGCTCTCAATGGCTGGAAAAAGGCACACTCAATTTCCAAGGGATCTGAGATGGTAAAAACTTCTGCCACTGTACAAGCACATGATGATCCCCAAAGTCTCTCATCTCTCAGCTTTCTCTACTCTGTACTCTTGAAAACCACATTTCTCTATGCTATCTTTACTCTCTGCTCTAAAGAAAATATCTTTAACATCATTGTTTAAATTCTCTTTATCTCAGAACTAGTAAATTTACTGGGTGTGGTTAAAAAAAGTCTGTAAAAAAAGTTTAAAACTTGTAACAAAATTGGCGGAGAGATTTACTACAGCATAGCGTAACTTAGAACCAATTCTTATTTATAAAAGATAAAAGTTACTAACAATGTATGTTCAATGATTAAGGTTTATAAATTCATAAGGTTGTAAAGTTATCAAGGCAGAAAGTGATGCACAGATGTGTGTGATGCACAGATGTATTGTGATGCACAGATGTGTTGTGATGCACAGATGATGTGTGTGATGCACAGATGTGTGTGATGTGCAGATGTGTGTGGTGTGCAGATGTGGGAGATGCACGGATGTGTGTGATGTACAGATGATGTGATGCACAGATGTGTGAGATGCACAGATGATGTGTGTGGTGCACAGATGATGTGTGTGGTGCACAGATGTGTGTGGTGCACAGATGTGTTGTGATGCACAGATGTGTGTGGTGCACAGATGTGTGTGGTGCACAGATGATGTGTGAGATGCACAGATGATGTGTGTGGTGCACAGATGATGTGTGTGGTGCACAGATGTGGGAGATGCACAGATGTGGGAGATGCACAGATGTGTGTGATGCACAGATGTGGGAGATGCACAGATGTGTGTGGTGCACAGATGTGTGTGGTGCACAGATGTGTGTGATGCACAGATGTGTGAGATGCACAGATGTGTGTGATGCACAGATGTGGGAGATGCACAGATGTGGGAGATGCAGATGCGTGTGATGCACAGATGTGTGTGATGCACAGATGCGTGTGATGTACAGATGTGCATCTAACCTCTTTGCCTTTGCTGACTCTGTTAAGCTTTAGCAGATAAACTGATTCATATAAGAAACTTTAGATCATGTACCTATGAAAGGATCAGAAAAATAAAGTCCCTAGACTCTAGGTTTAAAGTTTATTTTGAAGCTAAAACATCCTCAATTAAATCTTCCACTTAAATTTTAAATTTAAGTTTAAGGCTCATACTTACTATGTATGTATAAAACTGTACAATTCTGTTCGTAGAAAAGCTACGTCTTGTAAATTGCTACAGATAATGAAGACATGCAAGTTAATGACCAGTCACCTTGTAAATAGCAGAGTCTTTAATGCGCTGAGAACTGTTCATAGTCATGCTAAGTGCAAGTGCAACTCCTTTACAGGACAAGCTCTGGCCTTCCTTCTGTGTATGCTATCAAGATTAAGCCTAAAGCAAGCAACCAAAACAAAATTTGTTTAAAGTCAGGCACACTCAGTTGGGCAGTGGAGGCACCCATCTTTATTACAAGCACTCTGGAGGCAAGGGAAGTGAATCTTGGACTTCAAGGCCAGCCTGGTCTACAGAGTGAGTTCCAGAATAGCCAGGGCTATACAGAGAAGCTCTGTCTTGAAACAGACAAGAAATCGGAAATCTTAATAGATTAGAAACAGCCTCCAACTCCTCCAAGAGACGTGGTGAATGAACAGGCATTTAAACTGCTTAATGCAAAGGCCTTTCCCCCACTGGCAGACAGAAATACCAGCTTCTGGCAGCTGCGGCTGAGGTGTTTCTGAAGAGGTTGGGCAGCAATGGCCTTGCTTTTGAGTGTGACAATGTTGACCAATGGACAAAGAACTGCCTCATGCCTCACCCACTGGGCAAACCTTGGAGACCTGGGTTTGACTGCCCCACTCTGCCTCTGCAAGTTCCCCAAAGTTCCTCCTCCATGGAAAAATCTCTCAGCTCATCTGGGCCTGCTAGCCCCAGGCTGATGCTGCCCTGTGAGACAGCAGAAAACTGACGAACTCTGCCCCGACAAAGTCATTGAGATCACCATGGAGGATCCCAGAGAGTTACCCAGGTAGCAGGTAAGTCTGTGTCATTTTAGTTCACAGAGGCCACTTGTTTATTCCTACTCACTTTATCCTTCTCAGGTCTCTGTGATAGCACTGCTCTTCATCTTGTCAGGAGACAGTTGCCCGGGAACCACCATCTCAGGAACGACCTCTATTTTGCTGACAGGTTCACAACTGAGTTCTTATCCCCATGCCCAGGAACTAACTCCTATACTGCTTATTGAGGTGGTTCATTTTGATCTGAGTTGCTGTTATCTAAACTAAGGCACACAAGTAGTAAAAACCTGTCAGGACTTAATTGACTACACATGACTTGCCCCTCCTTTGATCCCTTATGATTATCAATTCTGGGCCAAAAGTCCAGGAGGGGATGTGACTACAAAGGCTGAGTGAAGGATCTTGAAACCAGGTGACACAGACAAGGTCCTGTCACCAGTGTTTGCTTCTTTGCTTAATCCCTTGGGTCAAAATATGATTGGACAGTGTTACAGACCCCCCTTCCTTTTGTACTTCCTCTCTTTAAAATACTGTATAATCTCCTCACAGATGTGATTCAGATCCTGAACTGTCTGCCTCCCTACTCATGCACTGAATAAAGCTTTCATTTTAAGTTTCTGTCTTGGAAGTGAGGTTTTCTTGGCTTCTCCCCAACCCAAGGTTTGGTGTGTGACAGTCTATATATGCTCTGCACAGGGAGAGGCACTATTAGAAGGTGTGGCCCTGTTGGAGTAGGTGTGTCACTCTGGGTGTGGGCTTTAAGACCCTCATCCTAGCTGCCTGAAAGTCAGTATTCTGCTAGCAGCCTTCAGATGAAGACGTAGAACTCTCAGCTCCTCCTGCACCATGCCTGCCTGGACGCTGCCATGTTCCCACCTTGATGATAATGGACTGAACCTCTGAACCTGTAAGCCAGCCCCAATTAAACATTGTCCTTTATAAGGGTTGCCTTGGTCATGTGTCTGCTCACAGCAGTAACCCTGACTAAGACAGTGTGTTAGCCAGGAAGCTGAGCACTCGAACCTGCTTGGGTCCCATAGGTAAGTCTGTGGCACCCGCTAGAGACCCAAAGAAGAGAAGCTGGATCAGCCCTGCTCCTGGGGTGGAGTGGGTGGGGGACACTCCAGCCACTGGTTCCCTTTGGAGGAGCGCCTTGCTCTGGGTTTTGTTCTCAGTCTTCAGACATCTCACCCTCTGACGGTCTGTATGCCTACTGTTGTCCCACTGCTTTGTTCCTTTTGCCAAACTTTGTTTCTGCTTATGATTCTTTTACCAGCCCATTTCTCATTCTCTACTTTAAAAACATGAGTCAAAGCTCCCATTCAGTTTCAGCTCCCTGTCCTACAGCATTTCAAAATTTTCCAGAAGGCATGGAGTATCTTGGGAGACACAGTTTTTCCTGGAAAACTCCGCATGTTCTATCACCTTGAATGGCTGGCCTTCCAAACCAACTGGCCCTCCGAGGGCTCATTTAACATGTCTGACTTATCTTAGTCCAAGATGCTGTTTTCAGTTTCCTTGGGCATCCAGACCAGGCCATGGACATCACTGCCTCCTGGGCTTAAGTCCCCCTTTGTCCCACACTGTGATTAATTATGGCACACCAGCCCCATTCCAGGGGGAAGCCTGAGCAGCAGTGAGCATGATGAGAAGACAGGGAGGACAGCTCAGCGCATTTATTAGGAGGGACATGGGATATTGATACCCTAGGGAGATGGTCAGTAGGGCCCATGAGATGGTATGTTATTGGCTGGGGCAAGAACACTGAGGGTGCTTCATTTGCATGCATGCGAGCAACAGAGGCCAGGGGAAGGACCCTGATGAGGTCATACAGAAAGGAAGTCCAGCCCAGGATATTTTAGGTACATGCATGCCCATCTGGTGGGGTCTATGGGCACTAGAGCAAGGCAGGGGTGCAGCCAAACTCCTGCCACTCAGGATGAGAGCATTGAGGATTTAAGGCATGCTTTGACCCCTTCTCAGCTCCAGACCAGATCTACAGTTACCTGGATTTTCCTGGTGGAGAAGTCCCTGAAATGGCTCAAACCTCATGTTCTGGCTGGGTTGTGTATCAACCTGACACAAGCTAGACTCATCATAGGAGAAAGAGCCTCAGTTGAGGAAATGCCTCCATGAGATCTAGTGTGGGACAGTGAAAGATGCCCTGGTTCCTGGCTGAAGAGGTTTGAACCCCAAAGACCCTGAAGGGACGGTAGGTGTTTCACCTGACTCCCAGAAAACCAGGCCAGCCACTAGCCCACAGCCCTTCAGTCACGTAAGGGCAATGCCCTAAACAACTTCACAGGTAGAGGATGTGACCACAGGTCACTGTAGGCTCAAGATAGATCTCCATTATAATGAGGTACCTAAAGGCCTGGAGGCTTAGCCAATGAAGCTTTCCTTCCCAGACACTCCTCCCTGCAAAAGGTATTTATATCTTGGGCCCACTCTGAGAAGTGGGGTATGGCTTTACTCATCCACCTTCTGCCATGACAATAAACACCTTAAAACCATGGACTGCCTCTTTTATCAGGATCCCCTACCCCTTGCCCTCCACCCCCACCTCACGCCCCTGGTGGGGAGCCACAGAGAAGGTGCCCTACAGAGCCACCATTTAATCTCCCGAAGGTTTCCCTGCGCTCTCAGCAGCACCTGCCACCAAGCCCAAGCCTGCCACCACTGTCCAGCCAAAGACTCTCCCCAGTGGGACCATCCAGAGAGTCCCCCTCTCTCTCCCTCGGGCCCTGGGCTAGATCCAGCCCCATGGCCCCCATTCTGTTCTCAGCTCTTCCAGGCCGGGGACCCCCGAGCTAGCTCTGGCTGTGTCCTGTGCCTCAGACCATGCTTCCCTACCCTTGATCTGTGTCCCATAGCTTCCCATACCCTGACACCCAACTGGTATTGGATAAACACAGTCAAATCTCCCCTGTCCTGCCTTCCAGAGCATCTCAAGCCTGTGGCGGAGCAGATGTGGGACCCCACCTAACCTACAATCTAGCTATAAGGCATTTTCTCAATTAGTAACCAGTGGAAGAGGGCTCAGCCTATTGTGGGTGGTGTCATACCTGGGAAGATGGTCCCAGGTTCTATAAGAAAGCAGGCTGAGCAAGCCAGTAAGCAGTACTTCTATATGGCCTCTGCATCAGCTCCTGCCTTTAGGTTCCTCTCCTGATTGTCTGTCCAGACTTCCTTTGGTGATCAACAGGAAGGTGGGGGTTTAAGCCAAATAGATCTTTTCCTCCCCAACTTGCTTTTTGGTTATGGTGTTTCATTACAGCAATAGAAACCTAACTAAGACACCCAACTTCAGGACAAAGGAAGAATATCCACCTCCCCCTCTTCACACTGAAACCTAAAATGGCAGTCCTTCCTACTCCAGAAGAAGAGAACTCACCACCTCCTGGCTTAGTGGTTAAGAGCACTGACTGCTCTTCCAGAGGTCCTGAGTTCAAATCTCAGCAACCACATGGTGGCTCACAACCATCTGTAATGGTATCTGATGCCCTCTTCTGGTGTGTCTGAGGACAGCCACAGAATAGTCATGTACAATAAATAAATATTTAAAAAAAAAAGATGGGGTTGCAGTGGGACTCTCAACTAGCCCCCCCACCCCCAATGTTTGTGTTCCTTTAGGGGAAGAATACCTCCTCTCTCTGGTAGACAAATACCAGAATCAAATTACATCCTCATTGAGAGAGACTGTCAGTCTCTCTCATGTATGGGCAGAATCTAACCCCCTGGAGCTGGCAGGGCAGTTGGCACCTGTCACTCTAACACTGAAACACTGGGTAGCCCAGGTTCAGGTCAGGCAGTATCCCATGTCAGTAGAGGCAAAAGCTGGTATTGTTAAACACATTGCCCATCTGGTGGAAGCTGGGATCCTCATCCCTTGCCAGTCCCCCTGGAATACTCCCCCACTGCTGATTCACAAAACGGGCACCAATGACTACTGCCCAGTACAGGATCTCTGGGAGGTAAATAAAAGGACTGAGGATATACATGGTATGGTGCCAAATCCATACTCTTTTCAGTGTGCTCACCACGGAGACACAGATTTATCCTGTTTAGACCTTCTTCACCAACATCCCTTTGGATGTATGGAGTCACCCCCTCTTTGCCTTTGAATGGGTATACTGGGAATTGGTTCTAATGCTTTGAATTAATCCAGCCCCCAAAATCAGGAATCTGCATGTCCAAACGCTAAAGGTTCTTGTTCCCAGCTGGCTTTTGATTGATCAATAAAGAGTCAACTGCCAATGGCTGGGCAGGCAGACTGAGTTGGGACCTTTGGATTTGGGCAGGCTAGGAACCAGAAGGAAAGAAAGATGGAGAATCACCATGATTCAGAGGGAGATGGATCAGATTTTGTGCTGCAGAAGGAAAATCATCAGAAATGTAGATGAGAAGGAACGCAGCCCCCAAAAGAGCTGCCCAGAAGCGTCTGGGGCAGCAAAGACTAGGGAGCTGCTCAGAAGCTTCAGGGCAACAAAGATAATAGAATTAGAGGGCATTAAGCCAGGATTACAAGAGGGAAATGTGTGCTAGCCGTGTGGAGGATTAGAACTGCCCAGCCTTTGAGCTAGCCAAGGCATTTTAAAATTAACTGGTGTGTATGTGTGTCTTTCATTCACAAATCCAGAGAGCTTCTAAGTGGGTGCATATGTGTGACAGGCAAGGAGCAAAAGCAGCCTTGTCCATTACCAATACCTGAATTTAACTTCAGGTTTTAATAAACTGACTTGGATTTGTCTGCCTCAAAGGTATTGTAGATTTGGTCTAATGCTACTTGTATTAATTGGGTCCCCAAAATTGCACAAGAATCCCACATGTCCACATGTAAGAAGCTGAGGGTCCTTGCCTGTAGTTGATTTTGATTGGTATACAATGTTACTGATGGCCAGTGGCTGGGCAGGAAGACAGAGGTGGGACTTTTAGGATTCCTGGGCACGGAATGGAGGAAGGAGAGGAGGGGAGAGCGCTGCCACACCTGACAAGGCAGGATAGAGACAGCCAACACGCAAGAGCCGGCAGCCAGCGAAGAATGGCCTAGGGCAACAAAGGTGGAATACAGATTTTTACCACCACTGCCAGGTTGAAGTGAGCAGGATTAATTGGCAATTGTAACACAAGGGTTACGAATTCTCCAATCCTCTTTAATGAGGCCCTTACACTATGACTTTGGAAAGTTACATCAGAGATTCCCCCAGATTTTGGTGCTGCAATACATAGATGATCTCCTGCTTGCAGCACCCAATGAAAAGACTGCAAGGATGCAACTGAGGGACTTCTGAGATCCTGTGGTCTAAATGAAGACTCAGATTTGGACTTGGAAGATCACCTACTTGGGATCTGAACTCCATGAAGGTAAGAGGTCCCTGTTGATGTCCTGAAAACAGGCTGTCTTAGGGTTTTACTGCTGTGAAGAGACACTATGACCAAGGCAACTATAAAAAAGGACAACATTTAATTGGGGCTGACTTACAGGTTCAGAGGTTCAGTCCATTATCATGAAGGTGGGAGTGGGGCATCATCCAGGGAGATGTAGGGCTAGAGGAACTGAAAGTTCATCCAAAGGCCGACAGAAAACTAGTTTCCAGGCAGCTAGGATGAAGGGAAGCCCATGCCCACAATGACACACCTCCTCCAACAAGACCATACCTCCAAATAGTGCCAGTCCCTAGGCCAAGTGTATCCAAAACACCACACAGGCCATCCTTGGGATCCCTAGTCCTACTGCAAAGAAACAGATGTGAGAATTCCTAGGAATGGTGAGCTAATGCCAACTTTGGATTCCTGAATTCACAGAACTGTCAAGGCCTCTCTATGAGGCCATAAAAGGGCCAGAAGGTAAGCTCCCCTGGACAGAAAAAAGGGAAAAGGCTTTCATGGGCCTTAACACAGGCCTTGTAATCACCAATGGCTTTGGCTAGGCAGACATCTCTAAATCTATTCATTTGTGGATAAGAAAAACGGGGTGGCAAAAGAGGTGCTAACCCAGGACTGGGACAATGGACTAGGCCTATAGCTTATTTGTCCAAGAGGCTGGACCTGGTGGCTGGGAGCTGGCAGTCACGTCTGAGAATGATCACTGCTATTGCACTGCTAACAAAGGACTCAGATAGACTGACTTTGGGATAGCGTCTCCTCATCATGGCCCCTCACATTATTAAGGGTTGGGGATACTCTCCCCTTCCCCTATGGCTCTCTTACTGAACCAGACCAAGATAACTTCTGCATGGCCAACAATCCTCAACTCCATGTCACTACTCCTACACACCACCCTAGAAGGTCTTCCCATAACTGTTTAGAGACAATCACACACAATTCATGGACTGTGATCAGACCTAACATATGCCACTGGAATCTCTGACTTGGAGATGTGCACATATTACACAGACAGCCAATCTGCCTTTGCTACCCTCCATGTCCATTGGACCATAGACAGGGCAAGTGGCCACGTAACTGCAGAGGGGAAGTCAAGTTAGAGATCCTAAAACCCTAAGGAACCCGAAAGGGTTTCTGCGATACACTGCCTAGGGCACTGAAAAGGGAGATAAGGAAGCTGAGGGCCATAGGAGCACAGACTCGGCAGCTAAAGAGACGGCTAAGACAAACCAGTAATTGAACTTGTGGCCCTTCCAGGCCCAACGTTGCCTGAAACACCAACCTATTTGAAAGAAGATGGCCGATTCTTCTGAAGCTTCCTAATAACACCATCGAGAAAGGCTGGAGATGGCTGTAGACAGCAAACAACAGGTCCCCTACCCAGGCCCGAGGCCAACTCTACTAAGCAGCTCCCTGAGTCTATGTACCTTGGTTGTGCCAAAATGTCAACACCCCTGTCAAGAAACTACCCCATTCCCTCCCTACACTCAAGTCTCCATGATATTGTTTCCAGATTTCTAGTCTCACAAGCAGTGAACCCCATGAAGCAGAGAGGTTCCTAGAATCAGGGAAAGTGGGACTGCAGCCCCTGCAGTGTTTTGGGAAGTTGACACCATGGAGGTAAGGCCTGGAAGGTATGGTTAGAAATATATTGTTTTGTAGACACTTTTTCAGGGTGGGCTGAAGTGTTCCCAACTAAGTAGGAGATAGTACAAGTGGTGACTTAAAATTTTTTTTGATGAGATTATTCTCAAATTTGCAGCCCTACTGGCTACTGGCTCAGAAAAGGTTCCAGCATTTGTGACTCAAGTTATAGAGGAGATATCTAAGACAGTAGAAATTAACCGGGCACTCCACTGTGCATACCATCCCCACATCCTATCTCTGTATCATTGTGCATATATATATATTTCCCTGCCATTGCAGCATGCCTGCTGGCTGACGGGTCCTGAGAGAGGAAGGAAGCAAGGCAGGAGTAGCTGAGAACAGAAAAGACCTCAGGTGCTTGTGAGTGCAACGAGAACAGAGACAGTTTCAGTGAGACGCTTTTTTAACTGGGGGACATAAAGGCTACCTTTGTCAGGTGGGTAGGGGCTTTCAGGTTTACTGTACAGCATAGGCCAGAGCCAGGGTGCTGGGGATGCCTCATCTGCATAAGGAGGAATTCCTGGTGCTGCTGGTGGGGGGCAGCAGTGGGGGTGCAGAGTTATGTGCTCTGGGACAGACAGGCCTGGGTGTGTGTGTGCATTTATGTGTGTCAGGGGTGGTGGAGTCGGGGAAGCAGTGACCCTATTCCTGCCAATGCCCAGAGTTTGGACACTCCCTGACCCCACTTTTGCTCTAGGCTGGCTCCCCCAAGCCTGGTCCTACAGCTCTCTAGCCCTAGAACTCATCAGGGGTCAACCTCTTGGTTCGGAATGGTTTGGTATTCAACCAGAACTGGTTGGTAGTGACTTTGGCAATGTTGATTAATTACATGGCGTTTTAGAAATCAGATGGAACAGGGGTCAGGAAGAAGGAGGTTCCAATGGCGAGTACATGGCCAGGGAGGGGAAGAAGCCAAGCTATCAGAGGGTTTGAGTACCATGGTGTAGAGGTACCCAGGGCATAATGGGACTTGGAGATCTTGCAGGAGGTCCTTAAGTACCTGTATGTTTTGTTCTACCTCCCCAGATTCATTAACATACAAACAGCATTCCTCCTCCAGTACAACACAAGCTGTCAGGTGAGAGCTCTCCTGTTTTGTAAGGCAACCCTGAAAGAGAGGTTATCTGCTGCAGTTTGAGGGGGAGACCATGGCCTGGTCAAGCTTGTTCTTGAAGTCATCAGCTAGGTGTTGTGTCTGTGCCAGGACCACCTTAGTGGCCCCTGTTGCTCCTGCTGAGATGGCCAGGCCAAATCCAACATGCAGGAAATAAAGATACCCACCCCCCTTTCCGGTCTCTGACCTAGCTGCCAGGTAGTTT
Organism: Rattus norvegicus; assembly: GCF_021556685.1. Lineage (NCBI taxonomy): Eukaryota > Metazoa > Chordata > Mammalia > Rodentia > Muridae > Rattus > Rattus norvegicus. The sequence continues at coordinate 28,373,535 of NC_141545.1, read as the reverse complement.
CCTCAGGTAGACCTGTGGGTGTAATCATTATGGGGTACAAAGGCCTTGGAGGGAGGAGTTAGCACAGGGACAGATGATGTTATTGCACCAGAGAAGAACTGGGGAGGAGGGGCTAACACATATTGGCTTGGTGACAGTGATGTTATGGGAACATGCAGGACTTGGAAGAGGGTCCTTCAAGGCAAAGGGGTTACAGTAGGTTAAAAAGACGAGTGTTTTGTAACTTTTGTGTGGTAAGGGCCCACTGACTCCTTTGAGAGCTAAATAGCATATAGTTCCTTATATTGGGCGAGTGACAGGGCAACACTATGAAACAAATAATGGGGCATCCGTCCCTAAGGGAGTAGTGTATGATTGCCATGGCTCCCTTCTTTCCTCCATCAGTAAGTACTCAGGGGGCCTGTGTCATGGGTTTCTCTGCAAAGACTCAGAGGGATAGTAACTATAACAGCAATAGGGTGGAAGTCCATCTTTTGTTAGGGCAATGGTTATCAGTTTGTCCTGGGAATTCCATAAGGCTAACAGCAAAGTGGAGTGATTTCTCAATAGCCATTGAACAATGGAGAGAGAAAGGGGTGACAAGGATATTGAGTCCTTTTCCTAAGGTTTGCAGGGCTCTATCCCTGTCGTTTCAGATCATAATAGTGAGTTTACTGACCTCAGTTAGAATTTCAGTTTCATCACCCACTGGGGTATGAAGCCATCCAGCAGTCCCTGCGGCTGATACAGTGCTCCCAGGAGAGTAGGGAGGAGTTAAAAGTACGAAGCTGTAGGACACTGCTGGGTCATACCTAGAGGATGCCATGTCTTTTAGGGCTGCTTTGATGATGCTAAAGCCTTGACTGCCACAGAAGAGCGAGCTCGCAGGGAGGAGTTTTATCACTATCTATGAGATCAGAGAGGATGCAGGGCACTGGTGCGGAGGTAGGGAAAGCCACGGCTGGAGCCTACTAAGGTTTCTAGAAGCTTTGGAGGGAGGTGAAAGCTAAGGATTGAGGGAATGCAAGAGCAGGTTTAAGAGGGTGTGTATTAAAGTAAGGGAAGCTTCTGTTCCCAAGAATGTGATGGATGAAATAAGCTGTATTTTGTGAGGAGCTATTTTAAATCCTAGGGAGAATAGGGAAGGTATTGATTGATCCTGAAGTTGGGAGGTAGAGGTGAAAGAGTCTTCTTCCCCTCACCGAGACACCATCCACATAGTGATAAATATGGAGGCCTTTGTCTAAGTAGGGCCTTAAGGCTGTGGCAAGAGCCTCCTGGCAGACGGCGGAACTGTTTGCCATCCCCCTGTGAGGATTGTCCACTCACAGAGCCAGCCTCTACTAACAGACAGAGGGTACTGAGAGTGCTGGCAAGCCTGTGGGTGGAGGGGGATAGAAAAAAAGGCAGACTTTAATGTTTATTGCTAAGAGAGTGATGCTGGTGGGAATGGTGGAGACAAGGGTTAACCCTCTTTGGGGAGACCCCAAACCCACATGGCTTTACTGTCCTTAAATCCTGTAGCAGTCTCCATCTCACTGGCCTGTGTTTTATAGTGATCACAGGTATCCCATGGACTGTGGGAAGAGCAAATATGCTAAGGTTGGAGTTGTTCTTTCACTGTGTGAGCACTTCAAGTTTCTCCCTTGATAGAGGGCACTATTCAACCCAGATAGGCTCGTTGGAGAACAAGTTGAGTCAGGAGTTTTATACTTAATAGTGGCCCTTAGGATTTAGGGTAACCCACGGGAGAGTTTTTAAAGCTTTTATGAGCATAATTATTACTACTGGTATAATCATTTACCCTATTGTAATTTTCCCTTGGGTGACTAGTGAGAGTAACTTCCAGAGCCTCCAGGATTTAGGCAATGTTTCCTGCAAGAGGGCAGGCACATCGTGCCTGTAGACCTATCAGAGCCCTCCCATTTGAAGGCTTTTTTGGTGGTAAGGGCACGAGAACAACCTCTTATGCCTAGAAGCTGAGGCCTGGGGATTGGTTCCCAGTCTGTGGGGCCTCTTGTTGTTTTAAAATTGTTTTTTTCTGCCCAGTATCAATGAGGCATTTGAATGGTTTGTCACCTGTTTTCCATGGTTATCTTTGGGTGGGAGCCTTCTGAGATGTTGGAAACCCACAGTCTCTATTGGAGTTTTACCTCTTACTAACGGGGGCTGCCCCATTTTAAGTTTAATGGCTTCCATCCTTGTCATAGTGGGAGTGACAATTTCTCCTCCAGTGGAAGCCCCTATGGCATCGGATACAGACTGTCTTGGGGTGGTGGCATTTCTGCTGGAGGCACTCGTCTTACAAGTGGACCTTTTTTGGATACCTTTAAAGCAAGCCGCTTGTTTTCATTGCTGCTGCGAAGGCCTGGGCAATGGAAGGATCCTGATGAGATGCTGTCCTAATATCCCGAGTGGCCACAGTGCATCATCATAGTGTTCACCTGGGAGGCCTTGGCAGGTGAGCCTGCACTCAGAAGTCATACCCTCCCCACATGATATTTAAAAGGAGATCTTTGAATGCATTGTTGTAAAAATTTTTTTAAGCTCATTTTAGTTCTAAGAATAAAGTCAGAGTTTCCTCCAGTTTTTGACACAAGAGGAAAAGTAGGATCTTGTGAGCCAGAGGGCGAGGTGATTCTGTCCCGGGTTTGATGTGTGTAGAGGTGCACATGATCATAATATCCTGCTGGCTGGGCTGCCTGCTGGGCTCCAAAGAAATCGTCCTAGTTGAAAAGGTCTTCATAGCTCCATGTGACATCATCTTGGCCCTGAATCCACCTGACTTGCTGGAGGCATTCATCTCTGAGGAAAGTCTCCCACTGTAGAAGACTGGGTCACCACAGCAGATGTCTCACCAATCCTGGGCATGTTCAACATGGTGATTTGATAGGACTTTGGAGGAGGGATTTTAGTCCAAGGACGTGGAATCTCAGCTTGATAGGGATACCAATTTAGAGACTTAACCCAGGTTGGTAGACATTAACCAGAAATGCCTGGATCTCTAGACCCACGGCAGAGTCCCAGAGGTCATAGAGCTGCTGGGCAGTGAAAGGAGGGGCAGAGGGAAGACTGACCTGTGAAGCAGTGTAGGAGGCGAGTGAGTGCACAGGGCAGAGTGGGTGGGGCCAGAGGGTGAGCCAAGACTGGGAAGCAATCCTTTTGCAAATCTCCTCCATGGCCTTTTCTAGGGCTATGAGGTCTGTGACAGGACAGTCCTCTGGTGGAGTGGATGAAGCATCCTTGGTTGGCCCTGGCTTAAAGGAACCCAAGCATTGGTGGACAGCAGCTGTAATGGACAAGAGAAAAGGGAGGGGGCTTCCTTCCTGGTCTTCTTGGTGGTAGGCAAGATAAGTGACCCAAATCCATATATGGCAGTTGTAGGAGTATCCTGTTACCATCTAGGGAGTGGCTTTCCTTTGGGTAAGTTTCATGTTCACAGGTCTTGAGCAGGCTTGCGCTCTCTAACCCGGGATTCCTTTTGATGTGATAAAGTATTTCCCACAACAGACAAGTATGGAAATGCCGCAGCCTGAGAGATACGTGCTCGTGGTGTCTCGTGGCACTGGAAGCATCTACAGTCCTAGATGGAAGCCTAGCAAATTTCAAGAAACTAGCACTGCAGTAAAGGCTTTTGTTTTTAATAAAGATTCACTTATTTACTTTATGTATATGAGTATGCTGTCCTTGACCCACCAGAAGAGGGCAACTAATCCAATTACAGATGGTTGTGAGCTACCATGTGGCTGCTGGGAATTGAACTCATGACCTTTGGAAAATCAGCCAGTGCTCATAACTGCAGAGCCATCTCTCCAGCCCATGCGGGAAGGCTTTTATCTTGTCATTGAGTTCCGAGCTTTTTATAGGACACATAATGGCTGTAGCCAACCCTATATGGGCAGTTGGGGTTCAATCACAGGGCTGGAGGCCTTCTACTCACACCAAGGAATAGCCTTGGCCACAGGGTCTCAAACTGCTTTCGCCATATCTGGTTCCTCACAAAGTTCAAACTGGAGAAAGGGAAGGAAAAGGCAGACTGCCAGCTCTTGTCAGTTGGGAGAGGGACGATCATTCACCGTCCTCCTGTGCATCCTGGCCCCTTGTAGCAGTGCCAGCTGCCTGCCATTCAGGCTCCACTTCCCTGCCTATCATAGCTGAATCAGCTGCAACCATGACTGGTGGGTCCTGAGAGGGGAGCAAGGCAGGAACGGCCAGGAGTAGAAGAGACCTCAGGTGAAACAGATGCAGTGGGACAGCTCATTTCATGAGAGCAACAAAGGCTACTTAAACCTTTGTGGGTGGATAGGGGTTTTCAGGGTGAGTGTATACCCTCCTCTCTAACTTTTCTTCTACAGTTTCCTACTTTACTGTCCTGGAGGTAAAGGATGCTTTCTTTACTGTTCCCTATACTTAACTCACGTTCTCTTTGTCTTCACCTGGGGGAAGCCTGATATGCAAGGCAGCTCACAAGGACGGTTCTCCCTCTGGCTTTCAAGATACACCATCTCCCAACCCCGCAACACACAACACACAACACACACACACACACACACACACACACACACACACACACACACACACACACACACGGCTTGGGATCTATCCCCCAAAAGCCTCAGTGCACTTCCCAGGCAGGAAGAGGGACTGAGCGGCCTGGGCAGGCTGGCCACACAGTCCAGACAGACTTATAAAGTTGGATGCCTTTTTCCTGCTTGAACAAAGCAGATTCATGTTTAGTTGAATTATACACACCACCGTTCCATATTATGTGTTAATATAGAATGCAGATTACCTTTGAAAGTTTATATGTTTGCAGAGCAAAAAGACCAGACATCAAACAAAACAAGTAGCCTAGGTAACACAACTTCACGGATTTGCTCTAGTTGCTGTTTCCTTACAAATCTGCATCCAGGTAAACTTCTATGCGGCTTGCTTTCCTCAAGCATCCAGCAGCATAGACTGCTCTAGCCAGGACTTCAGTTAAGCCCTGCACTTTTCTTGCACACAGAGACTGTACAAGAAATGAGATAGCTTAGGAACTGACCAATATCCCAACTTCCTATGGGCCTCCAAAAGAAGACCACTCCCAGACAGCAGGAAGCAACTTTAGGAGAATGACGCCCTACTCCAAGAACTTGGAGCGGATGGTTTTGGTTGTTTGGTGGGTAAGGAACGTCATCATCTTAAGGGGTTGGATGCAAGTTGCCAGTGGCCTTCGTCAGGGAGGATACAAAATAAAGGTTAGATTTAGGGATTCCTCTCTTTTTCTTTCTTCTAACCTTCCTTGTCTCCTATCTAATTTTGCAGGAAAAAAGGAAGAATGAATGGAAAGATAAAAAGGGGATATAGGAATAAGATTAAGTGGGTAGATTATACTGAATCAACTTTTAAACTAAATAGCATCACACTAGCCAGCTATCTTACGTTCCGTATGGATCTTTGTATACTGATACAAATTTAAGATTATTTTTGGGGTTGGGGATTTAGCTCAGTGGTAGAGCGCTTGCCTAAGAAGCGCAAGGCCCTGGGTTCGGTCCCCAGCTCCGAAAAAAAAGAACCAAAAAAAAAAAAAAAAAGATTATTTTTGCTACAACATACAACATATTTATTTGTATATATATATGTATGTATGCATACATACATACATGTTTCAACTCTTTTTAAAATGCAATATGAAGTTCTAGTCCTTTAAAGCTGCTATTGCAAACTCTTTAGGACAATTAAGAAATTCAAGTCAGTAGTTAGTCAAACTTATGGTCATATTAGATACTAGTATTGTTAATTACAGCAATATGAACAGATAGTTAGAAATGAGCAGTGTTTGCCTATTTAGATATACTATACAAAGAGATGGCCTTCAGAAACCTCAGCGATATACAGAATATGGCATTTGAAGATGCTTTATTAATAAAAGGCTTTCAAGACAGTATGTCTGCTGCTGGCAGCTCCCACATTCTACTTCGAAGATAATGATGAGCACTGAAGAACCTCCTTATGGAACTTGTTTCAAATGTGGCAAATCTATCCTCCATGCAAAAATCTGCCCTAGTTTCGATTGCAGACAGTATGCTGTCCACGCTGTGGACAAGCAGAACATGGTAGAAGTCGACTGCCAAGCTCTGCCAAGGAAAGGTGGGCATGTCCCTCAATATCCCTGCTTCACAGAAAAGCTTGTCAGATATTCTGGGCCAACCGGCCAAAGATGATGCTCCCATACAGCAGGAAACCTTGGGTGACTGTCCAAATAGCCAGCAGCCTGTCAAATGGATACTTTGGGAAGCTGCTTGCTCTGCCCTTCCTGTTAACTCAGGCAATGTTTATCCTTTTCAGGCCTCTGCTGACTGGAGACTAGATAATCTCATAATCGAGCTTAAGTGTGGGGAATGTGGGAGTGAACCTGATAGAGGCAGAAGTGGAATGGAGAGCAAAGCACCACAGGCTCCTGCAACTCTTCAAGGAGACCTGATCTGCATACGTGGTTCATGATACTTGGCAGTGGTGAGACATAAAGGACACAAAGGGTGATGGCTGCCTCCTCTTCATGGAAATCTCCCCAGGGATATTGACTCCCTCCCCTATAGAGCCATGGGCAAGCAAATTAGATTAGGCAGGATAACATGTGTAATGTCCCACTTGGCCCTTGATTATATAACTGCACCCCGATTGGTTAAAAAAACTTTATGAGTTTACCGTACTAAACAATAAAACTAGACCTACACCCTAATGATGGTCTCCAGTCTGAATGCCAGAAATCTTTGTGGGCTCTGCCTCTATCCTCCACCCCCTTATCCCACCCCCATCTCCCAGTCCTTGTTCCTATCCTTGAGTTGCTTAGGATTCAAGAAAATGTCTGGGGCTGGAGAGATGGCTCAGCAGTTAAGAACACTGACTGCTCTTCCAAAGATCCTGAGTTCAAATCCCAGCAACCACATGGTGGCTCACAACCATCTGTAATGGGATCTGATGCCCTCTTCTGGTGTGTCTGAAGACAGCAACAATGCACTCACATATATAAAATAAATAAATCTTTAAAAAAAAAAGTGAATTAGGCACAAAACTTTGAACTTACCAAGATTGGAAAAATAATATTAGTTTCTCCAAGGTTGCCAAATGCATACAGACTAGACACTGTAAATATAATTCTTACCTTATAGCTTTCATAATTGTTCTTACTGTTTATAGATTATTGATGTCAGAGGAACAGCATTTTATTAGACTAAAGGGGGAGATGTAGGGATAATCTCTTGTGCACTGTGTAAAGGAATCACTTGCCAATGAAAAGCTGATGGATTGTTAGCAAAATGCAGAACTAGAAGGTGAGAGTTCCAGTAGAGAGAGAGGGGAACTTTGGAAAATAGGCACAGAAGATTTATCATCTCGATTCTGAAGCAGTCAGATGTGTGAAACTGACGAGAGGTAACTAGCCCAGGCTGACGTAGAATAGTATAAATGGGTCAATATAAGTTAAGAGACGGTTGGGGAGCAAGTCTAAGCTAAGCCAGAAGCACGGCAAATAAACAAGTCTCTGTGTCATCATTCGGGAGCTAGGGCAGACATAGAAAGCACAGATGGTGACACCACCATATAATGGATGCCAGCCATGTTTGAGAGCCTCAGCAGTGGCAGTGGAACTCACCCGGGATGCCCTCAGACCACCCTGTTCCAGCCTATCATGGGATACTCCACCTATCTATCACCTCTGGGCTTTTCTGAGCCATTTCCCTCTTTCCTTCCCTGAGCCCTCATGGTTCCAAGCTTTTCACCTACTCTTTCTAGAAACCCCCCAAGTTACCTTGACCTCCAGTCCTGCCCTATCCTGTAGCCCTCCTCCCTGTCCCATCCCCCTGATCCACGCAAGGGGCTGTGGAGGCCCTATGCTCACCATGGCCTGGTCTTCTAGACCTATTCCGCACAAACCCCCATTTCACTCTCTTTGTGGATGGGAGCTCTATCAGATACTCTGATCAGTGAGCTCCTGTGTCAGAAGCTCTCAACATCTTTGGGAAACTTTACATCCCCTACTGTGCAGTCCTCAGGAAAGGTTGAGAGAGCAAATGCTGCATCAAACAGCAGCTATCAAGTTCTCTCTCAAGCTCAAGTAATCTTGGTCGCCCTTTCTCCCCACTGTCCTCACCTCCCTCTGAGCCACCCTGTGCTCTTCCTACAGGGCCTTTTGAACTCCTATCTGGGAGGCCATTCCTTCTTAGCCAATACACACAGGCCCAGACTCTACTGGCTGGGTACCTAACATACCTCTCCCTTCTATGATTCCTTCTCTGTTCACATGCTGACTACTCTTGACAACTGCTGCCCCTACACCAGCAGATACAACTGCTCCCAAACTTGCCCTATGCTCCCTAGGGGACAGAGTACTCCTCAAACAGCTCTCTCCTAAGTCTCTAGAGCCCTAGTGGAAAAGACCCTACACTGTGATCCTCACTGTACTGGCTGGTTTTGTGTGTCAACTTGACACAAGTTGGAATTATCAGAGAAAGGAGCCTCAGTTGAGGAAATGCCTTCATGAGGTCCACCTGTAAGGCATTTTCTCAAGGGGGGAGGACCCAGTCCATTGTTGGTGGTGCCCCTGGGCTGGTGGTCTTGAGTTCTATAAGAGAGCAAGCTGAGCAAGCCAGGGGAAGCAAGCCAGTAAGAAACATCCCTCCATGGCCTCTGCATCAGCTCCTGCTTCCTGACCTGCTTGAGTTCCAGCTCTGACTTCCTTTGGTGATGAGCAGCAATGTGGAAGTGTAAGCTGAATTAACCCTTTCCTCCCCAACTTGCTTTTTGGTCATGATGTTTGTGCAGGAATAGAAACCCTGACTAAGACACTCACCACCCTTTTAGCTGCTAAGCTCCTGGGACATCAGTGCTGATACAACCTCTCCAGCCTCAAGAGTGCACCTAACCAAGATAAGTGGTCTGTCCAACAACCAGGATCTTCCACTCTCAGGTTCTCCAGAAAGCCCCAATGAGGGACCTGGATGGCCAAACCAGGGTACTTCTTCCCTTCCATTATGGCAGTCTCTACCTTTTCAATGGCTCACCCAATAAAAAGATTCCTCTTTCTCATTTGCTTTTTTTTTTTTTTCACTTCCTGTCTCCTCCAGAAACAGATTCTTGAGGTTTCCCAGGTCAACCAGATGCTTCTTCACTAAAACTTCCTTCGGAGCACGGACCCACCAGCTCCTAACTCCCCCATTCCATGCCATCCATTTTCAGCAGGAAGTAGCCAGACATGATCCATTGCCCATACACCCGAAGAGGTCAGGATGGGCAGTTGGAGACTCTGGTTTGTTTCCATGCCCTCCCCCAACCCGCCCCACCATGGTCCAGTAAACTCCATTCTCCCCCTCTCCAACCCTGTCCATGTGGACCTGTGTTCACTCCTCTCCTGTCATGGAGCTGGCCTACAGTAGAATTGCTGTCTCTCTTAATGGAACCAGATATTTCTGATTTCCAGATTCTCACTGTCACAGACAAATGATTCAAGCACCTTTTATACTTACCCTCACTCTGCCCTACCTTAAAAATCTTTTGTTTCTGATTATTTTCCATTCTGCTCTCAAGAAAAATGTTTTAATTAAACAGTCCGATTCCCCTGATCTAAGTCAGCCACAGGTGCTGGCTAAAGGGAGGTGAGGTGCCATGCCGGCACACCAGTGCCCACTGTGAGGCTCTTCCCCAGCCCAGCAGCTGTGGCGACATTGAGGGCAGGATCCCTGGGCATGCAACACCTCCTACACACAGCCAATCTGCAATGCCATGCAGGTGTGCCAGCAGCCAATTGGAAGCCTCATATTTTAAGGTGGTATGCAGCTTTAAATGATAACAAAAATTCAAAGTTTTATTTCTACAACATGCTATATATACAATTCGAGGCTGATTTAAAATGTTTCTTATATGATAATAAAACTTCAAGATGATAAAGCTCTATTCAGTTAAAAAGGTAATTCAAAATGTGGGTCTCACCATTTGTCTCTTTGCTAATACACAGCCACTGCATGCTTGTGTAAATGAGTGTTGTTCCTCCTCTGCCATAAGCCATAGGCTCGACTTACCCCTTGGTCTTCTTACAATAGGGATTCAGATGTTATTTAAATATGTATGATCTTAAAGTTACTTCAGACTGTAATACTGGTGTTTTATTCTGTTTTCCCTTAGCACTAGCTCTGAAATTGTGTTACCGGTCACCAGTTTCAGACTCAGGCACATTTTTAAAATCCAAGGTCAAATTATTAATTGAAAGTCTATTAATCCTAAATCACATGGCATTCCATTCTGAGATGTTACTGAACACATGGCTCATCGCCATATTTGATAAGGGCTGAAAAGGGCTGAGCCACAGCTTCACTACCATCTTGGTTAAGGACAGTCACATGACTGGCAGCCATCTCTGTTGTGGGAAGTCCTGGCTTCAAAGGGGGTGGGGGCAGGTTTATTTGGGAATGGCTCCTGGGGAGTTCACCAGCATCCAAGGATGAGACTGGGAAAAGTCATGGGCAGGCTGTTGTGTTTAGTATAATGTGCCATAATGTGGTATAATTCAGGGACAACTTGGTGGGCCCGGCCCTGAACAATCCAGCCACGGGGCAGACCCAATATAAAGAAAATTTATTAGCAGGAGAAGCAAAAGGGATCTGGAGAAGGGTAGAAGCTGATAAAGTAGGGACAGAGAAAGAGAAGAGGGGAAAGGCTGGCAGGGAACCCTTGAGGGTTGGAGGGAAAATAGGAGATGGAGAGAGTGAGAGTAACTGTTAGCTCACACCTGCTAACGTGTGATGATGCTAGTTGTTACTAAGCCCATGTGGCTAGGTTTCTGGGAGGAGCCTAGTGGAATTGTCTATAAGCCAATATTCCTCCATTTTTGTTTAATTAAAAACGGGGAACTAGAGTGATGATGGTTGGGCAGGGATGAGGATGCTGTGTTCTTTAAACAATCTCCTGCTGACTTCGGGTGATGGTTCTATCTTTGGGAAACCTAAGAAAATTGGGATGCCAGTCGAATCCTAGCTCTTTCATTGCTGTGGGATCATCTGAGGTTAGGAAAGTGCAGGCTCTGTAGAAGCATCTGTGAGGGTAGGCCAGCACCTGGGGGTTGCTTCCCTAGAGCTGTCGTGGGTGCGGCAGCCATCTTTTCCGTCTTTGTCTCTGTCAGCTCATTTTTACTTTTGGTCTGGATTCATCCTGGAACCTGACACAGTGGCTGTTTTCCCAGGTGGTGGTACCAGGAATCAGCTTCTAAACGCCTTTCTCATCCTGGGTAGACTGTCCAGGCAGAAGGTCTTTGTGCTACACCTGAGGGGGTCCCCTACTTAGTATACCGTGACTTTTGTCACCTCTTCTGTCATGTTTGTCATGTCTGTTGGTCACTCGTTTCCTTTGTGCTTGTCGTTGTCGTCATCATCAGGGTTCTCTCCCCTCCACCATCAGGGAACTGCAGATTAGGGCTCTGAAAAGCTTCTGGTTACTCGTGGTCTCAAGGTTAGGACTCCTGACCTGGGCCAATCTGGGGAGGAGGATGCTATTTTGGTCCCTGAATAACTCTGGAGAACATGTGGGACCCTGACCTCTGGATGCGTGTTCTCTTCCTTGCCCGAAAGTGCGAGGTACGGCCTGGGATTACCCCTCCCTTGATCTTTGTCCCCATCCTCCTTGCAGTCATGGCCAGTCTTAAGAATTCTTCCCCAGAGGAAGTGGTGGCTGCCTGTAACAAACGCTGCCAGGATCAGGCTAAAGCTCACCCTTCCATTATTGACCTTCTCCCACTTTCTTTGGGCAAATAGGTATATTTTAGTGATGAGGATGAGGGTGGCTCTATGTAAACACTGGAGGCCTCACAGCCAAAAAAACACCTAACTGAGGACTACCTGAGAGACTGAGGATTGCTGGTGCAGAGCTGGCCAATCAGGAACTGCTGTTTTGATGAGATACTTTCTTGGGGCCAATGGGGACATGGGTGGTATTGAAGAGCTTGCTGCAGCGTTTCTTACCTGCTCCAGAGTCTGTGTCGTTGACTCTGTGCCACCTCACCTTCAACCCCCAAGAACAGGTAGGGTCAGGGAGCGAACAGTCCAGGGAACAGGCAACAACTCCTTCCTATCTCTACCTTTAACCTGCATTCCAACCTTTCTGGGCCCATAAAGATCCCCCAGCACTGAAGCAGTCAGAATACATTATATTGTCCCTTATAATGAACAACAGGCAGGATGTTAGGTCTCAGGCACTCCAAAAAATTAGTTCAAGATGGACTGGAGGATGATTTCTGGGGGTTAGATAAAAGCCAGTATTCCCTATGGGTCTAGCAGGAGGACGTGGCTTCACGGGCATATAGCTGTAGTTGCATATCACAGTCCATGATGGCCTCCAGGTTCCTTCAGTCTCTACTCACAAGTACTTGCTATACATTTCAAAGTCCATGTTAGCCTCCCCAGGCTTCCTTCCTTCCAGATACTTGGTTGTTCTTTTTATATTGGCAAATGTTTCCCCCTTGCCCCTACTTTTTTCTCTACTGTAGGAGATAGGCCTGACCATGTTTAGTCCATTCTCTTTCTTTCTGCTATGACTCCTCACAGATAACTTTGGATATTTTCTCTCTTGTGTACAACAAAACACTCCCCTTAACAGTGGAGTGGCCATGTCTACAGTTTCTTTACTGAGCCCCTCACACTGCACAGGAAGGAAGGTCAGAAAAAGAGAGGGCGTGTGGACAGGATCTGAGAGGAGCACAGAGGGAGGGAGACAAAGAGACGGATAGCTCCGAGAGATCTCACGAATCTATGCCTGTTCATGTCTGAGGCTAGAGAGAGGCCATGAGCCTGGAGGTCTGGTAGCAGTGTGGAGACCATAGATGCCAGGAGCAGCTGGCAGCTGATGTGAAACTTCTTCAGTTCCTATCACACTAGCTCCCCAAAGAAATGAAGTGCTGGCAATCACGCAAATCCAGACAGGACAGGTGAAAGGCTCTGCCACAATCAGGCATCTCTATAGCTAGCTTTCAAGGGGCCTGTGACAAGACACGCCATCATTTGCTGCCCAGAAGGGCACATTGTTGCCCCTGTCATGTGTCCCCTTGTGTCCTTCCCCCCACTCTCTTCTTCCCTCCCTCTTCCAGAGGCTGCCTCAATGTCTCCTCCCTTTAATAAATCTCTCATGTGAAACCTGTTGCATAGTGTGATTTTTGTCAGAACCAACCATCTAGTTCCCTCAGTGGTGCTGAGATTCAGATTCAAGAATTCGCAGGTTTGTGTTTCTGCCACCATGTTGGGTAAGCCCACAGGCCGGGATCCCATCCTGATAAGTCCACTTGCTACTTGGGGTCACTTACCGCCATCGGATTGCTAGATCTCTCCATCCAAACATCATCAAATTGGTCAGTTCCCCACCCCTGGTCAGTGTAAACAGCCCCAGGGTCCAAAGGAATGACTGTTAAGCTCCCAGCCTCCCTCTAGTGCCCTTTGGGGGCAGAGGAACTCCCAGCCAAGGCTGGCCCTTCTTGTTCATCCGCCCACCTTAGGACCTCTTCCCTTGGGTGAGACTTCTCTCTTCTTAAGACATGGCTTCTCCCTTTTCTCTCAAAGATCCCAGTACTGGGTGTTCCATATTTATCAATCTTCTGCCCTAATTGGTCCCTGGTTACCACATGACAACTTGGAAGCCAGTTTGTACCACATATGTTCTGTTATTATTGTTTCTATTCTAGGAAGCTGCAAGCCAGAGAAAGTAATAACCTTTTCCCTCACATATGGGTAGCACAACTTTGCCCATACCTCCAGGATCCCCACTGGGATGCCTCCTGGAAAATTATAAACCTCTAAAACTTGTACCTGACCTAAAGGCTTCCAAAATCATTCACAATTACAATCAAATTTGGCCCCAATGCCCACTATAAACAACTCTAAATGAACACTGAATGGCACTTTTGATCCTAATTCTTCCTCTTTGTTCTTCCTGCTCCCTAGCTCAGCTCCTCCTGCTATGAAATCTCAGCCAGAAGAAACTTCCACTACCCTTGATCCAGCTGAACCTCCTCCTTACCAGTGCTGGCCAATCTCTGCAGTCCAATCTCTTCTCCTCCCCAGCTTCTGGTTTCCCTTACTGCCCCAGCCTCCTCCCTTCCCAGGCCAGCTACAGGCCATCCTAGCTGCCCTACACTAGCACCTACTTTCAGTCCTCCAACTACTCGTTCTCTCTCTCTACAGCCAACCTCCCCCAACCCCCGTCTTCCACCACCCACCTAACCCAGCTTCAGTTCTTCCTTTGTGAGAAGTTGCTGGGTGGGTGGTCTAATTAGGGTGCATGCTTCCTTTTGGCTAAGAGAACTTTCTCAAACAGAAAAAAGACTGGAGTCCTATACCTCTAACTCCTCTGAGGGGCAGCTACAGGATAGGAGGAGGACGAGAAGGAAGGATGGGCAGGAGAAAAGTCTGAAGGAAGAGGAGGAGACTGGAGGGACAGGGAGAGAAGCCGCGCAGGACAATATGGCAGGTGCCATTAAGATCCCATGCTGTACCTGTACAGGCTGTTACAAATGTTCTTAAGGGATGAATGTCTATTGGGCTTTGTATGTTTAGGTGGGCAATTATATCTTATCAATTGGGCTAAAGGTTCTTGTGTTGTGTGTTCTTTCATGTGCAGATTTAAGTGTAAGGGAGTGTGGGGCGGCTGGGATGTGTGTTTCTGGCATGGAAACCTGCCTTGGGAACTAGATAGGTAGAGAGATTGCTGCCAGGCTCAGAGAGAGGTCTTCAGCAGTGTGGCAGGGGATGGAGCAAAGCGGGTGAGAGGCTTTGCTGACAGAGACTAAGATATCTAGCAGATATCATGGGGCACTGCGGTGTGGATCTAGTGGGAGATAAAAGACTCTTTTTTATATTTTTACAACAACAGGATGTCACTCCCAGACCTCCCTCCAGCTCCTCTTCTAGACCTGGGCACGGACAAACTGAAGGGGCCTGAGTTCCCATGACCTGACCATTTCCATCATCAACAGGGAGCCCCACATAGTCATTATGGTATCAGGGCAGCATCTCCTTCCTTTTGGACAAAGGGACCACTTACTCAGTCCTGATGGAATTTTGGGAACCCACCTCTCCTCATTTCCCTATTGTCAGGGTATGGGGACAGCCTTATCAATCTCATCAGACCCCCACCACACAGTTCCATTTTTAGGGGTGTTCCTCTCACCCACTCTTTCCTGATGATGCCAATGTGTCCCCTTCCCAATAAGGGATTTTCCAGCCAAAGTGGGGGCCTCTATTTCTTTTGCTCCCCCTATACATCTGAACTGACACTAACCAACAGCCCCTCTCTTCCTTCTTCCAGTCACCCAACCTACTGCCTCTAACACGTCATTTCTTTTGCCAGCCTCTCAGATACCTCTGAGTCTGGGACACCCAGAACCCCTCTGTTGCTAAACACTCTACCCCCCACCCCCGTTATCCAGTTACAGGACCCTACCCAGTAGATCATCCACGCTCAGTATCCTCTCTCCAGAGCCTTAAGCCTACCATTTTTGACTTCCTAAGAATGAAACTTCTTCCTACTTCTTTCCCCTTTACTAGTAGTTAAAAAACCCAATGGGACCTATCGCCTGGTTCAACACCCCTGGCTTCCTATTCTGCAGTGGTCCCTCTCCATCCTACTGTGGCTAATTACACACTTCTTTCCACTGTCCCCTCAGAGACTTGTCATTTCTTGATTCTAGATCTCTAGGACGCTTTTTTTCCCCCTATCCCCCTAGAAGCCCATTCACAAAACATCTTTGCTTTTACCTGGACTGACCCTGACACCCACTTCTCCTCTACTCAACTCACCTGTCCTGTTCTACTTCAGGGATTCTGGGATAGCCCACACCTATTGGGCCAGACATTGGCTTCTGGCCTGTACTCTCTGTCTTTCCCTAAATCTAAGAAGATTCATTATGTTGATAACATTCTCCTCTGCAGTCCCTCTAGAGATTAGCCAAATGAACACCTCTGCTCTTCTAAATTTCCTGTCCAGCCTACTATTCTCACCTTCTAAAGTCCAACTGTCCACCCCTCAGGCCACCTATTTGGGACTAACAATTACTCCAAACCACAAAGTCATTACTTTAGAAAAAAAATCTAATCTAGCCTCTAGCAGCCCCCTGTACTGAAGAGGAGATTTTATCACTCCTAGGAATAGCTGGTGTTTTACCTTCCTGGGTTCCTTCCTTTTCCCTCCTTTCCCACCCCATATATGAAGCAGCCTTAGGCTCCGCCCATGAATCTCTTCTCAAACCTATTACTAAGCCCTTTCAAAGGCTCCAACAGGCCCTCCTTCAGGCCCAGCCTTACACCTCCCAGACCTATTCCATCCATTCTTCATCTATGTAACAGAAAAGGAGGGATATGCCCTCAGAGTCCTATGTCACCAACTAGTACCCTCCTTTGTACCTGTAGCATAACTTGTCAAAGAAACTAGACCTGACCAACCATGGATGATTGTGCTTTTAGCAGATGCTGAACTCCTTACTTGAGAATGGAAAAAACTAACCCTTGGGTCACCCATCACTGTCTTCTTCTCTCATAACCTGACCCAGCTCTTAACTTACAAAGGCTTACAGACTCTACCTCCCCCCAGGGTTGTTTCCCATCAGGTAGCACTAATAGAAGACTCCACACTTACTTTCCAATCATGTCTACCTCTTAGTATTTCAAATCTTCCTCAACCAAATGCTGACTACTCCCTATCCCACTCCTGCACTCAAACCTTAGGGGGACTATTGCCCAACTCCTCATACACACAGGAGGGCACATTGCCTCAGGCCATATATACCTGGCATACAGATGGCAGCTCCTTCCTACTGAAGGAGTCTGAAGAGCTGGCTGTGCTCTTCTGTCAGATATGGAGGCGACTGAGGGGCGGGTCCTCCACAGCACTAATCAACAAGCTGAACTGATAACTCTTACCGTGTCTTACAATTGGTACAAGAACAATCCCTAAACATCTACACAGACTCCAAATATGCCTGTCATATCCTCCTGCCCACACTGCGATCTGGAAAGAGTGCAGGTTACTTCAACAATGGAGGAGCAATAACTATGCAAACCAAACCATGACCGTGCTACAGTCCTCCCATCTCCCCACATCTGCTGGAACTGTCCACTGCTGCTCTTACCAGGCAGATGACTCTGATCTTCAAGGCAAACAACCAGGCTGACAAGGCAGCTAGAGCTGCAGCCCTTGGGGGCCAACTCATTTCACCTACCACAGGACGTTCTCACAGTACAAGCCCCTCCCCCCACCTCCAAGACCCTCTGACACTCTTTAAACTCTGTCCTATCTCCACCAGCTCTTTGATCCTAACAGTCAAGGTTTTCTTATTTTGTTAAAACCACTTAGTCAGGGTTGGGGATTTAGCTCAGTGGTAGAGCACTTGCCTAGCAACCGCAAGGCCCTGGGTTCAGTCCCCAGCTCCGGAAAAAAAACCAAACCACTTAGTCTACTCCCAAGGACTTACGTTTCTTTAAAATTATTTATTTATGGGCTGGAGAGATGGCTCAGCGGTTAAGAGCCATCTGTAAAGAGATCCGATGCCGCCTTCTGGTGTATCTGAAGATAGCTACAGTGTACTTATATATAATAAATGAATAAATCTTTTATAAAAAAATTATTTATTTATCCACAGAGCCATCTCTCCAGCCCTCCCTTTGGAAGCCCAGCCTCCCACCTCCCTCCAGTCAGACAATGGTCCTGAATTCACTTCCTAAGTTTCTCAAACCTTGTCTAAAGCCTTCAACTTCCCTTGGTATTTTCATATTCCTTAACATATCCCACCCCCACTCCCCCCTTCAAGGCAGATATAATGAACTAACTAACTGTTCCTTAAATACCACTCTTGTCAAATTGTCACAGGAACTTTGTAACTGCTCGTACTCTAATGCTAATTACATCCCCTCCCCAACTGCTGGGAGGAGGGTCTGCACATAGCTTCTGAGAACCTGTCCCCAAGTTAATTCTCCCAGTAGCCAATAGCTAGGGAGGAGAGGCAGAGGCTGGGCTTAGTTTCCAGGGCCTGGGAAGGAGGAAGAGAGAAGAGTGCAGGACAGAGCTGCTACGTAAAGTGGGCAGGAGAGCACAGCCCCGGGGCTGCTCAGCTGGGTCAGGAGCAGCCAAAGTGGAACCTGAGAAGTAACTCAGAGGCAGAATCTGACAGCATGGAGGCAGGCATTTGTGCTGCTTAAGGCATATTAAATATAAAGGCTGTGTGTGTCACTTTCATTCAGGAACATAAATCATTGAGGTGGGTAATCCCACACCAGGATTTATTAAAAATAATTAATACTACACAACTTAGCCTAGACTGGATTAAACTCCTACCTCTGGCTCTTTTCAGGCTACTGGCTCTCCCCTCCCCAAGTGACCTCTTTTCTCTCACCCTTTGAGCTTATGTATGGATGACTGGTTCTGACTCCTAGTCTTTCCCCCAAACCTTTCCCCCTCCCTCATCACCTGCTCACTCCCTACTCGGTCATCTCCGCTCCCTCCTATGGAACTTTAGTGACCACCTTCTACCACAGCCACACTCTGTCTCCTGTTTATTCCTTACCAGCATTGGAGATCAGGCCCTTCTCCCCTCTGGATCATCACCCTCACCCCTTTCTCTTTAATGGCAGGGCCCCTTCTAGGTAATTCTTGCGACTCCCACAACTCCTAATCTTGAGGAACTCTCTCATTGGGTTCACCTATCTCACCTCAAGACCTTTACCCCTCCACATCAAAATAACTATTTTTCTTACACATGGACCCCAACATGACCCTGTTCCCTTAAGCTTCAGAGCCGTTGGAACCAACCACCTTGTCCCTAGTCCCAGAATGAGACTCCACTCAGGCAGCCATGCTTGACCCCACTGAGTTAGACATGGGCTTCTCCTCCTCCCTGCTGTTTGTCTCCATGCAGGGCAACCCTTGTGTTTGTAGATTTAAAGTTAGAGAAACCCCTGCTTCTAATGCCCTCTCTAAATAGGGTCAGAAAAATTGGTCCATAGCTGGATGCCAGAAGCAGAAAAAAATTGCCCTCATCCTAAAATCCACCATTCCTTCTAAATAATACCACTTCTTTGTCTGCTTCCTCACCAGACAAAGGATGATTGTAGGAAATGGCTAGGCAAATATGGGGGCTGCCCATATTGGTCTTGCTAAATACATGTTAGCATTACAGACCAATCACCTCTTCTATCAATGACACAGACCCTTTTCTTCTATACCCAGGGCCCATGGAATCCCAGGTGGGAAAGACACTATTGGTAACCTCTACCACACTAACAAATCTGGGCTCCCAATAAGCATAACTCATATCCAGAGAAAATATGTCCTTTTATTCCAGGTCTCTAAGATGGTGTGATTTCTCAGGGGACACCTTGGCATGGGCCCGTCAGTTAGCCCCTCCTCCCCTGCTACACACAGACCAAATTATATTTCGTAACACTAGTACCAAGACTAGAACCAAGGATAGGTTCTCCTGGTGCTTGTGCTCCCCCCACCTCTGTGGGTTGAAGTCACATGCCTGGACTCTATTCTCAGTACATCTGCCACAGGCTCTTTTCTGCTACCCAATTGCTGAATTTCTTCATCCAACACCAACCGATTGGTGAGTTTCCCCCTTCCTGGTTGGCATAAACACTTCCTTGGACCCTAGACAGTGCCTGTGAGCATCTGGCACCCTTCTGGTGTCCTTGGTAGCAGTTTTCCCCAGTCAGTCTTTATGCCTACAGACAGGCTGGCCCTTCTTGCTGACCTTCACAATGAACCTTTTTCCTTGGTAGAGGCTTCACCTTTCTACTGGCATGAGTCTTTGTCCCATAAATCCTAGTACTCAGTAGACCATGTTTCCTTGGGCACCTTTCCCTGGCCCCTGCCCATGGGAACTGCCTCTTCATCTATTTCTCCAAGCTCTCTGTTGAGATGCCTCTTGGAAAACTTCAGACCCGCACACCTAGTACCCGATTTAAATCCTTCCAAACTCAGTGATCCAATCAGTGGAAAGAGAGTCCCTATTTCTCTTTTCTCCAAGTTCTGTTTCTTTCTGCCTGGTCTCCCTCCCAACATTGCTTAAATGTCTTGTCGTAAGTTACAACAGTTCAGGGTAGGTTAGGACCAGGGACAGCAACATACACTAGTTCCCAACAATGACTGCTCTAACCAAGCTACTGCTCTAAACATGCCTGAGGTATGAACATCATTGTCTGTGAATGTGATCCCCAATTCTAGCTAGAGTCTGATTCCTCACATGGCTTTGGTTCTCAGTCTGCCCGTGTGGAACTGTGCCCCCCCCCCATCCTGGCTTCCTGCTCTCTGTTCATGGACTCAGATTTTATTACAAACTGGCATGCCTGACCTCCAGATTCTCACAGCCACAGACAAATGATTCGAATATCCTGCATGTAAACTTGCTCTGCTCTACACTTAAAGTTCTACTTCCCCACTCTTAAATTTTTTTTTATCTCTGGTTTCTTTGCATTCTGGTCTCAAAAGGAAAAAAATGTATCTTTTTTTTTTCTTTTTTCTTTTTTTCGGAGCTGGGGACGGAACTCAGGGCCTTGCGCTTGCTAGGCAAGCGCTCTACCACTGAGCTAAATCCCCAACCCCGGAAAAAATATATCTTAAGATTAGCATGTGATCTGACCATCTTAAGATGACTACATGATATGAAGCAGCAATTATAAAATGTCCCAATCCCAATAAACTAAGAAATAAACATACTAATAAACTAAGAAAGCAACAAGTCTCATATTTTAGTTGGTATAAATTTTTGTGTGATGACAGAAATTAAAAGTTTTATTTTTACAACATATTGTGTATGTGATTTAACCCTGATTTAAAATAATCTTTATAAGATGATGAAATTTCAAGGTTATAAAGGTCTATTCAAATTAACAAAAGCTAATTTAAACTATATGTCTAATATTTATATCATTGCTAGTACATGGCCACTGCAGGCTTGTCTCTGACTTGCCTTGCATGTGTAAACGAATGCTGTTTCTTTCTCCTGCCACCAGCCACCTAGGCTCAACTCACCTCTTCCTCCGCTCTCAACAAGATTTACTGTATTAGAAATTCAAATGCTATTTAAATATGAAAAATTCTGAAATTAATTTATTCCGTTCTGTTGCTAGCTTATATTGTTCTACTTTATTGCTAGTTCTGAAAAATAGGTTATTGATTTCCCTTTTCAGATCCAGGCACGTATTTAAAGTTCAGGTTCAAAAACAGAATTATTGACTTATAAATTATCAGATATGGTTAAAACTCATAGCTCAGGGTTAATAATTGAAAATCAATTAATCTTAAACCATGTGACTTTATCCCATTCTGGGACATAAGCAACACCTGGCTAGTTATCTTCACTAAGGGCTAGAGAAGTTGGGATCCACAGCCTTACCATCAACTTGGTTAAGGGCAGGCACATGGCTGACAGACATCTTTGTTACAGAAGGTCAAGGCTTTACCACAACTTGGTTAAGGACAACATGTGCTAAGCAAAACATGGAAGCAAATCTCCAAAGATAGTTTTAAATTAGGATAAGATTTTTGCATGATTTTTGTCCTGTCTTGATATATTGTTTACGTTGTTTCTCTATGTCTTTAATCTTTTTTTCTTTTCTTTTCTTTTTTTTTTTCAGAGCTGGGGACCAAACTCAGGCCTCAGCTAAATCCCCAACCCCCCCTCTATGTCTTTAATCTTAAGAAGGTACCTTTTTGGGGTTGGGGATTTAGCTCAGTGGTAGAGTGCTTGCCTAGCAAGCGCAAGGCCCTGAGTTCGGTCCCCAGCTCTGAAAAAAAAGAAAGAAAAAAAAAAAAAAAAAAAAAGAAGGTACCTTTTTAAAAAATATTCCTAAAAACGCAATTGAGAGATTTTAAACTTTTAATATTTGGAGGTTTGTAACATTAAAAAGGTTAAAATCACTGCCTTGAAAATATGTTTAGCCTTGTTTTTACTAATATTGTTAAGCAAAATATAGCTTTAGACTTTTATAAGCTATAGATTTTTATAAGCTATATCATGCAGTAAACTGTTAATATTCTATAATGATATATCCATAAGAAGGTCAAAAGGTTTCCAGTGTCTTTATAGATTAGAAAGTTTTAATTTTAGAATAGCTTTAATTCAAAACTGATTTTTAAGGCTCATACCTAACAGGGATAAAACCTAACAACTTAATCTCAAAAAAGCTCCTATAATTAAGAACTGCAAGTTGATAGTCAGTAACCACATAAATAATGAAATCCTTTAATATGTTTAGAGATATATTTTAAGTCATGCAAAGAACTGATGCAGTTAATTACAAGATTAAGCTTTACTTAGCTTCCTGTTTTATGTCTGCAAGGTACAATTTAGAGCAGAGAACTAAAAGGTTGCTTAACTCAGATATATTGAGTAGTTAAATTACTAGTCCTCGAAACTGTCACAGATCTGAATATGGCATTAAATATTCAAACTTAATAACAGAGATTCCCAAAACTTTTTTTTTTTGGAGCTGGGGACCGAACCCAGGGCCTTGCAAGCGCTCTACCACTGAGCTAAATCCCCAACCCCGAGATTCCCAAATCTTAACAGTAACACTCCCCTCCAAGATCTTCAAGAAGATATGGACACAGCAACAAAGGACTCTACTTGGATTGTGGTACACCAACTATAGCATAAGACTGCCTCCATGCCTTATCTGCTGCCAAAGAGTTGTCTCATGTTACTTAAGAGAAGCATCTTCCTACTCCACAGAAAACAAAGCCTCCCATCTTCTGATGACCAAAGATGCCTCTGCCCATGTTGCCATGGAGACCACAGAAACCTGGGACAACATAGTCTAAGTAGTGGACTATGGATGTCATTTTAATTAATATATGGCATTTAGATTATAATTTATCCTTCTAAGGTCTCTGATCATATTACAGGTAAAGCTAACTGTAGCTTCATAGCTAGAGAACAACAGGCAACTAACCCCTTGTCCCAAGGTAATACACCAATGGGTTAGTCCATTTGTCAGTTCATTAACTAGTTAAGACTACCAGATCTCTTATCAGAAAAGCAAACAGGTCTGCCTTACTCACAAATTCTATGTTAAGGAATAAACAGGTTTCAGGTGTAACTTTCATGATTCCTTTACTTAAAGGAATTCACTCAGCAGTGACTGCTCCCAATGACCAACCATCTGTGAATCATGGGAAATAATGACTCAAAAAAAATGTAAAGTTATATATAAGGTCTGAGGGTATAAAATCTTAAGTTATGAGGGTCAACAAAATGTTTTAGATTCTAAGGTGTTTTAAGGTTGGTAAATACAAGTAAAAGCCTAAAAGGCGATAAAAAGTGATTTTTAAAGTACATAAAAGGAATGAAAAATGCCTCAGATTTTCCCTCCTTGCTATGCTACTGTGGTATTAGGTCTTTGAAAGCTTTAACATTAAAGAAATTCTGGTAAATAATTAGTCTCTGGTAAAACATTCCACTGTATGATCCACTATCATAGTTCCAAGCTCAAGAATTTGAATTTCCATTGGTTGTCTTTTAAGTACAGATTTAAAGGTGTTTCTCATTATGCTAAATTTATAGACATTGAGTCTTCTGGATAGAGCAAAGAAGCCCCTCTTTCACGGTCTGGAGTCATCAAAAATCAAGATCAACTGATTTTTTTTTTGCCCCTTCTGCTCCAAGGAAGGTTTCGGTTTTCCCAGAGCTCACCTTAAAGAATGTTCATTCTTTTAACAAATGTGTCTTTTTGTAAACTTAAAAAGACTCTTGAAGTTTCAGAAAATCCACTGGGATCCACCTCTCAGGGGTCAAATGGACTCCAGATAAGTGCCCAGTCAACCGATGGCCCAGGTTTTCCACCTATTGCTTATTCCAGAGGAAGGGATCCCTTCCCTGATCCCTGGCTTTGGGATTCCTCTCCTTCTCAACTACCAAGATCATGGGCCTAAAGTTTCAAATGTACACCTAAGGAAAAAAAATTTTCTCCCTAACCTATGTAACTTTATCTTCTGCTTCTAATATGAACATGTGTTTCCGTATCCTGCCAAATCTGGGTATTTCCCTGAGATCTGCATCCAGGACAGCTCCAGGTTGGCTACCCACAGGTGCTCTGGTGTAGCCTCTCAGGCTGCTTCAAAGGGGCCTAACTTTCCTGGCAGCAGATATTCTCACAGATCCTGGACAACAGTTAAACAGCCAGCTCCCCCAAAACTTAACCAGCAGCATCCCAATTGTCAAAGGGTCTCTAAAGACGTCACTCCCAGTCAGCAGGAAGTAATCTAAAGAACACAACGACCTCACTTCTGCCCCACCATCACTCCTTCTTAGTTCCTCATTTTTAATTAAACAAAATGGGAGGAATATTGGCTTACAGGTGATTCTGCTAGGTTCCTCCCAAGGGACCTAGCAATAGCTTAAGCCATCACCTGTTGCCTGGTGCAGACAGCATATAAAAGGACAACTCCCCACCCAGCTCTCTCTCCACCCCCTTTCTGTCCTTCTCTACCCTCATGGCTCTGCTCCCGTCTATCTGCTTCTACCTCTTCTCTAGGCCTTCACTCCCTTCACTTTCCACTGATAAGCCTCCATTTTATATACTAGATCTGTTGCATGGCATCATTTCTCAAGGAGATATCTTGGCATGGGCCTGCCAAGTAACACCCCCACCCCTGCTGTATTACATCATATAACACCCCCACACAAACTTTTTGAGTAAAGTTGATAGTAGCTATAATCTAAAGTCATGTGGGCATAGTCCATGTCCACAGAGCTGTAGGCAAACTCTGGGAATGGGGAGGGGTGGGTTTCTCATCATCCCACTCAGAAGGCAAGATGGCCATTCTTATTGCTTGGGTCCCTTCTTTCGGTTTCCCCGGATACTTTTTATCCAGTCAGGTGTTCTGGACCACATGTGCTCAATGGCAGGGCACATGCAGTTACCAACAAACCCAAGAAATTAGAAACAGGCTCAGCTGACGTAGTGCTTGCCTAGCAAGAACAAAGCCCTGGGTTTCATCCTTAGCACCACATAAGCCAGGCAAGCCTGTAATCTCAGAGCGTGGAAGACAGAAGCAAAAGGAAGAAGCAAGGAAAGGAAGATAGAAGCAAGAGTTCAGGGTCATCCTTGGCTACACAGCAGTTTTGATTCCAGGGTAAGCAAACATTGACTGGCCTCAATGAAGCATAGCCTAATGATCCACATAGACAATTCCGCAGAAGCCCAGAAGGCTGAACTGACTAGGCTAACCTCACAGCCAGAGCACTACAATTGGCAACCTGTTTTTCATTTCTGCCTTTGCCTACTCTGTAGATCAGAAAGGGAGCCTAGCTTGCTTCCAAGATAATAATAGCCTCATTGATCCCTCACCTACAAAGAGCATGGAATCCACTAACGCACATCTCAGCAGGAAGTAGGCTATGAGCCTGTGACCACTGCCAAGAGAGGATGTAGAAGAGGTGAGGGGCCAAAGACACACTACAGGGGAAATGTCTTTTCAGGAAAGGGTTCTCATCACACAGGAGCTACCTGACAGAGGAGGTATTTATAGTCACACAACAAAGGGGTGACTTCAGAGGCACCTCCTGCGCAGGCAGAAAGGCATCTCACAGGGTTCAGGAGATCAAGAGCGTGTTTAACAGCTTACACTAAACAGCCCTCCCTCAGCAACAGGAGGAGGACAGACTGGCTTGACACCCTGGGGAAAATGAGACTCCACAGTCATCAAAACACTCAGTGTGGAGATAGGAAGTCAGAAGAATGAATCCCATATTAAATTTCAAAAGCACATTTACACAAGTTATCTGTCTGGGATGCCAACATCTAACTGGATGCAGAGTATCTTCATAGACCGCATGCTGGGCCTAAGGGCTTCTTCTCTGGGAAAGAGAGATCAAATAGTCTCCCCCCATAAATCCAATCACACACTACAAATACCAAATAGTGACAATCATCTCAGGGCTTCCTTGGTAACTGGCCTGGCACCTAGATTTGGGAATCTGTTCTGAAACACTGTTGTCCCAAGACCTCTGAGGCCCATTGCTCCTGTGCTCTCTCAGCTGACTCCTGAACCAGGACCAAACTCCTCGATCTTCATTCACTTCCATGCCTTCTCCGCAGCCTGCCCCACTTCCACATGGGCCTCCTGTGACTTCACAGAAAACAAGGTTTAAAAATCCCATTAGGGGGGTTGGGGATTTAGCTCAGTGGTAGAGCGCTTGCCTAGCAACCGCAAGGCCCTGAGTTCGGTCCCCAGCTCCGAAAAAAAAAAAAAGAAAAGAAAAAAAAATCCCATTAAGATACTCTTTTCCGGGCTGGAGAGATGGCTCAGCCGTTAAAACACTGACTGCTCTTCCAGAGGTCCTGAGTTCAATTCCCGGCAACCACATGGTGGCTCACAACCATCTGTAATGGGAGCCGATGCCCTCTTCTGGTGTGTCTAAAGACAGTGACAGTGTACTCATATACATAAAATAAATAGATCTTAAAAAAAAAAAAGATACTCTTTTCCTGGGAGTTGTAGAGATAGCTTAAAGCACCCAGTCCTCACGTGAAAGCCAAGCACAGGGCTGTGCATGATACCTTTAATCACAGTACTCAGGAGGATTTCTTTTAGTTCAAAGCTGGCCAGCCAGGGCTACACAGTGAGATTCCATCTTGGGGGAAAAAACCCGACGAAAACAACAGCAGCAGCAGCAAAATGCAAATCCTACCACAGAGAGCAAATTGTCTTATAATCCCAAGGCTGGGGGTGTGAAACCAGAAAGATCCCTTAGGCTTGCTGACCAGCCAACCTAAGCGAATTGGCAAGCTTCAAGTTCAGTAAGAGAGCTTGTTCAAAAAAGGTGCAGGAATGGGATACGAGAAGACACCTAATGTTGATCTCTGATTTGTCTGTCTCATGTGCACATACACAGCACTGTTTTATCAGTCAGTGAGCCACATGGCTCAATCCTTTAAAATAATCTGGTGTGTGTGTGTGTGTGTGTGTGTGTGTGTGTGTGTGTGTGTGTGTATCCATGTCACTGCATGTGTTAGTTAGAGGACAACCGTGGGTGTCAGTTCTGTCCTTTAACCATGTGGCTTGCCAGCAAGTGCCTTTAGCCACTGAGCCACCTTTTCAGTTCTGGCTCAGTCCTTTTAATTCTGTGGCCCACGGCTTTGACTTCCCTTAAGAATGGAGAGCAGAGGGCTGGAGAGATGGCTCAGAGGTTTAGAGCACTGACTGCTCTTCCAGAGGTCCTGAGTTCAATTCCCGGCAACCACATGGTGGCTCACAACCATCTGTAATGAGATCTGATGCCCTCTTCTGGTGTGTCTGAAGACAGCTACAGTGTACTTATATATAATAAATAAATAAATCTTTAAAAAAGGAATGGAGAGAAGAGAACTCACATCTAACATAAGAGGGGATACCATGGCCACACTCCATTAAGCCCAACCCAACGAAAGCAGTCACAGTGCTCACACACGCACACCAAAATTCCACAGGGAAAGGTACAGAATTAGAAGCTCCAACCTTCCCCTGCCTATGAGACGGAAATGCTCATCTCTTTCCCATACCAATGCTGGTGAGCTAAGTGGGCCTACAGACACCATGGGCACTACAGACACGGACTAATGCTTGGATGCAGGAGATCAGTGAGGGAGCCCTTTATCCTGACTCCTGCCACAAACCACAGACCTCTGCTTTCACCCACAGGTCATCAGCTCCTGACCTGGAACTACAATGAAAATAAGAAAAATTATCTGACTTTTTCTAATTGTTCACACAGAAGCCAGTTCAACTATAAAAACAAAATAACGACCCTAGAGATGGTAAAGGGCACTGGTCGGCCATTTTCATAGAACAGATAGATATAACAGGGCAGCTCACAACTGTCTGTAATTCTGGCCCCTTCTTCTGGCCTCTGAGAGCAATGCACGCACCTGGTACAGACACATGCAGGCAAAACATGCACACACATCAAGTGGGGGAGGGGAGCATGGGAGAAGCAATATGGCGCAGCGGGTAAAGGCAACTGGCCACCAGCCTTACTTGTGACCTGAGTTCTATCCCCAGAACCCATGTGGTCAAGCAGAGAGCTGACCTCCATACATATACCATGATAGTCACACATTCATATACACAGACATACACACAAATAAAAAATGTTATATATAAACAGATCTATAACAAAACATTTTGATGCACAGACATATCTAGGCTGGAGAGGCGGCTGAGGAGTGAAGCGCATGCCGTGCAAACATGAGGCATGAGGTTGACTTTGAAGCTCCCAGAGCCACGTGCACTTATCCAGGGAATGGCGGGGAGGCAGGAAGACTGCTGGGCCCTGCTGTTAAGCCAGTCTAGCTAAAATCACAAGCTCCACATTGAGAAACTGTCTTTAAAAAGTGGGCGACTGACACCTGATGTTGATCTCTGACTTGCACATTCACACACATATACCTGTATATGCATAAACATGGACACACACAACAGAGTTTAAGATTTGTTTTGGTTTTTTGATTTTGGTTGTTTTCTCTGTGTTTTGAAATTAGTTCTGTAGACCAGGATGGCCTCAAACTCACAGTGATCCACCTGCCTCAGCTTCCTGAGTGCTGGGATTAAAGTATGTGCCATCACTGCCCAGCTAGGTTTCTTTTTTGATTATGCATTTAGGATTACGTGTCCCTGAGTGCAGTACTCAAGGAGGCCAGAAGAGGTTGTCATATCCCTAAACTGTAGTTAAAAGTGGCTAAGAGCTGGGAATTGGAGAAGAGCAGCAAGTGCTTGTAACCAAGGAGCTGCCTCTCCAGACCCCATAAAGGTTTTACAGCGACAAACAAACAATGTAAGAGGGAAAAGAGTTCAGGAGGCAACAAATACAATTCAGCCAGCAAACGTATACAAGATTTCACCTTCATTAGAAGGTGAAAACCAGAGTGAAAAGCTTCTTACATACACTACTTCATGAATAAAGACTGCTCCTGGGGAAATTAAGAACTAGTATTGGGGTTAGTGCCCAGTGCAGACACCTGTTCCTTCTGCTTCCTGGGACCTCACAGCATTCTGGTTGCTTCCTCCTGGCTTAGCCTTAGGACTACTCCACCCAAATCCTGCCTCTGTCCACAAGTGGCTACCAATGTTTCTACTGACACAGTGTCTTTATTTGTTTTATGGTGATCCTTGGGATTGAACCCAGGGCCTCCTGTATGCCAGGCAGGCACCATAGCACCGAGCTACTCCACAGGCTCCTGCTGGTCCACTCTGAATTGTTAAATGGTGCTTAAGAAACCAGGAACCTGGGGTTGGGGATTTAGCTCAGTGGTAGAGCGCTTGCCTAGGAAGCACAAGGCCCTGGGTTCGGTCCCCAGCTCCGAAAAAAAGAACCAAAAAAAAAAAAAAAAAAAAAAAAAGAAAGAAACCAGGAACTTGACAAATACCCACAACAGAAAAATCAAAACACACAGGCAGAAAATATCCCAGGCAAGGGAAGAAACTACATAAAGAATGGTCCTTTTCAACTAGATAGGGTACTCGGGAAATACTTGAGATCTGACAGGAACTCAGCAGTGCCACGGGTTGGGGAGTGTGACAGAAAGAAGTGCGTGGATATGAATGTCTTTTTTTCCTCTTCAAGATAGTGTTTCTTCCCTAAAACCCCGACTGTCCTGGAACTTGCTCTGTACACCAGGCAGATTTTGTAAAGTGTTGTTTCCCCTTTAAATCAGCCTGGACCATTCCTCTGCCCAGGCCTGTCAGACCAATGTCTGTTAAGCCTAGGATGGCTTCAGGTGGACTGTAGGCTGGTTGGAGTTAAGGTTTACAGAGCTATCCGTTCTGCTGCTAGGTCTCTTCTACCTGTTACAGAGAAGGGAACACTGTGTTTGGCAGGTGTTTCCTTACTTGAGATTAAAATCTATCCAATAAGCAGTGTTGGGTGGATGTGCTATGGGAACTAGTAAGTGTTCATGGCTATCCCACCACTCACTGCAGAGGCAGAGGCTGCAGTGCTGGTAAGAACAAATTCTGGGTGCCGTGTGCCTATGCACAATGCAGACCTCAGCTTATGGCAAAAGACTATGAGTCCCGGGTACAACTGTTAGGCCTTTGGGCTGGAAAAATTAAATGGCTTACATAGAGTCAGTTGCCCAGAGAAGGCACAGAGACTAACAGAGCCTTCTCCTTTGGGTGTGAGTGAACTGCTTGAGAAGGACCCTGAGAATGAAGGGCTGACTGTTGTAGACACCAACTCCAGGGAGGTCAACGGATGACATCTTGTTTCGAGGCTCTGGTTCAATCAAAGGCTGTAAGTACACCACCAATTCCATGAGGGCAAGTGTGTGCTGTGTCCCTAGCAGTGATGGATAGTCAGAGTAGCATGTGAAACCCCAAGTCTGGACTATTGACTTAGGACTAATGGCAAATGCCATGGTCCAATGTGTGGTAGGCAGGAGGAGAAAGGACACCTTGCCTATTAAAGAGATGTTCTGGAGCACAGCCCAAAGGAATCACTAAGGGAAGATGAAGGGGCAGGCAAAGAGCCTGTGTGGGAATGGTGGCTCTCTCCTGAGATAGCCTAATGAGTGAGGTATAATTGGGGCTGTTCTAAGGAGAAAGAATATCCTTCTCACCCCACAGTCTATGCTCAGCTCGTTATAAGCTAACTCAGGGTAAGGGCCGACTAAAGCATTCCTTGGACATAAAGAGGTTAACATGCTAAAGCAGCTTAGGCAGTATATATCTGAAAGCCTAGCAGAGGCAGCTGCGGGAGACTTGCAAGTTCCAGACTGGGCTATATATTGAGACTCTCCCCCACCGCCCCCTTCAAGACAGTGTTTCCTCTGTGAAGCCCTGACTGTCCTGAAACTTGTTCAGATCAGGCTGGCCTTGAAGGCATGCGCCACACCTGCCTATCATCTACCTTAAAAATAAACAGGGCTAGGGAGCTGGTTGGTAAAGCATCCACCTTGTAAGCATGAAGGACTTGCAGTCAACCCTCGAGCCTGCATAAACAAGTCTCGACGGTTGCTTCTGCCTGTAAGCCCATTGCTGCAAAGATGGATGGGCAGCCCTGCGACTCACTGGAAGCTGCTCTATCCTAACTGTGAGACTCCAGGCCCAGGAAAGATCTTGTCTCACATAAGATGGGAAAGCATCGCAATAAAATGACACGAGCACAGACAGTTACTATTCGTCTGCCTAGAGCAGTGCACAGGACAGTCTTTCTGGAAGCAAAGGCGCCGGGATGAGTGTGATGATCATACTGGAAGAGTGGGAGTGCGGGTGACTTGACAGCGAATAAGAGATTTGCTTGCTACCCCAGCCTCCCTTTTTTCTGTCCCTCTCTCTGCCCACTTCTCTCTCTCCCCACGTGCTCCCAGCTGTCCACTCTTTTTTTCTATTTCAGTCCTTTTCTTTCCCACACTTCTCTGCCTCTCCTTTCTTCGAGTCCTCACTCCCTTTCCCCAACAATAAACTTCCCTTCTATCAGGTCTGTCGCATGGCGTGATTTCTCAGGAGAACAACTTGGCATGGGCCCACCAGGTGCGCCCCCTTACCCTCCACGTTATGTATCAGAACATGGAGTTCACATAAAAGCCAGATGTATAGAATAAGCACCTGCAATCCTAGTGCTCAATGCTCCCATGGGAGTTGGAGACAGGGCAATCTCAAAAAGCTTGAAGTCCAATATCCTTGAGTACGCATAATAAACAAAAGAAAACATCTCAAACAAGGTGGGAGATAAGAACTGTCATTCCAGGGCTTGAGAGACAGCCTAGTGGTTAAGAGAATTGGCTGTTTTTCCAGAGGGCCTGGGTTTAATTCTAAGCATTCCTGTGGAGGCTCATAAACCCTATGTAGCTCCAGTCCTAGGAGACCAGATGCCCTCCCTCTTGTGACCTCCAAGGCACCAGGCATGTACATGGTGCAGAGACATACATATAGACAGACTATCCATAGTCGTAAGATAAATAAAAATTATAAAAAAAAAGAACTATCATTCCGATTATACTCTGACCTGCACACATATTCTGTGGCATATACATGCCCATATTACACACGAAAATGCTCATATCATTTGTATGTAAATACAATGTTTACCTATGTGAGTGTGGTGAATAGTTATGCACCCCCCAACAGACTCGTGTGTGAATGCTTGGCCCATAGGAAGTGGCACTATTAGGAGGTGTGGCCTTATTGGAGGAAGTGTGTCAATGTAGGGACTGGCTTTTGGTCTCCTATGCTCAAGCTACATCCAGTGTAGAACACAGTCTCCTGCTGCCTGTGGATTAAGACATAGGACTCTCCACTCCTTCTCCAGCGCCATGTCTACCTGCTTCTCACCATGATGATAATATAAGCCGGTCCCAATTAAATGTTTTATCTAAGAGTTTACATGGTTATGGCGTCTTCTCACAGCAGTGGAAACCCTAAGAGATCAGGTAACTACCCAGAAAGGAGGATTCCGAGTTAAACGGTCTCCTCTCATGGCCAGTACTGGTCACTGATTTCAGCTTTGTGTCTATAGCCAGGCTGCCCCAGTGTGATCTGCTTTCTACCTCTCTCTGTCTAACTTGGGCAAGGTACTTAGTTGCTTCAGGTCTGACATCCTCAGTGGAGACAACATCTATGTCGTGGAAATGCTGTATTTAAAATCCACACAATCCATCTCTGGGGACATAGCTTGGTGGGTAACGTGCCTGCTGTACAAGCCAGAGAACCTGAGTTCAGCCCAACACGCGTATAAAAAACCAAGCACGCCTGGGAGCGCCTGCAGTCAGTGCTGGGAGGACGGAGACAAGTGCTAAGTCCTAGAGAGAGACCGTCTCAACAAAAAGGTGGCAGCCTCCTGAAGACCACTATCCCAGGCTGGCCTCTGGTTTCCATGTTTAAGCACACATGTATCCCCTGCAAAACATGTTTAGGAACAATAAGCACAATTATGACACATCCATTTTGGCTCACGGCATCATCTCTGCTGCTGTGATGATGCTAAGGGAAATCAGGTGTGACACACGCAGGAGAGTTTCAAGTGGCACCTCCAGGTCTGGAGAGACCCCTACTGCTTTGCTAAACACAGGAAGGCAGCTATAAATGTGTCTTCACGGTCAGCTGGGAACTGACCTCCAGGTCTTCTGACCACTAATGGCTTACATTTACCCCAAAGCATGGTCACAGTCAGAGGGACATGTCCGTGCCATGTGCTGCAGAGGAGGTCCCCTGGAAGAGGGTGTGGCGAGGCCACTGAAGTGTCTATCCCTGCCAAGTCCATCTCCTGTACCAGGAGCTGCTCACTGTGACAGGAAGTCCCGTCTGGCCTTGGTCACTGTTTAGCACAGTGTCTGTCAGCCAATAGTTGAAAGGAGGTAAAACAGGAGCCCACTGTTTTACCTGATTCAGTCACCACTGGGGCTAGAAGTGCACAAATGTGTAGTGATATCTTTGAGAATTCTGGAATTTTGTTTTATTTAAAAATAAAAGAAATATTTAAGAATGTGCTTTTGTTTTAATCAGGAATGTGGGGCTGCTTTAAACTTTCTAAATCAGCTGACCACGACTTGCTGCATGCTCTAGCAGAAGCATGGTTTTTCCAACTTCTAGAATGCCTGGATCTTTTCAGAGGTATAAATGTGAGAGCCCTGAGAGAGGCAGTGTAGGTGGCTGCTGGCTGTCAAGGGAGGTTGGTTGTGGTTTGTTAGGAGCCATGGTCTAAGAAATAAAAGGAAAGAAATCAGATATTCATTCATTCATTCATTCATTCATTCATTCATATATATTCTCTCTCTCTCTCTCTCTCTCTCTCTCTCTCTCTCTCTCTCGGGGTGTGTGAGTGTGTGTCTGTCTTCTTTCTCCTCTTTCCTTGTTTCTCTCCTACCTAGTGTTAGAAGGTGAAAAGGGGGTTGGGGGGGCAGAACAAAGGTGGGAAAAGAAGAATGCATAAGGTAGCAGAGACCAGCCACACAAATGAGAAAACCAGGTCTCAGTCTTAAAAGTACTCATGTCATCTACAATGTAAAGCTTCAGGTCCTGGGCTGGAGATGGCTTCACAGTTGTGGAGCACACACTCCACAATTACAAGGACATGAGTTTAAATCCCAGAACATAGCAGGGCACAGACAGGAAAACCACCATGCTTGCTCTCACACGCACTTGCTCTCAAGCTCGTTCTCATATTCTCTCTCTATCTCTCTCTCTCTCTCACACACACACACACACACACGAGAGAGAGAGAGAGAGAGAGAGAGAGAGAGAGAGAGAGAGAGAGAGAGAGAGAACACATGCAGCCACGCAGATCCTTACACACAGAGGATCTGGGAAACAGATGTCTTATATCTCTACTGAATGTGACAAGAGCCAAATCACAAGAGGTCTTCTGGTTGCAGCTTAGTTCAGAAGTTCCCCTGGAAGACTCAGAGGATGGGATCAAAAAGTCATGCCTGCAAAGGCACTAATAGTGGGCATCTGCCAAGCAGACAGCAGCACTTCAGAACCTGCTAGAGCGCATGGATGAATGGGCCTTTCATGACCCCTCCTCTCAAGCCGTTTCTGCAGACACAAAGGGACAATAAAGGTGGGATTTAGCAGAGAGGCCCGCTCAGCAGCTGCTTCCTTCCTCTTCCTTATCTAACTTCTCAGCAGAGTGGGGCTCTCACCCTCCTCAGACAGGTGTTTGAGGCAGGTGAATTGGTTCCCATTAATTTTCTTAAGTAAGAGCAGAGCAGACTGAAAGGTCCTCTTGGGCTGTAGGGACACTCTTCCCTGTGCTTGCTCACCCACAAGATACTGTTGGGAAAGCCAAGATTTTGCGGGCAAATGTGAGGTCGCGGTGTTCAACCCTCAGCGCACACACACATGCACAAACAGCAGGCTGAGCATGTAGGGTGGTGAGCAGAGTGCCTGCCTCCTGGGCACACAGGCCCGGGGCTCCATACCCAGTACTGCCTTCATCAGACTGATTGCACACGTCTCTGAGTTTAGTATTCAGTTGGAAGAGTCAGGAGGATCAGAAGTCCAAGGTCTAAAGAAAGGACTGAAGGAACTCAAGGGGTTTGCAGCCCCATAGGAAGAACAACAATATCAACCAACCAGACTCCACCAGAGCTCCCAGGGACTAAACCACCAACTAATGAGTACACATGGAGGGACCCATGACTCCAACCACTTATGTGGCAGAGGATGGCCTTGTCCAGGATCAATTGGAAGAGAAGGCCTGGTCCTGTG
The DNA here is from genome assembly GCF_021556685.1 of Rattus norvegicus. Lineage (NCBI taxonomy): Eukaryota > Metazoa > Chordata > Mammalia > Rodentia > Muridae > Rattus > Rattus norvegicus. Next base: position 28,338,360 of record NC_141545.1, on the reverse strand, counting down.
AAGGCTCGTTTCCCTAGGGTAGGGTAAAGCCAAGGCGTTGAGGTTGGAGTGGGTGGGAGTGGGAGCACCCTCATAGAAGCAGGGGGAAGGGGTATGGGAGAGGGGGGGAAGGGGATAACAAAACAAAAACAGAAATTCAAGGTCATTCTAAGCTACACAGTGAATCCCAGGCCAGCCTAGGCTACATGAAATTCATAACAAAGACACTCAATTTTTCTCTCAAGCCCAGCTAAAGTGTCACACTAACAATTTCAGTTCCAAGAAACTTTGAGGAAGAATTTAATTTCACAAACCACGAAAAAGTTTTTTGAATGGGAGAGCATGGGACCTCCCAAACACGAATATAACCTCCAAGTGTTCCTCCTTCAGTGACCCGCTCTGTGGGAAGCCCCCATGGTGTATTCTGTCCTGTGCTTTCCTCAGTAGAGAAAGCCACTGGTCACTGAGCCGGGCTGAGGAGGACCATCTTCCCCAATGGATAGAACCCTGAATCTTTTCATGAATGCCCAGCCCTCTGGGTACCTTCAGTTTCCTCCCACTGAAGAGCCGCTTCCACAGGGAGCAAACATCCGGTGACACATCTCTCTCTCTCTGTCCACATAGTCCCTGTAGTGGCTGTGGAAAGAAAGGCAACTTTGTACGTTTGCAGGAGGTGACATCTGCTGGCTGGAACTCTCTGGTTACAGCCACTAAATGGCCAGCACTGGCTATCAGTCAATGACAACACTGTGGGGACAGATGCCAGGACAGAGGGGGCTAAGGCCACTGATAAAGGTCCTAGATACAAGGCCATCATTTGGAAAGACAGTGCTGGGAAGGCAAAAGCCAGTGTGAGTGGGCTCGGGCACAGCCCTGCTAAGTGTCCCATGTTCCCGGTGCTGTCAAACTCATTCCGAGCTCTTTCCTCCTAAACAAGGATCAGACTGCCCCACAGCCCGGCATCTAACCTGAGGACACTTCCCATACCAGGAAGGAAGCCCCTGGGAACCCAAAAAGGCCAGCAGGAAAGAGGCTGCACTCAACTGGAAACGACACACACTTCAGCAGTGGTGAGAGAATGCTTACCCTTACTTAAGGAGAGAAACTCACCAAGGCAGGAAAAGACACGTTAAAAATGGTGGCTAGTCGGGAGCTTATGGGAAGATGTTTTCAGGTTCTCTACAACAAACACAGCTTCTCTAAACAGAAAGGGTGACTTTTTTTTTATAAAGCTTTTCTTTTTCTTTTTTATAATTGCGTTTATTAATGTCTGTGTTGGGGGAGAAGTGTCCGTGAAGTCAGAGAACAGCTTGTAGAAGTCAGTTTCTCCTTCTCTCATATGGGTCCTCAGAAAGAACACTCAGGCCTAAGACCTGGCAACACAAGACTTCTCCATTGAACTACCTTAGTGATCACTTCTAAAAGATTAATGTCTTCCTCACTTGAATGAGTCACAAAGAATCAATTCATTTGTGGTTCTAGAAAGATTCCTCAGGAACAAGGGGTCTCAGGTAATTTTGAGAACAGGTAGAGTCTTAAGTACAGCTTTACAATAAATTTTGATTTTAGAGGCAAGGTGCAGCCCTAGCTGTCCTAGAACTCACTCTGTAGACAAGGGGAGCTTTGACCTCAGAGGTTCACCTGCCTTTGCCTCCTGAGTGTTGAATATTCAGACTTACTTTGTTGTGGGGAATCTAAAATAGGTTTCTTGTACATTTATTTATCCTGTACGTGTATACATGCCTGGAGGTCAGAGGACAATTTGGAGGCCAGTTTCTCCTTCTACTATGTGGGTCCTAGGGATCAGAATGGTATGCACTCTTGGCTCACCAACCTTTAGGTTTTTGAACCTAGAAGGGAGGAGATACCTTACTTAGACCCTAGAAGGTCTGGCATTTGTGGTCTTCCTGCCTCAGTACCCGAGGTGCTAGGACTACTAGAGTGGCTCACCACACATGGTTTGCACGAGACCTTATAAGGTACATGGGGACTAGAGGCATAGCTCAGTTAGGAAAGGGGGGACCCAAGTTCAGATCCTCAGCACCATGCAAGAACCAGGCCCAGTAGGTGGAATGTGTCTGTAATTCCAGCATGGGGTGGGGTGGGGAATGGGGTACCAGTGGACAGAGACAGGAGGACCTACAGACTGGCCAGGAGCCTGGTCTAACTGCTGCACTCCAGGCACACATTCAAGGTTGTTTTCTGGCCTACATGCACGCACTTGCAAATATACACAAAGAGTTGCCTGGGCTGGCTTCTGTAGGGAGAGATCTGCTGGTCTTCAGGTGCCACCAGAGGAAGGAGGGAGATGCTCAGAAGTGAGGCTTCCTCACACAGAACAGCCTGCTCAAGGCAATGAGTGATGGACTGGGCAGGTGAGATGGCCGCTCTGAGCCAGTCTGGGGCAACATTCCTAGCCTGTCTGCCGTCCAGTTGGTTGGGTGAACTGCAATTCTCACAGCCATGTCTCACTGTGCCTCTGGTCACACCTCTCACCTGGACAGCTTCTTCAGCTCATTATTGATGTCATGGTTACAGGGCTGCTCCTTCTGAGCTCTCACTAGAAAGTCCCGAGCCTGCTCATACTCGGTCAGGAGGAGGCAAGCCTGTGAAGAAAGGACAAGACATTAGGGGATTAGCATTTGTGGTAGTAGCCCACGTGAGCCCTCCTGCTCTGTGTGGGAGCACACATGTGAATGGAGACCGGAGGTAAACCTGGCTTCCGTCTCGGGAACAGCCCACCTTAGTTTTCAAAATAAGGTCCTCCTTCGGGATCCAGGGCTCACCAATTCATGTAGGCTGACTGGCCAGGGAACTCCAGGGGTCTACCTGTCTCTGCCTCCCTAATGCTGGGTTCTAGCACTGCGGGTCCTGGAAAATGAACTCAGGCTCTCAGACTTGCATGCCTGGTAAGTACTTTACTGAGTTGCTGTCCCAGCCCCTCTCCCCACTACCCTCAACTCACCTGTCCACACCTGAAGAGGGCTTTGGCGTTCCTTTTGTCAATGAGCAGAGCCTGCTCCCCATAGCGCAGGGCCATAGCAGGGCGGTCTAGCTTCAGGTACACAAATGAAAGGTTAAGGAGGACTAGGAGCTCAGCAGGTTCTACCAAGTGCTGCTCCTCACAGATGGCCAAGCGTCGATGGAGCAGCAACAAGGCCTGGAGAGAGGAGGGAAGGCAAAGGGTCAGGAGGGACAGTCCTACATCCCTACAAGTCACACAGAACTACTGATCTAAGAAAGAACTCAACTAGCTCACAAGACATGTCATATTAAAGTCAAAAGGCTTCTTAAGATTTATTTGCATTCCTTTAAATTACGGATATGTGCTGTGGAGGTCTGAACATGCTTAATTCAGGGAGTAGCCTTGTTGGAGTAGGTGTGTCACTGTGGGGTGGGCTTTGAGACCCTCCTCCTAGCTGCCTGGAAGACAAGTTTTCTGTTTGCTTTTGGAACAAGATGTAGAACTCTCAGCTCCTCCTGCACCATGCCTGCCTGGATGCTGCCATGTTCCCGCCATGATGATAATGGACTGAACCTCAGAACGAACCTGTAAGCCAGCCCCAGCTAAATGCTGCCCTTTATAAGAGTTGCTTTAGTTATGGTGTCTCTTCACAGAAATGAAAACCCTAAGACATATGCCAAGAGGTTATGGCACATACTTTTAATCCCAGCACTCTGGAGGCAGAGCCAAGCAGACCTCCGAGTTCCAGATCATCCTGGTCTACAGAGCAAGTTGTAGGACAGCCAGGGCTACACAAAGAAACTGTCTCTGTGGAATAGGATGTGCACAGGAGTACAATGCCTGTGGAGGCCAGAAGAGGGCGTTAGATCTTCCTGGAACTGGAGTTACATGTCATCTTGTGCCTAATGGGCGTTCTGGGAATTGAACTCAGATCCTCTGCAAGAGCAATACATGCTTCTAACCACTGAGACATCTCTTCAGTCCAATTTGAAAGTTTCTAACAGGAGAAGGCCTGCAAACCTGAATGAGGCAGACAACAGTCTGCAGACAACGCTCTACTTTTTGCCTCAAAGAATTAAGGACAATAAACCCACCAAGAGTCAAGGACAAGCTGGAGTCCCAGCACCCATGTGAGGTGGCTTACCACTGTCAGTAATTCCAGCTACAGGGGACCCCATGCCTCTGGGCTCTAACAGCACCAGCACTTTAAATGCACACACCCTACACTCGCACAATTAAAAGAACCCTGGGAGGTGGGGTTTGAGACAGTCTCTCTCTACAGACCTGGCTGTCTTGGAGCTCACTGTGTAGACCAGGCTGGCCTCAAACTCCCAGAGATAAAGCTGCTTCTGCCTCCCCAAGAGCTGGGATTAAAGGTTTGTGCTAACACATCCAGCTTCTTCACTTTTTTTTTTTTTAGCATGTGTATAAATGTGTTGTCTGTATGTTTGTATGCATGTATGCTGGGAGCCCAGAGATCAGAAAAGGGCATCAGACTCCTGGAACTGAAGTTATGAGTTGCAAATGGTTGTGAGACACTATATGGGTGCAGTGAAATGAACTTGGGTCCTGTGTAGGAACAGAAATGCTCTAAATTGCTAAACCATCCTTTCAGTGCCATATCTCTGCTTTTTTTTTTTTTTTTTTTTGTAAGTCAGGGTTTCTCTATATAGTGCTAGTTGTCTTGGAACTTACTCAATATGTAGACCAGGCTGGCCCTGACCTCATAGCAATCTGCCTGTTTATGCCTCCCAAATATTAAGACTAGAGGTAGGGGCTGGGGATTTAGCTCAGTGGTAGAGCGCTTACCTAGGAAGCGCAAGGCCCTGGGTTCGGTCCCCAGCTCCGAAAAAAAAAAAAAAAGAACCAAAAAAAAAAAAAAAAAAAAGACTAGAGGTATAAAACTCTAAGCTTCCCTTTTTTAAATCTTTGAGATGGCGTCTCATATAGCCCAGGCTGGCCTCAAACTCACTATGTAGCAAGAATAACATTCAATTTCTTATTTTTAATTATGTGTAGGCATGTGTATCTGTGTGCTTGTCTGTGATTATATGCACATGAATGCAGGTGCTAATAAAGGCTAGAGATAACATTTAGCGATAACGCAGCCCTTGGAGCTGGAGTTCTAAGCAGTCAGTTGTGAGCAGCCTGATGTGAGTGCTAGGAATAGAACTCAGGTCTTCTGCACTCTTAACTGCTGAGTGATGGGTGCAGTCTGAATTTCAACTTCCGGTTCTCCTGTGTCCTGTTTTACACAATGTTGGGAATGGAACCCAGGGTTTCTTGAGTGCCAATTTTACCAACTGAGCTGTATCCCCTGCTCAGATCTGTTTCCTGGAGAAATGGAACTGTTGATTCTGGAATGGGCAGGTGGAATGCTATTAATGGGTGTGTAAAATAGTACTATTTCCGCAGCCCAGAACACAACAGACCTCTGTCCCACCTGCTTGTCCCAGAGCCCTATAGCTGGAGACCCGACCTGCCACAGAGTGACCCAGTCTTCATAGAGGGACAGGACATCCCACAGAGAGTAAATACGATGAAGAAAATCAACTACAGCTGGAGAGGGCCGTGCTGGATGAGGATATTTTAACTTTTTGGGAACAGTAGTTTTTGTATTTACACGTTTGTATGTGTGAATGTATGTGTGGGCGAGTCCCTGTAAGTGCATGTGGAGACCAGAAGACAACCTCAGGTATTACTCCTCAGGAGCCATTCATTCACTGTTCTTTTGGATACAGCCTCTTTCGCTGGCCTGAAGCTTGCCAAGGGGGTTAGACTGGCTGGTCAGGGAGTCCCAGAGCCCACCTGCCTGTTCTCCCAGCACTGGGATTACAAGTAGGCATTACCACACCTGACCCTTTTCTTCATTTTTAAATATGGATTCTCAGGATCAAAGTCAGATCATAATACTTTCTTTCAAACTCTTTACCAACTGAGCTATTTCCTCACCTCCCCAGGATGGTAATTACTAAAATACGTATGGACGTAAGTAAAAAAAAGTGCATTGCTTAATGAAGCTTCGTAACTCAAAATATACCTAGGAAAACAGCATCAAGATAGCACGCAGGCCAGGCATGGTGGTGCACACCTTTTATCCGGGCACTCGGGAGGCAGAGGCAGGTATCTCTCTGGGTTCAAGGACAGCCTGGTCTACAAAGCAAGTACTGGCCAGCTAAGGTTACATAGTGAGAGACTCTGCCTCAGACAGACAAATAGAATCACAGACACAGCCGGGTTTGTGCCTCATGCCTGTAGCCCCAGCACTTGAGAGGCTAAGGCAGGATTGCCATGAGCCTGAGGCTAGCCTGGGCTCCTAAAAAACAAAGGATAAGAGAAACTCATACTACCCCACTCCCAAGCCCCCCAGTCATTCCCTTCTAACGTAAGGACTCTTCCTGTGTGTGTGTATGTGCATGTGTGGGTGGGTTGGTGTGCACTTGAGGGGGCAGAGGACAATGTCACGTGTCCTGCTGTATTGTTCTACCTCAGTGGCTCTCAACCTGTGGACTGAAACAGGGGTCACCCAACACCATTAGAAAACACATTTACATTACAATTTGTAACAGGAGCCAAATTACAGTTATGAAGTGGCAACAAACAATGTTATGGTTGGGGTCGCCACAGCATGAGGAGCTGTGGTAAAGGCTGCAGCTTCAGAAGGTTGAGAGCACAGCTCTACTTCAGTCCTTGACACCACACTTCTCACTGAGCTCGGAGCCAGGTCTCAGCAATCTTGTTTAGGCTTCCCACAATATTGGGATTGAGCACATACATGGCCATGCCTGGCTTAACCAACACCACCTTTGCATGTAAGTGTGCCTGCCTATGTGAATGTATATGTACTGTGTGGGCGCAGGAACCCGTGGACGTCAGAAGAGGGCACCATACTCCCTGGAACTGGAGTACAGGCAGCTGAGAGTCACATGGGTGTGGGAATCAAAGTCCGATCTTCTGTCGGAGCAGTGAGTACTCTTTACTGTTAAATCGCCTTCCTAGCACCCACGCCAGCCTTTAATGTGGGCACTGAGATTTGAACTCAGATTCTCGTGCTTATGAAGCGAGCACTCTTACTGAACGATCTCCCCAGCACCTTTTCGTTGAGATAGAGTCTAGCCAAGAAGCCCACACAGGCCTGGAACCTCCTCCTACCTCAGTCTCTCAGGTACTGGAATCTTCCTAATGGTTGCCCACGAAGAACAGCAAAGGAGATGAAGCTTATGCTCTTAAGTTTTCTGGGGCTGGCAAAATGGCTCAGAGGTTAAGAGTACTGGCTGCCCTTCCAGAAGATCTAGGTTTGAATCCCAGCACCACATGGTGTTTCACAACTGTCTGAAACTACCGTTCTTGGGGATCAATTCCCAGGGACCAGACACTCTCTTCTGGCCTCGGAGTCACTGGCATGCCCAGTGGGCAGGCATACATGCAGGCCGCACAGCCATACACATAAGAACTAAACGGTAGGCTGCTGTCTGGAACACACACTTCCACAGCGTTCTTACCCGCTTGTATCTCACTTTGGCATCACAGAAGCGATTCTGGCGGAAAAGGTAGTTGCCAAACTCCCTCTCGGTTGCCGCTACCTTGAGGACTTTCTGGAGTGGAAACTGTTCTTGCTGCTCCTGAAGACCAAAGACAAGAGGAGCGGCATGGAGCCAGAAGCGCCAATGGCACCATGGCTGCCATGTTACAGTCACCAACATTTCCCTCGTGGACCGTGGACTTACTGCTTGTGTGTGCAGAGGCCACCCAGATGCACACTGTAACGGGCCACCCAAGGAGCAGCCCAGGAGTCAGTGGCTGCTGTGGTCCTGCCCAGATTCCCCCAGAAGCAGAAAGCACCCGCAGAAACTGAAGGAGTCTGCAAAGCCCAGACCAATTACTCAACAACAACTTGGAAGGTCCTGGTTGGCTTGGAGCCTTGGGGGTTCTACACGCTCACACTGATATCCTGGCTTCATATTAGAACCTTCCATAGACCCTACTCTGAGCCTCGAAATCAGAACCCCAGGTAAGTGCAGGAACATGTACTCTGTGGAAAGACATGATGACGGTGAGACATCCACTTGCAACCCTGACAGTTTAGTGTGACACCAAATCCTAGGGAGGAGCGAAGCCTGTAGCAATGAACAGCTACCACCACACGCACGTGATCAAGGATGGAATTACAAGCTTACAAGCTCTGCGTCTATGGACTGGGGAGGTAGAGGCCACACAGGAAAACCAAGACTCTCCCCGGCCCTCTTTTTTGGAGATGGTTTCTCTGTGTAGCTCCGGCTGTCCTGGAACCACGTAGACCACACTGGCCTTGAACTTACAGAGATCTGGCTGCCTCTGCCTCCTGGGTCCTGGGACTAAAAGCAACACCACTACCAGAGAGTAATAAGCCTTTTTCAGTTCTCAAGGAGGGACCAATTCTCTAACTTGACATATATAGCCCCAGCCCTTTAGTGGTGGGTTCTAGGCAGGAACTCTCTCACATCCCCAAGCCTCAATAACCCTCATTATTAAGCTACAGTGTCTAACTTCCTGTATTGTAGTCACCAACCTGGAGTGAGAACCAAGCGAAGGGTGATGAGTAGCACACAGCTCCTACAGAGCTACTTTACAGCTTGCATTACCTCAGACATCACTGTGCAGTAGGCTGGGTGGAACCCAGGGTGAGCCGGCCGTCTAACAAAGCCACCAAACGTGATCCCACCCCTCCATTTAGAAAGTGCTGGAAAATCCAAGGTCTGGAACTTACAGCTGAGAGTGCACAAAACTTGTCCGACTCGGCAGAGTCCAGGAAGTCAATCAGCTCGATCTCAAACAGGACAGTGGCATTTGGAGGGATGAGGGGCGGGCACCCCAGGGTACCATAAGCATAGGTTGGCTTGAACAGGAACCTGGCCAGTTCCCCTCTGCGCATGCTTAGAAGGCCCAGCTCCATGCCCCAGAGTGTAATATCTGGAAGAAAGGACCAAGAACTCAACTGAAGTTCACTCAGCATTCCGCTCACAGGTACCAGTTTCCCTACTCCAACCCAAGGGAGCATTGCCAACCAAGCCTTGCACTGGGGCCCAACTCAGTGCTCAGTCTTGCTCCTGCTGTCCTACTTTTCCCAAATGTCACCTCCTGCAGGCTCCATCTCTGTTGCACAGTCTGTTCTCTCTGTTAAGTTCTCTGCCATCCCCGCCTGTGGACTATCTACTCTAACTGAAATACAAGATTTTTTTCCTTTATTTATTTTTTATGTGTACTTCTATGTATGTGTTTTGCCTGTTTTTATGTATGCCAAATTCATTTACTCAATGCCCACAGAGCCCAGAAGAGGGCAACAGATCCCCAGGAGCTGGAGTTATAGATGACTCTAAGCCACCATTTAGGTGTTGTAAACTGAATCCCATCTCCTGGAAAAGCAGCATTGCTCTTAACCTTTGAGCCATCTCTCAAGTCCCACAACTAAAATCTTATTCAAACCTCAGGGCTCTCATCTCAAGCCTTCTTTTCCAGACTGCCTGTGACCCTGCCAAAAGGAGGCTAATTGTAATGTCATCAAGCAGACCCAGATCATTCCTCAGAGCTCCATGTTCTATGACATTCATTTCTGGATTAGAGACCAACTTCCCCAACCCTAGTAAGGTCCATAAGATGGGGTTCTCATCATCTGAGCACAGCATTTTAGGGTGTGCGTGTGTGTGCGCGTGTGCGTGCGCGCGTGTTGATGTGTGCACATGCACGAGGATGCTAGAAGACAGTCTCAACTTGTCATTCTTCAGGGGCATCGCCATGCTTTTGAGACAGGATCTATCACTGTCCTAGAGTCTAAGGAGGCTGGCTGGCCAAAGAACCCCAGAGAGCCATCTGTTTCTGCCTCCCCTGTAGTATTTAAGTATACGATACTACATCCGACCTTTTAAAACAAAAACAAAAGCCAACCAGCAAAGTAAAAATCCATGGGTCCTGTGGGATGGAAAGCAGGTCCTCATGCTTACACGACAAGCACTTGACTGACTCATTCTCCCAGATCCCATGATGTCTTATTTCACTACACGTGCTAGGAAGTAAGCGTTTACTGTTTATTTCATTGATGCACTAAGAATTATGCCCACTGGATCCACGTATGGGGGCTCATGTTTATCATTCTATCACGTCAGAGATGAGATAGGAGACTTCTCATGGTAAGTGTGGGTTTCATAGTGAGACTCTGTCTTAAAAGATGGCCTGTGGCTGGAGATGGCTCAGCAGTTAGAGTGCTTACTGCTCTTGCAGAGGACCTGAATTTCGTTCTAAGTAACTCATGGTGGCTCACCACTGCCTAACTACAGTTCCGGGTGGTTTGCCACCTCTTCTGGCCTCTGCGGGCACTGGGCACATATACACATATGCATTTTAATAATGCCCAATGGGTAACTTAGATGCCAAGATGAACTTGCAAGGTAAGCTATCAGCCAAAAATAAGGTCCCAAGAAGAAAAGTGACAAGACAACCTGGGTGCTTCCCTAAGACCAAGCTCAGCTACCAACTCTAAGAACCTGTTTGCTGGAGGCTGACAGCCCTAAAACATGGCCTGCCTTATTTTGCGCAGATGACCCCAGATGACTTTACCTTCTCCAAGTTTCATCAGCCGAGGGGTTTTCCTAAAGCAATTGGAGTCGAAAGGCTTATCCATGTGCTCCAGGTATCCAGAGTATTTCACTACAGCAGAGGGAAAGAAAGCACAAATGTGAGGAAAACATCCCTAAGCCCCCCATCAGTGCCACAGGGAAACACTGCAGTTAGCTGCACAGTGGAGGAGTCTGTAATCCCAGCACTTGGGAAAGCGGAGACAGGGGTAGCCTCAGCTACACTGGAAATTCTATGCTAGCACCAGACGCCTGTCTGGTCAGAGACCCTGTCTAGGGTGGGAAAAGGAATAAACGAGTTTAAGCGCCTGGGCCCCAGAGCCACAGGAGGGCTTCCTGTGTTCTGAGTATCTGACTTCCAGCTCTGGGGTTCAGAGCTCTCCTGCTGAACTTAGCTCATGTCACAGAGCTCATGCTTTACAAAGCCCAAGGCAGGTTGGCTGGCAGCCACCTGTCATCCCAGCTCTAAAGAAGCTGAGGCAGAGGGGGTTGGGGATTTAGCTCAGCGGAAGAGCGCTTGCCTAGCAAGCGCAAGGCCCTGGGTTCGGTCCCCAGCTCTGAAAAAAAAAAAAAAAACAACAACAAAGAAGCTGAGGCAGGAAGAGTGCCAATTTGAGGCCATCTTGGGATACAGGGAGACCCTGTCTTTAAAAAAAAAAAAAAAAGGGCTGGACCTGGCGGTTTAATCCCAGTACTATGGGGGCAGGGGCAGAGGCAGAAAGGCAGAGAGGTAGGGAGGCAGAGAGACAGAGGCAGGGGGAGCTGAGTTTTGAGGTTAGCCTGTCCTGGTCTACATAAAGAGCTACAGGCTACCCTGGGCTACTCAGTGAACCCTGTCTCAAAAACAAACAAATAATTAAAACAAAGGCATATGCCTTTAATCCCAGCACCTTGGGAGGTGAAGGCAGGCAGATCTCTGAATTGTGGCTAGCCTAGACTTCAAAGGGAGTTCCAGAACAGCCAGAGCAGTTACAAAGAGACACCTGTCTCAAAAACAAAAAACAAAAAACAAAACGAAAAAAACCCAACCCACCGGAAAACAAAAGAAAAAACAAAAAACAAAAACAGATATACAACCACAAAAGGACGTGGCTCGGTTGAATGTTTGACTAGCATGTACAAGGCCCAAGGTTCCATCCCCAGCACCTCCTAATAAACCAGGCAAGGTGGCATACACGAGTATGATGTCAGCATTTGGGAGGCCAAACAAAAGTTCTAGGTCTTTGGTTACATAAGGTTTGGGACCAACCTGGGACATATGCGATTGTTTCTCAAAACCAAACCCTCTCCATTCAGAGGGAACACATCTAGTCCTAAAATTCGCCATATTTTGGAAAGATGCAATCGCCAATTGAGGATACCTAGGTTCCAGGTTCAATCCCCGATTCCTGAAACAAAGAACCCCCAAAACTAACTAGGGGGTCAGTATATGTTCCCTGGGCTCTATTCCTAGCACCACATAACATGTAGTGGTGCCCACCCCATTAGGCTAAGACTAGAAAGGTAGAAATAGGAGTATCAGGAGTTCAACCTCAGCTACATCAGCAGTTAAGAGTTGGGTTGCATGAGACCCTCCCTGTTTCATAAAAACAAAAACCCAAACCTAAACCATGGTTCCCCAAGGACCAAGAGCAGCCAGTAGTGGCCTCCATACCCAGCACAGAAGCGTCAGGTGTCACAGGATCGCCAGCGCCCTCGCGGATGATATCTTTCAGCACACCTCGGTCCCCAGAAATGTCCAACATGCGTTGACTTAATCGCTCATAGGGAGACTGGTAGAGAGAAAGTCACAGGCCTCAGAGGTGGGAGCCGCTTGGTTCACCTCCTCAGGCCAGCGCCATGTTCCCGCCCTTACCTGGCCTAGGACGTCGTCCCCTTCCAGGGCTCCCCGGCCTCGGGTGCTACCACCCATGGCCGTGCTCCTGGTGCTCCCCAGCTCGTGCTCCCAGGCTCCCAGACCCCCCTCCGTACCTGGCAGTCGTCTCGCGACGGTGGGATTCCGTTCCTGAGGCGCGAGAAGACACTCATCTTGCCGCTCAACCGTCACCAGAGGCCTCGCCGGAAACGACTCCCGGAAGTCAGGCACCACGCGGGCTGTGCACGAGAAAATAGCACGTGATCGGCGCAGCGAGCATGCGCTGAGGGTCTCCCAGCACGCACTCACTACACACGTCATGGCAGGCGCAAAGCATGATGGAGCCCTGGGAGGGCTTCTGACAAAAGTATTTTATGGGGCACAAAAGCCTTTCTTTTGGTCTCTGTGTTATGTCTGGCGTTCTGTCACAAGTGGGACACATCAGCACAAAATTAGTGACTGAGAGCGACATGTGTTTTTTACCTCGCGGTTGACTAGTTAGATGCTCAATAGCTTTTTTGTGTGTGGTGCTGTTGATAAAAGTAGTCAATATTAGGCAAGAGATCTACTACTGAGCCCCATCCCCAGGAGGATTCTAAGTAGGTGCCCCATCTCTGAACCATGCATCCATCCAGTCGCATTACTGAGGCGTCCAGGCAGGCTTTCTGCTGATGAGCTAAGTCTCCAACCTGGGACTTCAACTTCCCTTCCTTCCTTCCTTCCTTCCTTCCTTCCTTCCTTCCTTCCTTCCTTCCTCTTTTTCTTTCCTTTTCTTTCTTCCTCCCTCCCACCTACCCTCTGTCTCTCCCTCCTTCTCTCTCTCTCTCTCTCTCTCTCTCTCTCTCTCTCTCTCTCTCTCTCATAAAGAGGTCTGGTGAGCCTAGAACTAGCTAGGCAGAGTAGGCTGACCTCGAGAAGTTACAGAAATTCGATACCTGCCTCTACCTCCTACCTGCTGGCAATCAAGGTGTTTACAACCAGAACTGGTTCCAAGATTTCAGATACTAAAAGTTCCTATTTTAGTAGCATTGATAGGAGTCCCATATCAAAAAGAGTATTGTCCACATCAAATTAAACAAATAGACCCAGTAAGTTAGGGTCGTAATTCAGGAGCAGAGTGCTTTTGTACCATGCTTAAGATCCTGGTTCTCTCTCCCAACAAGGCAGGAAACAAACAGTGCTAGTTAAGATGGCCAAGTGGGTAAGGTGCAGTGTGCCACCAACCCTGACAACCATGCACTACAGGTGGAGGGAGAGAACTGAGTACTGCAAGTTTTATCCCCTGGCTTCTCATGCATAAGGTGGCCTATACTTGCAAGCGTACACATAAATAGTAAAATACATACATACACACACATACATATATACATACTACATATATACATACGGGCAGGCAGCTGGTAGGAGGATATGAACCAGGACCGTGACTGTCTGGATTGGAGGGCCTAGTCTGGCAGAAGGCAAGGGACTGACTGCAAATTCTCTACAATTAGATCTTTTGTTTTGTTTTGCTTTTGAGATAGTCTCATGAGGTTCAGGATGGCCTTGGGCGTGCTATGTAGCTGAGATGAACTCGACTCCTGGCCTCTGGTCAGCATTTTCCAAATTCTGGAATTACAGGTGTTCACAGCCCTGTCAAGTTTCTAACTTGACCTTGAGTGGGAATATACACAAATAAGATATACGTTACACTGTGTGGTTAAGATCTATTGATGTTACAACTCAAATGCAAAAAAAATCAGAATAAGCCGTGTGTTTTATCACTGATGTGTGTGTGTGTGGGGGGGTTGTCCCAAACTTACAAGACAAGAAAAATCTAAATAAATAAAATACCTTTAAAGTTCTGGGCTGGGGTATTCAGAAAGCTTCTGCTCACACATAGCTCACACCTACTCTTGTCCAGAGTTGGTAAGCATAAAAGGCAGGCTTGTCTCAACCCTCCCCCATCTTGGGCAAGGCCACAATCTGCCTGTTTAGGTTATCATAAGGGACCCAGCAGAGGCTGCCGCCTCAGTCTCGTGGTACGTGACCCACTTTCCACCTGACTCTGGATGACCTTGAGGACACAGGTGTTGCTGGGAAAGGGGAGGGGATGGGAGAAGGGGCAGATACTAGGCAAGTGGACTCTGTGTTCAGCTGGATGCCCCAGGTCTCAGTGTCAGCTGCCCCATTCCGGGAGGAAGAAAGACTTGAGTGACTGGAAAGAGCTGCTAGTCTGAGGCCCTAGCGGGAGGCCTGCTGGACCAGGATATCAGGTATGGGGATAGGGTTGTTATCTTGGTCAGTGGAGACTTTGTTTCTGTTTCGGAAGAAGAGCACCCAATCCTCCTTATCTCAGCCTCTGAGGACTGTGTTGTTCTGGGACAAGGGACTTTGGCTCGCTGTTAGGGATGTAGCTACTGAGATACTGATTTACCAAACATGCTTGAGGCCCCCAGGGTTCTAGAGTCAGAACTGTTTAGGTTGGGTCTAGCAGAGCACACCTACAATCCCAGCTACACACAGGGTTCAAGGCCATCACCTTTTGCCTGAGCCCTATCCTAAAAAGAAAAAAAAGTAACAATCTTGCTTTAAGATTGCTTAAGTGGCAGGTCCCGGGTGGTCCATGCCTTAATCCCAGCACTTGGCAGGAAGAGACAGGCAGATGTCTGCCAGTTGGAGGATAGCCTGGTCTACAGAGAGAGTTCTAGTATATCCAAGGATACACAGATAAACCCTGTCTTAAAAGCAAAACAAAAAAAAAAATTAAACAAACAAAAAGAGCCCGGCTGGAAGGTGTATGTTACAGATTCCTGGGTCTCAAGAGAGATTCTTCCTTGAACTAGAGTCTCTGACTGGAGCTGGGGCTCCGAGACTTCTAGAACAGCAGTTCTCAACCTTCCTAATGTTGCAACCCTTTAACACAGTTCCTTCTGTTGTGTGACAGCCACCCCCCCCCCATAAAAAGTATTTTTGTGGGTATTCCATAACTGTAATTTTGCTACTGGCATGAATTGTAAACATCTGTATTTTCCCTGTGGTCTTAGGCAACCACCCTGAAAGTGTTGTCGGACCCTCAAAGGGGTCGCAATCCACAAGTTGAAAATCACTGCTCTAGGATAATTTAATGAGAGCCTGTCTTAAAATATAGTAAGGAGGGGGATGGAGAGGTGCATTTTGAAAAGGTTAAAAGAAGCCTGAGGGTTTACTGCATCTGTAATGTGCTTGCCTGGCATGTACGGGGTTCTGGGTTCAATCCCCGGATGCTGGGAGCATGGGTGTGTGTGTGTGTGTGTGTGTGTGTGTGTGTGTGTGTGTGTGCGCGCGCGCGCGCGCGCGCACATGCGCATGTGTGTGTGAGTGTATGCATGTGTGTGTGTGTGTGTAATAGCTCTATGTGACATTTGTGTTGCTGGCGACTGAACCCAGGACCTCATGTATGCTAAAAAGAAAAAAAAAAAAAAACCCTGAGTTAGACTCCCAGTTGAGCTGTACATCTAGGCTCATAGAGGCCATTGTTTTTCCACTTGTCTTTTTTTTTCCAGATGGGGAAACTGAGGTTCAGGGTCCTAGTATTCTAAGATCAGAATCCAGGACCGGCATCCTTTTCTCCCTATTTCCAGCTGCCTTGGGGGTGGGATGGGGGAGCAAATATGACAGATGGAGGGAGTGGCAGGATAAAGGACCGACTGCCACCTGTGTTGCAGCTGTGTGCATGGCTTGGCAGCTGACTGTGCCGGAACTCCAGGACCAGCTGCAGTGTCCCATTTGCCTGGAGGTCTTCAAAGAGCCTCTGATGCTTCAGTGTGGCCACTCCTACTGCAAGAACTGCCTGGATAGCTTGTCTGAACACCTGGATTCCGAGCTGCGCTGTCCTGTGTGTCGTCAGTCAGTTGACTGCAGCAGCTCCCCGCCTAATGTCTCCCTGGCCCGGGTGATCGATGCTCTGAGGCTCCCGGGGGACACAGAGCCCACCGTCTGCGTGCACCACCGAAACCCTCTCAGCCTCTTTTGTGAGAAAGACCAGGAATTCATCTGTGGTCTCTGTGGCCTGCTGGGCTCCCACCAACACCACAGAGTCACACCAGTCTCCACGGTCTACAGCCGCATGAAGGTGCGAGGGGCGGGCGGGCCACTAGGGGGAGGAGCAGAGCAAAGGGCGGCTCTCCATTCTCTCTTGCGCCCCCACGTGGTAGAACAAGGCTACTGTTCCAGGGCTCCAACTTCATTTTGGGAATGTATGGCACACAAACACAAGTATGCATTCATTCATTGGTTTTTAACACTTATTTGATTATTGACTGGTTGACTGTGTGCACACATGTGCTACGACATGGATGTAAAAGTCAGAGGGTAATTTGTAGAAGTCAGTTCTCTTCTTCCACGTGGGGTCCCCTTCGTTGGTTTTTGAGGATTTGCTTGTATACCAAGTCCTGAGGATCCGAACTGCAGAAATGATGGGGAGCCCCTTGCCAGACTTTTCCTCTTCTTTTGCCTTGTATCTCTGTCTTATTTTGTTTTCCTTGCTGTGCTAGGGATGGAATCCAAAGCTTAGTTTACAGCTTAAGCAGCCTTCTGCCACTAAGCAACTTCCTAGGTACAGTGGCATGGTTTTTGGTAGTGCTTTATTTGGGCTACGACAGGAGACAGCCCAGACTGACCTTGAACAATAAATCTTGTCTCATTCTCCACAGAGCTGAGATTATAGGCACATGTCACAACAGAGTTCTTCTTTTTGCATTTTTTTAATTCTTTTATGTATGGAGGACGACTTCAAGGGATCAGTTTTCGTATTCCACCACGCTCGAACTCAGATCATCCTTCTCCTGCTGAGCCAGAAGGCTGGCCTTGCTTCTTCAGAGCCCCTAAGACTATCTTTTCACAAGCATGAGGGTGGGGCCTCTTCTTCTTCCCCTAGTTCAGCATTTACAACAGAGGTTCTTAACCTCAAGACCCTTGTGGGGCTGAACTACCCTTTCACAGGGTTTAACATACCAAGTTTCCTGCATATTAGATATTCATATTGTGATTCATAGCAGTAGCAAAATTAAAGTCATAATGTAGCAATGAAATAACTTTATGGTGGGGGCTCAGCTACAGTATGAGGAACTGCATTAAAGGGTCTCAACATGAGGGGCTGGGGATTTGGCTCAGTGGTAGAGCGCTTACCTAGGAAGCGCAAGGCCCTGGGTTCGGTCCCCAGCTCTGAAAAAAAGAACAAAAAAAAAAAAAGGGTCTCAACATTAGGAGAGTTGAGAACTGCTGGTCTACAGCCATGGCTGGCAAGCCATAAATGTTCGAAATTTAAGTATTAACTGTGGGAATTCCTCAGCCCATAGACTGTTATCAACAGTTACTATTTATTTCTCCAAATGTCATATATACTAATATATTTAGTATATAAGGCTTGAGAGTCATGTTTCTAAAACTGGAGGCGTGGCTCAGTGGTAGAGCCCCTGCCTAGAATCCCCCAGTGAGGGGCTGGGGGCATGGCTCAGTGGTGGACAGCTTGCCTAGTGTGTGGAAAGGCCCTGTGTTTCAGCACCAGAAAGAAAGAGAAATATATATATATATATATATATATATATATATATATATATAATAGTTTGTAAATAGGACTGAAAAAGGTCAGTTTTAATTGTTCTTTCTTTCTTCTTTTTTGGTGCATTTCTTTGTTCCTTCAACCTGGAGTATAACACCAGGGTTGGGCAGTCCTGTGCCTTTCACTCACATGTACACAGTCGGTGTCTAATATGTGCAGGCACTGTGCTTGTGCCTGCTATAGCTGTAGGCAAAGGTCTCACCAGGCCTGGAAGATGCATCACTTGGGGTCTGCTGAGCTCTGTGTGTTGGATGCCCAGGCTAAGTACTGGTGGCTGACAAGAAGCAGTGTAAGGAAGGAAGGAAGGGTTCACTTTGGCTCGTGGTTAGAGGCTACAGTCCATCATGGCCAGGAAGGCATGGCAGCAAGAAGGTGAGGGGGCTGCTCACACAGCATCCACAGTTAACAAGCAGGGAGAAATGGATGCTGGTACTCAGCTCATTGTCTCCTCTGACTCAGACTAGGACCCCAGCCTGTGGCATGGTGTCCCCCACCCCCACTCAGTTTAGATTTGTCTTCCTGGACTGAACTACTCTGGAAAGCTTTGCAGACACACCAGAGATGCATAGCCACTCCTAAATCTAGTCAAACTGACAATGGAGATTAGCCATCATAGTGGTCATGGATTCTGCAAAATCTCAAGTAGTCATGGAAGGCTTCCTGGAGGAAGTAGACTACCAGCCTGAGACTGAATCACAGGAAAGGCAGGTGGTGGGTGTGGGGTTGGAAGAAGAGTTGCACCTGCAAAGGATCAGGAGGTATTGGTGAGGTCATTCCAATGCCGGGGGGAGGGGACAATGGTGAGGGCACTTGCTGCACGAGGGCCTGAATTGGAATCTCCAGCAGTGTGTGAAAAGCAGGCATGGCTGTGTATGTCTGTGACACTGGCGGCATGGAAATAAAGAAACAAGAGGATGGCTGGGGCATGCTGGCTGCCAGCCTACCTGCAGTTTCACCGAGACCCAGTCTGAAGGGAATAAGGCAGAGATGGGTGGAATAGAGCATTTGGCATCCTTTTCTGGGTTCCACAGATGTGCAAATGGGCATGAATACCCATGTGTGTATGTGCTATGCATCACGCACATACACGCACACTCACACATGCATATGTGTGCGCACAATCCCACAATTCAGGAGGGAATGTGAGGTGAAGAACCAAGCCTGGGGGTGAAAACCTACAGTCCCAGCCTTGGGAAAGTGGAGGCCATAGGATCAGAAATTCCAAGGCAGCCTTGGTTATACATCAAGTTTGAGGCCAACCCGAGTGACAGGAAACCTTGGGATATGGGGAGAGAGGAAGAGAGAGTACCATAGAGGAGGAGCATAGGGATTCCTATGGTATCCTGGGAAGTAGAGGGGCAGCACCGGGCTGGAGAGATGGCTCAGTGGTTAAGAGCACTGACTGCTCTTCCAGAGGTCCTGAGTTCAAATCCCAGCAACCACATGGTGGCTCACAACCATCTGAAGTGAGATCAGATGCCCTCTTCTGGTGTGTCTGAAGACAGCGACAGTGTACTTAGAGGGGCAGCCCCTTGAGATTGGCGACTTTGCCTCTGAGGCCTTCGGGTGGAGACTGGAATGTGGTGGTGATGAAGCCAGGTGGGGTGGCCCACACTCTGGAGGCTGAGGGAATGGGATTAGGAATTAGAGGCTAGGGCTGGAGACAAGGTTCAGAGGTTAAAAGTACTGAATGTTCTTCCAGAGGTCCTGAGTTCAATTCCCAGCAAACACATGGTGGCTCACAATCATCTGTAATGAGATCTGATGCCCTCTTCTGGTGTGTCTGAAGACAGCTAGAGTGTACACACACACACACACACACACACACACACACACACACACGCACCACTCACGCATGCATGCACACAATAAATAAATAAATAAATAAATAAATAAATAAATAAATAAATAAATAAATAAATAAAATTAGAGGCTAGCCTGGAGTATATAAAGAGGAGCCTGTCTTAAAAAAACATAAGCAACAAAAAATAAACAAACAAGTAAACAAAACAGCACTTACGAAGCAGAAGGATCTGAGCTGACAGCTGGGCCAGTGAGTCAGCTCAGCATGTAAAAGCATCTACCACGCAAGTGTAAAGACCTGAGTTCAATCCCCGCATATGGTAGAAGCACAGACTCCTAAAGCTGTCTTCCTCTGACCTTCACAAATGTGCCTTGGCATGCACATGTGTAGACATTTAGACTAGGTCTCAATACATTATCCTGCTGGCCTGGAATTCACTCTGTAACACAGGCTGGCCCGGAACTCGCTACCTTCCTGACTCAGTTTCCTGAGCTGGGATATAAGTATGTGACTTGGCTGCATAGTTTCCTCTCCCCACACCCAGCTTCCAGTTTCTTGATTAAGGAAGTGTGGGCATTCCCTCC
The DNA here is from genome assembly GCF_021556685.1 of Rattus norvegicus. Lineage (NCBI taxonomy): Eukaryota > Metazoa > Chordata > Mammalia > Rodentia > Muridae > Rattus > Rattus norvegicus. The sequence continues at coordinate 28,317,985 of NC_141545.1, read as the reverse complement.
CGAGCTGGAGATGCTCTGTGCCTGTGTGTATTGGACAAGAACAGGACATCAGTAACCTGGAAACCTGGGCTTGCTGACCTCAGTCACCCTGGATACCTGGGCTTACTCGCTTCTTCTTTTTTTAGAATATTTGTTGTATTTTATGTGCATGAGTGTTTGGCATGAGTGTGTCATGTGCATGTACCTGGTCCTCAAGGAGGTCAGAAAAGGCTGTCAGATCCTCTGAGACTGGAGTTAGAGATGGTTGTGAGCAGCCATGGAGGTGCTGGGAATCAAACAGTGAGCCATCTCTCCAGTACCTTTAAAAAAAAAAAGCCTTCTGGGGTTGGGGATTTAGCTCAGTGGTAGAGCGCTTGCCTAGCAAGTGCAAGGCCTAGGTTCGGTCCCCAGTTCCAAAAAAAAGAAAAAAGAAAAAAAAAAAGCCTTCCTTTCCTTTGCCCCTTTCCTCCCTCACCATTCCTTTCCTACCCTCTGCTTCCCCTCTCCTCCCCCTCCTTCCTTTACTTCCCCTCCCCTCTCCTTCCCTCCTTTCCTTCTCTTCCCTTCTCCTTGTTCTCTCTCACCTCTCCTCCCTTCTCCTCTCCTCTCTCTTCTACCTCCCCCTTCCCTCCCTGACACAGTCTGGTTACCTGTGATGCAGGCTGGCCTTGAACTCCTGCCTCGGCGTCCTGCGTGCTGGGATGACAGGCACGTACCACTACATTCACCTTCCTTAATGCTCTTCACCCGGGTGTGGGGGACAACTAGAAAGCTCTGGCTCCTACTCTGGCTCCACTGTCATAGTCACCGGGAAAGTCTCAGACGGGAAAGGGTTTGCGCAGGAAGGGAAAGCACAATTGGCCAGCTACTCACAGGACCGCGGTTTATCGCGGTTTATCGCCTCCAGGAAGAGCTTGCAGGCCGCCTGTCTGAGCTGAAGGAGCAGCACAGGGACGTGGAGGAGCACATTGGCAAACTGGTCAACAACAGGACCCGGATTATTGTGAGTCCCTTCCCTCCGCCTGGGCCTGAGATCCATCCACCCTGTTCCTACAGAACTTTTCCCCACCCCCTTCTCCCCACCAACCTGCATTCCCTCTTTCTGACAGAGTGTTTTGTAACCCAGGCTGATCTTGAATTCTTTTTTTTTTTTTTTTTTTTTGGTTCTTTTTTTCAGAGCTGGGGACCGAACCCAGGGCCTTGCGCTTCCTAGGCAAGCGCTCTACCTCTGAGCTAAATCCCCAACCCCATGATCTTGAATTCTTGATGGAGTTGAGAATGACCTTGAACTTTTCATCCCTAGACCTCCTCTTCCTGAGGGCTGAGGTTACTGGCGTGTTCCATCATGCTTGATTCATGCAGTGCTGGGGATCGAATGCAGCGTTTCATGTCTGTTAGACAGGTGCTCTACTGCTGAGCCACATCCCTGGGAAATTCTAGGGAAGAGCTCTGTCCCTAAACAACACCTCTAACCTCTCTCTTGGGTATTGTAAGCAAGTGCTTTCCCGCTGAGCCACGCCCCCAGCCCCTCCCTGGGGGATTCTAGGCAGGGGCTCTACCACTGAGCCACGCCCCCAGCCCCTCACTGGGGGATTCTAGGCAGGGGCTCTACCACTGAGCCACGCCCCCAGCCCTTCACTGTGGGATTTGAAGCAGGTGCTCTACCACTGAGCCACGCCCCCAGCCCCTCACTGGGGGATTCTAGCAGGGGCTCTACCACTGAGCCACGCCCCCAGTCCCTCACTGGGGGATTCTAGGCAGGGGCTCTACCACTGAGCCACGCTCCCAGCCCTTCACTGGGGGATTTGAAGCAGGTGCTCTACCAGTGAGCCTTGTTCTCAAGCCCCTTGCTGGGGGTGCTAGACGATTGCTATACCCTGACCTATATTTTCTAACTTTATTTTTGTTCGTTTTATTATTGCTAGTTGTGAGCACAGGGTTCTAGCACTGAACCATACCCCCAGCATTTTCCAGTTCACCCTTTATAGAAGAGGGTGCCTTCCACACAGAGCCAAATTCAAAGAATTCCCGGGTGGCTGGGGAAGGCTCCATTCCTTATAAGGGAATTGGACCCAGTTGTCAGAAGTGGTTCCAAGTTGGCTTTTGTTCAGAGTCCTTTGGGGTTGTGATAAGACAGGACGGGAGTCCCAGAGATAAAGTCCCAAAGCTCTCCCAGCTCTCCTCCATACCCTGGTGCCACCTGTGTCTGCTTGCCCTTGGCAGCTATCTCGAGGAATGGGGGAACAAGAGTCTGGACACAGATCTGCCAGCGTAGGAGTGGCAGAGAAGGGGCATCAATGTTATGCATGCTCTCTCTCAGCTCTCCTGAGCCTTAGGAGAAAGATGACAGAGGTTTCTCTCTGTAGCCCTGGCTGTCCTAGAATGCACTGTGTAGACCAGGCTAGCTTCGAACTCACAGAGACCTGCCTGCCTCTGCCTCCCCAGTGCTGGGATTGAAAGTGTGCACCACTCCTGACCAGCTGATGGCAATGTTTTTTTAAGCTAGGAAAAACCTGAGGGCCCTTTAACCTGATTATAGCGGAGCAGCTGTCATTGTCTGACCTGTCCTGTTAGTAGTCCGCACTCAGGATTTGGTAAGAAATACATAATCCCTGCCTTTCCCCTTCTACAGCTGAATCTAATTCTTTTCCTTTTCTTCTTTTAGTGTTTGTTTGTTTGCTTGCTTTACTTTTGACATAGGGTCTTACTATGGCTGTGTAGTTCTAGGCTGTCCTGGAACTCAGAGACCTGCCTGCATCCTGACTGCTGGGACTAAAGGCATGTGCCACCATACCAAGTCCTACTCCTTTTATTTTGTATTATTACAAATCATTTTACTCTTTGGCTATCCTTCACAACAACAACGACGACAACCTGCATGGTGGCGCACGCCTTTAACCCTAGCACTCGGGAGGCAGAAGCAGACAGATCTCTGAGTTCGAGGCCAGCCTGGTCTACAGAGCAAGTGCCAGGACAGCCAGGGCTACACAGAAAAATCCTGTCTCAAAAAACAAACAAACAAAAGACCAAATATTTGCCAAATGTATTCTTATGCTCAAGGTCAACTGAAGATCATTTTCAGGGTCTGCATAGGAGCCCCTGGCTCCTTTAATCCGTCCACTACCAATCATGTTGAGGGGTGTATCAGGGTCTTGCCGACCAGGGGGCCTCCCCCGAGAAGTGTTGAAGGTGTTTCATTCTGTGGCTCCCCTTATTTTCCAGTCTGCACTCTTGAGAGAGTGAACCCTGGGTTTCCACAGCTCTCTTTCGTCAAGAGGATGAGGATTGGTGACAAATCAAAGCCTTAGGACCCTTTGAGAGGCAGCCTGCTGTTTCCTGGAATGTAGCTGACCTACGATCAAGCATGAGCCAAAGAATTGGCTGCTGTCTTAGCCCCTGGCTAAGCTTGGCGTTGGCTTCCAAGTATGGTTATTGAACATTCGGAAGGTCACTTACACCAATATTAAGAACGAACAGCGCGTTCAAATGTAGCTGTTGATAACATCGAGATAAAGCTTGACAAAGGCACATTTCCAAATAAACCTTAACTCTGTTAGGACTCAGTTTCCTAACTCGAAGCTAAGTGGAGACCGTGAGCAATGATCTTGATAAAACAGCAAACCTTTGTTCTCTGAGCATGTTTTTTTTTTTTTGTTTTTGTTTTTGTAAGCCCATACTATTTTTCCTAATAAAACAACTTTATATTTCAATGTAAATGGAAAGTGTAGCTTAAACACAGAGAATGTAAACATTACGTCTTCAGTAAGTAACAGCTGCAAATGCAAACCAAACAGTCCTGAAGATAATTTTAATAATTTGTTTAACTTTATTTCATGTGCATTAGTGTAAAGATGTCAGATCCCTTAGAACTGGTGCTACAGACAGTCGTGAGCTGCTATGCCAATGCTGGGAATTGAACCCACGTCCTTTGGAAGAGCAGACAGTAATAATAAAAAGCGACCAATCTCAATTCTTGAAATCTGGGAACAGTAGAGTCTAGAACGATCAACCCCCGAGGGAGGCTATTTCTCCATTTGGGTGAGACTGCAGGTTGGAGCAGAAGTCACCACATCCAGAGGGTAGTGGACACATCAATATGGACTTCTTGGACTGTTTTGTGGAACTAGCAAACAACATTCTAAGAATGTTTAATTACATATACATTTTGCCTTCTGCTTTAGTATTTCAGTCACGTTATGGACTAGAATTTGGCCTGACTTGACAGTTTTCATTCATATGACCCATCTTAGTTATTCTTCTATGAGTACTCTTTTACTGTGAAGAGAGACCATGACCAAGACAATTCCTATAAAAGAAAGCATTTAATTTGGGGCTTCCTTATTATTTAAAGGGTTAGCCCATGCTCATCATGTTGGGAAGATAACAGGCATAGAAACAGAGCAGTAGATCAGAGCTTTACATCCTAACCCACACGTGGTTAAGGGGAATGGGAGAGGGGCAGACTCTGGGTCTAGCCTGGGCTTTTGAAACCTCCAAGTGCACCCTCAGTCATACACCTCCCCTAACAAAGCCAAGTGTCCTAATCCTTCTGTCTTAGGATTTCATTGCTGTGAGCAGACACCATGACCAAGGCAACTCTCAGAAGGACAACATTTAATTGAGGCTGGCTTACAGGTTCAGAGGTTCAGTCCATTATCATCAAGGCGGGAGCATGGCAGCGTGCAGGCAGGCATGGTGCAGGAGGAGCTGAGAGTTCAACCTCTTCATCTGAAGGCCACCAGGAAAGGACTGGCTTCTATGTGGTTAGGAGGATGTTCACATGGTCCATGCCCACAGTGGCACACTTTCTTCAACAAGGCCACACCTAATAGTGCCACTTCCTGGGCCACGCATATACAAACCACCACACCTTCCCAAACAATTCCACTCACTGGTGACCAAGCATTCAAATGTATGAGCCTATGGGGGCCATTCTCATTCTTATTCATAAGCCAATGTGGTACCTTGTGAAATTGAAGGTAGAAGATTGAGTCAACAGTTACAAATCTAGCTTTCTGAGACACCGTTCCTCTCTATGTAGCTCTGGCTGTCCCGGATTTGCTTTGTAGACAGGGCTGACCTCGGACTCATAGAGATCTGCCTGCCTTGCCTCCCTATTGCCCCTATTGCACATGTGTTGCACGTGCTTGCATACAGGCAAAACACGCACAAAGTAATAAAACAGACCTGAGACGTAGATTATTTTGATGTGTATAAGTGTTTTGCCTGCATGCATGTATGGATGTACACCATGTACATTTTTGGTGTCCACAGAGGCCAGAACAACGTATCAGATCCTGTGGGACTGGAATTACAGACAGTTGTGAGCTGCCAGTATGTACTAGGAATTAAACCCGTCAAGGTCCTCGTCAAGGGCAACAAGTGCTCTTAACTGCTGATCCATCTCTTCAGCCACAAATCTTTTCTTTTCTTTTCTTTTCTTTTCTTTTCTTTTCTTTTCTTTTCTTTTCTTTCCTCTCTCTCTCCCCCCCCCCCTCTCTCTCTCTTTCTTTTTTTGAGCTAGGATCTCTTGTAACCCTGTCTGCCTTGGAACTCACTGTACAGACCATGCTAGCTTTGAACTCACAGAGATCTTCCTGGCTCTGCCACCCGAGTGTTGGGATTAATGGTGCACACCACCATGCCCACCTCAATGCCCTTTTCTGACATAGCAAAATGATGACTCAATGGAAAATACCTAGTGATGACTCAGCAAAAGTCCAATTGTCTTCAGTAAAATGAAAACTATGACTAAGAACAGAGAAAAAAAAAATAAGCCGGGTGTGCTGGTGCACTCCTTTAATCCCACCGTTTGAGAGGCAGAGGCAGGCAGATCTCTGAGTTCGAGGCCAGCCTGGTCTACAGAGTGAGTTTGAGGATAGCCAGAGCTACATTAGGAAGCTGCATCTCAGAAAACCAAACAAATACAACCAAACATAACCAGGGCAAACCACGATTCAGCAACAAAAAAGATCAAACCACGGCTCAGTCTCCCAAAAAAATCAAATCACAACTCAGCAAAAAGAGCCAAATTGAGTAAAGCTCCAAATGGAGACTGAGCAAAATCACCAACAATGGCTTAGCTGAATCGCCAACTATAACCGTACAGTGAGTGTTCTAGGATTATGAGGTTAGGATCAGGGTCAGGGCTAGGAATAGAGTAAGGTACTTGCCTAGCATGCATGAGGCCCCAAGTTCAATCTCCAGTCCTGCAAAAAGTTAAAAAAATATAAACTAGAAGCAGGTCACCCCTAGGTCCCCCCAGTCACATGAACCCAATACTGTATCATCAGCCTACATGGAATCTAGGACGGGCCAGAAAGACAAGGCCCTGGGGATGCTGAGGCCAGCCATTCAGCTCGGTTGTGCCCGCACTGTGACTGGCCCTCCTGTCTTAGAATGAGTCTGACGTCTTCAGCTGGGTGATCCGAAGAGAGTTCCAGGAGTTGCACCACCTGGTGGATGAAGAGAAAGCCCGCTGCCTGGAGGGGGTTGAGAGCCACACGCGTGGCCTGGTGGCCTCCCTGGACATGCAGCTGGAGCAGGCTCAGGGTACTCAAGAGCGACTGGCCCAAGCCGAGCGGGTGCTGGAGCAGTTTGGCAATGAGAGTCACCATGAGTTCATCCGGGTGAGTGGACAAGAGCCCAGCTTTCTCCTCAACGACACATAGTTCAGACAAGGCAGTAACCCCCTGTCCCTCTCTCTCTTCCAGAAGTTTCACTCCATAACCTCCAGGTAACAACCTCAACTGAAGCTCCTGGGAGAGAGGTCGACAGTGTGTCCAGTGGCTGCTGGCACAGGCATCTCATTCCCATGTTCCCTTCATGTGGTCGAACCCTAAGCTGCTCCCCATGTGTGTCTGTCACTGAGCACAGGGAATATAATGGTAGTCAAGTGCCTGCCATCAGGGTTCTGGTAAAGACTGGTCCCATCCCTGTGGTAGCTATGGCAACTGATATTGCCTCAAGCTATGACAGCACTGTGGAGGACCGTGATGGCCAGGGACTGGTGTGACAGCTGAGAAGGCCGCAGTGTGTGAGCAGGCGGAGAAATGAGATGGCGGTGTGCAGAGCACAGGATGTGGTGAAGTTATCGATGGCATCAACTATTACGTGTGAGGAAGGGGAGGGGAGATGTACCCGGCAGGCAAAGCCAGAATGAGGGGCTTCAAGGGGAGGGGAAATTTAGCGAGTGCTGGAGAACTCAACAGTTCTGAGCCCAGCCTGTCGATGTGTGGCACCTTATTTTCTTTCTTCCTAATTCTTTTTTTTTAAGATTTTATTTATTTATTTTATTTATATGACAAGTATAAATTTATATGACAAGTACACTGTAGCTGTCTTCAGATACACCAGAAGAGGACATCAGATCCCATGACAGATGGTCGTGAGCTACCATGCGGTTGCTGGGATTTGAACTCAGGACCCCTGGAAGTGCAGTCTGTGCTCTTAACCGCTGAGCCGTCTCTCCAGCCCTTTCTTCCTAATTCTTATTTTATGTGTATGAGTGTTTTGCCTGCCTGTATGTGAGTATGAAGTGCCCACAGAAGACAGCATTGGAGTCTCAGGAACTGGAGTTACGGTTGTAAGCTGCTATGTGGGAGCTGGGTATTGAACCTGGGTCCTAGAAGAGCAGCCAGTGTTCTTAACCACTGAGACAGCCACCTTTCTAGTTTTATGTGTTGGTGTGCGTGCACATTTATGGATGTGGAAGCCAGAGGCCAGCTTGGCTGTTGTCCAGCTTCGGTTTTGTTTTGTTTTGAGACAGGGTTTCTCACTAGCCTGGGGCTCACCATGTAGGCTAGGCTGGCTGGTCAGAGAGCCTCTGGGATCTGTCTGCCTCCAGTTTCCCAGTATTTATTGCACTTAGCATTTTAGATTTACGCTTTTATTTTATGTGATGCTTTGCAAGCACGTATGTCTGTATACCAACTGTGTGCTCCACAGCTGAAGAGGTCAGAGGAGGGAGATGGAGTCTCAGATGGTTGCCATGTGCATGCTGGCAACCAAACCCAGGTTCTATGCATGAGCAGCAAGTGCTCTTTTTTTTTTTTTTCCTTTTCTTTTTTCCAGAGCTGGGGACCGAACCCAGGGCCTACCACTGAGCGCTCTACCACTGAGCTAAATCCCCAACCCTGTAGCAAGTGCTCTTAACCAGTGAGCCATCTCTTTAGCCACCATGACTGGTGGGTTCTGGGGTTTGAACTCAGGTCCTTACTCATTTACCCATTGATCTACCTCTAGCCTGCCCTGCTGGTTTTCTTTCATCTTTGGGGCCACAGGCCTAGAGAGCACAGATGGAAATGAACAATTTGATTAGCTCGGCTGGGAGCAGAATCAGGTCACCGGATGTAATGGTTCTCAGGTGTCAGCACACGTGAGAAACACCTGGCCAGCTGGCTAAAACACATTATACATTATACAACTTTCCCTGGGTGATTGGTTCCTGATGAGCAGATCTGGGCCAGGGCCTAACAAGTTCCCAGGAAAGTTAGATTTGTCTCCCCAGACCCGTGCTCTGTCAACACCTGCTGTATTAGTGACCTCGCTTTGCTGAGACCAAATTACCTCGTGCAAATGACTTAGGGGAGGAAAGGTTTATTTTGGTTTCAGACGGCTCTCAGTCCAGCATGGCCAGGAAGGTGTGACAGTATTCATGGCTTGTTGTCGTGCTGGCAGATAGGAAGTAGAGGGATAAGGCTGAGGCCAGAAGTGAGGATAATGTTCAAAGACCGACTATGTGACCTATTTCCACCAGCCAGGCAGGCCCCACCTCTTTCTAAAGAGTTCTACCAGCTGGGGATCAACTTTCAGAACATGAGTCTGTGGAAGATGCTTCCAATTCAATCATAATGGCAGCTGTGCAGTATCCCTACCGTGTCCTGCATGGCTTGCTTCTGGAGACCTGAGTAGGCATCGAGTGAATGAAGAGAGACAAGTACATAGACACACAGACAGAAAAGCTGGGGTCAGGTGGGACATGCACACTTGAGGCAGTGGCCTCAACTACATAGCCACCCGGAATCCTGGCTCATTATGTGTGGTGTGTGGGGGCTGGGTGGGAGTTAGCGGGAGGTGTCTATGGGTCGGCACTCTCAAACATCTGGAAGCTGCAGCTTTTGCACACAAGTTGATCTTTTTTTTTTTTTTTTTTTTTTGGTTCTTTTTTTCGGAGCTGGGGACTGAACCCAGGGCCTTGCGCTTCCTAGGTAAGCGCTCTACCACTGAGCTAAATCCCCAGCACCTCACAAGTTGATCTTTGGTAAACTTTTACACGATTTCAACATTTGCACTGGGACCAGAGGAAGGCTTTGGTCTCCCTTTGAGCCCCACCCTGGGGAAGGCTTTGCCATTCCAAGGTCTGAGACATTGAAGTCCTTGACCTGTGTCAGGTCAACAACTGCATTCCCTCAAGACTTCATCTGCACTTTGCATATTTCCTTGGGGCTTCCTCAGCTACCCAACAATTCCAATTCTAGGAAGCAGGCATGTTCCCAGGAAGGAGCTTTGAGGAGAGAAAAGGGTGGTATCATGAATGTGTGGCCTCAGTGGCGAATTTATTCCTGTGGACCCCCACATGAGAAGGAGGGCGGGAGGCAGCCTTGATACAGACTCCCTGACCACTGGAACCCATGCACACAGGGGAGAGGTCCAGCAGGCTCGGCCTTTGGAAGGCGTCTTCAGCCCCATCTCCTTCAAGCCCGCTCTCCACCAAGCTGACATCAAACTGACCGTGTGGAAGAGGCTATTCCGGAAAGTTCTGCCAGGTGAGGCTTCAAATTGTTATCCTCCCAATTCATCAACGATACCAAGAGGCATATAGAGAACGTGAAGGGAGCCTGCACAGGGGTGGTGAGGAGAGAGTGGGAGTGGCACACACACTTGCAAAGCAGTACACCTGTTCCCTAGCAGAACTCCTTCGTAGTGGACATGACCAATGTGCTTCACAGGCATGATCCATCCACTGACCAAATAGCCCAACTCATCCACTTACCCCCCTACCCCATCCACCCTTCATCCCTTCCATCCACACAGCGCCATGCCGGCCCCTTCCAGGTCCCGGGGACACAGAGTCAGTACAGTTCCTGTGCTTGAGGACACATCCAGACTTTGCCATCACCTCCTGGGCAGGGTCTGCGGCTTCTCTGTGAGCCAACACAGGCCTTTTCTCTTGTAGCTCCAGAATCTCTCAAGCTGGACCCGGCTACTGCCCACCCTCTCCTGGAGCTCTCGAAGGGCAACACAGTGGTGCACTGTGGCCTCCTGGCCCAGAGACGCGCCAGCCAACCTGAGCGCTTTGACTACAGCACCTGTGTCCTGGCTAGCAAGGGCTTCTCCTGGGGTCGCCACTACTGGGAAGTGGTGGTGGGGAGCAAGAGTGACTGGCGCTTGGGGGTCATCAAGGGCACCGCCAGCCGCAAAGGCAAGCTGAGCAAGTCCCCAGAACATGGGGTATGGCTAATAGGCCTGAAAGAGGGTCGGCTGTATGAGGCTTTTGGCTGCCCACGGCTGCCACTGCCCGTGGCTGGCCACCCTCATCGCATTGGCGTCTACCTACACTATGAGCAGGGTGAGCTCACGTTCTTTGATGCTGACCGTCCTGATGATCTTCGGGCACTCTACACTTTCCAGGCTGACTTCCAGGGCAAGCTGTACCCTATCCTGGACACATGCTGGCATGAGAGGGGCAGCAACTCACTGCCCATGGTACTGCCCCCACCCAGTGCGCCTGGCCACCTCACACGTGCACAGGTATAGGCCGTCCTGGTACTGTCTGCCCATTGGTCTATCTTGCTAGACACAGGGATTTGAGGGGTTCTGCTGGGTCTCAATGTTTGGACTGCTTGAGAAGGTTCTTCACACCCACGTGTCCCTGGAACATTTATAGCAGGGGACAGAGCCTCTCCCTCACCACCTAGGGGTATGCATGCTACCTCGCACCTTACCAGCTCCACTCAACTGTGCTTCCTAACCCTTCCAGCAGAGGGCAGACACTGTCCCTCACAGATTTAATCTTTATCACTGGGACCTTCAAACATCTATTAAAAACAATAAATTTGACATCTTTTCTCATTAATTATTACTACTACTGTTTTAATATTTATTTTTATCTAGGGGTATGCTTGGGGGGGTGCTGTGCCCACAGAGGTGTTATCAAATATAGAGCAGTATAATGCGGCTGTAGCAGGAGTAAGGAGGTGCCTGGTAGGCGCTGCCAAGGTGTCCCCTTGAGGAATCACACCTGAGCGACAGGCTTAGTATAGAGTTTGTTGGGAAAGGGAAGGGAGTGGGGTCTTGGAAAGGGGTAGAGGCAGAGAAGGGGGTGGGGCAGAAAGAAAGAGAAAGAGAGGGCAGGTGTGGACAGAGAGAGAGAGGGGGCTTGGGTAGTGAGCAGTCCTCATATAAGCTGCTGCTGTACCTGCAAGTGGCGCAGGTGGCAGCCGATGACACAAGCTGTTGCTAGGTTGCTGTTGGGCAGAACCCAGTAGAATTGGCTGTAAGCCAACAGTCAGAAGCTATGGGATCCCTTGACGGCAAAACCTGTCTGGGAACAGCATGTGCTTCTAATGGCTGAACCACCTCTCTTAGCCCCACTACTATTATTTTGGTAAGAGTCTCATGTAGCCCAGGCTGGCCTGAATTGGCTAGCTTAAAAACTACCTCGAATCTTTCCTGATTCTCCTGCTTCTACCTCTTGAAGTGTACCATGCCTGGTTTATGAGTGCAAGGACTGGAACCAAAGGCCTTCTGCTTGTTAGGCAAGCCCTCTATAGACTGAGTTACATGACCAGTCCTCCTCCCCCTCCCCTTCATCACCATCACCATGTTGAGAATTGATCCCAGGGCTAGGGATGTGCTCTATGTCTATGGACAATGTCTGTCTGCCTTATTAAACACTTTTTAAAAAACAGTCTAGACTAGTTTTTCCAGCGCTAGGGACAGAATCCCAGAGACCCACATTTACTAAGTGGGTTTCAACAACTCGAAGCACACAATAGAGGATTTAAGGCAGGTGCTCTACCACTGAACCACACCCAGCCACTCACAGAGGGGATCCTAGACAAGTGCTCTACCACTAAGCAACACCCTCAGCCTCTCAGTCAGGCACCTACGCAGATACTTTAATTAACCGAGCCTTTCATCAGTCACTCGGAGAAGCCGAGACAGGACTGCTAGGAGAGTCTGCGGTAACTTCTGAGTTCCATAGCCTTTAAAAAAAACTTTAAAAACTACAAAATAAGGACACTGAATTATACAAAGAAAAATAGAATGATTTTTTTTCTTCTTTTTTTGGTCTTTTGAGATAGGACCTCACTATGTAGCTCTGGCTGTCCTCGAACTATGTAACCTAGCTGTCCTCGAACTCGCAGAGACCCTTCTGCCTCCGTTTATACGCGCGCTAGGATTAAAGGCGTGATCCAGTACACCCGGCTTTAGAACCTAAGATTAATTTTTGGACGCTAAAAATGGGGAGCAGCTACCTTTTCTGAAGTCTAACAAAGGCTCGAGCCCTTTGACTCCGGAAATCCGGTCGTACAAGTTATTGCGGCGGCCGTGAAGCCAGGCCGAGGTTTGCGACAGTGTCGCAAAGCCTTTGCCGAAGGGAGAGCATGGGGCTGTACGCGACTGCCGCTGCGGTCCTGGCCGGCGTGGAAAGCCGCCAGGGCTCCCTCAAGGGGTTAGTGTATTCCAGCAACTTCCAGGTAGTGAGGCCGGGTGCTGGGAGGGAGGACTGGGGAGCGGGGCCTGGCCGGGCGGGAGTGCGAGCGAAGCCCGGGTTGGATGCAGCGGGTCTCTTCTCTGCCACGCAGAATCTGAAGCAGTTGTACGCGCTGGTGTGCGAGACGCAGCGCTACTCGGCCGTGCTGGACGCCGTGATCGCCAGCGCCGGGCTCCTTCGTGCTGAGAAGAAGCTGCGGCCGCATCTTGCCAAGGTGAGTGGCGGCCAGAGGCTGTCACCTGTGCATAGCTCTTGAACTTCTTTCTGGGGTCCCAGTTGAGCTGGGACAGATGTGACTTCACTTGGAGCATTGCGTGAAGGGTTAAGTAGGACAAAGGTGCAAACTAGCAGTAGCAGAGGCTACCTACCAGAAAAGGTGATGATGGCAAGGAAGGTTGGGGTCTACCTGGGGGGAAAGCTTCAGGCATGGGGAGGACACTGGGTTTACATATGGAATCTGCTCTCGTCTTACTATTTGCCTGCCTGCCTGCCTGAATATCTTTTTGTAATGCTGGGAGATTTGAACCCAGAGTCTCCAACAAGCCATAGAAGAAGTCTCCCACTGAGCCACACCCGCAACACCTCATTGGACAGCATCACTAGACAGATGCAGTATTCTTGAGCCACGCCTCCAGCCCCTCACTGGGGGATTCTAGGCAGGGGCTCTATGTCTGAGCCACGCCCCCAGCTAGTTTGTAGTCTTCTTGCTTGTGCATCTGATGTTGCTGGGATTATAGACATTTGCCCTCACATCAGGCATTCATTTCTTTTGTGATCTTGGGCAAGAAAATTCTGTTGACATGACCATCTGGACAGGCACTTACTTCTCCCACTGGAGGTTTTTATGGTGTTAATGTATTTTTGTTTTCCCCATCCAGGTGCTAGTGTATGAATTGTTGCTGGGGAAGGGGTTTCGAGGGGGTGGAGGCCGATGGAAGGCTCTGCTGGGCCGGCACCAGGCAAGGCTCAAGGCCGAGTTGGCCCGACTCAAGGTTCATCGGGGTGTGAGCCGAAACGAGGACCTGTTGCAAGAGAGACCCGGCCAAGGTGAATTGGAGGCTGAGGGGAGGGTGGTAGCCGTCAGGAGGGGCTTGCCTTCCTACCCACTTCACCGCTGTGGCTTCTAGCCCACCAGGTACCACGGTTTGTGCGTGTGAACACGCTTAAGACCTGCCCTGAGGACGCGATCGATTATTTCAAGAGACAAGGTTTCTCCTATCAGGGTCGGGCGTCCAGGTGAGCTGAGCGTCCTGCCCGGGTGCCTTTGTTTTCCTCTGTGTCCAGATTTCTTTTTTTTTTTTTTCTTTTTTTTTTTTCTTTTTTTTTGTGATTCTTTTTTTCGGAGCTGGGGACCGAACCCAGGGCCTTGTACTTCCTAGGCAAGCGCTCTACCACTGAGCTAAATCCCCAGCCCCTGTGTCCAGATTTCTTAAGGAAGTAGGAGTCTGTGACAGGAGAGAATGGGCAGGGGAGGGAGGTAATGGGGGTGGGTGGGAGGGTGGGGTAATGGCTGTTTTCTCTATATGTTTTTCCTACTTTCCCAACAAAATTTTCTTTCATTTTGAAAGATGTTCCTTTTGTTTTAAATGATGTCTATGTCTATGTGTGGGTGTGTGCATGTGTCTGAAGAGGACATTAGACCCTCTGGAGTTGGGGTTTTAGGGCAGGTGAACTGCTGGACACGGTGCTGGGAACCAAATGTAGGTCCTCTGCGAGCGCAGTGTGTGTTCCTGACTGCTGAGCCATGTCTCTGGCCCCGGCAGCATTTTTCTGTATCTTCTGAGACCTTTTTTTTTTTTACCCTGAACCTTGGTATTGCTGTTCTTGTTCTGCATTCCATGACCCCTCTGTTTGCTCTCTGTTCTAACTGCTGTCTCCTACCTTTCCTGTCTAGATGACAGCCTCTTTAGCTGTCAGCCAATAGGTTAGGCAGAGGCACTAGGATTTCCAGATTCTGGGCCAGCCTGGTCTATAAGAGTGAGTTCCAAGACGGCCAGAGTTACACAGAAACCCTAGTTTGAAAAACCAAACCAGGGGCTGGGGATTTAGCTCAGTGGTAGAGCGCTTACCTAGGAAGCGCAAGGCCCTGGGTTCGGTCCCCAGCTCCGAAAAAAAGAACCAAAAAAAAAAAAAAAGAAAAACCAAACCAACCAAACAAACCCACAACAATGTGCAGTTTGTAGTATTTGGGAACAGTAAAAGGTTTCTGAAGGCACAGTGACCGAAATTAATTCAGAATTAATTTACTGGAGCCAGGGTATTCTCGGCAACACATATTGGTGTTGCACGGTGTAACGTCACATAGCCTGGGCTGTGAAAACACAGCGCGTGCACTTTACATAGCCCACAGACACGAGAAGCACCTTGGCATAGTCCTAGGGAATCCGACTCCCTCTTTTGGCCCTCTGCAGGCACTGTATGCACTGACAAAGCACCTAAACACAGAAAACCAAAGGTTAAAACAAAAACCTAACCAGTGGTTTTCCCTTGCCAGCCTGGAGGACTTACGAACTCTCAAGGGGCAACATTTTCTTTTGGATCCCTTGCTGCCCGAGCTTCTTGTATTTCCTGCACAGACAGATCTGCATGAGCATCCACTCTACCGTGCTGGCCACCTCATCCTGCAGGATAAGGTAGGGTGACGGGGAGGAAGTGTGGGGAAGTGGCTGCAGGGCTCCGTGCTCACCCAGCTGCCTGCCATCTTCTGTCCTGCTAGGCCAGCTGCCTCCCAGCCATGCTGCTGTCTCCTCCACCAGGCTCCCATGTCATTGATGCCTGTGCTGCCCCTGGCAACAAGACCAGCTACATTGCAGCCCTTCTGAAGAACCAGGGGTGAGTGCTGGTGATGAGCTTTGAGGCAGAGGAGGGGCGGGGTCCAATCTTGTCCTTTGTAGGAGAAAGTCTCACTGAGGGCCTCGTGCAGCTCACAGCCAGGCTGTTGGTCTGAGGCAAAACTCCCTCAGCTCTTGGGGGTTTCCCAGGCTGGATGGCGGTGGCAGGGACCCTTGTAGATGATTGAAATATGTAGTGTCCTAGCTTTTTGGGTTTGGGTGGTAGTGCATTGGGGATTGAACCCCTAAAGCCTTATACATGCTAGGGAAGTACTCTACCACCGAGCCACACTCATAACCCCTCACTAGGGCATTCTAGGTAAGCCCTCTATTGCCGAGCCATATACCCCAGGCCTGTGTCCTGGCTTAGTACACATTATGGTTTGATGTTTTCTAACTGTGGGCCTCCATTCTCCACCATGTTCAGTTCGGGGACTGACAAGGTGGCTCAGCGAGAACTTGCTGCTCTTCCAGGACCCGAGTTCAATACTCAGCACCCACATCAGGTGGCTCACAACCTCTGTAACTCGTTCCCTGGGTTCCAACATCGTTTTCTAACCTCAACAGACACCTACACGCATGTGGCAGACACAGATATCTTAAAGGAAATTCTCAGTTCATTCTGCCTCTGCTCTCTTCCTAGGAAGATCTTCGCTTTCGACCAGGATGCTAAGCGGCTGGCAGCCATGGCGACACTGTTGGCTCGGGCTGGGGTCTCTTGCTGTGAGGTAGCAGAGAAGGACTTCCTGACAGTTTCTCCCTCTGACCAGCGTTATGGCCAGGTCCAGTACATCTTGCTGGATCCTTCTTGTAGTGGCTCTGGTGAGATGGGGACAGTGTGGGCATAGGCCTGCAGCAACTTGGATAATGAAGGCTGCCAGTTAGTCTTGGTGTTGCTTCAGACTTGTGACCTCGGGCAAATGCTCTCATCTCCAAAATGGGGATTTGGGTGTGGAAATGGCTTCTTTTTCCATAGGCATGCTGAGCCGGCAGCTGGAGGAACACGGGGAAGGCACACCTAGCAAGGAGCGCTTGCAGGCCTTGGCAGGGTTCCAGCAGCGGGCTCTGTGCCATGCACTCAGGTTCCCCTCTCTGCAGCGCCTCGTCTATTCCACTTGTTCCCTTTGCCAAGAGGAGAATGAAGATGTGGTCCAGGAGGCTCTACAGCAGAACTCTGGAACGTTCAGGTAATGTTGTCCCTGGAGTGTGGGAGGTCACACAGGTTGTTTCTCATCAGGGTCTGAGTTTCTCCTCCTCCACAGGCTGGCTCCTGTCTTACCCACATGGCCTCACCGAGGTCTGAGCACCTTTCCAGGGTCTGAACACTGCCTCCGGGCTTCCCCTGAGACCACACTCACTGGCGGCTTCTTCATTGCTGTGTTTGAACGTGCAGAGGTGGTGCCGAGGTGAGCGAGGAGCTGAGGTTTTTGTTTGTGTTTGAGGCAGTATCTGTATAACCTTGGTTGGCCTAGAACTTACTGTCTAGGTAGACAAGCTGGCCTCAACCTTTAAAGTTTATTTTAGTTATATGATACACTGTAGCTGTACTTCAGACACACCAGAAGAGGGCATCAGATTCCATTACAGATGACTGTGAGCCACCCTGAGGTTGCTGGGAATTGAACCCAGGACCTCTGGAAGAAATCTGTGCTCTTAACGCTGAGCCATCTCTCAAGCCCAGCCTCAACCTTTTTAAGAGATCTGCCTCTGCTAAAATTAAAGGTGTGGGTGATCACATCTGCTAACCTCTGGCCTCTTCTTCCAGCCCAGCCCCACAGACCAGTGCAGTGGTTCCAGAACCTCTCAGCAAAGCACCAAAAAGAAAGAGAAGACGCTAAGCAGCGGCTCGTGCCGGCCTGCAGCCAAGCACACAGGCACTGAGTGCCCCACCCACAGTCCGAGGAAGGAACCCTGCTCATCTGGGAAGGGGAAGGTGATATCCTGGCCATGTGAACCTCACTGGGCACAGTCCTACCATTCAAGAGTTCTTTGCTTCACAAATAAAGGGCAAACTCAGACCTAGGACAGATCACAGTTTTATTTTTAATGACATAAGCAAGAACAATCTCACATTCATACTAAAAATCTCAGCTACACTCACAGAAACGCAGTCTGTGGTGGAAGCCCCAGCCTCCCTGTCCCTGTCCAGCGTGAGCACGGACAGATGTGCTCACACACCGAGGCTATTCCAGGACACCTCTTCCGGCACCCTGGATACAGGCCTGCTGTGGAGCTGAGGTAATTAGCTCAGACTGAATTGGAGGGAGGCCCTTCCTTACCTGAGGCACAGGTAGAGGCTTCGTGTTCAGACCCCCACCCATCCCCATCCTCACAGGCATTTGGGACTTGAGGTCCAGCTCTTCTCCAGTTCCATACAACCCAGCCTAACCCCTGCCATAAAACATTCAATCCCACTCACAAGGAAAGGGGACCAGTTACAGCTACATCACACTGTTTATAAAATAAGAGTTACACTTACACGACATGTCTAGAAGGAGCTCTGCCCCCTCAGGAGAGCTGCTGGGGACAGCTATGAGCCCTTCCTTCACACAGGCATAACTATACAGCTAATTCCTACTATTCCATAGCATTTATACTTAACCACCTCAGTGAACCAAGCTTGAAGGAATTTAAAAGGCAATTTAGCTTAAATACAAAAATAAATTTTTATTTTGTTAAAAAATGTTTAAATATTTTTTCTTTTAATTTAGACACACGCATTCATACTTCTCCCAAAGAGGGCGGACATGGCAGCCAGGCTTGGGCCTAAGGGTGTGGTGTGGCTTTGGAAGGAGAGACAGGCTAGGTAGGACCCTTTTGGAAATACAACTAAGAACTCAAAGTGTAGTTGGTTATCTACAGCTCCAAGCACAGGCAGAAGCCGCCCTGGCCTGGGGTGGGCTGTATGGGGAGGACCAACAGAGAGGGAAGTCTGCTCCCAGCCGGCTCCATCCATCCCCTGGGCTGCCAGCCCTTAGTCAAACACTATTGAGATTCAGGAGTCAGCACTGTGGCTGTCACTGTGGCGGTGCCACTTCAGCATTCAATTAGCTAGGCCCAGGAGGCCCAGGTGACATTAAGTCCGGCATTACCAACATGCCGCCACACATACAATTCAATTCTTCCTCCAAACTCGATTCAAGGAGCAACACACATTAACATCAGACAAACACAGTACAAGGCTTGGAAAATACAATCCCAAAGAGGCAAGTTGGCCCGTGGGGTGGCGGGCAGGTGAAGAGGCAGCTAGAAGCAGTGGGGGGCGGTCTGGTCTGCCTGCCCCAGGACCTCCTGGAGCAGACTTCTCCCTGGCTCTGCCAGGCTAACAGTCTTGAGCCACCAACCTTTTGAGAGGCTGGGTTAGCAGAGGGCTGGAGACTAAACAGACTTGACAGAAGAGGCAAAACAGCGCCCACTGGGGTCTCCAAGGCAAAGCAAGATTCACCGCCATTTAAAAGGAATGAATCTCACAGAGGACCGGTGAAGGACAAAGCAGCAAGAAATAGGGAGAGACCCTGAGGGGATCAGAGGAAGAGAACCACTCATGGCCAAGCCAAGCAGGCAAAGCTAGGGACATTCCGTTTCCCCCAATCCCACCTCATGTATTAGGGATCCAAGTGGGTGCCAGCAGAATGGTGCCCAAGGAGAGGGGGGCTGCCTAGGTTATACACTAAACAAGCGCTGGGGCAGCAAGAGGACAATATGTACAGATGTTTTTTTTCAGTTCTCCAGCCTAACCAGTGTGACTGTTCAAGTAAACTGCCCCTCCCCGGGGCACTCGCTTCCTCTAGAACAGAAAGGGCCAGACTTCCACCCTGGTGACGGCTGGGTTTGCTATGGGATTTGCAGGGTCAGAGGCTCTTCCTAGCAGGTGCTGAGGTCCAGGTCCAGGCAGGGGTGGGGGTGCAGGCAGGCAGGCAGGCAGGCTACTTCTTGCGGGTGTGCTGCCTTCGGGCCTGAAGTCGCTGTCGAGCCCCTGGGGTCTTGGATCCCGCGCCAATGGAAAAGGAAGGGGCTCCTGATCCTGGAAGAGGTAACAAGACTATCAGGGCAGCTGCCGCCACGGAGAATGTGCTGGTGCCCTGATCTGGGAAGTCGGTCAATAGCAGAAACCTAAGTGTTTCACTAGGGCTTCTGAAGTCACGGGGAGCCCTCACAGCTCTTAGCTGGAGAGATGGCTCGGTGGTTAAGAGCACTGGCTGCTGCTTCCAGAGGTCCTGAGTTCAATTCCCAGCACCAACATAGCAGCTCACAACTGTCCAGTTCCAGGGACTCTGACACCCTCACACAGACAGATAATATGCAGGAAAACACAAATGCACACAGAAATAAATAAAACACCAGCACTTGGCTCCTCAAATACTTGAGCTTCCTGAGAAGACTCAACTTTTGCTGTTCGACTTCCCTGAACCCCGAGGGCCAGCAACCTGCTATATTCCTAATCACTCCCCACTCAAGGGACAAGGATGCCATGCTGACAACAGACTGGTGACTTACCGAAAGGTCCAACTCCAACAAAGCCTTGGGCAGGTGTTGAAGGGGCCCCAAATGAGAGGCTGCTGCCTGTGGTGCCGACTCCTGGGGCAGGGGCACTCTGCCCAAAAGTAGGTGTGGATGTGCCTAAAGGGGAGACAGAAGAGTTAGAGACCAGACTGTTATCACACTAACCCCCAGCTCCAGGCCTGATGAAACCAGTCTCTGCCACCCCTCCATTATACAACTGCAGTGAGATGTGGGGCTGTCAGGTTAGCCCTCCCTGCCTCTTCTCCCTTGTTCCCTGCCCCTTCCCCTCACTCATCTTGGAGGGTCCCTCTTCTTCTCAGCATGCCCTATGGGAATGGCCCCTGCTCTGCCTGTGTGTAGTTGTCTCAGGGCTGTCTTGCTCTGACGCTGACTCCAGACCACTTCTCTCCCCTTCTATCTCAAACTCCCAATTTCTTTGTTTTGCTTTTTTGAGACTGGGTTTTCTGCTATGTAGCCCACGTTGGCTTTCAACTCTCCAACCTCCTGCCCAAGACTAGGTGCTGGGATGACGGACATGCAATACCACACCCAGGCCAATTCCTGTGGTTCAGGTCACCAGGCTCTAACTAACAGTGGTGGTCCTTTGGAAGGTCACCTGTCAATCACCACCCTCCCCGCAACAAGGATCCTGATCCCTCCCCCTCCCCATTCTTAAGTGAGCAAGATTCATGATCTTTTAGTGCTAATGACACACACACGAACTCTGAGTGTTATCTGTTGTGTGTGTGTATCTGCACCAGAGCAGTACTCATCTATGGGAGTGTACAGAAGCCAGAGGTTGACACTGGGTGTCTCTGAGTCTCTCACTGGCCTGGAGCTGGCTATGGTGGCTAGAGGGACGGTGAGTTTAGAGGATCTGCCAACCTCCACACACCCAGCATTGGGATTTACAGGTTCCCACGGCCTCAGCACGCTTTAGCACAGGAGACTGAACTCAGATCCTCAACTGCAAGCATCAGGCAGTTTGACTACTGAGCTATCTCCCCAGCCACATCCACCTCCTTATTCCAGAGGCTGCTTGAACCTCTGCAAGCTATGTGAGCAAGCCTTCCACTGTCTTCCCTTACATCCCCTTTCTCATGTTCCTGACAACTCACTCAACAGACCTGCCTCCTGCCCTGGTCCATCTTCCTCACTTCACTAAGCGCTTCTATTTACTGAAGAAGTCAGCAGCTCTTAGGACCAAAACTCACTCTGCACACTGCTGTACGACCTCTTCACCCTTAGGCTTGAAATTCTGCTGTGACTTCCCTGGACATTTAAAATCCAGGCAATGAATCCTGACTATGACCAACCCTGAACTCTGCCAGCCTTGCAACCTCCAGCCAATCTTGCCTATTCTCTGCACATGAATCCACCATTCCTGCTTCTGCCTCTATGCCGTGAGGCTACCCTCCCCTGCAGCCTGCAGCGGGTGTGTGCCCATCACTGGAGCTTTGGGAAGTATGAAGATCTTGAATTAGAGGGCAACCTGGGTTACACTAGGAAGCAGTATCAAACACACACACACACACACACACACACACACACACAAAGCAAACAGAAGCCAGTGCGATGGCTCAGAGGGAAAGCACTTGCAGCACAAGTCGGGCAACCCGAGTTTTAGTCTCAGAATTTAAGGAAAGGGAAAGATAACCTACTCCATAAAGTTACACTCTGACCTCTATCTGTACACCATGGTAATGTGCATGTACATGTATACGCATGCACGTGCATACATACACACTATAAATTACAGCAGCTGGGGAGATGGCTTGGTGAGTTAAAAGTGCTTCCTGTACAAGCACAAGTAACCATACAAGATAAAGCTAGGAATGACTGTACGCACAGGTTAACACCAAGCACATAAACCAAACATTTTTCCTTCCATTCATTACTTCTTCAAAGGCATTGATTTTGGTTTTCTAATTGAGGCTGGAGCGATAGCTCAATGGTTTCAGAGACCTAGATTCAATTTCCAGCACCCACATGGCAGCTCCCAGGGATCTAACGCCCTCTTGTAGCTGCTGGGGGCGGGCACCAGCACACATGTGGTAAACAGACAGACATACAGCCAAAGACCTAAGACCAGCCACCTCTCCAAGCCTCCAGAAACCTTTCTTCACTGCACAGGGCTCCCATCATCTCTAGTTTGGATTGCTAGTTGGCCTCTAACAATGCAGACGACTATGGTGCACTAACCCCTAACAGGGTTGTGGATCTTACCTCCAAACACAGGCTTGCTTTCAGGTGTACTGCCCACACTGAAGGCGAACGGTGAGCTCTGGCTAGGTGCGCCCAGGGTGTTCTGACTCAGACTTCCCCCAAAGGAGGTGGTGGTGCCCGTGGTCCCGCTCTGTCCAGA
Organism: Rattus norvegicus; assembly: GCF_021556685.1. Lineage (NCBI taxonomy): Eukaryota > Metazoa > Chordata > Mammalia > Rodentia > Muridae > Rattus > Rattus norvegicus. The sequence continues at coordinate 28,295,586 of NC_141545.1, read as the reverse complement.
TCCAAAGCTAAAAGTTCCAGAGGTGGAGCCGGTACCTGGTGTAGCACTAAGCCCAAAGCCTCCACCACCAGCAGGAGCTGCTGAGCCACCGAATGTGAATGGGGATGGAGTAGAGCTGCCAAACAGAGAGCTGCTGCTCCCACTGTGGGTGGTCTGTGTGGTGGCGGCAGCAGCACCAAAGCCAGATGTGGTGGCTGAACCAAAGGAGAACACGGAGGTGGTGCTACCGAAAGCCGGCTGAGTGCTGGCAGGGGTGCCGAAGGTGGAGGCTGAGGCTTTCAACCCTCCGAAAGCTGGCTGTGCAGCACCACCAAAGGCGGCTGGTGCTGGGGCTGCCGACGGGGCTGAGGCCACAGAGTTGCCAAAAGTGAAAGAGCTGCCAAAACTTGGGGCAAGTGCCGGCTTGGTGGCCCCATCAGTGGCTCCAAATGTGGGCTGTGAGTTGGCTCCGGGGTAGGTTGGGAGCGCAGGCTTGGCACTGGCGCTAAAGGGAATGTTGAAGGTGGGGGTGACAGTGTTGCTGAAGGTCAGAGTGGGCTGGCTGGTGGTGGCAGGGGCAGAGGTGGAGGTGGTGAGGGTCCCACCAAAACCACTGAAGCCCCCACTACTATTGCTGGCAGCAGTCTGGGCAGAGCTGGCAAGGGACTGGCTAAAGGAGGTGCCCGCCACAGACGCTGCTGGGGCAAGGGGCTTGCCAAATTGGAAGATGGAGGCCAGGGCTGGGGCGGAACTGGAAGCAGTAACAGGCGGGGCTCCCCCAAACAGAAGTGACTGGGAGGTGGAAGCTATGGTACTGGCAGTGCTCGCTGCAGTGGTCACTCCAAAGCCAAACACAGGCTTGGAGGCAGAAGCTGTGGTGCCAGTGGCCACTGTGGAAGTGGCAGTGCCCAGGCCAGTGAGGAGAGGAGCTGATGTGGCTGCAGTGGTGGCTGGAGCAGTTGTCTGCTTCAGGGAGAAGGGAGGTGACAGGGGCATGGCTGCAAATGGCTCCACGCTCTCAAAAATGGGCTTGAAAGTGTGAGCTGTGGCGGTTGCTGTTGTGGGGAGGGCGGTGCTGGCTGGAGTTGTTGTGGCGGCTGAGGAGCTAGTTGGCAAGGGATTATCACTCTCACTCTTAGGTGTGGCCGGGAAAATGGGCTTAAACATGGGAGAAGCGCAAGCTGGGCCAGGAGTGGCAAGGGAAGAGGAGCTGGCAGGTGGACTCAGCATCCCGAACAGCGTGCTGGCTGGAGTTGGGGAGGGAGCTGTGGCGGCTGGGGTGCTGACACACAGCTGGGCCTGAGAGACTCCAGGGGCCTTGGTGTCAGTGAGTGGTGTGGCGGATGAAGCAGAAGCCAGCCCCAGGAAGGTGGTTGTAGGTTTGGAGTCTGAGGAGGTGCTGGCTAGGGGCCCTGTCAGTGGTGAGACAAGAGGGGCCAGGAGGCTAGGTGTCTTCGGAGGTGAAGGGGCCGCAACTGTTGCTGCCTCAGGAGGTTCTGGGAAGAGAAGAAGTGAAGTGAGTCCTGAGGAAGTCTGAGAGTGGCACTCAACACGCCTGCACCCTCCAGCAACCACCACCACACCACGACTCAAGACATTTGTACCCCCACAGATTCCAGCAAAGACAGAAGGGAAAGCAGGGGAGCCTAGGGCTCCATGTATGGTCATGAAGGAAAATGCTATTCCTGCAGCTCTGCAACTTCCCTGTCTACATGGGACAAAGGCCCATCATGTTTACCAACCCAGCAAAGAGTGTCTGGCCAGCCCCGAGAGCTACATCAGCACGCCTGCACTCTAGTGTGAGAAGTCAACTACACAGCGTGTTCAAGTGTGGGCCATGAAGGCATTAGCTGGTAAGGCTCACTAGTCCCAGTTTCAGTTACTCTAGGTTTGGGGTCCAGAAAGCTATAGATGCCTCACACTGTTCATACCTCCCAAAGAAGACAGCGTTCTCAATGCAGAGAAGACACACTCAGGACAGCTAGGGCAGCTAGCTGCCTTTCAACCATGAACCCAGTATTACAGCCCGTCTCCCTGTGTATTTCCAGACCAGGGCATTCTGAAGCCCTGAACTGACAGGCTACACACTCCCGTCATATCAAAAGCCTGTAATTCCAGGGCACACTGCTCTGCTTACCTGAGGAGGATGGGGCTGGAGACTCCTGCATCTTCTTCAAACTCTCCAACAGTGGGTTAGAGCTGGGAGCTGGGAGGGAGGCTGGTGAGGCAGCAGGCCCCACGGTAGGCAGGGTGAGTGTGAAGGGAGGGCTGGTGGCTGGGGAGGTGTCAGTGGCTGGGGTAGAGGCATCATCTGCAGAAGAAAGGTAAGCTTTTTACATCGGACCTCCTTCCAGATTCAGAAACACCTGTCCAGAAATGCTTCCCTAACCTCACTGGTGGCACACGGCCTGTGTTCCAGCACACGGGAGTGCAGGCAAGAGGACTATGAATGGGAGACTAAGCAGTTACACAGTAACTCTATTTTCACACACAATTCAAAACTCCCATTTCCCATGGGAAAGTATTGGTGACAGCTCCTGGTAATAAGGCCCCTGGTAGAACAAGTGGGGACAAAGACCCAAGAGCTGGTTGTGATGGCACACATCTGAAACCCTGCACTTTGGAGGCTGAAGCAGCAGTATTATGACTCTGAAGGCAGTCTTGGAAGATGAGACTCAGAACTAAATGGAAAAATCAAGTATTCTACAACTTCTCTCCCCAGGAAAGCTGAAACACACACAGAGCATGCTGAGCTCCACAGTCTTACCCGTCTTATCCTCCAAGACCTTGTTAAACCACTGCAGTGAGGCTCTCCTCTCCATGTCCAGGTCTTCAGCAGTGATGGAATAGCCAAGCTCAGGGGGTGGAGGCTGCCCAAGCAAACAGAGACAGGTTAGACCAACCCCAGAAGCTGTGGAAACCTGCCCCAGACTCCCTAAGACTAAAAGAGCTGAGAGGGATCGATAAGACATACCAAGGTGAGCTGGTCCCCTCGCCGGGAGGGCAGCAGCTGAATCTTGCGTTTGCGTTGCCCGGAGCTGCCAGGTGTGGGTGGGGAAGTCCACAGGCTCTGCTGCTTCCCCGTGGCTGGATCTGTAACTACAGAAACAAGGGTTGCTGGCCTCCCTAGTAAGGTCAAGACAGTTTGGAAGAGATTGTTTTCTGTGTTAGTGTTGTTTCTGACTGCTTCCGGAACAGCTGTGACCCCACTCCTCAGAGCCCAACCCTGAGCTCATGGCCTGGCAGTCCTCATATTCTGCAGTGGACACTCTTCCTATGCTGGACCTCCAAAGGGCTACAACTATCTTCCAAGCCTCACAGTGGCTAACTTCCACTGGAGATGCCACTCTCGGCTCCCATGGCTTCTCTACTTACCCTTTTCTCCTGGGGACTCCTTGTCTGTCACCAAGGGAGCTGAAGAACTGGACTGGTGACATGGTTCCTCCTCTCTGTGGAGATTGTGAAAAGCTAGGGTTTACTTGGGAAGGCCTGGAGGCTGCATGGCACCCCCCACACACACTTGCACATTCCTACACAGGCAAAGTCTAGAAAAACCACAGCTCTAGGTGTCAGCATATCACTATGAGTTGACAGAGGCCATGAACAACCAGCCTTTAATCAAATACAGAACAGGGATCTGCAAAGCTTTACTCAAAGCCTGCCAAGTCCAGGGTCCCAGACTACATCTTCAGGCTCTAACGGTAGGTTAGTGCCAGGAACAAGGAGGAACTGGTGAGGAAGCAGGCCCAAGACAGACAGACAGACATACAAAATAAAAAAAGGCTGGGTGGCAGGTAGGGAGGTGGGGCCAGACACAGACAGACCTGATCCTTGAGGGAGCTGAGCTCCAGGGAAGGGTGAACTGGGGCGAGAGACTCAGGCTCCCTGTTGACCGGGTCCACTCTGCACCACTCCCAGTGGAGTATGAGACAGAGAAGGAACTCCAGCCATCAGCTGCTCTCACTGTAGGACAGGGACATAACTCTAGCAGGCTCTTTGCTACTTTTCTGGGGTTTGACTCTTTGATTTGCTGAGTCAGAAAAAGCAGCCCACCAGCTAATCCCTGTTAAGCCCATTGCCCCGTCCATACAAAGTGACCAGGAGGGAATGATGATCACCTTGTCTTCTTGGCTGGCCTCTCTGGTGTCTGGGAGCGGGAGGAAGCTGGGCTGGAGAAGGGAGAAGAGGTGGGACCACTCCTCTTCCACAGCTGCAAGTCAAGCAGAGACACATCTGAGACCATTACTGGCAGATGTTCTGAACTGGCCAGACGGTGAGGCACACACCTTTAATCCCAGCACTAGGGAGGCAAAGGAGGGTGGATTTTTTGAGTTCAAGGCCAGACAGGTCTACATATTTAGTTCTAGAACAGCCAGGGCTATTTTACTGAGAGACTGTGTCTGAAAAAACTAAAAAGAAAAACAAACAACTACAGCAAAACTAAAAATAACCTTTTTGAGAGTGTGGAGAGCTGGCTCAGTGGTTAAGAAACACTTGCTGCTTTTGAGGACGACCCAGGTTGGTTCCCAGCCTCCACACCAGACTGCTTACAAGTACTATAATCCTATTCTAGGAGATTGGTGGCCTCTGGGCACCTGCATGCATATGTTGCCCCTAAACTCTCAGAGGCCCAAATAATTTTTCTTTTCTTTTATTTTTTTTAAGACCATGTCTTACTGCATAGCCCTGATTGCAATTTACTACGTAGACCATGTATTCCACCACACACTGCAAAATAATAAGTTAAAAAAAAGAAATTAAAAAAAAAAAATAAAAAGGTAATACTTGTATTCATTATTTCAACAAAAATCACCTACAATAACAAGTACACCCTGCACTTTTACAGATTCTGACACCCCATGAATATGAATATGAATATAAAATACCAGCTGGGTATGGAGGTGCAAGCTGGAGACCTAATCCTCAGGAGGCAGAAAGAGGAGGCTCATTGCTCGTTCAAGCCCAGCCTGAGGTACAGCAAGCTTCAGGACAGCCAGGGGACACATGAGACCGTGTCTCAAAAACAAAAGGAAAAACACAAAGGGCGACTGATCTACCTGCAGGAGCCTGTGCAGCTCCTAGTGTCAATACCAATACTCAACCCCAAGCACGCCTGCCAGTGGGGCTGCCTGGCTTCCCCACCTATGGACGCTAACTAACTCTAAACAAGAATGACAACTTCTTCATGCATCAAAACTCACACTAAATTCTAGTTGCCTATAAATCTCCTTTATATTCCACACTGAACAAACTCTTTCAGTCCCATTTACCGCACTGCTTTTCAGTCTCTATCTGCAGGCTCTCTGTACCAGGTTTGCTTGCTGTTTATCCCACTGATCTCGTTTATTTGCTACTTCAGGCTAGAGCCAGGTTCAGTGCAAAGCAGGAGGGAGGTCTGCTCCTTTGCTCATGGAGACCCACCTGTGAGACACCTCGGGTGGAGCTGTAGGAGCTGGTGATGGCGTTGCGGCTGGAGCTGGGGATGCCTCCTGTGCATGTGCTAGTCAGGGAGCTCACAGAGGAGGTGCGAGACCGTTTGTTCAAGTGGTCATCCGAGCTCTGGGAAGCCAGACTTCTCTTCAGGGAGCCAGGCCTAACAGAAAGGAAGAGGAGGACATAGGCTACTGCAGGCAGGTGTGTGACCGAGGGCACTATCAACAGATGATATGGCCGCCTGTATCTGACAAAGTGACTGGGTAAGCCACAGCATGGGAAACACAAACAGGAAGAGCTACACCTTGATTGTGGCATCAAGGGGACATCAGTTTAACATCTGTCAATGATCCCTCAATAAAGCTGCTAAAAAAAAACTCAAGAGTTGAGCACCAACTACTCTGTCCTGAGACTCCAACCAAAAAGAGAAATCTCCCATAGTCCTTTCTGTGTTGCTTAGCCCTGTTACGGTATGGTCCCCTTACCATTTCCCAGGGCAACCCGCATCAACCATAAACCAGTTCACGGACAACTGTGGCAGTGTGCTTCTTCTCTCTCACCTGGGCATCCTGCTGCAGCAGAGCCAGCAATGTCCCCTCCTTCCACCAGCACTCCACCGCTTTAGCTAGCTCCCAGACACCTGTGTTGCTTTGAGACAGTGCTCTGGACTGGGGCCTTCAAAGCCTCCTCACCGACCTTTTGCCTGTTTAAGGGCCTTTCATATTTCGGTGGTCCACACATGTGTGCATGTCTCCCACAGTGCAGTACAGCGGGTTGAATGCAAGGCTTGACGGAGCCTTTTCATCATATGGAGCCTATGTTCCTTCCATGCAGACTTCCTCTCACACATTTTAAACTCAAATGTCGAGATATTCCATATCACAACATTTCATGCACAGCAGAAGCCTTGTGATCCATTTGTGAAGGATCAAACTAACATTTAGTCAAGTAGAGTGAGATAGAGCAAGCATTAGACACAGACTTACTACGTTACTTAGTGGTTTACTTAGCTTCTCCTGTTCACTATAATACACCCTCGAAACAACCCGACTGCTCGTACGCACCTGTAAAATGTACTTGCTTACTTGCCCCACCTCGTAGCTTAGATGAGTATAAGATGAGACTATGAATTGGCCCAGGAACAAGCTCTTAGGAGCTATCCTGGCTTCCGTCAACTAGTGACCACATCTGCTCTCTTCTCTCATGGGTATCAGAGTGCTTACTCCAGAAAGATTACCACAACACACTAGCGTAATATATAGTCATCACCTATATACCGCAACAGCACATATATAATTATATATATGTAACATGTCACTAAACACAGGTCCTCTGGGTATTTCACCCATATTAATGGAAAAACCTGGAAAGAAACTGGAGAGGAAATATCTGTGTCACGGGAATTAGAATGTTCCTCCAGATTTAAGCATGTGAAGTGGACACATTGTGGAGCGCAGAGAGAAGTGACAGGGCAGATGCTGTCGGAAGCACATTCCTAAGCAGTAGCATTCCATCACCGAGGACCTCACTTACTTAGGCACAAATGCAGCAGGGACTCCGTTGGCCACAAGGGGCTCGAATGCCGAATGTCCACTCCCACTGCTATCGTGGCGTCTGTGATAAATCAAAAGAGTCCTCCATGAAACAGTGTGCCTGTCCTCCCAACCTTTCATTCCCTGGACCTTACACAGTGGAACGAGAAGACGGACCCTCACAAGCTGTGCTCTGACCGCCTGTGTGAACCAACTCCCATACAAACATGTAAGTAAAGAAGACAGAAAGCATTTCTTCATACTCCTGGGGCCCAGCCCCACCTCTATAGAGTATTCATTTCACGCTAAACAAGAAAAAGTTTGTTTCAAACCATTCAGTTCTGTAAAATACATTACTCTTAAGATTGACCTGGTAACTAAGGAATAAGAAAAAAATCTTCCAAAATGCCTCAACTATTCAGGTGTACCACACGAAGGAAAACCATTTTGAATTAAGTTCTTGTTATTCTGCCCAAACTACACCACAACATTTCACACAGCCCCAGGCTGTCCCCAAACTTCCAACCCTTCTGGCTCAGCCTCCACCGTGCTGAGGTTACCGGGCCAGCGAGCATGCTCTGCAGACTTACCAGGTTGCAGTGGCTAATTTCATATCAAGATGTTAACAATCACAGACGTAGCTACATTACAGGTCACATACATCCAGTGCTCCAAAGGCGCAAGGAAGCCCTGTACATCACACACAGAGGGCCCTGCGACATTCCAACTACAGGGAAGATATCGGAGTCCTCAGCCTCAGTGCGCCAGGGCCTAGACATCTACCTGGACCACAGCCATTGTCACTTCCTCCCTGGCCATCGGCTGTCGCTCCTGCTTAGCTCTGGGGCATTAGCACAGCTGCTTACTTGCCATGCCTGCAACTCCTCTGATAGCCTTTAGTCCACACGTGCAGGTACCACTTCTTAAGGTTCGCTAACCAGTGTGAGGCATGGTGATGCACACATATAACCCAGCCCTCAGGAGGCTATGGCAGAATGATTATGAATTCCAGTCCAGCCTGGGCTATACAGTGAATTACAAGCTGGCCTGGGTTATAAAAACTGTCTCAAAAAGAAGAGCAAATCTCCTTCACTTTATTTTTGTCATCCAGTATTGGAAATGGTCAATTGAAAATCTGTCAGCTCTTGAGTAGTCCAGGCAAAGGGGATGGCAGCTATTCTTCCTAGGTGTATGGTGCACCATGTCCTCAGGAGCTCTTCCTCATTTCTAACACGCTCCTCCTTCCAGGTCTCATACACTCATAACTACCCGTAATGACCTTGTCAACCATTTAAATAAGCAGCCTTGCAAGGAGTGTTGGCACGTGGAAAGAAGACTGCCTGATCTAGACAGCAAGTGGTCAGTCAGAGGTAAATAGCAAAGCCGTCTCAAACACACCCTTCCCAGGAAAACCCAGTACGTTAGAGAGCTGGGTCAGTGTGAGTAGGGTACTTGCCACCAAGTCTGATGACTTGAATGCTATCCTAGCCCACATGGCGGAAGGAGAGAGAGCCAATTACTCTAAGATGCTCTCTGGCTTCCACATATCTTGTGTGGCAAGTCTATATGCTTCTAGACCCCCCACCCCCAAATAAATGAATACAATGCGATTTTAAAATTTCAGAAATTGAGGCTGGAAAAATGGCTCAGTAGTTTAGAGCACTGGATGTTTTTGCAGAGAACCCAGCACCCACACTGAGGCTCATAATTATCCAAACTCCAGTTTCAGGAGCTCTGAACTTCTGAACTCTTCTGAACTACATGCGTAGCAAGCATATAAAAAATAGTAAAAAAAAAAAAAAAAAGGGTTGGAGATTTAGCTCAGTGGTAGAGCGCTTGCCTAGCAAGCGTAAGGCCCTGGGTTAGGTCCCCAGCTCCGAAGAAAAAAAAAAAAAAAAGCAAACTACACATAGCCCTATGTATAGATGTGTGTGTGTATTTGCTTATGTATATATGTGAACACACACAAATTTGTTTGCTTGAAAGAGGGCTGCGTATACGGTCAGTGACACAGCTATTGCCTGGAATCCTACACTGGGAACTAGGGGGTTTGGCTTGGCAGATGAACACTTGCATAGCATGCAGGAGGCCCTAAGTTTCATCCCCAGGACCACAAAGCAGTAACAATGACCTCAAAAAACAAAGGTCCTATATCTCCCAATGATCCTCTTCAACCTTCCCTTTGTACAGTCAGGAAGCTGCCTTCTCTATTCTGACTGAGTTCTCATATACTAAAGAGGAAATTGGTTCTGCTCATCACTGACAGACCTACTATGCCTTCCATTCAACAACACTACTGGTATTTAACCAAAACAACAACAACAAAACCAAACAAACAGAACACAACTGGGTGGGGGAGCCTTTGAGCATTTACTTTTGAAAATAAAATTCAACAGATTAGCATCCAAGGCAGATAGCTGGTCACACAGGCCACCATTTTAGAGGTAGAAGGCCTAGGAGTTGTAGAGTCTAACATGGATCTGCCTCAGAACTCTGGGAGGGAAGGGTGTGTTGAGTGGGTGGGTGGTGAGTGAGGGCCAATGCCAATGCAGGCTTAAGGGTATAAGGACGACACTTACCTAACCCGTGCCCTAAGAGGTGAGCACTACTAAAGCCCTTGTTACCAAGCTTCTCCATGGTTCATACTGGAGATGGGCCCCTTATATCTTCATGGTAGTCACCAACACTTACTCTGATTCCCCTGGGAAGGAGTTACACTCTACTGAGACCGCCTATTACCTTCTCTTGTTTTCCTGGCCATCAAGATGCAGCTGGTCTTCCTCTGCCACTGTCCTTTTCTTCTTTTCCTTGAGGGCATTCAGCACCGTCTCCTTTGCACAAGGGTCTGGGGCATTACTTGATGGTGAAGACAGTGTGGTGCTGAGTATCTGCTCCGGCCTATAATGAGAGAGAAGATTCTGGAGACAGGCTATTTTAACTACCATGCATGTACAGAACAGAATCCAGAAGCTAACCAACAAGCAAGGCCTTGACTACCATGACTACTAAGTCAGGAATGGTGGCTTGTGCCTTTAATCCCAACAGTAAGAGGCAGGAGGATCATCCTGAGTTTTGGGACAGCTTGAGCTACTCAATTTCAGGCCAGCCTGGTCTGTGAATATGCGCATACGTGTGCTTGTGAGTACGTGCACATTGGAGAGTGACAGAGTTGCACAATCACAAGGACTGAAGATCAGATCCAGGACCCATACAACCATCCAGGGATCCTGCATACCCCATAAACGCAGCTCCAAAGGAAAAAGGACAACTGGGGCTGGAACAGCTAGACTGAAACAGGAGCCTCAGGTTCAGAGAAACTCTGGCTTCAAAGGAAAAATCTGAGGGCAATGAAAGAGTCCTAAGGCCTTCTTCTGGTCTCCACACAGGTACAGGTGCTTACGTGCACACACAAGTTTGTACACACACACAGGTACTCACATTGGTGATCGAAATAGCTTGCTGTCTGGAGGGGCAATCCTCACTGTCACTGGGCTGCACACCATCCTCGAGTTCCGTGCAGATAGCACGGCTTTCTTATGGCCACCATTCCAGCATACGGTTGGAAGTGCCCCCAGCAAGGAATACTGGGCTTGCTGAATGGGATATCGTCTTCGGGGTGTTATAACAAACCGACTGGATAAAGGCCCACAATCTCTGTGGAGAACAGGACAGAGACACGTGCTGGAGCCACAGTCTTAATACCAAACTCAACTGACTGCAGAAACAAGAGGCAATAACACTTCTTTTCCAGAGAGTATCAACCTCTCTCTTTCCATTTTTATCTTATTTTTTGACAGTGGTGGTAATGACACCCAGGGGTGTGTGCATGCTAGACAAAGCGCTCGGTGACACTAACAGCTTAAACTTTCCTTTTTCTCAAGCAACAGGGAACGTAGCATTTTTATGGCAAATTTCTCCCATTTCATCCGAAAGCAGGAAGTATCAGTTGCTTAATGGTTGTCTCTACTGTGGACTTCACCAAATTAAGAGGGAAACTGAAAAATACTCAAGTTAATAAAAAAAAAAAAAAAAAAAAAAAAACAAGAACATCAACGATTAACATAAAAAAAAAAAAAAAAAAAAAAAAAAAAGAGGGAAACTGAAACCTTGCCCACACAGGTACTTTGGAAGAAAAGCACATGCAGTTGGTGTGTGTAGGAATAGTTTTTTTTCCTCCCCCTAACTTGTGTTTGAAATATACAATACACAGCAAAAACCAAACATTAACGGGTATTCATCAACTCAACTAGGCACACTTATCAAGGACAGTGAAATGACTTAAGCTGGCTGCCAAGTCTAATGACCTGAGACCAATCTCAAACTCACATGGAAGGAGAAAAATGACTCCAGCAAGCTGTCCTCTGATCTCTACATGCATATGCAATTTAAAAATAAAAATGCTTTTATCCAGAATCTAGGCTGAGTGTAGTGGAGCACACCTGTAATCCCAGCACTTAGTAGGTGGAGGCAGTAGGGTCAGCAGTCCAAAGTCACCCTCACCTACAGAGTGAGTTCAAGGGACAGATCAAGCTATATGAGATCCTGTCTCAAAAACAAAACAAAACAACAACAACAAAAAAACCCCAAAGACTAGGGAATGGGTTGAGTGCTTGCCTGCCAGCTATGATTCGATCCCAGCACAGCATACAACCTGGTGCAAACCTGTAATCCTGTCCGTGAACTCACCCAGAAGATGGAGGCAGGAGGATGAGTTCAAGGCCAGACTCAGCCAAAGAAAGGGTTTGTGACCAGACAGCCTATGCCACCAAACACCCTACCTTAAAAAAGAAAAAGGAGGAAAAAAAAAAAAAGAGTAAAGAGAAAGGAGAGTAATGGAAAAAGAGAGAAAGGGAGTAAGGATAAAAAGAAAGGGAAAAGGCAAAGTAAAGAAAAAGGGAAGGTAAGTTAAATCAGATTCTAGGTTTAATCCTCTGCCGCAGAGACCCACCCTGGGAAGACAGCCAGGGCTTACCGGTGGGGCGGCCTCCGAGAAGGTCGCAAAAGTGGGGTGGGGAGCGCGGGGTAGACGTGGTGGACTCGCTGGGCCGTCGAAGACGACGGCGGGGACCGTGAGGGTGGGCGGCGCCCTGGCCTGTCTCTAGGGTCCTGCGGGAGGGCAGGCTCCGGCGGGCCTGGCTTGCCCAGGTAGCTGCCCATGAGTAAGAGTTCAGCGGGGTCGGGGCCTCCAAGCGGGCTGCGGGGTTCGCAGAGGCTACCGTTGACTGGCGACTTGGCTGGAAGCGGTGAAGCGGTGAGCGCGGGCCGCGGGTGACGGCGCGACTCGCGCACGAACGACGACAGGCCCCTCGGGCCGCGGGGTTCTCGGCTCAGGCCCCACCAGGCCGCGCTCGCCCCCACGGCCAGCCAGGCCAGCGCGGCCGCCGCGGGCACTAGGTAGAGCGCGAGGCCGAGCAGCGCTAGGCCCAGTGCCGCGGCACCCGCTGGTCCTCCGCAGCCGCGGGTCCGGCCCCGGCCTTCCCGTACGCCCAACGGAGGCCGCCGCCGCTCGCCTCCGTCAGCCGCCGCAGCCGCCGGAGACATCGCGGCTCCGCGCCGCGGAGCGGACTTAAATATCCCAGGATACACCGCGCCGCGCGCCGCCGCCTACGTCACTGTCCTCGACGCGGCGCGCCGGGTGAAAAGGGGAACTGCCGCAGCGTGCGGAGCGAGGCGCGAGAGCGTATTTTGAAAAATACAGTTTGGATAGGCGTATTGGTGCAGGCTTTTACTCTCAGAACGCAGGGGGCAGAGGCAGGAGGATTTCTGTGAGTTTGAGCCCAGCCTGGTTCACAAAGAGAATTACAGAGCGGCATAGAGACATAAATCCTGTCTCAAAACAGCAAAAACTAAAAAATAAGAAAGAAAAAAAAATATAGCCCGTCTGACAGCCGGTTTGGACGCTTGAGGTTTCCCTGACGCTCCCGGACTGCGGAAGAGTGGTGGTAGAAATCAAGGCACAGAGCCAAGATTGGTGGCACATTAATGTAATCCCGGCATTTGGAAGGTGAAGGCAGGAGGATCCCCAGTTCTAAGTCAACATGGGCTACTTAGTGAGACTCCTCTCTGCCTCAAAACAAAACCCGATCAATCAAACCCTACGTGGAAGCTCACTGTTAATCCCAGAGGTCAGTTCCAGGCCAGCTGGAACTACACAGTGAGACCCTGTCAAAATAATTTTTTAAAATATTTATGTATGTGAGCACACTGTAGCTGTCTACAGACACAAGAAGAGGACATCAGATTCCATTACAGGTGGTTGTGAGCCACCATGTGGTTGCTGGGAATCGAACTCAGGACCTCTGGAAGAGCAGTCAGCGCTCTTAACCGCTGAGCCATCTCTCCAGCCCCAATAAATAATTTTTTTCCCCCCAGAGCTGAGGACCGAACCCAGGGCCTTGTGCTTGCTAGGCAAGCACTCTACCACTGAGCTAAATCCCCAACCCCAATAAATAATTTTTTAAATGTGTGTTTTGCCTGAATATATGCTGGGATTACATTTGCACGCCACCACATCTGACTTACTCTTTTGTGTATGTACGTGTGTATGCATGCATGGAGGTTGAAAATCAACAGCAGTGTCTTTCTCAATTACACTCGACCTTATTTTTTTTGACACAGGGTCTCTCACTGAACCCAGATATCATTAACTGGCTAGGCTGGCTGGTCAGAAAACAAAAACAAAAAAATCTTTGTGTCTACCTCTGTGTTTGGGATTACAGGGACTCCCTGCTGTGCCCAGGTAAGCTTGCTCAGCAAGTGCTGTACCAATCTTCCTAGTCTGTGTTTTTTTCTTTCCCTTTTCTTCCTTTTTTTTTTTTTTTAAGATTATACATTGAAAGCTGTTCCTCCACAATCAAGAGCAAGATAAGACTAGACAGGGGGAGGGAAGGCTAAGATGGAGGGATGGCTAGATAGAGAAGCAGGAGAGGCAGGGGTTAGAGTTCAGAGACAATGCACATTGTTAATAAATACTAGCTGAACTGATTAATGACAACGAGCACTGGTTATAATCAAGAAACAGGGTGGTCCTGCTCAGGACCGATTTTCTTAGTTTCTGAGGTCTAATCCAGTAGGGCTTTGTTGTGTAGCTGCCACTAGAGGGCAGTCCCAGGCTTGTCCATAAAAGGCACATGCCCACAACCTTGCCTGTCAGCTCTGGTCTTATGCTGTGGTTCTCTTTTATGATCTTTTGGTGTTTTGCCTCTGTGAAGGTGCCAGACCCCTGCAAGTGGAGTTATAGATAGATGTAAGTGATCATGTGGGTGCTGGAATTGAACCCAGGTCCTCTAAAAAGGCAGCCAGTACTCTTAACTCCTAAACCATCTCTCCAGCATGTTCTGGTTCTCAACCTTCCTAATGCTTCAACCGTTTTAATACAGTTCTTTATGTTGTGGTGCTCCTCAACCATAGAGTTGTTTTACACTGTTGCCACCTAACTGTAGTTTTTCTACCGTTATGATTTATAGTGTAGATATATTTTTCCCGATGGTCTTGGGGGGGGGGTCAAGACCCACAGGTTGAGAACCACTGGCCTTATAGCCTCACTGAAGCACTGTCTAAAGGACATTGATAGTATATATTCATCTTGTCATAGAAGATAGATAGACAGACAGACGACAGGTGCAAGCTGTGAAGAGCAAGCCAATAAGCAGCTTTCTTACAGTTTTTTTTTCTTTTCTTTTTTTTTTGGAGCTGGGGACTGAACCCAAGCGCTCTACCACTGAGCTAAATCCCCAACCCCTAATAAGCAGCTTTCTTGTATGGTCTCTGCTTCAGTTCCTGCCTCCAGGTATTTGCCAAATCCCTTCAACGATGGACTATGATGTGGAAGTGTAAGCCAAATAAATCCTTTTCTCCCCATGATATTTTTGGTCATGCTTTTTTTTTTTCCTCTCACAACAACAGAAACCCAACCTAACAGGTAAATCCCTTGCTTTACTTTCATCTCTAGAACCCAAGTTAAAACCCAGTTGCAGCCTGGTCAAAAGAGTGAGTTTCAGGACAGCCAGCGGAAAAACAAAACAAAACCCACCGCAACTGAAAAATTTTAAAGCTCCTTTAAAATGTTCGTTTTACTTATTTTTTGTGCACAAGTGTTTTGCCTGCCTGCATGCCTATGTACCGTGTGCGTGCCTGGTGCCACTGGAGGTCAGAAGAGGGAGTCGGAGCCACAAGAACTGGAGTTATGAATGGTTGTCAGTTGCCCGAATGATGATGCTGGGAAAAGCACCTGGGTCCCCTAGAAGAACAAGTGCTCTTAAATGCCGAGCCATCTCTCTAGCTCAGCTTCTAGGGTTTATTGTTGTCGTTGTTGTTTGTTTGGGTCTCACGTAGCTCAGGCTGGCTTCACAATGTAGCTGGGGTTACATTGAATTCCTGACCTTCCAATTTTTTAGAAGATTTATTTATTTATCGTAAGTACACCGTCGCTGCCTTCAGACACACCAGAAGAGGGCATCGGATCTCATTACAATGGTTGTGAGCCACCATGTGGTTGCTGGGATTTGAACTCGGGACCTCTGGAGGAACAGTCAGTGCTCTTAACCACTGAGCCACCTCTCCAGCCCCTAACCTTCAATTTTTATCTCCTGAGTACTGGGGTCCCAGATGTAAGGGCTACCATGTCCCACCTCAAATTTGGTTTTACCTTCTGGGGGATAGGCATCAAACACACTCGCAACTTCCTGTCGCATACAGAGGTTCCAAAGGTACTGTGATTGGCTGTTCCTGAGCCCTCCAGCCTATGACCCAGGACAAGCCCTCCCTCTTCACACAGTGATGGCAATTGTGATGCCGTCCATTGTGATGTCACCTCCGGCTTATGTAAAAGGTAAACTTGGTGTGCTGTGGGCTCACACCAAGGCAGGGGAGTAAATCCCCTTTGCCTGAAGTTTGAGAATGAAATTTCTATCCATTGGCCAGTCTGTGGTGATTCACACTTATAATCCTGACACTTGGGATATGGAGGCAGGGGGATGAGAAGTTCAAGGACATCCTAGGTGACAGAGTTGAGTTTGAGGCCAGCCTTTGATACAGGAACAGGAGGACCCAGTCCGTAAAACCAAAGGTGAGGGAGAAACTAAGACATTCTCAGATAAAGAAACTAAGGAAATGTCTTGATAATGTAACAAGCCTTGGAAACAGCTTTGGCTACAAAGCACCGCTTCCTCTCATGGAACCCACAGCAATCGTTGGCAAGGGCAGTGAGACAGACGGCTCAGCAGTTCTAAGTACTCGGTGACCTGAATTTAACCCACATGGAAGACGGCAACAATCAACCCTTGAAAGTCTTCTGAGTGTGTACCCTGGCACCAAAGGACTTCACACACACACACACACACACACACACACACACACACACACACAAATTAGGTTTTTCTTTTTTCTTTTTCTTTTTTTAAAGTAGAAGCAGGCAGCCGGAAGTGGTAACTCACATCTTTATCTTTAATTCCAGGGTTTGGGAGGCAGAGGCAGGAGGATCTCTCTGTTGGAGCCCAGCCTGGTCTACAGAGTGAGTTAGTTCCAGGACAACCAGACCTACACAAAGAAACCCTGTCTTGAAAAACAAAACAAAAAACCCCAAACCAAACAAATAACAAGCAATGAAAAAACCAGAAGCAGGCTGAAAAACCTCCATTTTGTGTGTCTCCTTCCACTGGAGCCGGCCCCTTACCTCTGTTATGTAGGTGGTCAGTCATTCAAGCTAATGTCTGTACCACTCCCCTCCAAAGCTGAACCGAGGCATCTAATTGTCAGCTTCTTACGTCTTTTTCAGACGCCTGAAAGATTCCTAAAGTCACCAATTATTCTAAACTAGAAACCACTAGGAGCATCCAAGGTCAGAGCCATTGCTCGACACCGGGGGACACTGGTTCACTACAGAGGTGGCTTCTGGAGCAGGCACAGTCCCCTCCTGAGAACCTGCTTGTCCTGTCAAGTGATAAGGATTTCTTCAGGCCATTTGGCAGAAGCAGAACTCAGGCAGTGATGAACCAGACCCACCCTACTTTTAATTACACATAGTCCTCTACTCCTGGGCCCTAAACATGAACTAAGATCACTAGACCCTTTTATCTCTCCCACTTTCTTTTTTTTTAAAGACACACCAGAAGAGGGCATCAGATCTCATTATAGATGGCTGTGAGCCACCATGTGGTTGCTGGGATTTGAACTCAGGGACCTCAGGAAGAGTAGTCGGTTCTCTTAACTGCTGAGCCATCTCTGCAGCCCTCTCTCCCCCTTTCTAACAGGCATTTAAAAGTAAAGAAATTCGTTTACACTCCAATGTGTGGTTTTTCGAGACAAGAGTTTTTCTTCTGCACAGCCTGGGTTGTCTTGGAACTTGCTCTGTAGAACAGGCTCACACTCAGAGATCTGCCTGCCTCTGCCTCCCAAACGCTGGGATGAAAGGTGTGCATTGCATGCCTAGGCTGAGCCTTTTTTTTTTTTTTTTTTAAGATTTATTCATTATATATAAGTACACTGTCACTGTCTTCAGATACACCAGAAGAGGGCATCAGATCTCTTTACAGATGGTTGTGAGCCACCATGTGGTTGCTGGGAATTGAACTCATGACCTCTGGAAGAGCAGTCGGGTGCTCTTAACCGCTGAGCCATCTCTCCAGCCTGGCTGAGCCTTTAATATACCAAGAAGTAACAAAGCCGCCCGTGTAAAAATGTGGTCCTTCCCAGAATTATCTTCAGTCTCCCCTGCAATGTCATCTGACAAGCTGCAGGACTGTGAGAAATCTCTTCCTGGGAGATCAAAAATATTCTTCCCTGTCATCTATCCCTCCTCAATTGGGTTGGAATTTTCCCTGCCTGACTCCTGGCTGCTGCATTACAAACATATGCTGCCAACCAGCGCTCTCCCGCCTCCGAGGCAACTATAAAGAGTTGAGCAGTCTGTCATTTATGTATTTTAGATTTATTTCCAGTGTTTTCCACGTATGTATATCCACGCCACATACATGCCCCGTCACGAAGAGGTCAGAAGAGGGCACTGGGTCTCCTGGAACCGCACAGTTGCGAGGCACCACTCGGGTGCTGGGAACTGAACCCAGGTCCTCTGAAAGAGCAGCAAAGGCTCATGAACACGGAGCCATCTCCCCAGCCCCCTGCTTTGTCCTTTAGTGTTTCTTTCTTCCTGAAAAACCATGGAAACTCTATAAAGCCATTTTCATTCCCAGTACTTTCCAACGCCAGGGACAGATGGTAACTCGTCTTTTCCTTTGTTCTTCACTTCCTTTTGGTAGGTTTTATTTATTTTTCTTTCAGTATAGTTTTAAAGTTTATTACTTTACATGTCAGCGGGGTTGTTCTGCATCCATGCATATATACACACGTCCACCACAGAAGTGCCTGGTGGTGCCCTGAAAGGATCAGGAGAGGCCTTCAGATTCCTCTGAGCCTTGACATTACAGACAACATTGCGAGCTACCATACGGTGATGGGAATCCAGTCTGCTGCCAAGAGCGACCACATGCTCTAAGCAGCTCAGACCATGCTTCAACTCTTACTACATTACTTTGAATTATTTTTTTTGAGACAAGTTCTTAACTATCTGTAGCCCTCACCAGCCTGAAACTTGCTAAGTAGGTAAGGTTCATTAAGAACTCACAAAGAGGGGCTGGGGATTTAGCTCAGTGGTAGAGCGCTTACCTAGGAAGCGCAAGGCCCTGGGTTCGGTCCCCAGCTCCGGAAAAAAGAACAAAACAAAAAACAAACAAAAAAAAAAAAAAAAAAAGAAGAACTCACAAAGAAAGATCCATCTGCCTCTGTCTGCTGAGTCCTGGGAATAAAGGTGTGTGTCACCTTGTCCAGCATGAGTGTCTTTTTGTTGAGACAGGCTTTCTCTGCATATCCCTAACTGTCCTGGAACTTGCTCTGTAGACCGGCTGGCCTTGAACTCACAGAGATCTGCCTGTCTCTGTCTCCTAGGTGCTGGGATTAAAGGTTCACATGAGCACCATCTTAAAACAAAACAAAAAACTCTTATTTGTTTATAATGTGTATGAGTGCTTTTCCTGAAAGCATATATATGTATCATATGTGTGCACAGTAGCCCTGATTCCAGAAGAGGGTGTCAAAACTCCTGGAGCTGAAGTTACACGAGGTCATGAGCAGCCATGTGGGTTCTGGGAACTGAACCAGGATTTTCTGCAGGGGCAGCAACTGTTCTTGGAGTTGGGTGAGCCATCTCTCCAGGCCCAAATGTCCACGTTTTGAAGTAAAGACAAATGGGCAAAGGAAATTATGGGCTAAGATACTTTGGTGTCAGATCATATCTTATATAGGGGAGAGTGAGAGGGGTCTCTCTATAGAGGCTCTCCTGGCACTCACTGTGTAAAACAGGCTGGCTTTGAACTCACAGGGCACTGTCTGCTTCTGCCTCTGAGTGTTAAGATTAAAGGTGTTCACCACCACAGCTCCTCCAGCGGTTTTCAAAGTTGTTTTTCCAGATAGCTTTACTATTTAGCCAAGGTCGGCTTTGAACTTCAGAACCTTCTGCCTTGGCATCCCCGGTGCTGAGATTATAGGCCTGTACCACCATACCTACCATTTGTTTATTATTTTGCTTGCTTTAAAGTTTGTGTGTGTGTGTGTGTGTGTGTGTGTGTGCATTTGAGTAAAGGTGCCTGAAGACATCCAAAAGTGAGTGTCCAATTCCATACATACGGAGTTATGGGAGCGTGTGAGCCTCCTCACTTGGGTTCTGGGAACCAAATTTAGGTCAATTGCAATGGTCCCATTTTTTTGGAGCCAGGGTCTCATGTTGTCTCAAACTATGTATGCAGTTGAAACTGCACTTGAATTTCTGATACTGTGTCCACCTCCAAGTCCTGGGACCACTCTCAGACCAAATTCTCCCCCTCAGGGTCTCAGGTATCCCAAGCTGGCCTTGAACTTCTGATCCCACTGTCTCCATCTCCCAAGTGCTAGAGTTAAATGTGGGCACCACTATACTACCTGGGTCTTGCTTGGATCTGCCTCCTTATTACGGTTCGTTACAAAACCTTACATAACGCTTGCAATCTATCAAGGCATCTACGTGGACTGTTGCTCCCCGCAGCTGAACCTGACAGACTGAGAAGCCTTAGATGGCCCCCGGACTGCAGCTGGTACTTACCAGACCATACCAAGTCCAGGCAGGTCCACATGGACAGTGGTCCAGTCACGGCTGCGGGCCTTCAGCCTGGGACTTGTGCCAGTCACCTCTCGCCAGAGCAGCCTGTAGCTCTAACCAGCGCGAAGGCCGAGGGAGAAAGAGACCTCATGGTCCCAACACGCACTACATGCCTCTTACATCACTACAGAGCAGCTCTTACCAGAGACGCGCCAATGGCAGTCGGTTGCCAGGCAACAAGGCAGCAGCTCCCAATCAACGGCCAGCTTTTGGCTGAAAGGGGGGGGGGGGAGATGCACGCTCGTGGTTTGAGTCTTGTGAGTAGTTTATTTTTTTCTTTCCTCTTTCTCATTTACTTTTTTTTTTTTTTTTCCGGAGCTGGGGACCGAACCCAAGGCCTTGTGCTTGCCAGGCAAGCGCTCTACCACTGAGCTAAATCCCCAACCCCACTCATTTACTTTCTTTTTCTTCCTCCTTCATTCCCTTCTAACTTTCCCACCTCGTATCCCTCCCCCCTTCTCTTTCCTGTCCTTTATTCCCATCCCCCTTCCTAGCCTTCAGTTAGGCAGACTGGCCAGTGGAACGGAGAAGAAAAACAGGAGGAAGAAGCCAGCCAGCCAGTGTGTGCTGCTCCATCTTCCCCAGAAAGTGCGTCTTTTACTGCTGCCCTTGCACATCAGACTTTAGACCGCCCGTGGCTGGCTCCTCCATCCCTCTCGTGATGAGGCTTCTGGCTTCTTGGACTGTTTCAAAAATGCTACGCCTTTTTCTAAGGACACTGAAGCGAAGTACTACTGTGTAGCCCAGACTATTCTCAAATGTATAATCCTCCTGCCCACGCTTCCTAATGCTGGGATCACAGGTGTGCATGACTATGGCCCTCCCTCCTCGACATGCCTATGGTTTGCAATGCTACAGGTAGAACCCACAGCTGTGTGCTCAGTAGCCAAGCGCTCTACCACGGACTTACACCTCCAACTTACAAACCAGTGTTTCTCTAACCAATTAAAAATTAGTTCTTTTGAAACTTGTACACATACTCGTCTGAATATACACCAGGTGTGGGCAGGCAGCCACAGAAGCTAATGTTCCAAACTCCAGAGCTGGACTTACAGGCAGGGGGCAGATTCCTGCCATGGGTGCTGGGAATTGAATGCAGGTCCCCTGGAAGAGCAGCAAGTTGTAAGTGCCAACCTTCTCTCCAGCCGCTCTGTGTATTTTTTTTTTTAAATTGCTTAAAAGAAAGAAGGCAGAAGCAGGAGAATCTCTGAGTCCAAGGCCACGCTGGTTTACAGAGTCGGTTTCGGGCACCCAGGGCCCCACAGAGAAACCCTATAAATGCATCTAATGGGTTCATGTGTGCATATCACATATATGCAGGGGCCTGAGGTCAGAAGAGGTTGTCAGATACCCCAGCACTGCTGTGAAAGACTGTGAAGTGTCACTTGGATCCCATGTATCTCAAAACAGAAACAAAAAACCGGAACCCAATTCTCAAGGGCACTCTGGTCCACACTGTTTCGCCCGTGTTCTCCACAGTCAGGATGACATATTTATTGGGAAAAAAAAATGAAACCACAGATGCAATGCATTATACAAAGAAAGGTCTTCATTCCATAATAAAAGTCCTGTGGGGGAGGAAACAAGAGCCAGTGGCTACCTGCCCTGGGAAGGTAGGCACTCGGTGAAAAGTGAGATTTGCTTACAGGGACTACTCTAATGGAAAACAGTGGAAAGGGTTAAAAACAGAAGGGGCGGGCATAAGCAAACAAAAACCAACCCCACCCCTGCGCGGTTTGAGTTTGTTATAAGCTTGAGACATTTAGGTTATCACCAAGATTTAACCACATCCCTCGGTTTGTCCCTAGTGTGGCAATCGAATTTTAACTTAGGGTCTTCAAACCTGAGGTAGTTGAGGGTCACCTGAAACACATTTCTGGAAGGTTCTATCCTCACAGCTGGATCCAGTCATGTCTAACCAACCATTCCTGGCTTCGGCTCCTGGGAGAGGAAGCACTCCATCACTGAGTTTGCTGGTCCTGTGTTTGGGCTGGACCTGGGAGTCAAATAGCTCTTCTGGGTCACTGTTGATGGCTGACAAGTGCTGTCATGGTGGTTCCCAATGTTACAGTGTGGTCTCTGAGAACCTGAAAGGCCAATATGGAGGATCCAAGATGGCGGAGAGAGGAAAGCTGCTCTGGTTAGAGCAGAGTGCAGATACCACCAGGATGAAGAGCAGGCAAAACTCATCCTTGTTGGATGCCAATTTGGAGGCTGATCAAAGATGGTGGAGACAAAGCAAAGCCCACTGTTTGGAAGGCTAATACAGGTGATCCAAGATGGCGAGGCTGGTCAATGTTGGGCCCAAAGACTTGCTTTTCTAGCAAGGTCCCCAGAGATATGGAAAGGCAACAGAGTAGCACATTTGCCAGCTATTAAAAGTTAGGATCAGTGACAGAGATCCTTCTACAACCTAATTCCTGACCAAGAAGTAAAACATCCCTCAGACGCAAGATGAGGACTAACACCTCCTGAGAGAGGCCACAGCACCCTAATGTGACCAGAATGACAAGTGCTGATGACCCTGGGTTACCTGGTATAAACCCCGGTGTCTGACTCTGCAGCCACACCAGTTCTGAGACAGGATGTCCGGGATGTGTTTGATTCTCTCGGCTACTGGGCTATGCACATAGGATTCTGGGAAGTGTTGTGGGCAGCACAGCCAATAAGCCATTTAAAGGATAGCCTGGTTTTTGTTTTTGTGATAAGGTCTTAGTAAATAGCCCAGGCCACTCCGTCCCCCTGCCTCCGATTCTCTGGGATCAGAGTTGTGTACTGACGAACTTGGTATAATCACTGAAAATCTCTTGCTGAGCCATGACCTAAGCCAACAGAAGTAGATCACACACCTAGGATTCATCTTGAGGCACCAGGAAACTGCACTGCCAAGTTACATATGAGACACAGCTGGATTGGAACCCCTGTCTCACCCCACCCTGACCCATTGTTTTTATCATCTTTCTGTCTCGAGTCAAGTTATTTTCTCAGGAGTTATTTTTACTTAAAAGTAGGTGGGCACTTCTGTGTGAGCACGTACAGCAGAGGGCACTGGATCCTTTGGAGCTGGAGTTAAAGGTGGTTGGGAGCCACATGGTGTGGGTGCCGGGAACTGAACTTTTGTCCTCTGGAAGAGGGAAGTAGTCTTAACTATGGAGCTACCGCTCCAGCCTCAGTTCCCTGACTTGAGGATCTATCTACACTCAACACAGCAGACTTCAGTCCAAGAAGCCTTGAGGGTTGCTGGGGTGTGGTGGGGAGGCTGGACAAGTCTCTTTTGAGCTATAAGAATTTCCAGTTTGGTTTGACCGGCCCCCAGGTTATTAGGTAGCAGCAAAGCCAAAAGATTTAGTCTAGACTACACGAGATGGCCCACACCTTTGACCCCAGAATTTGGGAGACATAGGAAGGGGAATCTCAGTGGCTTCAAGGACAATGAGATGCACATAGCTAGTTCAAGGCCAGCCAGGACTATGTAGTAAGACCCTATCTCCAAAAACCAGTTATACAAATCTCTATACACAAACGTATATAACCTGCTTATTTTTTTTTTTTTTTGAGACAAGGTATGTAAGTTCAGGATCTTCCTGCCTCCGTCTTCTGAGCGCCAAGGTTGCAGGCATGCACCAGCCAGCGAAAGGCTAGCAAAAGGCAGCTTCTGACTTGAGCTGCCACAAAGTCCTGACGTGACAAGCAGCAGGTAGGGACCCTTCCGTGTTGCCGACTTACCTCATGCTGGGGTTCCCCACTTTTTCGATACCCGGACAGAGTTTAATGGTTTTTTTTTTTTTTTAAATGACAGTGGCTTTTCAGAGAGGTGTGTCATTTATTCAGAGAACCCCCATCTATTGCTGTGTGTTTGATGTCCTCTCGCCAGGACACATGGGTGTGACTCTAGAAGCATGGACCATATGACCACCGCTGGAAAAACCTACTAACAGGGAACTCCTTTAGCCCAGTGTGGATGTCACGTGTCACCTCGGTCATCTGGGTCTCTGGGAGTGCCCACTGGGGACTGAGTGGGGTTGAGGGGAGCAGGAAGAAGGAAGTTGATTCACAGTGATCAAACATTAGTCTCACAACCCATTACCCAGCAAAGCTGACCTGCATCCCATTCGGGAGAGGCTCAAAGTGGTGCTTGCTGGCTGCCACCTGTGTCACCGCAAAGAAGCCGCCACCTCCCTGCCCACCTCCCTACAGATCACAAGGTCACATAAATAAGGGGTCCATTTGGGAGTTGCAAAGTGCTGTCCAGCTGCTTGTGTCTAGACAGGATGCCCTCTGTCTGCCTGGGAGCAAGAGTGGGTGGATGGTGATAGGTTCTGTGCCAATAGCCAGTCCCCTTTCTCCTTTGCCCTGTTCCTCAATGCTTTTAAGGAACCTGCCTGCTTTGGAATCCAAGCCCGGGAATGCCCAGGGATGGCAGGCTCTGTGATCTGTGAAGACTGATGGCAGAGAGCACTCCCTTGATTGCTCCAAGCATCTCTGGGGCAGGTGCTGCGTAAAGATTGTTAGTAATAAATATGAAGTCTTACACCAAGCCGAGTTTGTTTCCCGATGGGAGCAAGTGGGGCTGAACTTGCGGGCCTGTTGGGTTAAGTAGCACACGGAACCATCTTTTTCTGGTTCGGTAGGATGCAGAAGGAGGCAGACGGAGGAGGAACCACTTTTAGTTCCTTTATATTCAGCCCTCTTGGGGCCTTGCCTAGGTTGGACAGGAGGTGACCCCAAGTGACATGGCCTGGCAAGTTCACTCTGGGGATGTAGTGTTGCTGTTCACACCGGCTCCATTCCAGCATGTGACAGGGGGTGAACCTGGTGACGGGAGCTCCTAAGAAAAACGTCCCCTGAACAGCTGGGCCCCTGGCACCATTTTCTTTTCTTTCAACTCTGGTGCTCCCTGGCTTGTGAAGGCGGACAGAGGCCTCGGGGCTGGCATCCAGGTCTGAAAGTAAAGGCACTGGCTCAGCTTCCGACTTCCGAGGAGAGCTGGCACCCCAGGGAGTAGCCCTGGCTGACGGAAACGCTGAGCTGAAGCACCAAAGCGAAGCCTGAGCCATACCGGGCGTGTGGCGTGAGAGCGGGGCTTCCTCTCAGAAGGCTCAGAGCTCAGGGTAGGGCTGGGGTGGGGGGTGGAACCCTTTTTTTTTTTTTCTTTTTTTTGGGAAAGTTGGCTGTGTGAAACTTTAAAAACAGGAAACCAAAAGACCCAAACGATCCATCGTTCGGGGTAAGGGGGACCCATGGAGCTGTCAAAAGCGTGGCGTGGAGGCCGGCCTTCCTTCGTGCCCCTCCCAACAGTGGATTCAGACCGGCCGTCTGGTTTGGGGTCCAGCGGAGTTCGGATGCTCACAAGTTTGTGGAAAGGACAAAATGCAAAGGGCTGAGGAGGCGGAGAAAGAACAGTTGTAAGATGTCCCCTCTCCAAGCTCCCAGTGAGACAAGACGCCTCCCTAAGGACGCGACCGGTGAGGAGGCGGATACTGGGCAAGACAGGTTGGCCATGTCGCTGTTTTTTCTGTGAACCTGAGCTTACTCATGGCTGACCCTGGTCTGCCTTGTATGCCAGGGACATAGGGGAAGAACTCATCATGCATGCAAACATAGGTGGTGTCACGAGGACACCCGATCGATGGCCTTCAGCTTTTGTCACTGGAGAGGCCTACAAGGACCCGGTGTGCCACGGTGGGGAGTGTCACAGAAGGGAAACAAGGATTTACATTCTGATGTGTGGGGCGCTGGCTTGGCTCTACTCTTTGTCCGGCACCGCTTCTTGAACAGCAGAAGGTGATGCTTCTGTCCCTAGAAACAAAAAAACCAAACACATCACACGGAACCTCGTGCGTACACAAATGGGTCACGCCATTCGTCGGCACGTGACACGCTCAAGCTCATGACCGCCATAGAACGGCATCATTAACCCTGCCCAAGAATAACCTAGGGACCGAAATGATGAATATATCCTCGGTCAAATTCTATAACCAACAACCATCTTGCCCGTGATGGACCTAACCACTTGGGCCATGCAGGAAGCCACACATGGCAGTAGGCAATGGCAGGTCCTGGGTTGGGACAGAGGGTAACTCTCAACAGTCAGTTCTCCCTTCCACATTAGGTTCACGGATCAGACAGGTGACCAGAATTCACTGGAATATTTTAGTCAAGTGCTCGACCGCTGAGTCGAGTGCCAGCAGCTCTCGAGTGGAGAATTCGGAGCCAGCATTCCCACAGCCCAGCAATATCCCTAAGCCTCTTTTTCACTTTCCAGTTTTGAAAGAGTTTAAGTTGTTAGGTAGAAATGAAGTTCACACCGAACTTTCGATTTTTCTGTCTTAGACACTGGAATAGTTGGGAGTAGCGACATACGCCGCCAGACCTACTCCGGGGCCGGTCTGAGTATTCTCGAATCCCATTTCTCCAGTGAAGCCTGTTCACTTTTTGGCCAGTGTGGCCTTGGGTGTGAGTGTGTATGTGTGTGTGTGCGCACGTGTAGGCGTGCATGTCTATGTGCATGTTGAACGTAGTGGCAATTCACGGTTAGGAGTCCTGTCTGCTCGTCCAGAGGATCCAAGTTCCAGTTCCAGAAACATGTGTCAGCTCACAACTGGGCCCGCATCCAGAAAATTTTTAAAAAGTTTAAAACCAAACAAACCAAAGAACCCCCAAAAAAACCCAGTAACTCAGGAGGGCACTGTAGGGACCGAGGCACAGTTTACTTATCAATGTGGAGGGTTTTATAATATTCATATTTTTGTTTGTTTTTGGCTATGTAATCTGGGGTAGCCTCCAATTCCTAATCCTCCTGCCTCTGCCTCCCACATGCTAGGTTCACAGGTGTGCACCACCTAGGCGAGTGGCTGAGGATTTGAGGGGTAACAACAAAACCTTTTTTCTTTTTTCTTTTTTTCGGAGCTGAGGACCGAACCCAGGGCCTTGGGCTTGCTAGGCAAGTGCTCTACCACTGAGCTAAATCCCCAACCCCGACAACAAAACCTTTTTAATTCTCTACGATGTGTACCCAAGTTTTAGGCTGAAAGGTGATTTAGGAGCAAGATGAGGAGAGGAAGGGACAGGGTCCCATTCTATCAGGGGAGAAAGCACTGTAAGTGCCCAAGGGAGGGCTCACCTTCTTCCCAGCCCTCAGCAACACCAGCCAGCTCGTAGTGTTTTTTCCGAAGCTCTCCTAGTTTCTGGCGCTCCTTCTGCAGGTCGTTTTCTAGCTCCAGCACCCTAACCTGTTGGAAGAGGGGAACGGGAGGGTCTTACATTTCTTCTTTGGTTTAATTTAGTTAACCAAACCAAGCCAAACCAAACGTGGGGATTGAAGCTAGACTCAAACTCATGCTGTATGTTCTATGGATGAGCTATGTTCCCACCACTGTACTTTTCTCTCAGTCTCTGTTTCTCCTTGACATAGTGGGGATTGAATCCAGGGTCTCATGTAAGGTAGGTAGATGCTCTTACCACTGAGCCACGCCCCCAGCCCCTCACTGGGGGATTCTAGGCAGGGGCTCTACCACTGAGCCCCGCCCCCAGCCCCTCACTGGGGGATTCTAGGCAGGGGCTCTACCACTGAGCCACACCCCCAGCCCCTCACTGGGGGATTCTAGGCAGGGGCTCTACCACTGAGTCACGCCCCCAGCCCCTCAAAGGGGATTCTAGGCAGGTGCTCTAGCAAGTTGCACTTCAGCCTCTCACTGGGGATTCAAGATAGCCAAGTGCTGAACTGCAGAGTCACCCCCAGCATATTAGTGGCAGATTCTAAGCAAGTGCTCTAAGACCAAATGACACCCAGCCCTTGTAATGTTCCTTTGGACCACTTCTCTGGGACTTGTTTTCTTCAGATTTCACCTGGTCCCTCTGTGTCTCAGGTTCCTCCTATCATATCCTTCCTATTTCCACACTTTGCTCAAATCCACCTTCTTGACTGAAACTTCTCCCCAGCCTGAGATGAGCCTTTTCAATTTACAGCCCAGTTCTTAGTTTGAATTCTCTTCTGAGACAGGGTTACATATAACACAGACAGACCAGCCCTGACCCCTTGTTTCCCCACCTCCCTAGAGCCAGGATTACAGGTATACAATGTCTTTCTTTCTTTAATATGTATCTATGTGTGTGTCAGGGTTTTGTTTTATTGTGTGTGTGTGGGGGGGGTGACACACATATACAAGTGAGTGGAGGAGCCCACTGAGGCCAAAAGTTATTGGATCCTTTAGAACTGGAGACACAGGTTGTTATGGGCAAGTACTCCCACCTCTGTTGTTCTTTCTAACAGGTCTTGCTATAGCCCACACTGGCCTTAAACTCATGGCAGTCCTCCTGCCTCAGTTTCCCAAGTGCTGGGATTATTACATGCCTACCCACACCTGGCTTCTCCCTGTGGGAAGTTTACTCGAGGCTGATGTGCGAGCAATGGGGACAGCCCGACCTTAGATAGGGCAATGGTGTTCTTACCTGGGAATCCATTTCCTGGCGCTTGATCTGGGTCAGTGTCATGCTTGAGAAGTCCATACTGTCTGCAAGGACGGACAAAGGGACATCCAGTCAAATAAGGTCTGTGGCTGTCACTCACCTACGAGGACAATGGGAATTCCCCACGGCACTGCGTGGCCTGCCTTTGGCACTATACAGGTTGCAAGGTGAACTGTCCCCGCAGGTGCACGTTTGAAGAGCCTGTTTCCCAGCTGTTGGTGACGTGTTGGGAGGCTGTGGAATGTTTAGATGGTTGGACCTGGCTGACAGAAGTAGCTCCCTAGAGGCCTGGCTTTCTGTCTGCGCATACTAATGTGCACAGGGGAGGTCATGTATGTTCATATGTATGGTGCATGTGTGTGTATACAAAAGGGGAGGCCAAAGGGCATCCTCAGGAGCAGACCATTGTACCTTTTCTTATTTTATTTATATATATTTTTTTTCCACCTTGTTTTTTTCTTAGGATCTCTCATAGGCCTAGAGCTTACCGAGTTGGGTAGGCTGGCTGACCAGTGAGTTTCAGGCATCCACCTGTCTCCGCCTCCCCAGAACTGAGATTATGTGGATGTACCACCGTGCCTGGCTTTTCTGGGAATCATGTTTGCATAGCAACGACCTTAGTGAGCTGCCTCACGCTCCTGCCTCCAACTGAGGTCAACCCTAGTGACGAGCTCCCTTGGCCAGTGAGACATTTCATGACACCTACATGAGTGTCATCACCGTGGAAACATGCCTTGGGGCGTCTGTTACGGAGTTTCTAGAACAGGTTGATTGAGGTGGGCAAACCCACCCAAGATGTGGGCAGGGGGTTTTCCACGAGTTGGGTCCTGGTCTGAATTAAAAGGAGAAAGTAGAAACCAGGGGTGATCACCTGACCAGCCAGCACTCCGGGAGCAGAGGCAGGAGGATCACTGTGAGTTTGAGGACAGCCTGATTACATACCTTGTCCCAGGCCAGCCAGGGTTACATAGAGAACCCATTTCAACAAAAGACAGACAGGAGAGCAAGCGAGAAGGTGGGGAGCTGAGCACCCGCATTCTTTTCTCGCCACTTCCTGACTGCAGATGGAGTGTCGCCAGACGCCTCACGCTCCAAACAACATGCCTTTCCATGGACGGTACCCCCAAACGTGAGCCAAAATAGATCCGACCTCCATTGTTCTTTAATTTTATTTTACGTACATTGGTGTCTTGCCCGCATGTGTATGCTGATGTGAGGGTGTCAGATCCCCTGGAACTGGAGTTAAGAGACAGTTGTGAGCTGCCATGTGGGTGCCAGGAATTGAACCCGGGTCCTCAGGAAGAGCAGCCAGTGCTCTTAACCGCTAAGCCATTTCTCTAACCCCTAATGTTATTGTTTTATACACATTTGTTAGCATGTGCGTGTACATGCATGTGCCATGCTGTGAGAGTGGAGGCCAGAGAGAGTCAGTCTTATATATCATATGATATATTATGATATATCATGTGGGACCCGGGCACTGAACTCAGGTCATCGGACTTGCTCTGAGCCATCTACCAGTCCAAATCCTTCCTTTTTAAAAGTTGCTTTTAGGTCTTTGGTCTGCTCACAATAATGAAAAAAAATGAACTAATTCATGGGAAGCCAGGGCCTGAGTCTCTGGGGACAACTAGACCTCTAGACTTTTCTCTGACTTCGGAGAAGTAGCGTAAGGGGGAAAATCTGCTTAATAGCCTGGCACTGTGGGAATTAAAAACCATGGTTTTGCGATCTGCCTTAGGAGATCGATATGGATATAAGAAGACCAAAAGACCAACCAGACCTCGCACACACCAGGGAAACACTCTGCAGACTGATAAACATCCCTAGTGGCCTATATCCTGCCTAAGAGTATGTCTACAAACAGCTGGGTGAGGTGGTGCACACCATTAATCCCTGTACTCAGAAGGCAGAGGCAAGCAGATCTCTCAGTTCAAGGCCAGCCTGGGATACATAGTGAGGTCCTATCTTTTTTTTTCTTTTTTTAAAGAATTATTTATTTTATGTATATGAGTACACCATTGCTCCTTAGACACACCAGAAGAGGGCATCAGATCCCATTACAGATGGTTGTGAGCCACCATGTGGGTACTGGGAATTGAACTCAGATCCCCTGGAAGAACAATCAGGTCTCTAAACCTTTGAGCCATCATCTCTCCAGCCCATGAGGTTCTGTCTTAAACAAACAAACACACACACACACACACACACACACACACACACACACACGTGTATGTGTGTGTGTGTAGAGAGAATCAAAGTAGAAGAGACCTGTACACATTAGTAAAGTCATGTATGCTTACACGCACACACCACACATTAAAAACAAAACAAACAAACAACAAACAAACAATTAAAAATACAGAACT
The DNA here is from genome assembly GCF_021556685.1 of Rattus norvegicus. Taxonomy (NCBI): domain Eukaryota; kingdom Metazoa; phylum Chordata; class Mammalia; order Rodentia; family Muridae; genus Rattus; species Rattus norvegicus. The sequence continues at coordinate 28,264,618 of NC_141545.1, read as the reverse complement.
AATTGAGATCATGGATCAGAGATGCAGAGTGCGAAAGGCTACCTGTTTCCTCAATTTGAGATTTGCCGGAAATGGTTGAGGCCACCACAGCGGCCGTGGCCTGGTTCACTCCCCGAGAGGCCTGCTGCAGCTGGGTCAGATTGAGGCTGCCCTTGTTCGCTTTCACCTGCCAGGACAAAGGGCATTTACGTTCACTAGACATCAGGCGCAGCAAGACGGGGCCAAAAGGCTGGCCCGACGGTGCTTAGCAAACACCATCTGTTGTCAGCTCTCAAATCCAGTGTTGCCCATGGTACCGGCCCGGGACCTACCTCGAGTAAAAAGGACCCCTGGAATACAGGTTGGGTTACCCTATGCTCTAGCGTGCATAGTTATCTGCATGAACTCGTCCATGTGTGAGACAAAGGCCTTGGGATCCTAAGTAATAAGGGAGGAATAAAGACTATTCCTGGGTGAAGTTCTGGTCCAATGGTGAAAGAGCCCACCAATGTCTTCCCAGGAGCATTAAATGCTTTGGTGCTTCAGTTCAGAGACAAAGGAGGAGCAGACATTGGTTATATGGATTCCAGGGGCTAAGTCAGGTGACTGATAGATGGCTAAGCAGTTCCATCACCGGATACTTTGTTTTTTGGGACAGGGTCTCACTATGTAGCAGCTTTGGCAGGACTGGAACTTGCTTTATAGACCAGACTGACCTCAAACCCACAGAGGTTCACACACCATTGCGTCCTGACTGCTGAGATCAAAGGGGTGGGCCAACATGCCGGACTAATAGATACCCTTTTGTTTTTCTTTTTCTTTCTTTTTTTTTTTTAAAGATTTATTTATTTATTATATATAAGCACACTGTAGCTGTCTTCAGACACACCAGAAGAGGGTATCGGATCTCTTTACAGATGGTTGTGAGCCACCATGTGGTTGCTGGGAATTGAACTCAGGACCTCTGGAAGAGCAGTCAGTGCTCTTAACCGCTGAGTCATCTCTCCAGCCCTTGTTTTTCTTTTTAAAACGTATTTATTTACTTTTATTTTTATGTACATTGGTGGTTTGACTGCATGTATGTCCTTGTGAGGTGCAGGATACCCTAGACCAGGAGTTAAAGACAGTTGTAAGCTGCCATGTGGGTGCTGGGAATTGAACCCAGGTCCTCTGGAAGAGCAACCAGGGCTCTTAACTGCTGAGCCATCTCTCCAGCCCCCAGATACCTTTTTCTTGAAACAGGGTCTAACCACGCAGCCCTAGATGTATTTGAACTCACAGAAATCTGCCTGTCTCTTCTTCTTGAGTGTTGAGATTAAGTACATGTACCACCATGCCTAGTGAATAGATGCTGGTTTAATTTTGGATACCAGGAATGGGACCCAAAGCCATGTACTTGCTAGGCAGGGGCTCTACCACTGAGCCACGCCCCCAGCTCCTCACTGGGGGATTCTAGGCAGGGGCTCTACCACTGAGCCACACCCCCAGCCCCTCACTGGGGGATTCTAGGCAGGGGCTCTACCACTGAGCCTTGCCCCCAGCCCCTCACTGGGGGATTCTAGGCAGGGGCTCTACCACTGCCTCTTACCAGCAGACCCAAGGCAAGTACTTTGACACTAAACTGTCCCCTCAGGCATTTTTAAATTACTTTTTATTTTAAATTACTTTTTATTATCTTATTTATGTGGTGCTTATGTGCAGCTGTGCATGTGGAAGTCAGAGAACAACTGGAGTCCTTTCATTCTCCATGTAGGTCCCAGTGATCAATCTCAGATCATCAGGTTTGGTAGCAAGTCCCTTTTCCTGACTGAGCCATCTCACTGGCCCCTGTTTAAAATTTTTATTCTGAGCCAAAGTCTTGTGAGATTGCTCAGATTGGCCTTAAATTCATTTCAAGCCCAGGCTAGCCTTTAACTTTTAATTCTCCTGCCTCATCTTCCGAAGTAGCTGGGATGACTGGTCCATGTCACCTGGTCCACCTGAATGCTCCTTGTTGGCACTGGTACTTGGAAGCTGATAAGCCTGGGACCCTCGAAATCTACTGACAAGAGTGATGAGAGCAGCAAGCCATGCATGTGATGAGCTGGGGGAGGGGCTCCCTGCTGGCACATATCAGGCTGTTTTGTTTAGTTGGCTTTTCAACTGTTTCTCTGTGTAGCCCTAGCTGCCCTGGAACTCAGTCTGTGGATTAAGAGTCTTCTGCCTCTATCTCTGAGTACAGGGATTAAATGTGTGCCCCACCACCATTCTACTCTCCCTTTTCTTTCTTTACCAGTCCCTTTTCTCAAGAACCTTTTCTAGGGACTTAGACTATAGCGGCCTATAGACTATAGGCACACATTAGGTTTTTAAAAGAGGGTGCTGTGAAAGCCCTGAGAGGCAGAACTTTTTACTCAGGACAGCTCCAAGCAGAGCTGTGGAATATCACCTGTCCCTCAGCTCAGTTTCCCGGCTCAAGTCTAGCACCAGCCGGCCCTACCTTGGATGCAGCCACAAGCTGGGCTGTGCTAGCGGCAATCTCATGCGAGCACACCATCAGCTCCTCGAACTTCCCTTTGCCTTGGACCACAAGGTCAGCAGCATCCCTGAGAACCCAGATGAGACAAGAAGGATGAAGTTACAGAGAGCAGAAAGCATCATGGCCAAGCCTAAGTCCCTGGCCAGGCGGAGGGCCCCCTGCTTAACCTGCCCCCCATCTTGTCCTGGGAGACCCTGGGTCTCTTCAAACTTCCAGAACTACTCACTCCTTTTTGTATTTATTTGTGGATGTGCAATAGCTATGTGCGTGTGTGTGTGTGTGTGTGTGTGTGTGTGTGTGAGAGAGAGAGAGAGAGAGAGAGAGAGAGGGAGAGAGAGAGAGAGAGAGCCTGTGGAAGCTGCAGGGCCAACACAGATGTCTTTCCACAGGTGCAATTTACCTTATTTATTTAAATTTTTCTTTTCTTTTCTTCTTTTTTTTTTTTATGAGATAGGGTCTCAGTATATAAACCTAGATAGCCACAAGCTCAGAGCACCAACTATCTTTGTCTTCCACATGCTAGGATTGAAGGTATATACCCCAAGCCTACCTCCACCCCATGCCTGCCTCCGGTTTATTTTTTGAGATTTGTCCCATATCTTTTTTTTTTTTTTTTTTTTTTAAGACAAATTCTCACTATGTAACACTGCTGTCTGTCCTGGAACTCACTCTGCAGACACAGATGGCCTCGAACCCACAGAGATCCGCCTGTCTCTGGCTCCAGAGTGCTTGGGATTACAGGCCACTATGCCTGGCTGAGATGCTGTCTCTTAATGGGACTTGGAGCTGGCAGATTAGACCTAGGCTGGCTGGCCAGTGAACTGCAGGCATCCTCCTGCCTCTGCCTCCCCAGCACTGGGATTAGCAATGCTTGCCATCGCAAATGGCTTTTTATGTGGGAGCCAGGGACTGAGTTGAGCTGCTCGCGTATACCAAGCATGGCCAGCCACATTTAAACCAACCATGTGTTTCTAGATGGCCTTTGATCCCAGCACTTGGGAGACAGAGGCTAGTGGATCTCTTCAAAGCCAGCCTGGTCATGTAGTAAGTTCCAGGCTAGTTCTAGGGCTATGAGAGACCCTGTCTTAAAACCAAAACAGACCGGCCCAAGACCAATGTTTATTTTGGAACAGTTGGGGGTTGGACACAAGCTCAGCAGACGCTCGACCATTGATGTAGCCCAGCATACTTTATACTGCTAGTATTCATTACACAGGGACCTGGATAGCCCAGGGTGGCCTCTACCATGCTATCCTCCTACCCCCAAGTGCTGGGATTACAGGCGGGTACCACTGTCCTGCTATGAGAATGATCCTTTATCTCTTAGCAACTGTCTGGGGTGGATTAAGGGAATGGGGAAAGGGGACGTGGGGAGACACTTACACCATGATGGTAGCTCCCCAACCAACAGCTTTGGAGGCAGATATGAGCCCTTCTGTCCACCGAGAGTTCTTGGCGTAAAATTCTTTAGGGGATGCGGTACCCTACAGAAGCAAAAACATAAGTTTCGTTAGCTTTTATTTTATTTTATTTTATTTTATTTTATTTTAAGACAGGGTATCTCTGGGTAACCCTGGCTGTCCTGGAACTTGCCCTGTCGATCAGGCTGGCCTCAAACTCAGAGATCCACCTTGCCTCTTCCTGCCAAGAGCTGGATTAAAGATGTGCACCACCACTGCTCTGCCTTACTTGAATTTGTAAACAGATTTCTCATGAGTGTTCTGTCTGCATGTACACGTGCCACGTGTACACAGACAAGAGGGAGTCAAATCCCTCGGATCTGGAGTTCCAAATGATTGTGAGTTACCATTTCCGTCCTGGGACTGACCCTTGGTCCTCTGCAAAAAGAACAGTGTTCTCTTAACCAATACACCACCTCTCCAGCCTACAGTATTTTTTTTTTAAAGATTTATTTATTTATTTAGTATATGAGTACACTGTAGCTGTCTTCAGACACACCAGAAGAGGGCATCGGATCTCTTTACAGATGGTTGTGAGCCACCATGTGGTTGCTGGGATTTGAACTCAGGACCTCTGGGAGAGCAGTCAGTGCTCTTAACCGCTGAGCCATCTCTCCAGCCCACAGTATTGGTTTTAAGAGGGCTTAGTACACAGCTTAAACTACCCTCCAACTCATGGTCTGCCTGCCTTAGCCTCCCAAGTGCCAGCATTATAAGCACGTAGCAACATACCTAGATTATTTTTTTTTTAATTACATTTATTGAGGGGGTTCCTGCAGGTGTCAGACAGGAAGTGAAGCACTTGAAGAGGTAGGGATGAAAACCCAGGGCAGATTGACTTTGTCAGCCTGGATCAGACTGCAGGGAGTCTAAGCCAGGTGGTTCACTGCCAGCATGTTTAAAACAGTATAATTAGGGAAAAGGTTTCCAGGCAACAACCAGTCTGATCAGTCCAATTCCAGAGGCACAGAAAACCTTAAGGTACGACTACATAGAAACTCTACAAAGTACACGTGATCCCGAGGGTGGGTTCTATAGCTAAGAGGCCTAGAGTCTAGTGTGGTCTCTGACTGAGCGTAGAGGTCAGCAGGCCATAACGTACATGTGGTGTCTCCTCAAGGATGGGCAAAGGTCTAGGCAGGAAGGAGTCTGAGATAACACTGGAGAATATGGGTAAGGTCTGTCTCCAGAGGTAGCAGAAAGGTCACCAGGTCATTAACAAAATCCACTCCCAGCTTTGTAGGTGGAATATTCCTCAATGATTAACATTTCTGGCTCTCTAAGTGCCTCTCTGGGAGCACGAGGACCCCTGTGCCCCCCCCCCCCAATTTCTTTATATATTTTGTATGTGTATGTGTGCTGGATGTGTCCATGTCATGGTGCATGTATGAAGGTCAGAGCAGGGCTTGGAAGGATCTGGCTCTCTTTCCACCATGTATGACCTGGAGACCAAACTCACCTAGTCAGGCATAGCGGCAGGCTCCTTCACCTGCCGAGCCACCTCGCTGGCCCAGTACCCAGCTAATAACAGCTAATTTTATAGAATGTCTACCGAGGGCTAAGTGTCTTAATTCTCCCCTTAGATATAAGACAGTGAAGATGCAAACAGGCAAAGGGCTACGGGGGTAATGATTTAAAGTGAGCCCCCAGCTTTACAAAAGATTCATTTTTGGGAGAAGAGACTAGGAGGGGGCAACGCTAGAACATAAATAAATAAAATTAAAAAGAAAAAATGATTCATTTTAAACTTTGCCCGGTGATGACAGAGCACAGATCCTCTGGGGCTGAAGCTATGGTAGTTGTGAACCTGCTGGGTGCACTGGGAACTAAACTACGAGTCCCTCAGAAGACCAGCACTCTTGACCACTGAGCCATTTCTCCAGCCCGTAAAGCTCTTGGGGTCTGTATGTATAGACCAGGCTGGCTTTGAACTCACAGAGATATGCTTGTCTGTGCCTCCCATTGCTGGGGGCAATATATGATTTTATGCAGAGTCTGGGATGGAATTCCTGGTTTTATAGATGTCCGGCAGGGACTTTACCAACTGAGCTACATCCCCAACTCATGAAGGGAGTTTTGGGAGAAGGACCAGCTATGCACCCCTGGCTGAAGTCAAATTTGAGATCTGCCTAGGCGTTATGAGCACTTGGATTAAAGGGTTAAGCATCTGCAGGTCTGGGAATCTATAGGGATCAGTCTCCCATGTCTGAGGGACGACACTACCAGGTTTATTCCTGCGATCTGCCCAGTTTCCCAAAGTCCTCAGTCGTTCCCGGAAGACCTAGACTTGCAAAGTCAGCGGTTTCTCCACAACAGCTCTGTGTGGCCTCCGGGAGCTGGGTTAGTACTCGCAGAGGCAGCGCCAGGCACCCTCAACTTCCCAGAGCGTCTGTGAGTTTCCTTAGAAATGGCAGGTCCCCCGTGATGGAATACAGTTGGAGCCCAGAGCAAACCAGATGGCAGCGCAGGTGGGGGGAGAAAGGGCTGACACCACAGCCCCGCTTACCCTGCCGCTTTCCACTATCTCCTTCTGGAGGTCCTTGGAGGCCACAACGAGCACCTTGATAGCTTGCATCAGGCTGGTACAGGAGCCAAGGATCCTAATAAGAAGAGACGGTTGGTGACGCGGACGCTAAGGAGAAAGTGGCCGACTTTTCCTAAACCAGGAAAACCTTGAGTAGGACGGAGGGGCAGGAAAGGTGTTGGGACCGCTTGGTGCCTTGGAGAAGGCTGGTGAGTGACACCTCCCTGCTGGCCTTGCTTACAAGCAGCACCTTGCTTACCTCCTGTGACCCCCAAGGCTCACACTGACCTCTCGTTCACCTCCAACTTGACTCCCGTGTCTCCTGCTCGGGACTTACTGAGAATTTCCTGTTAAAAAGAAGTAGGGCTGGTTTCCTTTCTTTTCTCTGTGTGTGATCACTGGGACTTGAGCTTAGGCTTCTTACATGCTAGGCATGTGCTCTGCTAAGCCATAACCTCAGTCCCTCACTGGGGGATCCGTACAAGCACTGAGCTACATCCCCATCCCTACAAGCACAGTCCCTGAATGTACCATGAACCTGGACAACCACCTCTGTCTTGATACTGTCTGGATCCAACAAGCTGTGTTGGCACAGAAAACAGAACCTAGATATTTTCCCCTCTATCCTTTTGAGTTAGAAAAATTCCAGACCTTTCATCTGTCGGGATGGTAGACAGCAAGCTGCAGCCGACCGTTCTAGCCAGCAACAGTCCTGACCTTGGTACTTAGGCTGATGTACACGAAACACACCTCAGAGTAGCAAGTGGGCCTTCCACCAAAGGAGCCATATAAGACCTTTCCACCGGTCTAGTTCAGCTTCTACTGAGAAACCCTTTAAGACCTATGAGGCTCCCCCTAGCATTTATTCTGACAGCGATGGGTAGCTTTAACTGTCAACTCAACGACCTAGATTCACTCAGCAAGTGAGTCTGAATGAGAGACTGTCTCCATTGTGTCGGCTGGTGGGCATGTCTGTGGGAGGGATGTGGGAAGACCCAGCCCACTGTGGGTAGCACCATTCCCTATGCAATGAGTCCTGAACTGTGCAAGAGTTGAGAAAGCAAGCTGAGCACAAGCAAGCAGGCAAGAGAAATGTGTATGCATTGCTGCTCTCTGCTCTCAACTGCGGATGGGATGTGAAAAGCTGCTTCAAGATCTGGCCACAGTGATGTCAGGAAAGTACCCTGAAACTGTAAGCAAAAATAAATCCTTCTCTCCTAAGTTGCTTTTTGTCAAGATGCTTTTATCACAGTAACAGAAACGAAACTGAACCGGTGACTGTCCCAGCCAGGTGAATGTCACTCACATTCATGTAATTATTACTAGTTGGCCTGGAAATGGAATGTTAGGTGACCTGACACCAAATATCTTTCTTCATAACGACCTTGTTTTCTTCTCCTCTCTGATGCAATGACCTCAGGTTTTGATTTTGTATTCTTTTCGTCTTCCTTCCTTTTTTTTTTTGTTTTTGTTTTTGTTTGTTTGTTTTGTCTTGTTTTAATTTTTTTGGAAACAGGGTTTCTCTGTTGTAGCCCTGGCTGTCCTGGAACTCACTCTTTAGACCAGGCTGGCCTTGAACTCAGAGATCCACCTGTCCCAGTCTCTCAAGTGCTGGGATTAAAGGTGTGCACCACCACAACTGGCTGGCGCTCGCTCTTCTCCTCTCTTCTCCCCTCCCCTCCTCTCTCCTCCCTCTCTCTCTCTATGTAGCCCAGGCTGGCTTCGAATTTACTATATAGCTGAGGACAACCTGGAATTCCTGAACCTCCTGCCTTCACCTCCCAAGAGCTGAGACCACAGACGTGCACCGTCACACTGGGCAGTTCTGGCTTCTTTTTTTTTTTTTTTTTTTTTGGTTCTTTTTTTTCGGAGCTGGGGACCGAACCCAGGGCCTTGCGCTTCCTAGGTAAGCGCTCTACCACTGAGCTAAATCCCCAGCCCCCAGTTCTGGCTTCTTTAACAGGGAAACCAAGACACTCCTGAGGGCACAGCACTGCTCTAGGGAAGCCACGGAAGTGTCACTGTGGGAAGCCTATGGAATTCTCTTACCTCTATCCGGGTGGTGGCAGCTTCAATGGCAGCTGAAGTGGCTGCCATCTCCTTGTCCACCAGGTCACCCAGCTCTTCCTGCTTGATGTCCAAGCCCCTGGGCAGCAGTTCCTGCGAGCGGTGACACAGAGGTTAAAGGGACAATTGGTCTTTGCTTTTGTTCTAGGTGCTATCATAGGAACTGCCTATAAGGCATCGGAGGCAGGGCCTGTCATAGATACCACCTGGAACTTTCCACAATGTGAAAGTTCAACCCTCCTGTTCATCCCTCCTTGGCATATTCTCAGAACCATGGTGAGAAGGAACTAAACTGAAGCCATTTTGAATAAAACTTCCACTTTGAATAGCGGTCAGGCTCTACCTGAATTGCATGTTGAGGGTTGGTCTTTTGCTATGTCAATCTTGGATGCTCGAAGTGACATCATTTAGACCCAGGTGATGCTATGGGACCTTGACCCCCAAGTTATCCCTGATTGGAGATTAAAGATGCCCACAGCCAGTAGCTGGGCGGAAGAGACATAGGCGGGGTTTGGGGTTCCTGGGCTTGGGGTTTGAGAAGAACCATGAAGTGGGAAAAAAGGCAAAGAGACGAGAAGGTGCCATGGGATAAGGATAAAAATAACGGCCATATTAGTCGGCTAATTGGAGTTAAGAACAGCCAGGATGAAACATGGGTGGATTATCTAACAGGATTGCTGGCTGGGAATTAGACATAACAGCATAGGGGGTGGAGACCTGCCCAGCTCTTGTGATTGAGGCTTACTGTAAATATAAAGGTCGTGTGTCTTTCATCTGGGAACTAAAGGGTTGGAAGCATTGGATTGAGATTAATTATTCTCTACAACAACTGCACAGAATCCTCAGGGTCTCAAGGAGGGGCGAGAGAAAGGCTGTGGCCGTGGGGAAGCCATCATCCACGCTGGGTGAAGACGCTGTAGTGAGGTTGCTGTCTGTGGCCCCTCACCTACTCTGTGAGGAAACACAATAAACTCACTGGTTCCCCAGGATGAGCTTCAGGGGAACAGAACCTTGCTTTGTCATTGGGGCCTTAGAGGGAAGCGGGGGCAAACACTGTTTCTATCTCCCTAGAGTGGGAACTCTCACAATCTGGCGTCTATGTCTGTTTCAGGTGTTACCTGCCAAGCTAGCAACCATACTTAGAGACAGGTAACTGTTTACTCCCCCTTCAGACAATGACACAGCACAGTGCCTGTGCCAGGCCAGTGAATCTAACATGGCTGCCAAGTCCTTCTGAGGCGGGACTTGCCGCGTGTGTTGGCATGAGAGAGGTTGAGGTGGCAGTTTTGTGAGACCCTGTCTCAAAACACAAGGATGTCAGTTGCTCTCAGTCCTAACTCTTTCTAGAGTCAAGGTGGATTCACAGAAAGGCCTGGGGGTGGGAGCATAAACCGATTCCCAGGTAATGCAACAGCACTTGTACTTGGAATAAGCTGACCCACAGCTGGCTCACTGGGTAAGAGGGCTTGCCTCTTAACAGGGTTCTGAAGTTTGGATCCCAGCACCGGTATAAAGAGCCTGAGTGGGGCAGAGATAGCGGGTCTGTGGGCGTGGCTGGCTTTCAGTTTAGCAGAGAAAACTTGAGAGTTTGAGTGTCTGGTGCAGGGAGAGACCCAGCATCAGAAGAGAGAACGTGACAGAGGACATTTGATGCCCTCTTCTGGCATGCATGTGCACATTGACATATACTGATATATATGTGCACATGCACTCACATAGACAGATGGATGAACAGACAGACACACACATATAAATACTTTCTGGATAGGCACGATGATGTGTGCATGTGGGAAGTGGATGCAGGAGGATCAGTCATTCAGACTTGGCTACATGGCAAGTTTGAGGCTAGCCTGGTCTATAAGAGACCATCTCAAAAACAGAAAACCAAACAGGGCAGGGGATGTGGCTCAGCAGACTGCATAAAACATGCATAAAGCCTGGGTTCCACCTCCACATGAACAGGGTATAGGCCTGAAACCCAGCATGCAGAATACGGACGGAGGCAAGAAGGAAAGTTCAGGGTCATCCTTAGCTTCAAAGAGAATTTGAGGCTAGCCTGGGCTACATGAGACAGCCACACAACAAAAAGCAAGTCACATCGCTAACAATACCTCGCCAATGGTCTTGATCTTGCCAAGGCAGTTCGCTATGGCTGTGGTGTCAGCTTTTTCCATGGCCCCCTCTTCCTCTAGGGAGGACAGATAGGCCAGAGTTTCTCTGCCATACTGCCTACAGGCCTCCGTCAGAGCTGGAGACAGGAGAGACAGATGTTTAATTGACGTCTGTTTTCCTTGCTCTCAGGGGCGCCCCCCCCCCCACTCTGGTACTCACAGTCGGCCGACTCTGGTGGGGCCCGGAGGCTGGTGGCAGTCCCCTGAATGATGGTGTCACTGGTCAAGTGGCCAAGCAGGGTTATTGAGTGCAGAAGCTCACTGATCTCTGCAGGGCACAGGAAGTAAAACGTCAGGCCTAGCGGTGGGTGCGGCTTTTTTTCCTTTATGGTCTTTTTAGTTTTATTTTACTTAATATATGTCTGTGAGGGGATATATGAATGCAGATACCCCTGGGGGCCAGCAGAGGGCGCCAAATCCATTTAACTGGAGTTTCAGGCAGCTGTAAACTCTGAGGCGAGATGGGTCCTGGGACTTGAACCCTGATCCTCTTTACTAGCGAGTGCTCTTAACCACTAAGCCGTATCGCCAGCTCCCTTTTGTACATCTTTGAACCTGGCCTGGTTGCCCCTGCTGACAGAGCCCATGTCCCCCGTTCCTCTTACCTTCTGGGCAGGCCAGATACTGGCTGCGGCTCTTTTCCAGTTGCTCGAGGCAGCTGGAAACGGAGTTGACTTTGGAGAGAAGATGATCTGAGGAAGACAGGGTAACGTCAGATCAAGGGTTCACACAATTCGCTGTCCGTAAGCAGCTGGTGGGCCGGCTGATCTATGGAGAGGCCCTGCCCCACAGGCTTTTCCTTACAATGGGAGGGAAGCAGAGAGGGAGAGAGGGAAGGCAGGAGGGTGGCTGGCGGTGCTGGTTCTGATGAGACGCCCATTATCTATTTGTTTTTCGTTCTTTCTTTTTTCTTTTTTTTTTGGATGGGAATTGCATTGAATCTGTAGATCCCTTTTGGTTCCTTCTTTCTTTTTGACAGGTTGGCTTTGAACTCACTACGTGGCCAAAGATGGCGTTGAACTTCTGATCTTCCTGCCTCCCTCCCTGAAGTGGTGGGATAACAGACCTGTGCTATTCTAGCCAGTGTATGTGGTACTAGGATTCGAATCGAGGGCTTTGTATACGCTACACAAGCACTGTAACATCTGGGCCATGTCCCTGGCCCTGTCCCTCACCTTACATTATCTCAGGGTCCATAGCACACTGCAAGGATTGACTCTTAAGTGTCTCTTACAAGGTCATCATGTCATTATTATTATTATTATTATTATTATTATTATTATTATATTATTATTATCGTTATTAAGACACGGTCTCACGATACAGTTCTGCCTGTCCCGGAACTCACAAAATCTGGGAGGCTATGGCCATGTTGGAGGCAGAGCGTATTAAGGAAACAGGTCCCCGGGGGTTAGATCTTGGGAGTCTGTTCTCCCTGCCTATTTCCTGTCTTGCTTTCCGCTCTCTCCGCTCAGTACACGGAGCTGTTCTTCCATGCCTTCCTCGTCACTGAGGACTGGAACTTTCTGAAACTGTGAGCCACAGTGCCCCTTAAGTCACAATTTCTGGGGACTTGACACCAACCGGAAGTGCAGGGCAGCTGGGCCCAGCAGGTGGGCAGCCGGGAGTCTACCTGTGGCTCCTGCACAGCTGATGAGGAGGGCAGGCTCTTCAAGCTGGCCCAGGGCCTCCTGTATCTCGAGCTCCGCAGCCTTCCTGGCCCCTGCCAAGAGGATTCTCCTCTGGTCCTTTATCTGCTGACACATGGAATCCTGGGAAAAACCCAAGGAGGTGAGCGTCAGCCAGGTACACCACAATGAGCCCGAAGCAGTATATACCTGGGACCACATGGATTCCCAGCCTCTCATTGGGGGACAATGCTGGTCACTTCCATGCAGAAACCAATACCCAACCTCCTCCATCCACAGACGTTCAATCTCGGATGGGCCAGTCCCCCACTTCCACGACCAGGGAAGTCAAATTACTTCCTGAGGATTGCTAACTTGGTCCTCTTGATTAAGATAAGCCCAGATTAATGAAGCAGACTCTGGCTGTGTCTGTGAGGGTGTTTCTAGAGATAATTAGAACCCAACATGTCACAGCACTAAGCCACTGAGCTGTCTCTCCAGGCCCCAAGTTATTTTATTTATTTTATTAGTCAGGGACTCATGGATCTTAGGCGGGCCTCGAACTCAGTATTAGAGAGCTGAGGATAGCTGGAACTCCTGATTCCCCTTGTCTCTATTTCCTGAGTTGGGGATCACAGCTGTGTGCCAGGAGATTCAGTCGATGTGGTCTGGAGGCTGCACTCGGGGCCTTGTGCGTGCTGGACAAGTGCTCTGCCCACTGAGGTACCCAGCCCACCACTTCTCTTCATCTACAGAATAGAGGCGTTTGGCTTTAGAAACTGTGTCCACGGGAGACCTTGGCAATCAGGCCAGATGCCTTCGAACCCTTCATAGCACATTTCTGGCCTCCATAGTGTCCCCAGTGGCTATATGTCACTTGCCTGGGCACCAGCCAGTTTGAGCTGGGTGCTTTCCAGTTGGTCTCGGAGGGCTGAGAACTCTTCCTCTCTTTGAGCGGCGGCTGTCGCCAAACTGCCTTGTTCCTTCTCCAGCTCCGCGATCTGCGTTAGCCATTTCGCCTCAGACTGGAGAGGTCACCATGTGGAAACAGGGAGAAACTGAGGCAATTAAACAGTCCTCTCCCTGGGACTCCAGGCCCAGGCCCTGGCTCCTGGCAGGAGGTAGTAATATGTGTCTACATGATTATACATGTGTGCATCACAGCTGGGGCCGGAGGGCTCGGGGGAGGGGCCAGGGGTCTGGGGGGAGGGGCTCAGGGGAGGGGCTCACCTGGGCAGAGGTTTCCAGGTTGCCATGGAGGACCTGCAGCTCTTGCCTGCTGGTGGCCAGTTCGTGCTTCAGGGTCTCTAGAACATCCTGTTGCTCTTGAGTCTGAAACAGGCAAAATAGAAGCGCCATGAAATGGGGACTCACAAGAAGGAACACGCATGCATTTTCCACGATATTGACCGGGACTACACGTAGGTCTATAGAGGTATGTGGGTAACAGGCAGGTTGCGGGAAGCTGATATCCCAGTCCTCACCAACAGTTTTGCTTTGCTTTCCCAGTAGTAACTTTTGAAGGTTAGTTTACTAGCCGTTAATAAGAATTCAGGACTAACGCATACTTACTACTAATAACTGATTACCACTGTAGTAATAATTAATAAAGGCAATTAATACCAATATTAATTAGGATCGATAATTTTAATATAATAAATTAATATTGAAACATTAATTATATCGTTCCCTATATTACATATTATTATTAATGAATGACATATTAGATCACAATTGATACTATTAATGTCAACAATATTACTGATAAAAATGTAATAATAATTGATTATATATATATATACATATACATATATATATATCTTTCCTTCTTTCCTTTCCTTTCCTTTTTTTTTTTTTTGAGGCAGGGTTTCTCTGTGTAGCCCTGGCTGTCCTAGAACTCTGCAGACTAGGCTGGCCTCAAATTCAGAGATCCACTTGCCTCTGCCTGGGTTCAAAAAGGCTTGCACCACTACTGCCTGGCCCCCTTTTCCTTTGCCCGGTCCCCCCAACCTTCCTTGAGACAGGGTTTCAAGTAGCCCAGGCTGACCTTGAATTTGCTATATAGCCAAGGATGACCCTGAGCCTCTGTTCCTCTTGCCTCCACCTCCCAAGTGCTAGGATTGCAGATTTGCATTACCATGCCTGGCTCCTGTGTGGCAACACAGATGGGCCCCAGGACCTCCTAGGTGAGCCTGCTAGATAAGAACTCTACCAGCTGAGCGACATGCTCAGCCCCCAGCATCGGCCCCCTGAAAACTACCCATAGAGCGTATGAAGAAGCCCTTGGGCTGCATCTGCCTCCAAGCCTGTTCACAGGAGCTTTGGGGCTGAGCTGGAGGATCTGGTCCCCCAGACCTGCATGGCACCAGAAGAGAAACTAAATCTAAACCCACTTCAACACGCATGATGTTGCAGGCACAAATACACACGCACGCACGCACGCACGCACGCACGCACGCACGCACGCACGCACGCACGCACGCACGCACGCACGCACGCACGCACGCACGCACGCACGCCTCCCTTCTACATCCCTGAGTGCCGTTCCTGCTTACCTTCCGCTGGGTCTGCTCGCTTACACGTGCAAAGGAATCCGCTAGTTCTTTTTTCTCTCTTTCCAAATCCACCTGGGCTTGCCGGGCCACAGACACCTGCTTGGTCACCTCTGCATTCTGAAAGAGGAGGAGAGTGTCTTTAGCTGACATCACTCAGGCTCAAAGCCCATCTTCCTTCTAACAACATGATCTAGACTGTGAGTAAGAAGGAGGCAGATACGGGAGAAGTATTTTCCTACTCAGAAGGAAGCCAGAATCAAGCTATGACCCTCAGATAGACATTACACTTACAGGCGTTTGCAAAAATACACTGAGGGGGTAAGGGGAGGGTTGTCTGGTATAGTATTTGTCCAGGTTGGCTTAGAATTCACTATGTAACACAGGCTAGCCTCAGACTCACAGCAATCCTCTTGCCTCTGCTTCCTAAATTTGGGGATTCAGGTGTGGGCTAGTACGCCTACTTGTTTATTTTTTGAGATAGGATCTGACTATTTAGTCCCGCCTGGTCGCCAGTGTTGGGTTTAAAGTCACGTGCCACTACACCTGGCTATCTATTTTTTGAGACAGTATCTTGCCTCCACCTTCTTAGGTTGTCCTACTATGCCTAGCTCAAATGAAGGGTAATTCTAAGGGAATTCTAAGAACTCAAGAAGTCTTAAAAAGCTGGGCTTAGAGTGTGGGGCTGGAGAGATGGCTCAGTGGTTAAGAGCATGTGCTACTCTTTCAAAGGAACCAAGTCGGGTTCCCAGGACCCACGCTAGGCTCACAATTTGCCTCGAACTTCAGCTTCAGAGGTCTGATGCCCTCTACTGGCCTCCTCAAGCAACTGCATGCACATGCACATACACAAGCATACAGACATATGGAGGACGGACGACTGCACACATACATAAGGGCAGCTTGGAGACCCCCCTGCCCCGCCCAGGCTTGCACTGTTTCTCCTGTAATGTGGAGTATATGGGAGGCCTAGAAGGGGCCTCAGTGCCTACCTTCCGCAGCAGATCAGCATGGTTCTGCACCAGTTCACTGTACTTCTCTTTTAACTTGCTATACCGCTGTTCATTGGCCTGGGCCTTTTCTACATTGGAAAGATCAAGGTGAGGCCTCTCCCCTGGCTGGGACAGCCCCCATCCTCCCTCCGTAAGATAGCGGCGCTAAAGATATTCATCTTTTTTTTTAAGATATGGTCTCTGGTGGCTCAGGTTACGTAGCCAACATGACCTTGAACCTCTGATCCTGTACGCTGGGACTACAGGCGCATACCACCACACTCTGCTCGAGGTTATCTAAGTCACTAATTGGGGTTTTTCTGGAAACAAGGTTTTGCTATATAACCCAAACTTGCATTATGGTAATCTCCTGCCTTAGCTTCCCGAGTTCTGAGGTTACGCGTAAACACCACTACATGGGACATAAAAGGTTGTCTTCCTTCTCTAAGCAAACATTCCCCTGATTCAAATTCCTCTGCAGACCGATGCCTACAAACACAGCATCCATATCATCAGGGCTTTAGGCTTCATACTTGGCGCCCCCGCCCCTCCCCCTTACACCCTCCCTCCCCCAGCCCCGCCCCCTTAAGTGGTGGTGCAGCTTCCTCTCCTAGAAATTCCCTCCTCCAGGATAGGGACTCAAGCTATCACTGAGCCCAGCAGTGCCACCAAGCCTGTTTCTACCTCTGAGGACAAGAGTCAGCACCCCGCCTTTACTTCCACGAAGAAGGGGTGATCTGCCTTGCTGCTTGCCCACACCCTCAGTCCCAGCCCCGCCCCCTCACTTTCTATCTCAGTCAGGCTGCGCTGCGCCTTCTCAGTGTCCTCTCGCTGCCTCTTCAGTTCATCCAGCTCCGTGCGCAGGAACTCGCAGTCATCCGTAGCCTGCCGTCCCAGGTGCTGCTGCTCGGCCAGCTCTGCTTCCAGCTCACTCACGCGACCCTTCAGCTGCAGCATGGCCCGCTGGCTCTGTCAGGAACTCGTGGTGAGGAGCATGCTCTTGCCAGGCTTGCCCCATGGGTTGATCTCTGAATTGTCACATTTCCTGACCCACAGATTCAATCAACCTCAGACAGAAAACTGTTGTTGCTTTGGTGCTCTGGGCGGGAGCCTAGGGTCTTGCTCACGTGACCAGAGTCACGTGAAGCCCCATCCCCTTCACTGGGGGATTCTAGGCAGGCGTTCTGCAACACTCTCAGCCCCTCTGACAAGATTTAGGCAAGTGAACTATCACTGAGCTACAACTCCAGCTCCTAAACCAAACTTTCTAAAGAAGTGGTCTTTGTCATTACGGATGGCCAAGCCATAGTCGTGGTTCATGGGGACCCTGTTACCCAAGCTTAACTGCCATCCTAAAGTCACAGGTTATGACAACAAATTCTAAGTGAGACCTTGAGATGACCAAACTCATTGACTGTGAAATCTCTCTATTTTGTTGGTGGTGGTGGTTTTGTTTGGAGCGGCAGGTTTTCCTCTGTGTAACAATCCTGGCTGTCCTGGAACTCACTTTGTAGACCAGGCTGTCCTCAAACTCGGAAATCCACCTGCTTTTGCCTCCCGGTGCTGGGATTAAAGGCGGGCACCGCCACACCCAGCAAGGCATAGGTACTGGCTGGTTTGTGTAAAGGTGACACAAGCTGGAGTTATCATAGAAAAGGAGCCTCAGTTGTGGAAATGCCTTCAGGAGACCCAGCCGTAAGGCATTTTCTCAACTAGTGGTCAAGGGGGGAGGGCCCAGTCCATTGTGGATGGTGCCGTCCCTGGGCTGGTGGTCTTGGGTTCTATAAGAGAGCAAGCTGAGCAAGCCAGGGGAAGCAAGCCAGTAAGAAACATCCCTCCACGGCCTCTGCATCAGCTCCTGCTTCCTGACCTGCGTGAGTTCCAGTCCTGACTTCCGTTGGTGATGAAACAGCCATGTGGAAGTGTAAGCTGAATAAACCCTTTCCTCCCCAACTTGCTTCTTGGTCATGATGTTTGTGCAGGAATAGAAACCCTGACTAAGACAGCACGTCTATTTTTTTTTTTTTTTTTTCCGGAGCTGGGGACCGAACCCAGGGCCTTGCGCTTCCTAGGCAAGCGCTCTTCCACTGAGCTAAATCCCCAACCCCGACAGCACGTCTATTAATCAGCCCGTCTTAGCATGGGGTCCACACAATATGAGACCACAATAATGCCATGTGCCACATGTTGTTGAAACCCAAGCACAGAAGGATCCTAGAGTCACCTCAATCTTCACGTTGTCCAGCTGTCCTGTCAGTCCACTGATCTCTCTGTAGAGGCGTTCAATCAAGTGGTCCCTGAGGAAAGAAATACAGGCTTGGTGTTACTATGTTTTTCCTCCATGTAAGTCGGGAGACTGGAGGTCAAAGCTGGTGTTAATTGGGACCATTCTCTTAAGAAAACAAAAACAAACTTTTCTTGGTAAAAGATACTCATTGGAGGAAGATTGTTTCTATTCCCCACCCCCTACACTACCCTTTCTCCCTTCCTCTGGGGTTCTAGAATTATAAACATGTGCTACTGTACCTACCTGCTTTATTTAGTCCTGGGGTATCCCCCATGCCAAACAGACATGCTACTAATGAAGCCACATCTCGAGACCCATGAATAATAATAGTAATTTTTTGCAGTATAAATTTTACCGTCAGCTTTTCTCCTCTGCAGCTCTGTACCTGTGCATTCAACTGACTGGTGACGGAAAATATTTGGGGAGAAAAAAAAATTGCATCTCTATTGACCACAACATGGACTTTTGTTTCTGTCATTATTTCCTTTTTTTTTTTTTTTAAGATTTATTTATTTATTTTATGTATATGAGTATACTTCAGACACACCAGAAGTGGGCATCAGTTCTCATTACAGATGGTTGTGAGCCACCATGTGGTTGCTGGGAATTGAACTCAGGACCTCTGGAAGAGCAGTCAGTGCTCTTAACCACTGAGCCATCGCTCCAGCCCCTCTGTCATTATTTCTTAACTCACAGAAAAACAGGGCTGGAGTGATGGCTCAGAAGATAAAGATGTTTGTCATTGAGCCTAACAATCTTCCTCAGATCCCTGGAACCCATGCGGTAGAAGGAGAGAACTGACTTCTCCTCCCGTTTAGACACTAATGGCACAGATGTGTGCAGCAACTCCATTCCAGAACAATTTAAAGGGGTTTAAAAGAGAACACACACACACACACACACACACACACACACACACACACACACACACAGAATTCCTTCCTCTTGGGGCAGCTTAACTTCATTTCTCGACCACGTGCTTCCACCCAGCCTGGACTCACTTCTCATCCTTGTTCACGCCATTTTGATTGTTGAAATTGAAGGGGTCACTGCTCAACGAGCTGCCGAAGATGTCATCAAACTTGTTGTCAAACAAACTCTGCAGGGATCGGTGGGGTGGGGGAAGGGGGAAGCACAAGTCAGAGACCTAGAAAGTTCTATGGGCAATGGGGAGGTGCAGGGGAGGTGCACACAATTTATTACTTTACTTTATACTCCACAGTTTACTTTACCCTACTTAGCTCTGGCTGGCCTGGAACTCGCTATATGGACCAAACTGTCCTCAACCTCATAGAAATACCCACTTGCTTTGACCTCCTGAATACTGGAATTCAAGTGTATGCTGCCTTGCTTGGTTCATTTCTTCCTGTTTTTCTTTCCTTGTTATGAAATAAAACATTTTAAAAGATTTACTTATGTTTATACGTATGAGTGTTTTGTCTGCATGCAGTGTTGTGCCTGGTGTTCACGGAGGTCAAAAGAGGACGTGTGTGGGCTCTTCTAGGACCAGAATCAAAGATGGTTGTGAAGTCAGTTGGTGGTGGCACATGCCTTTAATCCCAGCCCTTAGGAGGCAGAGGCAGGCAGATCTCTGTGAGTTTGAGGTTAGCCTGGTCTACAGAGTGAGTTTCAAGATAGCTAAGGCTACACAGAGAAACCCTTCTCCAAAAACAAAACAAAAAATAAACACACAGGAAAAAAAAGATGGTCGTGAGCTCATTTGTGGATGCTGGGAATCAAAACCAGGTCCCCTGCAAGAGCCTCTAGCCCTTTGTATTTCTGAGACAGGGTCTCACTATGTGCTTGTTACGTGGCTGAAGCTGGCCTTGAACTCCTCTTCTGCTTCCACCTCCCAAGGTCTGTGATTTGCAGCATGAATGACCACACTGGTACCAAGAATCGCTATGTTGATTTGACCGAGACCTAGCTAAGAACATTCCAGGAGCCCAAATGCAGGGGGCTCAGTCTAAGCTCCTGCTTGGTTATGAGAAAGACGAATCCAGCTAGGCACTGGGGCATGCCCAAGTAGCTGCACCCATCTTAGAGGAGAGGCAGGAGGATTTCCAGAGCCCAGGAGTTTGAGACCAGCAGGGACAACATAGTGAAACACCATTTCCAAATAATAAAGTTGAGCAGACCTAATCTGAGCAGATACACATCTAATCTAGGAGCCGCTGCTATCCTTTTGTCTGTTCCGGAAGGGCCAAGTTCCTGTCGCACGGGGTCTCTACCTGCTGGGAGGCATCCATGTCCATGAGGTCATCCTTCTCCAGGACGGGCTCACTGTCTGGAGACGACACCTCAGCCGGGATCACCACCACAGGACTGATGTGCTCGGACAGGGCCGAGGCTCGTAGGAAGTTGGGTGGATTCTGGAGAAGCGAGAGGAGACTTTAAAGGACGCTCAGCGGCCTTGCGGAGGCCATGCACAGCCAATGGGCACACTTACCTCAGGCAACTGGGGGATCTGAATGAGCCGCTTGAAGTACTGAAGGTTGCTGGAGCGCTGAAACAGATCTTTCAACCTGGGAGTGTAGAAGGAATTCAGGGGTGCTGAATATGGCTGGCTGTACCTCCTTAGTATCCCCACCCTCTGTCACCTTAAAGGCCCAAACTGTTGGTGGTTTCGCCTCCGTAATGCCAGAATTCGATTATGATACTACAGAGGCAGGGGGATGGCTCAGTGGGTAAGGTAAAGGCATTCTGTCATGTCATGGAGCAAGCCTGGGGACTTGAGTTTGATCCTGGGACCCACATAAAGTGGAAAGATAGAATTGGCTCCATGAAGCTGCCCTCTGACCTCACATGCGCGCTCCTATGGCACACACAACCCTCCCCCATCTCTCTCTCTCTCTCTCTCTCTCTCTCTCTCTCTCCCCCCCCCCGCACACCACCCACATATATAAATGAAAATAAAAATCTCAAAAATGATGTAACAGATTGAAGTCTTATTAGTTTGTTCTGTTTTGTTTTTTGAAATAGGGTTCCTTCTCCTAGAACTTTCTCTGTAGACCAGGCTGGCCTTGAACTCAGAGACCCGCCTGCCTCTGCGGAGTGCTGAGATCAGTGGCTTGCGCCACCATGCTGGCACCAACTGCAGTCTTTTATAGTGAATTCTCAGCCACCAGTGGTGAGAAAATAGTAACTTGTCGAAGACTCGACAGTCTCAGAGATGGCCAATCTTAAAGAAAACTTGATG
The DNA here is from genome assembly GCF_021556685.1 of Rattus norvegicus. NCBI lineage: Eukaryota > Metazoa > Chordata > Mammalia > Rodentia > Muridae > Rattus > Rattus norvegicus. The sequence continues at coordinate 28,243,241 of NC_141545.1, read as the reverse complement.
GGGTTTGGAGTCACCATGGGGACACTCTTCTGGGTGTGTCTATGAGGGCATTTCCACAGGGTGGGCCCACAAAGTGGAAGGAGAAAACTGATTCCCTCAAGTTGTCCTCTGGTCTACATACACATGTGCTTCCTGACTGCAGTTGCAACACGACCGACTGGCCCAAGCTCCTGCCACCACACCTTCCCCATTGTGATGGACTGTGACCTCCTCAGACTGTGAGCCACAGTAAACCCTTGCTGCCCTAAGTCACTTTTGGGAGGCATTTCATCACAATGACAAGCCCAAATCCCCAAACTCATTTCCTCACAGTTGTGAAATATCACACTGCTCTTGGCAGATTTCTCTTCTGTGGAAGAGTTCATTTAGAGGAAATTAAAGGGAGGTGATTTTTCTCCAAATTTGAGAGGCAGCGAGCCACAGGGAGGGAAGTTTACTGACTAATGTGGAGCCCTCTGTCGCTCCTGAACTACTCATCACCAGGTTAGAACAGAAACTCCAAGTAGTCAGCCAGGTTCCAGGCATCAGGGAGCCACTCAAACCCTCGAGACAGAGGCATGGCCTGCCCGTACCAAGCCGTAACCCTGGATAAATAGAGCCAGGCAGAGATTAATATTCTTCTTCTAGCCTACATACCTCAGTTTAGTTCTATTCTATTCCTCTGTTTCTCTTTTTTGTTTTTGAGACAGAGTCTTATGGTGTAGCTCTGGCTGGTTCCAACTCACTCTGCAGACCAGGTTGGCGTCAAACTCACAGAAACCTACCCACTGCCTCCAGGATCCAGTGTGTGTGTGTGTGTGTGTGTGTGTGTGTGTGTGCGCGCGTGCGCGTGCCTGTGTGTAGATATATGTGTGTGTATGTATGTATGTATGTATGTATGTATGTATATATGTATGTATGTGTGTATAGGTATATGTGTGTGTAGGTATATGCGTGTGTGTATGTATGTGTGTGTGCCTGTGTGTAGGTATATGTGTGTGTATGTATGTATGTATGTGTGTATGTGTGTATGTATGTATGTATGTATGTATGTTTGTGTGTGTGTGTGTGTGAGTGTGTATAGGTATGTGTGTATGTATGTATGCGTGTGTGTATGTGTGTGTGCTTGTGTGCAGGTATATGTGTGTGTGCATGATGTATGTAGATGTGTGTGTGAGTGTGTGTGCCTGTGTGTAGGTATATGTGTATGTGCATGATGTGTGTAGATGTGTGTGTGGATGAGGGTGTATGTGCCTGTGGGTAGGTATGTGTGTGTGCATGTGTGTAGACGTGTATGTGTGTGCGTGTGTGTATGTGTGCATATATAGGTATGTGCGTGTGTGTAGGTATGTGCACATGAGGACAGGTGAGCCAGAGGCCATGGATCCGCATGACGCTGAGTTACAGGAAGTTGTGAGCCACCTGATGCAGGAGACGAAACTAAACGTGGGTCTCCTGCAACAGCAACAAATGCTCTTTTTTTTTTTTTTTTTTTTGGTTCTTTTTTTCGGAGCTGGGGACCGAACCCAGGGCCTTGCGCTTCCTAGGTAAGCGCTCTACCACTGAGCTAAATCCCCAGCCCCGCAACAAATGCTCTTAACTACTGAGCCATCTCTCCAGCCTTTGAGTCTATCCTGTACTATGCTGTCCTGTTCACAAGAGTTAATTTTGATGGTTAGCTTCATGAGATTGAGTTACCATGGAAACAAACATCTGGACATGCCTGCGATGGTGTTTCTAGATTGGGTTAACTTAGGTGGGAATATCCACCCTCAATGTGGATAGTACCACCACATGGGCTGGGATCATGGACTGAATAAAAAAAGAGAGAGAAATTGAAGCTGGGCGGTGATGGTGCGTGCCTTTAATCTTAGCACTCCAGAACAGAGGCAGGCGGATCTCTGCGAGTTTGAGTCCAACCTGGGCTATAGAGCAAGTTCCAGGACAGCTAGGGCTACGTAGAGAAAACCTGTCTAAAAAAACCCAATAACTAATTAACTAACTAACTAGATAGATAGATAGATAACTAAGTAATCAATAAAAAGAAAAAAGTGACTGAATAAGAGCATTCATCTCGGGGCTGGAGAGATGGCTCAGTGGTTAAGAGCTCTGACTGCTCTTCCAGAGGTCCTGAGTTCAAATCCCAGCAACCACATGGTGGCTCACAACCATCTGTAATGGGATCTGATGCCCTCTTCTGGTGTGTCTGAAGACAGCTACAGCATACTTATATATAATAAATAAAATAAATCTTAAAAAAAAAAAAAAAAAAGAGCATTCATCTCTCCCCTGCTTCCCTATGGCAGACACTGGCTAGGCACATAAGGAGTGGCACTGTTAGGGGTCTGGCCTTGTTGGAGTAGGTGTGGCTTTGTCAGAATAGGCGTGGCCTTGGAGTGGGTGTGGCTTTGTCAGAGTGGGTGCGGCTTTGTCAGAGTGGGTGTGGCCTTGGAGTAGGTGTGGCCTTGTTGGAGTAGGTGCATCACTAGGAGTAGGGCTTTGAGGTCTTAGAAGCTCACACTAGGCCCAGTGACTCCCACCCTCTTCCTGCCACCTGGGGATCCAGATGGAGAACTCTCAGCTCCCCCTGTACCCGGTCTGACTCCATACTGCCATGCTTCCCACCAGGATGCTAATGGACTCAACTTCTGAAACTGTAATCCAGCCCCAATGAAGTGATTTCCTTTATACGAGTTGCCTTGGTTATGGTGTCTCTTCATACCAACAAAACCCTAACTAAAACACACCAGTACTTTCACACCACGATGACTGCACCCTCAAACTCCCTTAGGCTGCCTTGCCATGCATTTTATTATAGCATCTGGAAAAGTAACATTCTAATCTATTCATTACATTCCATCCCATAGTTCTCTATTCTCCTGTGCCTTCCTTTCTTCTCTATTGTATTCTATTTCTTTTTCTACTCATCCCTATCCCATTCCCCATTCACTCTCCCAGGCTACTCCACAGGGCCACAGGTTCCAACCCAGGGCTTCACACATGCTCTGTGCGACTGAGTCAAACGCCAAGCCCCAGAAAGCACTTCCCTCCTTGCCAAGCCTCTAATCTTAGTAAAAACATAGACCAAGAAAGCCGGCAGAAAGGAGGAGCTGAAGCTCCAGGAGACTTTGGCTGCAACGTGGACCTTCAGACCTTCTGTTTGTTCAACCGTCAACTAGGGCAGGGTCTCACCACAGCCTATCAGACCCCAAGACTAAAATGTCCCTGTAATATTGCTACACCTATCCCTGAACTCCAGGACAGCGAGACCTTCCAGAACATTCGCCTCTGCGTGGAAGAGAAAATGAAGCAGCTGCTCACAGAAGACGCTTTCATAAGCTGGGGGGTACGGGGGGGGTAGGAAGTGGAAGGAATTAAATGAGATGACCACACGTCCCAGCTCTCTGGGTTGGTGCCAACAGTAATAGAACTTAGTGCTTTTGCAAGCTACTGGAATTTCACATTCCAGGAAACCAGCCTCAGGGCCTGTCTCCCAGGATTTAGTAAGTCATTCATCATAGGACGTGCACCAGACTTCTCCGTGGAACGAGGAAACTCGGGGGTTAGTTCGACCCTGTGTTTGTCCTTGGACTTCTCCTGAGGGAATGAGTAAGTGAAGCACCAGCTAGGGATTTAGAAGCCTTGGTCAAGGATGAAGACGTGGACAGGGAAAACAAACTAAGTCAAGATGGCTGCCTCACACACAAACAATTCACAAAAGAGGAAATACGAAGGGTTTAGAATCATCTGGAAAGAGGCTCATTGTGGGACTGTCTATATGAAGTTGACTGTGGGGGATTGTCTTGATTTGTCTTACTTTATGTGGAATGACCTAGCCCACTGTGGGCAGCACCATTCCCTAGTTTGGGGCCTTGGAGTAGATAAAGCCAGCTGAGCAACAAGCATGCATGCGTCCATTCTCTCTCCGCATGGAAAGATGTGTGTCTATGCCACAAGTTCCTGCCTTGACTTCCCTGAAAGAACAGACTATAACTCGGAGCTCTCCATCAAAGAAACCCTTTTGCCCTTAAGTTGCCTTATGTGGGGGTATCTTATGACAAGAGACATGAAACAAGACACCAATGTATTCACATATACACATATGTGTACATGCATAGATACATACACACATACATATATATGGCTCAATTATCTTCTTCAGCTACCAAGAAAATGCAAATTAAAACCACACCGAGAGGTTTTTCTCTCAAGAAAACAAACATGGCGGTGAGAATATGGGTTAAGAATCTTAATACACTGTTGGCAGGAAGGTAGAGTGGTACAGCCACAGTGGAACTCAAAGGATCTCAAAAGACTATGGTCCGTCTGTAACAAGGCTTGGTATATGCTTGAAGGGATGTTAATTCAACACCCAGCAAGGACATACCTGCACACACATGTGCACTGTGGTGCCATTCACAGTAGCCAAGACACGGAAGCGGATTTATAAGTCCATCTACAGATGAAGGGATAAAAAGAAGGTGGTCTACGTTCAAGATAGGGTTTCATTCAGCTACAAAGATGAAAAAATTACAGGGTGGGCCAGATAGCTCAGTGGGTAAAGAAATTTGCCACCAAGCATAAGACTTAAATTAGATCCTTGAGTCTCACATGGTAGGAGAGAACTGACTAAGATTGCTCTCTGGCCTTCATGCATGCTCCATGGAATCATGTGCACATGTGCACACGTACACACACACACTCACACACAGAATACATAAATGTGATTATTTTTAAAAGGATGTCAGGTGCAGGGAACTGGATATTATTAATCTAAGTAAAATAAACCAGAGTCAGCCAAGTATTTACATATTTCTTCTACTAGACAGGCTCTAGATTTAAATATTTATAGACATTGAACATTAAGTAGAAGGGTGGTATATGGTTGGGAGGAGCCAACGGAGAAGGGGAAGGAAGAAAAAACAAGAGATATGGGGGGGTGAGGGTAGGGTGGGGGTGTGATCTGCATTGCTCACTTCCCTGGAATTAAAATTACATAAGAGACACACCCAGGTCATATCTGTGGGGTTGTGGCCACAGAGATTTTGTTTGTCTGGCTTTGCTTTTTTGAGTCAGGGTCTCTCTACACAGGCCTGGTTCTCCTGGAACTCACCATGCAGACCACACTGGTCACTAACTCACAGAGATCTGAAAGGCTGGGACTAAAGATGCGTACCACTACACCTCCAGGTTCTCCACAGAGGTTTAACTGAAGAGGGAAGACCCCTGAGTGTGTATGTTTGTCGGTGTTGAAGTTAGGGTTCTCCTGCTGTGAACAGACACCATGACCAAGGCCACTCTTTTTTTTTTTTTTTTTTTCCTTTTCTTTTTTTCGGAGCTGGGGACCGAACCCAGGGCCTTGCGCTTGCTAGGCAAGCGCTCTACCACTGAGCTAAATCCCCAACCCCGACCAAGGCCACTCTTATGAGGACAACATTTAGCTGGGACTGGCTTACAGGTTCAGAGGTTCAGTCCATTATCATCAAGGCAGGAGCACGGCAGCATCCAGGCAGGCACAGCATTAGAGATGGAGCTGAGAGTTCTGCATCTTCATTTGAAGGTTGCTAGCAGAATACTGACTTCCAGGTAACTAGGAGGAGGGTCTTAAAGCTCACACTCACAGTGACACACCTACTCCAACAAGGCCACACCTTCTAACAGTGCCACTCCCTGGGCTAAACATATATAAACCACCACAGTATGCATGTGTTTGTATTTGTGTGTGTCTGTGTATAGATGACCACGGGCATGTATATGCCATGCGCATGCTGAGGTAAAGTCAGTGCCAGATGTCTTCCTCCCACTCTCCACTTGATTTTAAGACAAGGTCTGTCACTGAGCTTAGAACTCGACGCTCGGCTAGGATGGCTGGCCACTGAGCCTCAGGGGCCCCACTGGCTCTGTCTCCCACGTTACGGAGGTGCTCAGCCACACCTGGCTTTTTCCATGAGTTCTAGGAATCTGAACTCAGGTCCCCACGCTTAGGCTGCTGGCACTTTACCCCAGCCCCGGATGATGTGTTTTACTTGGATTTCGTTCCCTTCCCTAAGGCCACTTACTTTGTGAACTGCTCCATGAAGCGGTCTCGGTGGCCCTGCAGGGTGTCAGCTGGAAGACCTGGAGGAAAACAGTAGGAGCATGGAGCATGGAGACCGGGAGCGCGGAAGTGGAGCCGCGTCAGGGCTGAGGGAGGAGCCAGCAGCCTTCCTAGGCTAGCTCTCCCGAGATGCCCTTGAGGTTTGGTATCTGAGGAAACCCCACAGGAATAGCAGGATGCTTAGCTTCTGCATTCTCCCACTTTACTGTTCTGGGCTGAACAGGATAGAGATCGCATCCCTGGGGAAGCCGTGTCTCCATCAACTGTAGTACTGAGGAGGGCAAGTGGGAGCGGGGTTCTCTCTCAGAAGTGGGGTGCATCCTAGGCTATAGGTTGTGGCTAATTCTGTGAGACTGCACAAGAACTAGTCCCTCAGGGTCAATGCCTGACCAAGGAGTTGCTTTTCTGAGGTCCCTTCAAGTCGAAGACCACGAGAGGCTGCATATTTCAACTATGGGTCATTGGATTTAATTTTGAGAGAAGGTCTTGCTGGAGCCCAGGCTGGCTTTGAATTCATGAGCCTTCTGCTTCCTTCTCCTGTGCTGGGATTATGAGCAACGGGCTACACACCTGGCTTGACTTGATTTATTACCAATTTGAGGTCCCCTGTCCTTTCCCCCAGTTTCCTTCCCTCCTTTTAGCTCCTCCTTTTTCTTTCTGACACATGAATCTAGTATGTTACCCAGGCTATCCCTGAACTCCTGGACATAAGCCGTACTCCTGCCTCAGCATCTCTTCTACCCAGAACAACAAACCCTGCCACCATACTGTGTTTTCTCTTGACTTGTTTGAGACGCAGTCTCACACCATAGCCCTGACTGTCCTGGAACTCACAAGACAGGCCAGGCTGGCCTGGAACTTCTGACTATCCTCTTGTCTGTGATTACAGAAAAATTCCAACAAGCTTTGTTTTTAATTGTTTTTGAAGGAGTGCTATAATCACAAATTTCATGTATAAATCTCATTTGTGAAGGTATTGAACGTGCCAGGCATGGTGAGACACGCCTTTAATACCAATACTCAGGAGACAAGAGAAGGCAAATCGTCATAGTTAGAGGCCAACGTGATCTCGAACAGGGCTCTATTACAGAGAAACTCTGTCTGGGGGTGGGGTATGAGGCAGGGAGAAGTGAGGACCTTGAGGCAGGCAGATAGCGACCTGAAGGTCTGCCAGGACTACACTGTTTCAAAAACAAACCAAAAGGATACAATTAGACCCAGGGTAGAAACTGGACTTAATTCCAAAAACCCTAATCTCAGTTCTATAGAGAACAAAACCAGTAAAAGCTGAATTGAGGAAGATTCCACTAAAAAAAAACATGACCGGAACTCAAACCTGTCAAGGCCATCAAAAACAAAGGAAGTCTGACAAGCTGTCACAGCTACAATGTGCCAAAGAAGAAGCAGTGACTAAGAGTTATGGGATCCCATCTTAGAAAAACGGAAACTGGGTAAGAATTACGAATAACTGAGTGAAATACTAACTTTAGCTGAAAATGTTATAAAGTGCTCAGAGGTAAACCACCTGCTAGAATCCCCCGGGAGGGGCTGGGGTTGTGGCTCAGTGGTAGAGCCCCTGCCTAGAATCCCCTAGTAAAGGACCTGGGGGCCTGGCTCAATGGTAGAGCCCCTGCCTAGAATCCTCCAGTGAGGGGCTGGGGCCTGGCTCAGTGGTAGAGCCCCTGCCTAGAATCCCCCAGTGAGGGGCTGGGGGCGTGGCTCAGTGGTAGAGCCCCTGCCTGGAATCCCCCAGTGAGGGGCTGGGGGCGTGGCTCAGTGGTAGAGCCCCTGCCTGGAATCCTCCAGTGAGGGGCTGGGGGCGTGGCTCAGTGGTAGAGCACCTGCCTAGAATCCCCCAGTGAGGGGCTGGGGGCGTGGCTCAGTGGTAGAGCCCCTGCCTGGAATCCTCCAGTGAGGGGCTGGGGCCGTGGCTCAGTGGTAGAGCACCTGCCTAGAATGCCCCAGGGAGGGGCTGGGGGCGTGGCTCAGTGGTAGAGCACCTGCCTAGAATGCCCCAGGGAGGGGCTGGGGCGTGGCTCAGTGGTAGAGCACCTGCCTAGAATGCTCCAGGGAGGGGCTGGGGGTGTGGCTCAGCAGTAAAGTGCTTGTCTAGTATATGTATATGTTCCTTTACAGCACACAAATAAGTATCAATACAGCTAATAACTGACAAATGTTAAACTGACTGATGTCACACTAATACATTAACAACAGAAGGTGGCTTGGTGGCTTATGCCTGTAATCCCATTTTATGGGAGCAGGTAGGAGTGTTAGGAACTCAAGGTTATCCTGGGCTACATTTTGAGTTCAAGGCAAACCTGGTATATACAAAAACTCTCTCAAATAAACAAAAGAAAACTACATAAGTAGAAATAAGTTCACCTATACTTGGTATTTATTTTTATTTAACTACTTTAAAATCTATTTTTGTTCGTTCATATGAGTCTTTAACCTTCACGTATGTTTGTGAACAGTGTGAATGAAATGCTCTCAAGAGTTCAAAGAGGATGTTGGGTCTACCAGAACTGGAGTTAGAGATGGTTCTGAGCCACCGTGTAGATGTTGGGAATCAAACCCAGATCCTCAGAAAAAGCAGTCAGTTCTACTAATTTGCTGAGCTGTCTCTCCAGCACATATCTATATCTATTTATATTTTGACATGTAATCCAGGCTGATCTGATTCTCCTGCCTCTACATCTCAAGGGCTGAGATTACAGGTGTGGGCCACAAGCCCTGGTCATGTGGTTGGGGGGAAGGGGCTGGGGAGCAGGTTTCCACAACTGCCGTTAAGGAAAGCCCTGTCCAATAGGGCTTACCCCCTGCTGGTAATTTGTTTCTAAGCAACAGGCTCTTGGGATTTGGCCCACCCTCTCTGCTTCCTGGAGGTAAACCCTAGGGCCCCAAGCGCTTCTAATCTTGGAAGAGCAAATTGCAGGCACCCTCGAGGGAAATGACCCCAGATTAATCAGTGATTGCTTCTCTCATCCAGTTTCAAATAACCAGGTGTGGCTGGGGAGCGGCTCCAGGTAGAGGCACTTGCTGCCAAGCCTGAAGACCTGAGCTTCCTTGCTGGGACCCATATGACAGAGAGGAGAGAACTGACTCCTGTAAACTGTCTCCTGACTTCTACACACGTGTACGAACACTCAAGCATGATCCAAAACAAACACACGAATAAACATATAAATAAATAAATGTAAAAAAAAAAACACAACCAGGTTGTTTACTTGTAAGTCAACTGTTATGAAATATTACTTGTTCCACGTGGATATGGGTATGCAGGCGTTTTGTGTGTGTGTGTGTGTGTGTGTGTGTCTGTCTGTCTGTCTGTCTGTCTGTTGTATGTGCATACAGTTTTAAGTTTAATTTTATCTTTTTCCCCTAGAGACAGGGATTTGCTACGTCAACTAGGCAGGCCTTGGAGTCACCACGTAGCCCTGGTTGACAATAAATTTCCCTTCTTCTTGAATCTTCAGAATTCTGGGACTATGGTACTTAAAGCCACAGCTCAGCCGCACACCACTGTCCGTTCTGGGATATGAAACCTGAATAGCGTCCATTCATATCTACAAGGTTTTAGGTTTCCCACCATGCTGTGGGCATTCTTCAGGTTGGCCACCTTGGCATCTGACAATGAGGGGCCTGAGAGCATGACTCACTGGTCTAGGACACTTGCCTAAAAGCTGCCAGTGAGGGTTTATAACAGCCTCGTCTGGGGAATTCTGAATGGTGTGAGGCAGCTATCCAAGATGGCCCTAGAGCAGCCTGCTCCTCCAAATTTAAAAGCAAGGGATTGGTCGGATGGGCGTGCGCCTGTATCCACACGCATGTGTGAAGGTCAAAGACCAACTCGTGCTCCTTCCATGACGTAGGCTCTGGAAAGAGAACTCAGGTCATCAGGCTTGGTGGCAAGTGCCTTTCCCCGGAGCCACCATCCTGCACACCTCTAGCCCCAGCCAGCTGACCTCTATTCCATGCCACTCTGCATTTAACCCCCTGCCAGTCTGCTCCATTGCCCCAAATTTTAAAGAGAAGTTAATTAGGATAAGCACTTCTGCAAACCAGCAGCTCTCAGTCTACGCTTTGTTAAGGTGCAGAGGATCTGCTGCTGGGCAGAGCCCTCCCTCCCTCCCTGTCTTGGATCAACTGTGATCTGTTTATTAAGAGAGTATCTTGTGTTTAAGAAAGTTTACTGTGTAAACAAGGCTGGCCAAGAATGTACTATGTAGTTCAGGCTGGCCTTGAACTGGCAGAGAACCTTCTGCCTTTGCCTCCTGCTGGGACTGTAGGCATATGCCGCCACATCCACCTGTATTTCATCATTCTGCACTGCGGGGATTGAACTCACTGCATTATGCTTGCTAGTTAAGATCTCAACAACTAAGACACGCCCCCAGCTCCTCCGTGGGGAATTCTAGACAGGTGTTCTACCACTGAGCCACACCCCCAGCCCCTCACTGGGGGATTCTAGGCAGGGGCTCTACCACTGAGCCACGCCCCCAGCCCCCTCACTGGGGGATTCTAGGCAGGGGCTCTACCACTGAGCCACGCCCCCAGCCCCCTCACTGGGGGATTCTAGGCAGGGGCTCTACCACTGAGCCACGCCCCCAGCCCCCTCACTGGGGGATTCTATGCAGGTGCTCTACCACTGAGCCACACCCCCAGCCCCTCACTGGGGGATTCTAGGCAGGGGCTCTACCACTGAGCCATGCCCCCAGCCCCCTCACTGGGGGATTCTACTAAATGCTGTACCATAAACCATACCCTCAGCTAGGGACTTCCCAGCAAATTTTCTACCACTGAGCTAGTACACTAGCCCTGCTGCTAGATGATTTGGAGGTCACTATATTAGCCACTGCACATGTGTCTAAGAATACCCCATATCTTTGGAGAATGGTCGAGCTGGAGGTGGAGGTAGACAAAGAGAACCATCCTAAGACACACGGACTGCAAGGACGGGAGCTGAGCTGGGGAATCTAAAGTTTGGCTTACTCCCTTTCACTCTGAGATAACTGGGAGCTAAAGGTCCTTTTGACCAGAGCAAAAGGCCAAGGGAACTGAGGGCACTGCCTGCAGACCTCGGAGAACTTGCTGAGGCTGGGGACCTTGTGCCTAGCCTGATACAAACAGCCGAGACTGTCATACTCACAGGAGTGGAGCTTGAAGAGCAGCTTGACAGTGTAGTCATAGAGGTGACTGCAGTCCAGGATGACCTGGATGAGCGGGGCGAGGCGGCACTGGCCAGCTGTGGTCACAGACACCGAGCGGGACATGTCCAAGGAGTTGAACACTGTGGAGGAAGATGGGGAGAGAGACCACAGTGAGGTAGGAATCGCCACGGTAGGGCAGAAGCAGGACCATGATACACAACCAGACTTACTGTGCCTCCCAGAACTTGGGAGGCAGACGCAGGTGGATCTCTGAGTTCAAGGCCACCCTCATCTACAGAGCAAGTTTCAGGACAGCCATGTTTCAGAAAACCAAAAGACTGTTCACAAGCTGATCAGAAACACTCAACATATTTCCATTTTCTTTTTTTTTCCTGCTACTGCTACCACCTCGGGGTTGGGAGAAGTATGTGCCACCATGAATGGTTTATATAGGATTTGAACTTAGGACTTCATGCATGCTAGGCAAGCACTCTAGCAATTGTGCTATAGACTTTTCCTCAATGGCTTACTCCTAGCGTCCACCCACATTACTTTACCCTCAACTCAGGTAGTGGAGAAACTCGCTATAGGCCGTCATCTCACCCTCACACCCCCCCCCCCCCCGTGGAAAAGCTGACTGTCTTTCTTGCACTGGCTGCCCACTGAGCCTGGAGACTACATAATGCAGTCACACAGGACTTCCCTGTAGCCTCCACGTGTGTGGAGTTTACTGGGGGCCTGAGTAAGCACAGGGCAGAGTACCTTACAACTATCTGTAACTTTAGCTCCAGGGGATCTGATGCCCTCTTTTGGCCTCTGCAAACAACAGCATTCATGTGTATATACTCCCACACACACACATGCATATATGATTTAAAAAAATCTAGCTGCAGGCTGGAGAGATGGTTCAGTGGTTAAGAGCACTGACTGCTCTTCCAGAAGTCCTGAATTCAAATCCCAGCAACCACATGGTGGCTCACAACCATCTGTAATGAGATCTGATGCCCTCTTCAGCTGTCTGAAGACAGCGACAGTGTACTCATATACATAAAATAAATAAATAATTCTTTAAAAAAATCTAGCTGGGCAGTGGTGGTGCATGCCCTTAATCCTGGCACTCAGGAGGCAGGAGAAGGGAAATCTCTGTGAGTTCGAGGCCAGCCTGTTCTACAGAGCTAGTTCCAGAACAGCCAGAGCTACACAGCGAGACCATGTCTCAAGGAAACAAAACAGAACAAATTTAAGTGAGGGGTGGTAGAGAAGGGACGGATGTTGGGGTCTCTTACTGTCCTGGAGCTCACCAGGATGGCTAAGCTGGCTAGCCAGCAAGACTTATTGATTTCCCTGTCTCTGCCTCCCAACTTGCAATTCTTGTGGACGGCCTGTAAATCCTGCTGTCATTCTGAGATACTCTTTTTTTTTTTTTTTTTTCGGGGCTGGGGACCGAACCCACTTAGATACTCTTTGACACAGCCATGCTGATCCCCATCCTATTAGGAGTTTAGGATGTCCCTGAACTTCTAATCCCGAGTGTTGGAATTACAGGTATTGTGCCACCAAATCCAGTCTTATATACACACCCAGGGCTGTGTGCATGGTAGGCAAGCACTCTAGAAAAGACCAGCTCCATTCCCAGACAGGACCAGCTAGGACTATGGCCACTATCCAATGGCTGACAAAAGGGGAAAATAATCTCTGGGGGCTTCTGGAAGGAAGTAACTTCCCTCAATAATGTGCAGAAGCAACCCGGCACGCATGCCTTTAGTCCTAGCACTCTGGAGCCAGATGCACATGGACCTAAAGAAAAGTACAAAAGCATCCACCTCTGCCTGCAAGGAGAGAGCCTGGTGTGACAGGTCTACTTCGAGGCTCTCTGCAATGACCAACAGGGCTCGGCCAGATGGATATAGCAGTGCAAGTCTGCATTCCCTATGCTCAGATGGCTGGGCTAGGAGGACTGCGGTGAGTGAGGCCGGCCTGGGCTTTTCTTCATTACAAAAACAAAAAGACCAACAACAAAGGGGCTGGACCAACTGGACCAAGGCCAATCAGGCTGGGAATCAGGAGATTGATCCCCATGACAACCTGCCTCAGGTAAGAGGGAAGAGACTTACCAGTTTGAAAGAGGTTCAGTTCGCACTCCAGGTAATCAAACATCTCCACTGTGAGCTGGAAACTAACACAAGAAGAAACAGCAATTAAAGTCTATAGGCCTGACTCTCCCTCAATGGCCCAACCCAATGCTGGGAATGAAACCCATGACATGGCACATGCTAAGGATACAGATAAGCTATAACTCCAGTCCTCTCACTGGGGGATTCTAGGCAGGGGGTCTATCATTGAGCCCCGCCCCCAGCCCTCACTGGGGGATTCTAGGCAGGGGCTCTACCACTGAGCCACGCCCCCAGCCCCTCACTGGGGGATTCTATGCAGGGGGTCTATCATTGAGCCCCGCCCCCAGCCCCTCACTGGGGGATTCTAGGTAGGGGCTCTACCACTGAGCCACGCCCCCAGCCCCTCACTGGGGGATTCTAGGCAGGGGCTCTACCACTGAGCCACACCCCCAGCTCCTCACTGGGGGATTCTAGGCAGGGGCTCTACCACTGAGCCACGCCCCCAGCCCCTCCCTGGGGGATTCTAGGCAGGGGTTCTATCATTGAGCCCCGCCCCCAGCCCTCACTGGGGGATTCTAGGCAGGTGCTCTACCACTGAGCCACGCCCCCCAGCCCCTCACTGGGGAATTCTAGGCAGGGGCTCTACCACTGAGCCACGCCCCCAGCCCCTCACTGGGGGATTCTAGGCAGGGGCTCTACCACTGAGCCACGCCCCCAGCCCCTCCCTGGGGGGGTTCTAGGCAGGGGCTCTACCACTGAGCCACACCCCCAGCCCCTCACTGGGGGATTCTAGGCAGGTGCTCTACCCTGAGCCACGCCCCCAGCCCCTCACTGGGGGATTCTAGGCAGGTGCTCTACCACTGAGCCACGCCCCCAGCCCCTCATTGGGGGATTCTAGGCAGGTGGTACCACTGGGCCATGCCCCCAGCCACCAAAGCCAGGTTTTTTTTTGTTTTGTTTTGTTTTTTAACCACCCCCATGCTCTGTCCTACTTTCCTACGCTGAGGGTTCCCATGTGCACACAGGTGTGTTCTGGTGTATTCCTGCATTATGCACACACCACAGTTTCCTCCTAAGCATATATTATGAACATTACTTAAAAGACTAAGCCTCTCAATGTTCCATAGGGGAAAAAGAGAGATGATAGTGCTTAGTTTTAGGTTAGAAAGTGGAGTCTAAGACAAAGAAGCCACAGTGAAATACACCTGGTCCGCATCCCAGATGGAATCAGCACTAGTGGTAACTGGCCCCAAGGACTAGTTACCCACGGGGCTTACTGGTCACCCCAGCCTCTGTCTCCTTCCGTCAGACCCTCTCACCTTGACCAGGGGGGTAAAAAAAAGTTTACTTCCCTACTGGGCCTGGGGCAGAAAGATGGCCACTTACAAGTTGTTAACATCACTTTCCCCAGCTTCATCCAGCTGCCGGTCGCTCATCTGGAGGTTACCCGGGAACCTGGGATTCTGTAAGGAATTTGAGGGAAAGAAGACAGAAGGAAGCATGTGAAGACTGAGGATGTAGCTCAGAGGGGAGAGAGTACTATTAGAGGCACAGTGGCTCCCTAGCAAGCACAAAGACATAGGTTCAATCCCTGGTACCTCAGAAAAAAAGAAAAAAGAGCTCCTGTGTAGCCCAAAGAGACAAGTGTGGACATAAGCTGCCTACATTACGTAGGTAGCACATCCCGTGTCAGCTACACTCTTCTGAGGAAGACAAGATCAGTCTATATGACCTCATAAACACAGACAGATCCTTTAATGCTCCCAGGAAAGAACACGTAGTAAGCAATACCCATCATTGGAGCTGAAGGCTCCTCCCTTGGAGCTGAAGGCTCCTCCCTTACAACATGAGCCCGGGAACATTCTAAGCATGTTCTCCCAAGGAACAACGAGACCTACATGTACCAATCCTCTGGAATCCCTGGGCAGCTCCCACTCACTTATCATTGTCCCTTCTGATTCCCAATCAATCTCCTCAGCCTTGCAGTTTACCACAGCTGCTTCTGTGAGCTCATGTGAGCCCAGGAGACACCGGGCAGTGGATTCAAGCGGTTTCTGTGTTTTGTTTTGAGGCAGGGTCCCAGTTAGCTGAGGCTGAACTGAAACATACTATGTAGCTAAGGGAATCGTTGAACTTTTTGATCCTCCTGTCGCTATAGCCTGAGTGTTGGGGTTACAGGTTATACACCCACTCTACTAGGTTTACGCAGTGCTGGGCCTCAGGTATGCTAGGCAAGCAGTCTGTCCATTTAGCTGCATCTCCTCCTGAATTCAAGTGATCCTTCTGCCTCAGCTGCTGTACACCATAGGACACGTGAGCAGATTATAGAGAGGGAGGTGGCCATTGCAGCAAGCGGCTTCTAAATTCCAGAGTAAACGCTTTGACCTGGAGCTAGAACAAGACGAGGCTCCACCCATTTTTGCTTTATCACTCTTCTGGAGGGGGGTGGTTCTAGACAGGGTTTTTCTGTGTAGCCTGAGTTGTCCTGGAACTCGCTCTACAGACCAGGCTGGCCTCCAACTCCCAGAGATCTACCTGCCTCTACCTCCCAAATGCTGAGACTAAAGGTGTGTGCTACCACGGCTTGGATCTAAAAGAGTGTTTTTAAGATTTATTTTTACTTATGTGCGTGAGTGTTTTGCTCGCACGGATGAATATACACCATGCATGCTTGGTGCTCAGAGTGTAGAAAAGAGCAGTGGGTCCCCTACTGCAATGACAGATGGCTGTTGCAGTGTGGGTGCTGGGAACTGGGCCTACTCCTCCTTTAAAAGTAGCCTGTGTGGGGGCTGGGGATTTAGCTCAGTGGTAGAGCGCTTACCTAGGAAGCGCAAGGCCCTGGGTTCGGTCCCCAGCTCCGAAAAAAAGAACCAAAAAAAAAAAAAAAAAAAAAAAAAAAGTAGCCTGTGTGCTCTTAATCTCTGAGCCGGTTTCCCAGCCCTGAGAGAGCTGACTCTCACATGATGGCCGCTGAGCTACCAATAAACCAATAAACGAACAATCCAAAACAGCAGGCCAAGAGGGATGGGCGGCTCAGCCGTTACCAGCACTTGCTGCTCCTTCATAGGAGGTAGGTGAAGTCCCAGCACCACCAGGGAACCTCAGAACTGTCTATAACTCTCCTTCAAGAGGATCTGCTGCCTGCGCCCTCTTCTGGCCTCCTAGGGCACTGCATGCACATGGTGCACATACATATATGTAGACAACACACAAACTCTTTGTCTCTCTCTTTCTCTGTCTGTTTGTCTCCATATGTGTGTGTTTATTTATCTTTCTCTATATCTATATCTAGATATCTATATCTACATCTAGATAGATAAATGTTTGCAATTTCTCCCAGGGAAAAACTCCCACTAGATGTTGGCCATTTTCCTATTTGTGAAATGAGGAGCAGAACAACCCATCCCCGGTTCCTTCATAGAGCTGTTCTATCCGTTGATTTCCCCTCACAGAGATGGGCTATAGCATCCCCACTTCCTGAGGCCTCAGCCCGCTTCTCAAAGTGCTAATAAAGGCCAAGGAGGGGCTGGAGGGAGGCAGGGCTTGAAGGAGTGCAGCTGGAAAGAGGCGGGGTTTGTAGGAGCAGTGGGGGGGTGGGGCTTGTAGGAGCAGTGGGGGAGGGAGGCGGGGCTTGAAGGAGAGGTGGGGGAGGGAGGCGGGGCTTGAAGGAGAGGTGGGGGAGGGAGGCGGGGCTTGAAGGAGTGAGGCTGGAGACAGGCAGGGCTTGTAGGAACAGTGGGGGGCGGGGCTTGTAGGAGCTGTGGGGGAGGGAGGCGGGGCTTAAAGAAGCAGTGGGGGTTAGGAACGGAGCCATGGAGAATGCAGACAGATGCTCACTTTGGTGTGGTACTCCATCCTTGTTCTCAGCAGTTTGAGGTAGATGCTGCAGAGCTGTCCATACCCCTCACTCAGGTGGCCCTTCGGGGAAGAAGAGAGGAAGGTGCATCAGCATTGAGGCAGGGCTGCCTCTTACATCTTTTCCTTGGGCGGGCTGATTGCTCAGTGGGTGAGTGAGAGCTTTCGCTGCCAAGTACAACAAGAATCCCTTGGACCCGCCTGGTGGAAGGAGAGGACTGAGTACCACAGACAAGGTGTCGTCTGACTTTTCCAGGAGTGTTAGCCACTCAGGTGTCCTGCTTACCGCAACATATAATACATGTTATTTAAAGGATAAGGCAGAAATTGGCCCAGAGGGTAAAGCTGTTTTCCACCATGCCTGATAACCTCAGGGTCCCACACGGTGGAGGGGAAACATGGACTCCGGCAGCCATGCTTGTTGGCATGCACGGACCTCCTCTCCACACACATGCATGCGCGCGCGCACACGCGCACATATACACATACGCGCGTGCAACCTAAAAAATATGGAGGGGATCCTTGAGGACAGTCCATTTTGATTTCCTCCACTCAGTTCTGTGATAAAAAGAAGTAAATTCCAGTGTTGGAAAGGAGACCCAGCCGACACTCCCCAGGGAGACCTCCCCAGAACTCATAAACATGCAGCGGAGCGTTTAATTGAGAGCGATCTCTATGGAGGCAAACACAGGTTCTCTCTGGAGGAACCTGTCTTCGTTACCGACTTCAAAGAATTGTGTTCCCAGCGGGGAATCAAAAAGCACAAAAGGAAAATGTGCAGAATAACTAAAATTCACCAGAAATGCCAGATGGCCAAACAGAGCTCCAAGGACGGATAAAGGGATTATAAAAAGCAATGCATGGCACAGGAACCATCAATATGGCCATAAAATATTTGCAAGGCATAAGCTCTTGTGAAGAGAGGCTGGAGACATGGCTCAGCTGTCAAGAGTGCATGCAGCACTAACAGAGGACCTGAGTAGACAACTGCCTGTAACTCCAGCCCCAGCGAATGTGACAACCACTTCTGACCTATGTCAGTACCCCATCACTCCCATACACACACGCAGACAAATAAAAATTTTAAAAAAAGATATTTTAAAGGAATCCAGGTCTGGCCTTGTACATTTGCAGTCCCAGCACTGGGGAAACTGAGGTAGAAGGCTCGATAATACCAGCACGAGTTACAAAGTGAGACCCAATCGATCCGTAAAGAAAGGAGGGACAAGAGAAAAAGAAAAACGGGGCTGGGGAGAGGCTTGGCTGGTAAAGGGGTGCCAGGGACCTGAGCTTCACTCTCAGGACTTAAGGGGCACGGCTGCGATCCCAGAGTTGGGGAGATGGATGCAGGAGGATCCCCAGGGCTCATTGGTCTACCAGCTTAACCTAATTGGTGAGCTGCAGGTCCAAGGAGCTCCTGTCTTAAAAATCAAGGTTGGGGGGCTGGAGAGATGGTTCAGTGGTTAAGAGCGTTAACTGCTCTTCCAGAGGTCCTGAGATCGATTCCCAGCAACCACATGGTGGCTCACAACCATCTGTATATGGGATCCGATGCCCTCTTCTGGTGTGCATGAAGACAGCTACAGTGTACTTGTATAAATAAAATAAATAAATCTTAAAAAAAAAATCAAGGTGGGAAACTTGGAGTGGCCCACCTTACAGCCCAGCATGTGGGAGGCAGAGGCGGGGGGATCTCAGTGAATAAGAGGCCAGCCTGGTATACCTGGTGAATTCAGGACAGCCAGGGTCATATAGAGATCCTGTCTTAAAAAAGTGAAAATCAGTCAAGAACAAAACCCAAGAGGATGGACAGCTGAGGAACACACCTGAGGCTGACAACTGACCTTCACACCCAAGGGCATAGACTGGAACCCTCACCACCCTCTCCCCCCACTGCATCCTATAATCCCAGTGTCCAGGAGGCTAAATAGGAAGAGTACACGTTCTAGGCTAGCCTGGGCTACCCAGAGTTTTCCTGTAGCTTTGGGGACTTCGGGCAAGACGATGCATGTGGAGGCATCTTTAGTGCACCCCTAAGACTCATTGAAGAATTCAATCAAGAGAGCGACTGAAACGTGGTTCAGTGGGGCAGAGTGCTATCTCCCCACCCCCTGGCCCTACACTGAATTCATTGGCTATGCACACTTGTACATAGTGCACACAGGAAGAGGAGACAGGACAATCATGGGTTCTAGGTCAACCTTGGCTACATGGTAAGCTGTGGCCAGGCCAGGATAACTTGCTATATCCGATACTCGGTGTCTGGCTGTGTGAGGAAGAGAAGTAGAGAGGGGTCCCTGGGTACATTTCCATACTCACCCACATCCTGCTCATGTCGCTTAACTCATTTTTGTATCTGAGAGAGTCTTTCAGCACCTAGAAGAGAAGAGAACCTGAGGGGAGATGGGGTGGCCAGAGAGCCACCTATCTGGGGCTGGGGTAGGGAAGAGACCTATCAAAAGGGATGCACCCACCTCCTATGGGAAATTGCACATGCACACACGCGTGCACACACACATGCACGGGTGCCAGAGCACACATGTGGAGGAGATTAGTGGACAATATTCAGAAATCTCAGTTCCAGCGACTGCTATGCTGGACTGACAATTACTAGTGATAGGGGCCAGGAGATATGAAGGGGGGTCGGGGGGACATCTATATTCTATACTATAATACACGTGCTCCATATTGTTAGAAGTAATCAGTACATACACGATGTAACTGGCTTAGCACCACCACGGTTTGCTTCGATTGTTTGCCTCCCAGCCCAGGGACAGGCTGATACCGGCAGACACTAACGCGGCTCAATGTTTCAATAAGCATTTGAGCCCAGAGATCCACAAAACGAGAGCAGATTGCAGGAGATGATAATAAAAGAGGCACAAATATCGAGAGTGGAATTTTATGGTCAGAAATATGGCTGAGCGCCTGGCCAAAGGGGCAAGCCTGAATCCCGAAATGATTGACAAGTCTTTGTCTCCGCCCCCTCATCCCTATATAATCTGCTGATTTAAGATGAGCTAGGAGACATGATCTCTAATTGCTAGCTCTCTGAGTAAAAAATAGTTTTAAAGATTCAATTCCGGGGGTTGGAGGGATGGCTCAGCAGTTACGGGTGTTTGCAGTTCTGACAGAGAGCCTGAGTATCTTTCCCTGTACCTACACTGGGTGGCTCCCAACATCCTGTAATTTCAGACCCAGGGGATCTGACGCCCGCTTTTGGCCTCATCAGGCAACTGGACACACGTGACACACATACACACGTGCACATATAAATAAAAACATATCTTTAAAGCTTCGATTCCCGCCTCTGCTCGCGGGGCATCTGAACCAGGCAGCAGGAGCAGAACTCAAGTGTCACATTCCCCGCCTGTGCCATTGGCCTCCCCTTCCGCCCCAGAGTCTCACGTTCGGATGTCCGTCTCGAAGGAGTTTGTGGAACACGTGGCAGAACTTCCAGCACAGCATGGCGTTGCTGGAGAGAGGCAGTCGGTTGACCACAGACCAGAAGGTCTGCGCCCCTTTCTCATGGTGGGTGCCCAGAATACACGGTGGGAGGAGTCAGGGAAGACAAAGGCTTGGTGGGTGGAGCTGAGTAAGGGGGCGGGGCACTGCTCACTGCTAAGACCCCAGAGTTCTACGGGTTTGCGTGGCAGCTTGGAGACTGAGCGTATAAAATACCACGTTCCCTGTTTTATAACAGTTTCCCGTGAAAAGGGATTTTCTTTCTTTTTAATTACACTTTAAATGTATTTATGGATCATTAATGTGTGCGTGCACGTGTGCGTGCCGGCATGTACAAGTGGGGAAACCCCAATTTATTGGGGTCTCCAAGATTGAATCCAGGTCGTCAGGCTTGAAGGCAAGCTCCTTTACATTTGCTGAGCCATCTGACCAGCCCCACCCGTCTTTTTGAGACAGGTCAACATTGAAGTAGCCCAGGATACCCTAGAATTTAGTACCTAACTTCTGATCCTTTGATCTCTACCTCCAGACTTCTGGGATTACAGAAGTGCAGGCCCACACCTCGTTTATGTGATAGTTGGTCTGGGACTGAGAGCTCTGTGTCTGTCAGGCAAGGCACACCCCCAGACCCCAGCCTGGTTTTTGGTGTTAATGAAATAGTCTCACTCTGTAGCCCAGGCTGGCCTCCAACTCACAGGAATCACCCTGCTTCTTCCCAGTGGCTGAGATTACAGGCATGTGTCACCTGTAATCTAAACATGTGACCCTGACCCAGCCAGATGCAGGATGGGATTCACTCTCGAGACCAATGCCAACCTTTTAACATGTGTTTCCTATATCGCTTTTTTTTGAGACAGGACTTCTCTGTATAGCCCTGGCTGTTCCAGAACTCGCTCTGTAGTCCAGGCTGGCCTCAAACTCACAGAGAAACTCCTGCTTCTCCCTCCCGAGTGCCAGGATTAAAGCTGAGCGCCACCACACCTGGCTCCTCTTTGACTTTTGTCTTGGTTATGACCACCGTTCTCATGTGTGCAGTGCCTATGATCTGATGTCTGTTCATGTATGTGCCATGCCTGTGTGAGTGTCAGTGAGTTGCAGCACATGCCTGGATGTTGGAGAACGTGCCTTTGCCTGCTGAGGCAGCTCAGGAGGCATTCCTATACATTATTAAAGTGACATTAGAAGCTGGGCGTGGTGACGCACACCTCTAACCCCAGTGAAATCGTGAGGCAGGAGAATCTCAATCTTGGGGCCAACCTGGCAGACACAATGAGGCGCTGTCTCAAAACCACCGTCGAAACCCATTAATAAAGAAGTAGAGGTAGAGAAGGCTCAGTGGTTAAGAGCACCAGCTTCTCTTCACCGACTTTTGTTCAGTTCCCAGCACCCACATAACCGCTCACCACTGTCTGTAGCTCCAGTTTCAGAGGATCTGATGCCCTCTTCTGGCCACTATGTGCACTGCAAGTATATATAGACATGCATGCAGGCAAAACACCCATTCACATAATAAATAAGATAAAATAAACAAGCACATCAAATCTAAATGCAGCTCAGTTGGTGAAGAACTTGCCTCGTATGCATGAAGCCCTGGGTTTCATCCCAACACTACATTAAAAAGTGAACACTGTAATCCCAGCCTTCTAGAAGTCAGGTACACAGTGAATCTGAGGCTAGTCTGGGCTACATGAGCCTGTGTCTCCAAATAAATTTAACTAACTAAATAAGTAGAAAAGGCCTGAACTGGGGGCTGGAGAGATGGCTCAATGGTTAAGAGCGTTGGGCTCTTCCAGAGGTCCCGAGTTCAATTCCCAGCAATCGCATGGTAGTTTACAACCATCTGTAATGGGATCTGATGCCCTCTTCTGTCATGCAGGTGTACATGCAGATAGAATACTTATATACATATAGTAAATAAATAAATCTTAAGAAAGTAAAGTCATGGCTTGCTGGCCTTCTAGGACCCTTGGACATGGCCAGGCTAGGGTGTCTGAGACTTGTGCTCTCTGAGTCTGTAGCTATACCAGAAGCGGCTTCCATCCCGCAGGCTCCTGTCCCTGGCAAGGGCTGCTTTCCCTGTTGCTGAGCCAGAAGCCTCCTCCTGACCTCAGTTCCCACCATTTGACCCCCTTCCAGGGTCGGCCTCCCGAGGATCCAGTCCAAAAGGATATTCCTGGCATGTTTTTCCTTCACGGCCACTTCCTGCGTATTAATGGCCTTATTGACGCTGACCGTCTGCAAAAACAAGATGGGGGAGGGGAAGAGGAGGAAATAAATAAGCCTCTGAGAGTTACTGAGACCCTTCCAACAGCCCTCCCCCTCCTCCTCCCCAACACCCCACTCCTCCAATGACCCTTGGTATTGACGAGGGCCAAGAGACCATCCAAGGGCCCTCTGGGTCCTCTCGAGTACCCCGCTTGGGAGAGGGGGTAGCGCAGAGGTGGGCAGCACTCCCAGACCAGCTGTCCCAAGCTGTCCCAAGGGAGCAGGCTTTGCTGCCTGGCATTGGCTGTGCCCAGCTGCTGTACCCGCCTGCTACTCGCTGGCTTGGCACAACAGCGTGGTAATTAAGGGGCCACACAAAGGAAAGACTTCTTCACCCCTGGGGAAACATTAGTCCTCAGAATACAAGAGGAAGAGATGCTGATGTCAGGGAGCCACTGCGGCCTGAGCCCAGCAGCCACCCCTCTGCCACTTCTAAACCCTTCCCACCAGGGGCTGGCGTGATGGACTGGCGAATAAAGGTGCTGGCCCAGCAAACCTGACAACTGGAGTGCCCTTCCCAGGACCCCCGTGAAGATGCAGTGGGACAGACCAAGCCACAAAGATGTCCCCTGACCTTCACACAAGAGCTGCGGCAAGTACTTCCCTCCCCAAATAATAAACAAAACAAAACTTCCACCGGGTTTCTCTGACTTGCCATCCATTCTTGGCCAACTTTCAACTTGAGGGCAAATCCCTTCTCCTTTCTTAATTACCCGGAAAACCATGAAACCGACTATGCCTTCCCTGTTGTTTTCAAACGTCAAGACTCCCCTGCTAACTTTAATATTGACACGTGAGTAACGTGCGTGAACGCTAATCATAACATCTTGGCTATTTCGCTGTTGTTGAAAATTTTTAAGAGATTTATTATCTTTTTAAACTTTTACGTATGCATGGGTGATTGTGGGTATGCCCACTTTAGTGTGGGTGCCAGAGGCCAGGGGAATTGGAGCCAGGGGAATTGGAGCCAGAGTTGTAAGCCGCCTGATGTGGGCGCTGGAAACTGAACTCAGGTACTCTACAAGAACACCATGTGCTCTTAACTGCTGAGCCAGCCCCCAAAACTCTACTGTATGTTTTTTCTAAGAAGTTTATTACTATTACTATTATTATTATTATCATTATTATTACATTTACTTATTTTGTACATCATGAAGGTGGACCGTATCCTCTTGTTCTTTTAACTGATCTGCCTGCCTTGGCCTTCTGTGTGCAGGGATTAAAGGTGTTCACCACCACCACCAGGGGCTTAACTGTTAGATCTCACTAATGACCGCTCTACCCCAGACAGATTGATGTAAGACGCCCACCCCGCCCCCCACTCCCTCCGTTTCAGCCTCCTGGAGCAGACGGAATGACAGGTATGGACCACTAGGTCTAGCTCCACCCATTTTGTAGTAACTGATGTTTTTATTTCTAAGGTGTAGATTTCCAGGAGCAAGAGGACGTAGATGAAATGTTTTGATTACAGCTGGAGAGATGGCTCAGTGGTTAAGAGCATTGGCTGTATATACTTAGCAATTGCCTTTCTCCCATAAAGACTAAAATCCAAGCCAGGAGGTGAAAGCACATGACTTTAATCCCAGCACTCGAGAGAAGCAGGCGGATCTCAGTGTTCAAGGTCAGCCTGGTCAACAGAGCAAGTTCCAGGACAGCCACGGCCACACAGAGAAACCCTGTCCAGGAAAACTGAAGAAGAAGGAGTAAAAGGGGCCGAGGAAGGAATCGCTCTCAGTAAAGTTCCTGCCATACAAGCACCAACCCCAAGTTCAACCCATAGCACCCACATAAAATCCAGGTGTGGCGCACATAACTGTGTGATTCGATTTGGGGGGCACAACCAGAGGCAGAGACAGGCAGATCCCTGGGGCTCCCTGGTCAGATGAGCCTGGGCTCAGGGAAAGACCCTGTCTGGAGGAAAGCAAGTTGGAGAACAAGTAAGGAAGGTACCTGAAGTGTGACACATGCGTGTATGCACAGGCACACGCACGCACGCACGCACGCATGCGCACACAGGCAAGTCTATACATCACACACAGATACACACAAAGAGACATGTCTATCACACACACACACACACACAGACATATCTATATATCACACCCAGACACACATCCATCACACACTCACACTCGTGCACACACACAGACACTTCTATACATCACACACACAGACACGCAAAGACACGCCTATACATCACACACATGCACAGACATGTCTATACACCCCCAACCCTCACGTACGTGCGCGCGCGCGCACGCACACACGCGCACACGCACATAGCAGCATGAACATTTGACACACATCCAGATTATAAGCTCTGATTTGTCCTTCTAGATGGCCCTATACCCTCTAAAGCAGGACAGGACAGGACAGAGTCCCCAGGCCTCGATGCTGCCTGCTCCCGCATACCACTCAGTAGCTGCCCAGACTCAGAGGGAAATCATTCAGTCTGGACAGATCCAGTTCTGCAGGCGGGTGCAAATTCGAGTGGAGGATGGGGGTGCTCCCAGGGCAGAGGGTGGAAGTTGGGGGCTCTGTGTCTCACCTCTGGAGGGGGGTCTAGGTTCGAGAACATCCTTTGAGAACACTCTGTTCTCTTTATTCCGCTGGAGTCAGTCACACGGGACCTACGGCCAGCAGTGGCTCTCCTCAAAGAAGAGCATTGTACAGCACTTCCTGGCCCAGCTGGCCCCTGTGTCCCCAGCTGGTCCCCGAGAGCCAATTATCAGCAGGCACTGAAGGAAGGGAGGCTTTCTCTCTCCACTTCTCTTCCTCCCCCTCCAGGCCTCCCTACTTACAGACTCCCTCCAGGCAGATCAGCCTGGATGTGACCAATGAGAAGTTTCCAGGCCTTGCTACTGGGTAGAGCAGGCAGTGGAGCCTGGGCTGGCTTGCGGAGCAACTGGACATCATCAAGTCACGCACACAGCTCTGGGCTGCAGCCCAGATTTTGGGCTACCAAGGATAGTATGTAAAGGTTCCATAGCAGGAGTAGGACAGAGAGGCTTGGGATGTAGCCCTGGTGGGAAGGGGCCAATGAAGACCACCTGCTGAGGCCAGAAAGAACACCCAAGAAAAGGGCAAGGAAGAAGGGGATTAAGAAACAAAATAGAAGACATACAAAAACAGGAGCTGGCCCTATAGCTCAGTGGTAGAGTCCCCACCTAGATTCCCCAATAAGGGGCTGGGGGCGTGGCTCAGTGGTAGAGCCCTGCCTAGAATCCACCAGTGAGGGGCTGGGGGCGTGGCTCAGTGGTAGGGCACCTGCCTAGAATCCCAAGTGAGGGGCTGGGGGCGTGGCTCAGTGGTAGAGTCCCTGCCTAGAATCCCCCAGTGAGGGGCTGGGGGCGTGGCTCAGTGGGAGAGCCCCTGCCTAGAATCCCCCAGTGAGGGGCTGGGGGCGTGGCTCAGTGGGAGAGCCCCTGCCTAGAATCCCCCAGTGAGGGGCTGGGGGGTGTGGCTCAGTGGTAGAGCCCCTGCCTAGAATCCCCCAGTGAGGGGCTGGGGGCGTGGCTCAGTGGTAGGGCACCTGCCTAGATTCCCCAGTGAGGGGCTAGGGGCGTGGCTCAGTGGCCCAGTGCCTGTCTTGCATAAATAAGACCCTCAGTTCTATTTGCATTTCACACAAAAATAAAAAGAGGAGCTGGAGAGAGGCTCAGTGGACAAGAGCCTGCTTGCTCTTCCATCAGCATCTACATGGTGGCTCACGATTGTCTGAAACACCAGTTCCAGGGGACCCTAACGCCCTCTTCTGGTCTCTGCAAGCATCAGGCACACACATGGTACACAGACATGTACAAAGGCAAAACACCACACACATAAAAAGAAACTATTTGTGCCTATTTTAACTTTTTTGGTTTTTTTCCACTTCCTTTTCAATTTTTTGTTTCCTCTCCCACTTCCTGCTCTCATTTCCCGTGCTTGCTTCTTTTTTAACAGGAAATACTCAGTAACTCCACAGCCGGGCAAAACAGGAGTCTAGCTAGAGATGAACAAAAGGTGTGAGCTAGTGTGGCAGTATGTAGTAAGCAGGATGCTTCTGAAGAATCCCGCAGGATGGTGCCGCGTATATTCAGGGCAGTTCTTCAAGCCCCGCTGCAATTAATCTAACCTAGACACTCCAGGCCTCAGAGACAGGCCGGAAGGAAGCTCTCCTTCTGGGTGATTGTAGATCCCTTGACAGTATTAGGGCCCTCACACCATCTATCTGGAACAGGTACTGCAATTTCCCCGTCATCATTACCCTCACTACTTCCCAGAAGGCCTTCTGCTGGCGGGCCCATCACAGTCTGCTGTGCTATGAAAAATGTCCCCCACAGGGCTTAGGTGTGAAAGCGCTGGTCTCCAGCTGGTGGCACTGTCGGGGAAGGTTGTGGGACCTTGGGGAGGTGGAGCTTCTCTGGAGAAAGAGAGTCAGTGGGGGCGGCCTTGAGCCTTTCTAGCTCAGCTCCATTTGGTTTCTGATTGAATACTTCTGCGCTCCCCTCAAGCCCTCCCTGCCCGCTAGCCAGGGGTTCTCCGCCATGATGGAACGTGTTAGAATAAATGCTTTCTCCTCTAAGGTGCTTTTGTTAGATTCTTTAAAAAACAAACAAACAAACTGCAGCGAACCATTCTCCTTCTCAAAGCTGTTTGAATGCAGAAAGACAATGTCTTCCTGGAGGAAGTGGGTCACTGCACGCGGGGGAGGGGGGAGCAAACCTTGAGGAAATAGCCTGACTCTGCTTTCCGTCTGACCTCTGCTTCCTGCTCCACAGAGAAACAGAATCTTGACCACAAGTTCCTGCCATTGTGAACTCAGTTATGCCCTCCCATCAAGGTTTGACTAACTTCTCAAACTGTGAGCTAAAGGGAAGCATCACGCCCTTAAGGTATATGTCTGGGAGTTGGTGACAGTGGCAGACAGGTAAGGCACGGCCCAAGATAAAGTTTTCCATACTGCCAGCAGTATCCATCCCTTGCCAGGGCTCCTGTGGGAAATGTTCCGATGACAGGGCTGGGCCAAGTTTGCCCTCAAATCACCATGTTGCCCAACGGCTCTGGATCCTCTTTAGGCTCTCTGCCACGCCCCATTTCCACAGCTACTGGGAGTTCTCCTTCTCTCCTCCAGTAAGGGCCCATGGCAGCACCACACCAACGATCTCACAAAACAAAGTAGGTAGAGGGCTGAGATGGGTAGTATCCGGATCCCCGCATCCGTCACGGAACTGATTCATGAGTGACCGGTCTGTCCCATGACTGAGGCAGGAAGTAATTGCTGCAAGCCCAGCAATGCTAAGGCCCACTGCTTCTCCTTCCCAAACACCCCCTGCCTTCCTAACTCTTGTTCTAATTCCACAATAGGCACTTCTACCTCACACCCATATTACCATAGGACCTCTGCCCACACAGTTCTTAATAAAACATTAAGAGTAAATAAAATTCCTAAAGACGGGGGCATAACTCTGCTGTAGACTTCCCCAGTGAGGGGCTGGGGGCGTGGCTCAGTGGTAGAGCCCCGCCTAGAATCCCTCAGTGAGGGGGCTGGGGGCGTGGCTCAGTGGTAGAGCCCCTGCCTAGAATCCCCCAGTGAGAGGCTGGGGGCGTGGCTCAGTGGTAGAGCCCCGCCTAGAATCCCTCAGTAAGGGACTGGAGTGTGACTTGGGAGTAGAGCATTTGCTTGGTATGGGCCAGGCCCAGGGTTCCACTCTTAGTGCTACATATAAAGGAAAAATCTAACTTTTCCTACGAGCAGACAGTTAACCAACTTTGACCCCGTAAGAGTGGAAAGGACAAAGTTTGTTAGACAACCAAGAATGAGAACTCAGGGAGGACGAAGTAAACCTGAAGAGGTTCCAAACAACTTGACCTATTTATTGTCCCACGAAAACAGTCTACTAGTTACTCACATAACATCTGCCCCTGGGTTTTATAGTTGAGTGTCCCCTGTAAGAACAGGCCCTCGCACACACAGACCTACCCCAGTGTGGTGCAAAGAGAGGTTGCATTCGTGGCAAGCAGCCACTGTTTAGGAAGTCCGAACAAAACACCATCAGGTAGTAGCCAGGTAACCTGGCTCCCATTTAAGGTATTAGTAGGACAAGGGACATGCAGGGAGGGGACATTCCAGAGCCCTAACCTCCATTCCCCACCCTTCTGTATCCATATCAGATAGTCTTGTTCTGTGTTGTACCAGTCACATCCCACAAAGCACTTGCTAAGTCCCATTGGTGCAAAAAGCACAAGAATGTGTGTCAGGATTTAAATCTGAAATGCACCCCATTGGCTCCTGATTTAAATGTCCTCAACCCCACCCCCAGCTGAGGATGTTATCTTGGGGGACTATTTTGAGGTCTAGCTGAGGGAAGCAGAATTTACTGGCAAGCCTTTGGGGTTGTAGCCACGCCCCCTTCCTCGCTCCTCCCCCACCCACAGCCTATCAGCTTCCTGGCCAGCCAGGATGTGAAGAGCCATACTGACGCGGGCTCTGACATGATGGACTGAAACCCTTCTAAACCATGGCTCAAAACATACTCTGCCTCTCATAAGTTGTTTCTGTGTAGTATTTTGGTCACCGTGAGGCAAACCTAAGACAGTATGTCACATGTGCAACTAATACACGTCACTTTGGTTGTTAGTCCCAAACACTGGATCTTCCCTGGAACTTGACTCTGCTCCCCACCTTCCCACAAAATTTATCTGGTCTGAGAAGGGGACACCGCACACGTCACACTATATCTTATTATTATTTTTCTGCCCTTGACACTGCTATGTAGTTCAGCTTTTCCTGCCTGGTACCTGTTATGCCGACAACGGCCTGACCTCTTGAGCCTCCAAATCCCTCTACCTCCCGAGTAACTGGGATTATTAGCACGTGCCCTCATGCTTGGCCTCAAGCAGTACTTCAGACCAAATCCGGAGCTATGCATACCGGACAGGCACTCTACCAACTGCCCCACACTGCCGGCACGTAGTCTGGAACCCTTGATTCTCCTGCCACGAACACTACACTAGTTGGGGTTACAAGTACATACCACCACACCACAAAAGCACATCCCATACAGGAAAGAACTCAGCAAAAGAATGGCAGGAAGTAGCCGGGCGGTGCTGGGGCACGCCTTTAATCCCAGCACTCGGGAGACAGAGTTTCAGACCATCCTGGCCTACGGGGTGAGTTCCAGGCCAGCCAGGGCTACACAGAGAAACCCTATCTTGGGGGAAAAATGAAAATAAATAAAAAAGGAGACAGGAAGCAAGAGGAAAGAGGGCGAAGAGGGCGAAATACAATGCGATGACTGGCGGGCAAACCTTAATGGCTTTAAAGACTTATTTCATGTATGCGAGTACACTGTCGCTGTCTTCAGACACACCAGAAGAGGGCATCGGATCCCATTACAGATGGTTGCGAGCTACCCTGTGGTCGCTGGGATTTGAACTTGGGACCTCTGGAAGAGCAGTCAGTGCCCTTAACCACTGAGCCATCTCTCCAGCCCGTCTTCCTTTTTAAGTGAATGCCACACTTCTTCATGGAGAACAGTTGACATGCATGGAGCGCTAATGAAGAGATTACTTATTTATGGTACAAGAGAACGGCATCACATGCCTTTAAACAGCGATCTCCGTTAGTACATTTAAAACTGGGCTGTGTTTACAGAAGTGTGATTTACACAAAGCCACATCTGTTACATAATGCTCAGAAAGAGCTTCCTTCCCATGTAGCCTCTAACTATAGAACCAGCCCAGCACAGACGGCCACCTGCCTGCCAGAAGGTACTGGGCACCACCCTTACCCAATACAAAAAAAAAAAAAAAAACCCCAATCTCAGTAGCTCAGTGGTTCTTTAAGAACCAAGTCTCTCGGTAAGCCTTTAGGAGCTACGCCAAGTGTCTGGTCTCCCCCAAACTTGGAGAAACAGTTCCAAATTCTTTCTGCATTCTGCACACATTTCTTTACTACCTGCAATGTTTATCTTTGCTTCTTTGAGATATGGTCATGAAACATGGATATGAGCTAACTATGTAGCCCAGGCTAGACCATTCGTTCCTCCCGGTTCAGTCTCCCGAGTGGTGGCAGGAAGGGCGTACCGTATGTCACCATAACTGACTATTTAAAGGTTTTGAGCACAGAGGTGACACAATTGGACTTGTTTTTCTTTCATTTGTTCTTTGCGCCAAGCTCTTAAGCAGGGACCAAATGAGGGTGGCTGAGGCGAGGGAGGCAGCAGGAGACGTGATGACGTGTGCTGGGGTTCACAGTTTATTTCCTCACCTGCCTTCTCTTTCAGTACCAGGGGCTGAACCCCGGGATTCTGCAAATGGGGTTGGAATTTATTTTTACGTGTGGATATAGTGTGCCTGTGTATATGTGTGCCTTTTCACACACGTGTGTGCTTGTGAGATATTCGATTATCTCCCTCAGTCCTACTCCCTCCACTTTGTATTTTGACACAAGGTCTTTCTGAACCCAGAACTTGGCAATATGGTTCCTCATCTGGCTGGCCAGCTTTGCTCCAGAAATCCTGCCTCTGTCTTCACCAGGCTGGGCTTACAGGATTTTACCTTGAACCTGGAGAACCAAACATTGATTCCCAGGCTTCCTCAGCAAGCATTTTACAGGCCGAGCTATCGTCTCAGTCTAGAATTTATTTTAAGGTAGAACTGAGATTGGATGTTCTTCCATGGATGTTGGCTGAGAAGGAGGAAGGAGTCAAAAATGACACAGTGGGTATCTTCTAGAGGAAACAGAGAGACCAGATTACTTCTCACAAGACAGAGATAGGTGTGGTGGCTTAGGTGTGGAATTCCAACGTTCAAGGGCCTATGGAAGGAGAATCTCAAATTCAATGCTAGCATGAGCTATACAGAAAGGGGTCAGTCTATGCAACACAGTGAGACCCATTCCCAAAATTAAATGAATGCGATGGAGAGAATAGTGGGAAAAGTTTGTTTGAGGACATGGGAGCTTGTTTTCAGGCATGTTCAATAAAAGCCTCCTATCAGATGTGCACACGGCACTATAAATGAGCAAACTAGGCAAACATCCTACCAACTACCCACATTCCTATATCAAGGTTTCTTTGTTACAAATGGAGAAATGAACAGGTAGGCTGGGCCATGTAGGGAAGATAGAAGAATTCCAGGGGGGCTGGGGATATGAATCAATGGTAGAGCATTTTCCCAGAATGCCCCAGTGAGGGGCTGGGGCTGTGGCTCAGTGGGAGAGCCCCTGCCTAGAATCCCCCAGTGAGGGGCTGGGGACATGGCTGAGTGGTAGAGTCCCTGCCTAGAATCCCCCAGCGAGGGGCTGGGGGCGTGGCTCAATGAGAGCACCTGATTAGTGTCCTTTATGGGTTTGTTATCAATTTGACACAATCTAGAGTCTTCTGATAGGACAATTAAAAAAATATCTCCATAAGACTGGCCTATAGGGGAGTGGGGGTTGGACAGATGGTTGAGCTGGTAAGAGCACTGACAGCTCTTCCAGAGGTCCTGTGTTCAATTCTCAGCAGCCACATGGTGGCTCGCAACCATCTGTACTGGGATCCAATGCCCTCTTCTGGTGTGTCTAAAGAGAGTGACAGTGCACGATAGATAAATAAATAAATAAATAAATAAATAAATAAATCTTTTAAAAAAGAGAGACTGGCTTTTATGCAAGTCTGTGGGACATTTTTCTTCATTAGTGATTGTGTAGGAGGGCTCAGAACACTGTGAACAGTGCCATCCTGAAGCAGGTGGCCTGAGGTAGATGATCAAGAAAATAAGCAGTGTCCTCCATGAATTCTGCCTCAGTTTCTCCCTTGAGTTCCTACCCTGGTTTCCCTCTGTGATGGAGTATGATCTGAGAGTTGAAAGAAGAAATATTTTCATCCCCAAGTTGCTTTTGGTTGTGATGTTTTTAATCACAGCAACAGAAACCCTAAGACAGAAATTGGTACCAGGAATGGGGTATTCCTGATACAGACCTGATTGTGTTTTGGAAGGGTTATAGAGGAACTCTGGAACTTTGAGCTAGAAAAGCCATTGGGTGTTCAGACATAAATGATCCACTGTGGGATGTAGAAGACAATGTTGAGAGCAATGCAAATGAGGGTGGCCTGGCTTGTGAAGTTTCAAAGGGAACTTTGAGAGTCCCTTAAAGACTCTACTAAGGCTGTCAAGAATCAGCCACTCTGATCAGCTGGAACCAACCAGGAACCATTAAGCGAAAACTTTGCTTTGCTTGGACAATTGATACTGAGCAGCCAGAGCTAAAGAATCAGCTGGGATTAAGAGGAGACCAGCATCGCTAAGGTGAAATCTCCTGGGAATATTTCCTCAGGGTTACCACACAGAAGCTGTGGTCCAACGGGGCCAGGCTCTCACACTGGCAGCCAAACTTGGAAATGTGTAAACATCTCCCAGTGTGTATTGGTTTTGAACACATGGAGAAGCTGTGAAGACCACCTGAGATTTGGTACTATGAGAGGTCAAGAGGTCAAAAGGATTCAACAGTGAATTCAGCCCCAGTTGAAGTAGAAGCCCCAGGATTGAAAGGGTCATGGATAGACCTTGAGGCTTGGTACAGTGTGACAGGATCAAAAGAGAGCTCAGGAAAGGCTACTGGTGAGAATGCAGCCCAGCTGTAGCAGAGACCCCAGTATTTTGGAGATGCCAGTACCAGAGGACGACCACCCAGGACATCAGCAGGTACTGTGGAGCTGGTATGATCCCACCAGACAAGTTAAATAGGCTGTGGAGGCAGAGCTAGAAAGGCAGAACTGCTCAAGCAGGTTGGAGCCCAGAAGATCAGGAGTGAGTCCCAGAAGCCCAACACCAAGCTACACTCTGCTGGGCTTCTGTTTTGCTCTGCTTTATCTATAACTGTCCCTGAATCTTCCTTTTTGAAACAACTCGTTCTTTTATTTTACAGGAGCCCACAGTTGTGAGACTTTGGAATTTCAGAGAAGCTTTGAACTTTATAAGAGACTCTGGATGTTTTAAAGAGACTGAACTTTTAAAGTATTTAAATTTTTAAAGACTATAGGACTTTTTCAAAAAAGATTTATTTATGATGTATACATACAGTGTTTTGCCTACATGTACAGCTGCAGGCCAGAAGTGGGCCCTAGATCTGCTGGGAACTGAACTCAGGACCTCTGGAAGAGCAGCCAGTGCTCTTAACCGCTGAGCCATCTCTCCAGCCCAACTATAGGACTTTTAAAGTTACTTATGTTGTATATTTTGACACCATTATGAATGAGAGCTTGAGGATAAAGAGAAAGGTTATAGTTGAATAGTGATGCATTTGTGTGTGTCAAGATGATATAAACAATTGCACGTCAACTGTCTTTTGTTGTTATCAACTTAACACAAGCTAAAGTTATCTGAGGGAACCACAATTGGGAAAATGCATCCATAAGACTGAGTTGCAGGCAAGCCTGTGTAGCATTTTCTTAGTGAGGATGTGGGAGGGGCCAGACAATTATGTATGTATAGGAAAACAGGCTGAGCAAACCATGTGGAGCAAGCCAGGAAGCTGAGTTCCTCTATAGCCCCTGCTTCAGTTCCTGCCTTGAGCTACTGTCTTGACTTGAGTTCTTCCCTAATTTAGTGATGGAGCACGGTCAGAAAGTTGTCAGATGAAATAAACCCTTTCCTCCCAAGTTGCTTAAGGTCATAGCATTTTATCACAGCAACAGAAATCTAGAATCCTCAAGTGAGAGGCCAAGGATATCAAAAACTAAAAACAAGAGCTGGGTGTGGCACACGGATTTCATTACAGCACTGGAGGAAAAGGGGCAGAGGCAAATGCCCTGTTTCAGGCCAGCCTGGTCTACATGGAGAGACCTTGTTGGGGGGCTGGGCTGAAAACTGACCTTGCTGCATACAGACAGAGTGAACGTGACTAGGGCTGCTTGGGTTCCCTTGGGAGGACTGAATGGTCGCTCTCAGAGCCATGAAAGATGGGAAGAGGGGAAGGCAGGCAGCTCACTAAGTCTTAGCAGTACTTCTGTTGTTTCTATGAGGTGGAGCTGGGGGATCCAGCTGGAAAGGAGTGGTGGTCAAACTGGCTTGTTTCAAACGGACTGATGACAATGAGTTTGCACATTTCAGACTCACCAGGTCTACTGGATGGGCACAGGTGGTCCAGACAGTAATGACCGGGCAAGTTTTCAAGGTACTGACTAGGTCTCCAGGGTAAAGAGGAAGCAAGGTTGGGGGTGGGGGTGGGGGGAGTATGGGGAGGAATCAGGAAGCACAAAGAGCTCCTGAGAGTCCTGTGCAGGTGCCAATGGATGGAGAAAGTGACATCGGCCTGAGCCCTGCCCACCCTGTTCTGTTCCTCCCCTAGCCTTGTGTTTTCCCTCTAGTCAACTTCTCTCCCTCTCCTTTACTCCCTGTTTAGCTTTTAAAATGCTCAGGCCAGACGGATCAATACTGGAGCATATTCAGTCCCTTTGACACTCTTCCTCCTCTTTGAGGAGAGCTTTAAGAATAAGAGCCACGGGGCTGAAGAGATGGCTCAGTGGTTAAGAATGCTGCTTGCTCTTCCAGAGTCCCCAACCATCTGTAATTCCAGTTCCAGAGGAGCCAGTGTCCGACCTCCACAGGAACTAGGCATGCATGTCATACATACATGCATGCATACATGCAACAAACATACATACATACATACATACATACATACATACATACATACATATGTGCAGACCAAAAGGCCACTGCAAAAGAGAGACAAAACTGGCTGTGGCTTGCTTTGGGGAAGATAGGAAGACAGTTCTACAGTGGGGGGGTTGGGGCAGGGGGGCTGGCCAGCAGAGAGTGTAAGCTTGCCTAGCATGTATGAGGTCCTGGTTTGATTCCCAGCACATACACAATCTGCGTGTAGTGGATTCTGGATTCAAGCTTACACATTAGTTCACTTAGCATTTATACCAACATTGGGTCTAACTCTGCTGAACGGATGGGGAAACTGAGGCCCAGAATGGGTCAGTAACCTTTCAGGCTGGTCACCATATCTGGTATGAAGGTTAATGTTCTTTGCTGACTTGACTGGATTCTACTTTTGTAATTTCTTTTTAAAAATTATTTGTTTGTATGTTTGGTTGGTTAATTGGTTGGTTTTTCAAGGCAGGATTTCTCTGTGTAACAGAGTCCTTGCTGTCCCGGACTCACTTGGTAGACCAGGCTAGCCTCAAGTGCTGCCGCCCAAGTACTGAGATTACAGGTGCATGCCAACACACCCGGCTCTAATTTTTCTTATTCTTCTTTCTATATTACATCCTAACCACAATTTCCCCTCCCTCCCCTCTCCCCAGCCTCCCTGCCCCCTGCACCTCTCCTCTCCCCCAGTCCTCCACCCCACTCCTTTCCTCAGAGAAAAACAGTCCTCCCAGGGACATCGACCAAACACAGCATACCAAGCTACAAGAAAACCAGGCATATGCCAGCACAAAGCTAGATAAGGCAACCCAGCAGGAGGAAAAGGGTCCCACAACTAGATTTTAAATCAGGATGAATCGCACCTCTGGGCATGCCCGTGAGGGAAGATCTAGGTTGGTTAATTGAGGTGGGAAGACTAGACCTTCCCAGGTCAGTTAGTTTAGAGAGCTCAAGCCTAGTGAAAGACCATGTCTCAAGGAAGCGGGGTGGATCACGCCTGAGGAATGTCACCTGAGTTGTCCTCTGGCTTCCACACACATGCGCCAGAGTATCCACAGTCGTACGAACTCGTGTACACAGAGGAGAAAGAGTGACCCGGTAATAGAGGGCACGGTCATCCTCAGCAGGTGACAGACTGTCACACCAACAGTGCAGGAGCAGAGTGCATCCTCCCTGTTCTGACCACAGAGAGTGTAAGCTGGGGAGAACGTTCTAGAATTTCCTTGGGGTTAGAGGTTGCTAATTTTGGAGACGGATTTCATCAGTTTCAGGGTTGAGATTTGACTTCCTCAAAGCAAAGCCACCAAGAACTCTCACTTCTGTGTCTTCAAGGCCCTTAGGGGAGGGGAGACAAATAGCCAGGAGAAGGGTAGGGATGAGGTGGGCACTCCACAGTGCCTGGGCAGGGCAACCCAACCCAGACTTCCTGGAGGGTGGTCTGCTGGCTATCAGCTCTGGGTGGCAACCTCACCAGATCATCTTTCACCCTCTCTCCTCCCCTGCCTCCCTGTTTCTCAGAGTCTCACATAGCTCATGCTGGCCTCAAACTCGCCAGACACTTTCCATGTACCACCCTGTCCAGTTTCATGCGGTGTTAGGGACAGAACCCATGGCCTCATACATGCTGGCCAAGCAACCAATCATTGTACCAACCAAGCTACGTGCCCAGCTTAGAACTGTCTTACCTTACTAAGGCATAGTCTGGCAAGATGGCTCAATGGGGAAAGGGGATTGCAGCCAAATCTTGATGACATGAGTTTGATCCCCAGGACCCACATGATGGAAGGAGAGAACTGACTCCTCTAAGTTGTCCTTAGACCTCTGGGCACACCCACACACATGTGCACAAAATAAATAAAGGCATAATTATAAAACATGTGAGCACTGTTCCAACAGTAGCGCATGTTATGGCTTGATTAAGTGCCCCTGACAGGCCCTCGATTGAAGGTTTGATTCCCAGCCTGTACAATATCGTTTTGTTTTGTTTTAATACTGGAATCTGAAACAATGGCCCTGTACATACTGGCACTGGACCACCAAGCTGTCTAACTAGCTCTCCTTAACCCTTTGCAAACCTGGACTTTTTCAGACAGCATCGCACGTAGCCCAGGCTAGCCTTGAACTCATCATGTGGTAGGAATAAGAGGCAAGATTTTTCAGTAAGTAATGAAGTCACGAAAGCTCTGCCCTTGTACATGGGAATAGACACCCTTACAGAAGAGGCCTTCAGACACAGCACACATCTCTCTTTTCCAGTGATTGGGGATGCCCTGGGAAAATACCAGATATAGAGTGGGCCCCTACTAGACAGCCTATCTTCTGCCACTGTGATCTTAGACTTACTCAGCCTCTATAACTGCGAAAGGGGACCTTCTATGACTTATAAATCAATCCACCTTGAGCGTTTTGTCATAGTACCAGGAATGGACTAACAATAGGAGAAAGCCTAGTTTACAAGGTTACCGGGCAAAGCACGGTGCCTTCCCTACCCAGCTCAAGAGAGATCAATAAAAATAATTCTTGTGTTCTATTTATTTATTTGGTATGTGCGTGGCAAAAACCGCAGCAATGGAGGCCAAAGGAAAGGAATTCTCTACCTCCACCACGTGGGTCTTCAGAACATAACTTAGGTGGTCGGGCTTAGTGACAAGTGTCTTGCCCACTGAACCATCTCCCCAGCCCAATAAAAAGAATTATTTATTTTTTGAGACAGGATCTCACTACCACACCTGCCTCCCACGCCTTTAAAAGATGTATGTATTGGGGTTGGAGATTTAGCTCAGTGGTAGGGTGCTTGCCTAGCAAGCGCAAGGCCCTGGGTTCGGTTCCCAGCTCCGAAAAAAAAAAAGTATGTATTTTATTTCTTGTGTATGTGTGAGCGTTTGCATGTATGTATGTGAGGCCAGATGAGGACATTGGACCCCTTGGAACAGGAGTTACAGGTGGTCGGGAGCCACCATGTGGGTGCTGGGAACTGAACCCAGGACCTTAGGAAGAGTAACCAGCGTTCTTTACTTTTGAGTTACCACCTTTCCAACCCCCAATTAAAAGAATTCTGAGATGGGGTTGGGGATTTAGCTCAGTGGTAGAGCGCTTGCCTAGGAAGTGCAAGGCCCTGGGTTCGGTCCCCAGCTCCGAAAAAAAAAGAACCAAAAAAAAAAAAAAAAAAGAATTCTGAGAAGCTGAAACCTTGGTTCAGTGGGGAATCGTGCTTGCTGGGCAATCATGAGAACTTAAGTTCCAGCCTCCTGCACCTACATAACAAAAGAAAAAGGGAAAAGATGTGTGCAGCTGTGTGCACACCAGCAACTCCAGGGCAGGGGACAGAGACAAGAAGAAGGGAGAGGACAAGGAACCAAGAGGATAGTTAAGACTTGCTCCTCGGCCAGCCATATTAGAACAGGTTAGCTCCAGATTCAGGGAGAAAGCCTTGGGTAATATATCAGAAAGTAATAAGGCAAGAGACATCCGAGGTCTCCCCTACTCCACCTTGAATGCACTGACACGTAGATACACACGCACATGTGCGCACATACACACATACATATACAGACATGCGTGTGCACACACACATTCAAGCTGAAACATTATGGCCCGAGCCGTTAAAATATAAAGACGTGGGGTTGGGGATTTAGCTCAGTGGTAGAGCGCTTGCCTAGCAAGCGCAAGGCCCTGGGTTCGGTCCCCAGCTCCGAAAAAAAAGAAAAAAAAATACGTAAAGACGTGAATTGTAACTGTGCATGGTAGCACATATCTGTAATTCCAGCACTGAAGAGGCTGAGGCAGGAGGAGCTCCAGTTTGATGCCAGCCTGAGCTACCCAGTGAACCCGAGCTATCCAGTGAGACCCTGTCTTAAGAAGCAGTAAATGGATAAACTGTCTCTGACATGTGCACAACCATCCCAAAGCAATAGTGGGACATGTGCTCGCAGAAGACGCAGGACAGAATGATGTCCTATCACCAGCTGGATAAGCCTCTAACTTTTTACCAAGTACCTTCTTTGTGCCAGGCATTGATTTAAATGGCTTTACAGATTCTGGTAAGTGGACTAATCAGTCCTAGAAGGTTCTAGAACCACAACAGAGAAGGCTCAGTGCTTGAGAATTATAGGCAGAGGATCAAGAGTTCATAGTCAACCTTGGCTTTCCAGGGAGTTTGAGGCCAGCCTTGGCTACACAACAGGACCCTTTCTCAAAAGCAAGCAAAGAAACAAGGGCGGGCAGGATGGCTCTGCAGGTAACAGCGCTGGCTGTGTAGCCTGATGACTTTGAACCCTAGAAGCCATGAAAAAGGTTGGGGGAGGAGCGTCATCTCACGAGTTCTCCTCTGACCTCCACATGCACACCAAGGCATGAACACCCTCCACGCCAGAGGTTCTCAACCTTCCTAACGCTGCAATCCTCATGTCATGGTGACCCCCAGCTAGAAAGTCATTTTCATTGCTACGTCATAACTGTAATTTTGCCACTGTTATGAATCACAGTGTAAATATCTGATATTTCTGATGGCCTTAGGTGACACTGTGAAAGGGTCATTCGACCCCCAAAGGGGATGCAACCCATACATTGGAACCACTATTCCACACAAAGGTTTTACCCATACAATAATAAATCATGTTTTCGGTTTGTTTTGTTTTGTTTTGTTTTTTACGTGTGTGTCAGGTGTGGTGGCACATGCCTTTAATCCCAGCACTTAGGAGGCAGATCTCAGTGAATGAGGCCAGACTACATATCAAGTTCCAGGCTACCCAGAGTGACTGAGATCTAGTCTAAAGGAGACAACGGGAGTAGAAAGAGGGAAGGAAAGGAGGGAGAGAGAAAGAATGTGCATGCATGTGTGTGTGTGTGCGTGTGCGTGTGCGTGTGGTGTGTGTGTGGTGTGTGTGTGTGTGTGTTGGGTAAAAGACTTGATTCTGCATGTGTGCATGTGTGCATGTGTGTGTGTGTGTGTGTGTGTGTGTGTGTGTGTGTGTTGGGTAAAAGACCTGATTCTGCATGTGTGCGTGTGTGCATGTATGTGTGCATGTGTGTATGTATGTTTATGTTGGGTAAAAGACCTGATTCAGGGGGTTGGGGACTTAGCTCAGTGGTAGAGCGCTTGCCTAGCAAGCGCAAGGCCCTGGGTTCGGTCCCCAGCTCCGGAAAAAAAGAAAAAAGAAAAAAGACCTGATTCGGTGTGTGTGTGTGTGTGTGTGTGTGTGTGTGTGTGTGTGGTGTGTGTGTTGGGTAAAAGACTTGATTCTGCATGTGTGCATGTGTGCGTGTGTGTATGTATGTGTATGTTGGGTAAAAGACCTGATTCTGCATGTGTGCGTGTGTGCATGTATGTGTGCATGTGTGTATGTATGTTTATGTTGGGTAAAAGACCTGATTCAGGGGGTTGGGGATTTAGCTCAGTGGTAGAGCGCTTGCCTAGCAAGCGCAAGGCCCTGGGTTCGGTCCCCAGCTCCGAAAAAAAGAAAAAAGAAAAAAAAAAAAGACCTGATTCGGTGTGTGTGTGTGTGTGTGTGTGTGTGTGTGTGTGTGTGTGTGTGTGTGTGCATGCATATGTTGGGTAGAAGACCCGATTCTCCCCTTCACCTAGGATCCTCAGCCTCACTTCCTTGAGTGCTCACTTCCTGCCTCCGAGGCGGGGCAGAAAGTGCTTCGTGCACTGTGGAGCATTTGTGCAAACACAAACTGTTCCTCGAATCCACGCTCTTGTGAGAATGGCTACTGTTGTCTGCTCCTCAAATGCCAGCACTCAGCTTGCTCTCCGCATGGCCAAGGCACGCTCCATCATCTGCCCTTCCGAATAGCATCTGTACTCTGCCCCCAAGTTCAGCATTCAGTGGCTTCCCCAAAGGCAGACATCCGATGTCATCAAATATTCACTAGTGGCATCAGATGGTAAATCCCCGTCCCCAATCATTCAGAGAGATAACGAGACCTGGGGAAATTGGTTCCCAGAGCTGTCAACTAAAGGCACAGATGAGGCTCTGCTCTTCAGGCCAATTAAGGAGCGATAGGGTTATGGGGAGAATTAGTCACCTCAGGGTCCAGGCTTTGGGTATCATATTGTTGCAATAACCACTGTGTGAAACTATTTTCTATTACAGGTGTACGTTGGCATGGTGGCACATGCCCATAGCACTTGGGAGG
Source organism: Rattus norvegicus (assembly GCF_021556685.1). NCBI lineage: Eukaryota > Metazoa > Chordata > Mammalia > Rodentia > Muridae > Rattus > Rattus norvegicus. The sequence goes on along the minus strand of NC_141545.1, from coordinate 28,201,548 downwards.
TGGAGGAAGGAGGGCTGGGACTTCCAAGTCGGTCTCAACTATAAAGTGATAATCTAAATTAAAAAAAAAAAAAAAAAAAAGACTGAGGGCATAGCCCAGTGAGAAGCTGCAGACGTGACTCAGTGGTAGAGCCTGTGCCTAGAATCCCCCAGTGAGGGACTTGGAACAAGTCCAAGCTACATTTGTTTAGCATTTGCAGGGTTCTGAGTTCCACCACCGCCCCCCCACCCCCGGCACTGCAAAATAGTAAATCAATAAAATGATTCCCAATGATGGCCGACTGTTTTTTATTGCTTCTCCTTTTTTGCCTTGTTTCGTTTGAGACAAGGTCTTGCTGTATAGCTCTGGCTGTCCTAGAACTCACTGACTAGAGTAGGCTGCCTTTCAACTTACAGAGATCCACCCGCACTGCCTCCCCAGTGCTGGGATTAAAGGTGTGAACCGCCATACCCAGTTACCTGATTCTTAGCAAAATCTCAGAAGTAATCTGTGCTGATTGGTTTCCTGTCCACTTGACAACAAGCTAGGGGTCATCAGAGAGGAGGGAGCCTCAGTTGAGAAAATGTCTCTATAACATCAGGCTGTAGGCAAGCCTGTGGGGCATTAGTAATGATTGATAAGGAAGGTCACAGCCTATGGTGGGTGGTGCCATCCCTGGGCTGGTGGTCCTGGGTTCTATAAGAAACCAGGCTGAACAAGCCATGAGGACCAAGTCAGTAAGCAGCCTTCTCCATGGCCTCTGCATCAGCTCCTGCTTCCAGGTTCCTGCCCTGTGTGAGTTCCTGTCCTGACTTCCTTTGACGATGAACAGTGATGTGGAAGTGTGAGCTCAATAAGCCCTTTCCCCCCAAGTTGCTTTGGACTGTAATCTTTGGATGTAATCCAAGTACAATTGTTAAGAACATGTACAACATGCTTGCCTCTATGTGTGACAACCTGAGTCCCCTTGGGATCCACATGGTAAAAGAGAGGTTACTGACTCTTGCAAGTTTTTCTCCTCACCCTATATATAGGTATATGTATATGTGTGCAAATATATATGCAAATGTGATTAATTTTTTTTTTTTAACAATCATGCAGGGTATCAGGTGAGCTTTAACCTGGCTTTTCTCATTCAACAAAGACCATCACAGGATTCAAACCCTCAAGAGTAGTAATGATGAATCCTGTCAGGAAATATGGCTGGAATAAGGGGTTGGGGGGCGGTGGGCAACCCAGAAACTCTAGGCCACCATAGCAAGGCTTCATACCAAAGATGGAGGTCGGCCTTCCATCGGAAAAGAATGCAACCTAGGCCTCCTGTGGGAACGGGAAGCAGGCGCCAAGTGCCCAGGGTTGGAAAGGTTCTCTTAGCGACACAACCCAGGGTCTGTGTTCTTCACAAAGAATCGGGGACAATGGCTTCTGGGCTGGGCACTGGGCTGCTCAATGATTAATGAGAATCAAATATCACTTTTGTTTAGACTCCAAGCTAAATGGGGAGAGAGGCCATCAACACACAGCCTCTGCTTACAGTTCCCAAGAGCGTCTCCAGTCCCTGCAGGCTGAGCACCATAATTGGTATTTAAGGCTTTTCTGGCCTGGGCACCACTAACCAGTCAGTTATTTCCTGATCTCCAATCTCTGTGCCCAGCCTCACCCAGTGGGCTCTGCCCATTAGTTATATTCTTCACTGCTCTAGAAGAACCAACCCCACCCAGCCCTCCAGAGACAGCCAGGGCTTTTAATTTTATTACTGTGTGCATGGGCACATGTATGTGTACGAGGGCCACCTTGGATGTTGTGTTTGTGCATGCTTTGAGTGTGTGTGTGTGTGTGTGTGTTACACACATGTGTGCTCACCCATGTGAATGCATTCAAAGGCCAGAGCTTGATTGACATCAGGACATATTCCTCATTCACTCTCCACTTTTGGTGTTTTTTAAAAGTAGGGTCTCACTATGTAGCCCTGCCTGGTTTCGAACTCACAGACTTCCACCTGCTTCTGCCTCCTGAGAGCTGGGATTAAAGGTGTGCAAGACCATACTTATCTCTACATTCCTTTTGGAAACATGATTTCTCACGGTAACCAGTGCTCACTGATTTGGTAGACTGGCCTAGCCAGCCAGCTTCTGGGGTCTGTCTGCCTCAAGCCCTCGGGTCACAGACATACGCCACCGTGTTTTTCCGTGAGTGGTGGGGATCGAAGCTAGAAGGTTCACATCTGTGCACCTAGCACTTTACCCACTGAACCATATCCCAAGCTTCCAGCTTATGATCTCCCTCTGGCCTGGAGCTCCCTGACTCAGCTCGGCTAGCCAGAAACCCCCAGGGATCTGCCTGTCCCCACCTTCGAAATGCTTAGATTACAACTGTTTGCCCTCTGCCCAACCCCCCCCCCCCCAAGTCTCTTTCTCACACAGCATCTGAACTCTGTATTTGAGTCTCCATGGCCCTTCCACCTACCCAAACGGCTGCCTGCTGCCTGGCCTGCCGGTCCCAGGGAGCAGGAGACCTTGGGCCCTATTTCTCTTTGTCCTTCACTCCAGCACTTGGTACCACAATGCTAGGAAATAAATAAATACCACGGGATACAGGAAGGATTGGAGCAAGGCGAAGCGCCAGGAGTAATGTGACTAACTAAAGACAGGGATAAGCCGGGAGGCAAGATGGCTCACTGGATCCAGGTGCCTGCTGCCAAGCCTAAAGACCCAAGTTCAATCCCGGGATGGAGATGATAGGGAACCAACGCCTGTAAATTGCCCTCCAACTGTCACATATGCTCCTTGGTATGTGTATCTAGGCATACATACATAAATGGGGATTTATTTTTTAATAACTTAAAGGCAGAAGTCCCTGACCCCGGCAGGTTGGATGGAACTTGAATGAAGGAGGCTCAGGGCCATCTGGGTAGCAGCCATAGGACCCTCAACTAACGCTCAGTCAGGTGACTCTTGTGTGTGGCTCTGACACCTGCAGGAAAGAACCAGCCAATCAAGCTTCCCACCAGGCCACTTCTTCAGCTGTGGAAGGGACAATTTACAGGAGTCATTCTCTCTTTCCACCACGTGGGTCCCAGGAATCAAACTCAAGCTTTGATCAGGAACTTGATCAGCCTTTGAGACGAGTCTCTCTACCGACTTCATCGGCCCTAAGTCTTTACCACCACCACCATCACCACCACCACCATCATCATCATCTGTGTGTGTGTAAATGCTATGTAGAGGTCAAGGGACAACTTCATGGAGTTGGCTCTGTGTGTGGAGGGTGGGTGGGGGAGGAGGGCAGATGTTCCTCAGGTACCCACATAATTCGACACAGGACTTTTCACTTGGCCTGAGCCTTGCGAATGAAACTCCCCGGGCCTCCCAGCAAGCCCAAAGGGCTCCACCCATCTCCACCACCCCAGAGCGCGGATTGCAAGCGTGTGCTGCCACACCCGGGTCTGTTTTCACAGGGCTCTGGGGATTAATCTCTGGTTTTCACACTTGCACCTTACAGACCATAGTGACCAATCTCTCTTGCCCTCAAGAGGGCTTCTAAGTTGTCTGCAGTACAAACACAGGGGATGGGGGCAGGGTTTAGCCCCTTGGCACTGTCCCAGCATAGATAAGCCTTGTCTTCACAGAAAGACAAAAATGCAAGAGATCCCTCACCCTGTCCTCACCCCTCACAGGTACAGGTACAGGTGTGTGTGTGTGTGTGTGTGTGTGTGTGTGTGTGTGTGTGTGTGTGTGTGCTGGATTCAAGACTTTTGGAAAGGACCTCCTGCAGGGAGGGGCTGGGGGAAATCACACCTGTCACCCAGTTTTGAGCCAAAATAGCGCCAAAAATTATGTGTGCAGGGACCAGAATGGACTTGTCTACTCTAGCGTATGCTTGCACCCTAAAAATGCACCCTCTAGAGAAAATTAACCTCAAACCCTTCTTCTCTGTAAGCTACAGGTCCCCCAAGTCGACTACAGTCACACATGGTCAGATTCCAAGTCTCTCTCTTTCCCCTGCCTCCTTGGGACTCTCAACGTCATAGCCCACCACTGAGGGGAACAGCAAAAATGGAGAAACCAGGTCTAAAGTCAGCCAGCGTGGTAGTGATCCCTCTGGGAAAATCTACAATGCCCTCCAGAGACTCCATCCATCCACCCAGGATCTCCCAAATGACATCCTGATTCCCGCTGATATTCTCCTTCCTTGCTCTCAATCAATGAGCAACAATCTTGGCATCTCCCGCAGTATTTGGGGTGGGGGCGGGGTTGTTCTTGGGGCTGATCACAGACCCACCCCTCTATTCTAAAGGGACCAAAAGATTAGATACTTTAACGAGCCTAGAAAGGAGTCGCTGCTGCCCAAGCCCACCAAGTCTGAGGCTTGTAAGTGACCAATCTAGGCGCATGGCCCCTCTGAGAGCCCGCGCGCGGGGTTCCGATGTGGAAAGGGGGTCTCGTTCCCGCCCCCTCACTTTGGCCAAAGCCAGGGCAGGGGCTGGCTTTCTCCTCACTAGCCCTCCCAGGGACACCTGTACCTCCCAGCCCACAAACCTTCCAAGTAGATCCCCAGCACTGGGCTAGCAGAGGGCTCCGAAGGGATCAGAAGCCCCTTTCTGCAGCGCTGCCCTCCCTCCGCCGCCTCACAGGTTGACTAATTTAGGAAGGGAGCCCGGCCCAGGGCAGCCCTGGCAGCTGGCGCGGCGGGAAACCGGGAGCCCCAGCCCCGCGGGCCAGCCGCCTCCAGATCCTTGGCCGGGTTCTCCCTTTCTCCCAGCGCTCTGCGGAGCCCGGCCAACAGGCAGGAAGAATCAACAATCCAGAAAACTTTCAATGGATCACGCTGCAGCCTAGGGGGGGAGGGGGAGAGATGGGATGCGAGCCGGGTGGGGGCAGGGAGCTCCGAGATAGAGCTTCCAAAGCTCTCACTTACCATCTTGTTCACATCCATGGCCGAAGCGATAGGGTGTCCTCCCCACACCCCGGGAGATACCGGGTACCCCCTCCCAGTGAAGGCTGGTGGCGACTACTGCAGCCCCGGGGGTGCCATGCTGCTTGCTGGCAACAGCGGCCGACGGGGGCCCTGGTGGTGGCCGGCCGCACCGCGGCTGGACGGAGCACGGCGGGGGCGGGGCAGGGAGGGGAGGGAATGGAAGGGGAGAGGAGGGGAGGGGAAGGGCGCCGGCGGGGGAGGCGCGGTCCCTCGGTGGAGCTGGAGAATGTGCGGTTGAGGGGAGGGCCCGGGAAACCCCGAGATCCGCCGCAAGAGGTGAGGACACCCAGCGATAGATTCCGGGACCCTGAGGTCCCTGGGAGCTCAGGGGGGAGGAGGGTGTGATTTGAATAACAAAAGGTCTCTTTCGGCAGCTGTCCAGGCGGATGGGACAGGATCACTGGAGAGCGAGGAGCTGGAGACCGTCAGGAAGTGTGTGTGTGTGTGTGTGTGTGTGTGTGTGTGTGTGTGTGTGTGTGTGTGTGTGTGTGTGTGTGTGTGTGCGCGCGCGCGTTTCTGTGGAGGGCTCGGTGGGACTCAGGAAGTGCGCGGGGGAGGTGGCAGAGGGGCGGGAGAGATGCCCCTTCAACCACCAGCATGCACATTCCAACGAGGGCAGGGGTCCACCCCGTGTCCCCTCCCCACACGCCCCCACCCCCCGTGGACAATGAGGTAATTGAGAGGCTGCGGTTGGCCTCCTGAGGCTAATCCCCAGGGGGCCTTCCAATACCGGGCTAGGGGCTCTAAACAGATGGGCGAATGGGAATGATGGTACCAGCTATCCCTCCCCTCCAGCGTTCTAGGGACATGCCCCTGCTCTCAAAAGACCAAAAGCTTGGCCTTTTCTGGAGAAGAGATTGAATGGGCTGGCTTCTAATTTGAGTGTCTATACCCTCTTAGAACCTCTACCTTCACAAACCAGCCCCTCTACCCATAGCTTCCCATTCCTTAGAGAATCCCGTGGCCGGCTCCCGGCTCTGCAAGGCACAGGATTCCTATCGAAGGCTCCTTTGGCGTCAGGTTTCCCAGGAGACAAAAGCCTTGCCATCTTATTCCTCCCAAATCAGAGGCAGTGCGGTTTGGGGTGTAGTTAAGACACCAAGGATCTGAGAGCCCTCTTATCTCTTCAATTATACTGGGCGGAAACAGGCCCAGAGGAGAATGAACTAACCCCTGGGAATAAACCTCAATATGGACAGTACTACCCAAATCCCAAAGCGCTTCCAGAGGTGCCCCACTTTTGGAGCATACTGCTTTAAGAAGCTTTGTATTTTTTATGTGTACGGAGCACCGAGAGGGAAGTAAGACAGGAGGCCAGAGGGCTGTCTTCTTCAATCCCTCTCCAGCATTTCTTTTTTTTTTAGCATCTGTGCACGTGAAGGTACAGTGTCATCCCACAAGTGTGGTGGTCCGAGGGCAATTTCGAGAGTCAGATCTCTCCTTCCATCAAGCGTCTTGGATAACAGGCTATTCTGGGACTTGAGCTGTAGACTAGGCTGGCCTTGAACTCCCAGAGATCAGCCTGCCTCTGCCTCCCAAGTGCTGGGATTAAAGGCGTGCGCCACCACTGGCTGTCTCTGACTTCTTGTTTAGCTAGTCTGCTAGGACAGTGAGTCCCAGGAATCTGTCTTCCCCAACATAAGGGTCATAGACACTGCCCAGCTTCACATGGGTTCTGGGATTCTGAACTCAAAAGTGTTTTTTTTTTTTAACATGGTCAGCTGTTTACTGACCATGTCATCTCCCCGAAACCACCGCCAACCTCTTCAGTGGCTTAACAATGTTATTTTATGTGTGTGTTTTGCCTGCATGCATGTGTACCATGTGCTTGCTTGATGTATGTATGGGTCAGAAGTTGACACAGGATTCCCTCCTTTTATCCTGAACCACAGTGTGTGTTCCAGGAACTAAACCAAGGTCCTCTGCAAGAGCAGCCAGTGCTCTTAGCCTCTGAGCCATCTCCCTAACCCTTGGTTCTCTCTCTCTCTCTCTCTCTCTCTCTCTCTCTCTCTCTCTCTCTCCCTCCCTCCCCCCCTCCCTCCCTCTCCCTCTCTCCCTCTCTCCCTCTCCCTCTCCCTCTCCCTCTCCCTCTCCCTCTCCCTCTCCCTCATTTTTGTTTTTTGAAGTGCTTGCACTATGTAACCCGAGCTGGCCTGTAGGTCTCTATACAAACCAGGCTGGCCCCAAACCCATAGAGGTCTGCTTACCTCTACCTCCCTAGTGCTGGAACCAAAGGCCTCAGATAGCCCTAACAGACTCTCCCATTTAGAGCCAGGGCTGGCCTCAAGCATACTGTGTAGCCAAGGGTAAACTTGACAAGAATTTCAAAGGAAGAAGGGATAGGCTCCACCCCCTACCCAGATGCAGACCCCCCACCCCCACCCCGCAACGGGTCTCTTTGTACCTAGGGGAAGGAGCCTGCAAGGCAGGCAGGCAGGCAGCACCCACTCGCCTGGAATCAGAGTTCTTATCTATAACGCTGGGGTGGTTTTCCACAAGCCTCCTGGTGGGTGGGGGCGAGCACAAAATCAGAGTAATCTAAAGGAGGAAGTTACACGCTTGGAGCTAGGTGTGGTGGTGGCTCCTGTCCTGAATCCTAGCACTCCAGGCTAGGGTTTCCAGAGCAGCCCGGGCTGCACAGCCAGGAGCTACAATAGCAAGACCCTGCTCAAGGATGGTAACAATGTTTGCGAGCCATTAAGCCTAGAATCCTAGAATCGGTTGACACATCAAGGATTCCTAACAGTTGTTTTTATATTTGAGTGTGGACTTCTGTTGTTGTTTTCATACACGCTGTGTCTCCTGTCTCTTTTTTTTTTTTAAGATTTGTTTATTTATTTTATATAAGTACACTGTAGGTATCTTCAGACACACCAGAAAAGAGCATCAGATCTCATTACAGATGGTTGTGAGCCACCATGTGGTTGCTGGGATTTGAACTCAGGATCTCCGGAAGAGCAGTCAGTGCTCTTAATCGCTGAGCCATCTCTCCAGCCCCTCCTGTCTCTTTCTTACAAGTGCTGAGTTGGTTTTGTTCTCACTGTGTAACCCTGACTGGTTTGGAACGCACCATGTAGACCAGGCTAGCCTCAAAATCACCTTGATCCCCAAATCAGTGCCTCCAGAGTGCCGAGATTAAAGGCATGTGTTTCCGTGTCCAGCTGTTAACGCCTGTAGTTTAGATAATGCCTTTAATTTTTTATTTATTTTTGGGACAGGCACCACACTGCCCTGGCTGACCTAGAACTTGGCCTGGAACCGCCACCTTGGTTGATAGGATTAAAGGTGTGCACTGCCACACCTATCTGGGGGTGCTCACTCTCCCCTCCCCCGCCCTGGAACTCACTATATATAGCCCAGGTGGGCCTTGAACTCACATCAGTCTCGGTCCCCTGCCAAAGCCTCCAGAGGGCTGGAATGATACACGGTCTGCATCAATACCTTTTTAGGCACTGAGGATTTGAACTTTAAGTCCTCCCCTCCCCCAGCTGAGCACCGAACCCAGGGCCTTGCACTTGCTAGGCAAGCGCTCTACCACTGAGCTAAATCCCCAACCCCTGAACTTTAAGTCTTAAGGATTGAGAAACACACACTCTTAACCCACCTAGTCATTTGCTTAGCCCTTGTCAACACAAAGTTTCAAACCTGGGACAAATGGCTGAGGTGCCTACTTAACATATCAAAGGGCACACTGGCCTCCAGGGTCTCCCTGCACCCTCAGTCACTACCCCCACCATCACCTGGAAACTCTTCTTAGCAGGGGCTGTGCTGCCCTTCCCCCAGCTGCCCTTCCCTTTCTAATCCAGCCCTCTGGGTTTTCTCTCTTTGGGCCTCCTAGTTACTGTACCTGGCTCCCATCGCTACCTTCCCCTCTCCTCCCGTAGCTAAGGGGCATGACCACGCTGGACTCTCCCAATTGATTCCTGTGAAATGTCCCTGCCTCCAGCTGTGCTCTCCCTTTTATCTACAATAAACCTTCTCCACCACACCTAGGAGTCACGTCCTTTCCTGTCTATTTTTTTTTTTTCATTCAAAACCTTTGATTGTGACCTAGTAACATAAATTTCCAGCTTCTGAGATCCAAAGCCAAGGGAAGATGAGGAGGCAAGATACTGTTTCTGTTTTTATTACATTTATTTGCACGTGTGTGTGTGTGTGTGTGTGTGTGTGTGTGTGTGTGTGTGTGTGTGTACTTGCAGGAATCCACCATGAAGATCTGAACTTTGGTCATTGGGTTTGGTGGCAAGCACCCTTACCCACTGAGCCATGCCATTGGTCCCACCAATTCTGTTGTTTTAACTACTGAGCTTGTGGTCAGCTTTGTTAACAGCAGTTACTGTAAATGCTCGCACTGCTCACAGGCCAGCAAGTGAAGCTTGCCTAAACCACCCTCAGGTTGTGCTGTTTTCTATAATGTCAACTCACCCTGAAGCTGTGACAAAAGAGGACGAGTTAGCCAGGGACAAGAATGTGATTTGCTCCATTTACCTGGGCAGGGCCTGTGCCTTGGAAAACGGCCTCTGGGGGCTGGTGAGCTGGCTCAGCTCATAAAGACACTTGCTCACAAGCCTAAAGATCTAAGTTCGACCCCTGGGACACACATGGTACAAGGCGTCAACTGATTCCTGGAAGCTGTCGTCTGATCTCCACACAAGGACTGTGGCACATCTGGGACATGTGTGGGCCCCACTGATAAGTGAATAAACATATAAATAAGTCAGTAAATAAATATAATACAAATTGTGAAACAAGAACATCCTCTCAGTCGATCTACATGTTTGCCTGTAATCTCCTCCTCTCTCATTCTTCCTACAGTGACTTGATTATAATTTCCCCTTGGCCTACCTCAAATAAAAAGCAGATCTTAGATTGGTTTATTTTGTACCAAGACCTTTAATGCTTTGGTCTCCTCTCCCGCCCTTGTATCATTCTACCTTCTCCTAGCCTCCCAAACCTCCCACTTTACCAGAATTCTCATCTGTAGCAATTTAAGTGAGATCCTGTCTCAAAGTTAAAAAAAAAAAAAAGGCTGGGGGCGTGGCTCAGCAGTAGAGACCCTGCCTAGAATCCCCCAGTGAGGGGCTGGGGGTGTGGCTCAGTGGTAGAGCCCCTGCCTAGAATCCCCCAGTGAGGGGCTGGGGGCGTGGCTCAGTGACAGTGCTTTCCTAGCAGTTGTGAAACCCTCAGTACCACACATAAAATAAAGTTTTGGTCTAGAGAGATAGTTCAGTGTTTATGAGCACTGACTGCTCTTCCAGAGGTCCTGAGTTCAAATCCCAGCAACCACATGGTGGCTCACAACCATCTGTAATGAGATCTGATGTCCTCTTCTGGTGTGACTGAAGACAGCTACAGTGTACTCATAAATAATAAATAAATAAATCTTTTCTTTTTTAACATTAAAAAGAAAGAAAGAAAGATTTACTGAAATAGGGGAGAAGGATGCCATTCTTTGACCAGCCTACAGACCGTTGGATGTGTCCTGGTGGGAGGCTGACACCTACTGGTGACCAGAATGGTGCAGCTTAGCCCTACACATTCCACACCCATGGCCTTGGGTGCCAAGCCAAGGCAGAGCCTTGTTAGAGAGTATCATGCCGTAGAGCTGATAAATTTCAGTAATTCCTTTTTTTTTTCTTTTTTTTTAAAGATTTATTTATTTATTATATATGAGTACACTGTAGCTGTCTTCAGACACACCAGAAGAGGGCATCAGATCTCTTTACAGATGGTTGTGAGCCACCATGTGGTTGCTGGGAATTGAACTCATGACCTCTGGAAGAGCAGTCGGGTGCTCTTAACCGCTGAGCCATCTCTCCAGCCCCAGTAATTCCTAGTTAAATGATTACTTATTAGTAATCGAACAATGCTTGTCAAAGGGCTTGTACGTAGCCTTCGTTTTCATGTTATTATTTTTAAAACTAAGGCTCTCTACCGGGCTGTGGTGCTTACAAAATACCTTTTGGTCTAGTGTCTCTCTCAATCAATCCCTATGAGCATCAGGTAGGCTGGGGCGGAAGGCAGCTTTCTGACTACATGGATACTTGCTGCCAGCGTTGCAAGGAACAGTGACCATGGGACCTGGGGATAAGCAGGGATAAGCCAGGGGTCCCCGGATTTGTTTTTTTTTTTTTTTTTTTTTTTTTTTGTATTTTTTTCAACTGTTTATTTGTGGTTCTGAGCCTCCCTGTGGGTGCTAAGAATCAAACCCAGGTCCTCTAGAATAGCAGGCAGTACTCTGAAACACGGAGTCACCATCTCTCCAGTCCCTGACCTACCTCCAGCACCCCACACCCACATCAAGTTCCTTCAACTTTGTGTACTATGCTTTGAATAGATGGGAACAGGTTGTGACTCCGTGGGTAGCGTGCTCGCCTCGCACGCATGAAGCTCTGAGTTCCATTCTGGTGTCACATAAATCCAGCCTGGTAGGACGAACCTGCAATCCCAGCCCTCAGGAGGCAGAGGCAGGGGATTAGGAATTCAAGATCATCTTGGGCTATGGAGTGAGTTTAAGTCCAGCCTGGGCTACAAGAGATACTTTTTCAAAACATCCAACATGGGGTTGGAGAGATAGCCCATCAGGCAAATGCTCTTACCTGGGAAGGCTTGGCAAACTGAATTTGAACCCTGGGGCCATGTGTATGTAAAAAGGAGAGAACAGACTCTGTGATGTTGTCCTCTGACCTTCACATGTGTACACAGCATTTATGTACGCACAAAAGAGTAAGTTAAATAAATAGAAAAATCAGGAAAAAGGGAAGAGATGGTGATATATAAAGGAAGGGGTTAGAGAAGAGCAGCAAGGGCCAGAGAGACGGCTCAGTGGTTAAGAGCACTGACTGCTCTTCCAGAGGTCCTGAGTTCAAATCCCAGCAACCACATGGTGGCTCACAACCATGTAATGGGATCTGATGCCCCCTTCTGGTGTGTCTGAGGACAGCCACAGTGTGCTCATGTAAATAAAAACTAATAAAAAATTTTTTTTAAAGACCAACCATCTTTTTAAAAAAAGAGAAGCAGAGAGACAGCTCAGCGGTTAAAGGCTTTCACTGCTGCTCTGTCAGAGGACTGGAGTTTGGAGGACGGAGCATCTACAACAGCTGAGTCACAAATACCACTGACTCCAGCTCTGAGGGATTTGTGCCCGCTTCGGGCCTCTGTGAACGCCTGCACGCTCTACACACACATGTGTGGCACAGACACACACAAATAAAATAAAACGGTAAGTCTTTGTGCTGTTTGCTTGTTGAGACAAGCTCTCTCTGTGTAGCCCTGGACGTCCTGCTTCAAACTCAGAGATAAGCTGTCTCTCCTTCCCGTACAGGCGCGTGCCAGCACACTGGGCTATAAAAGAAATCTTTTAAGAAAAGAGCTGGGCTTGGTGGTGTATGGATCTCTGTGAGATTGAGGCCAGCCTGGTCTACAGAGTGAGTTCTAGGACAGCCAGAGCTACACAGGGAGACCCTGTCTTAAAAAAAGAAAGAAAATGAAAGAAAAAAAAAAAGAAAGAATAAGAGAATGAACCCTATGGATTGGTTAAGCATCTCTCTGGGTGTGTCTATGAGGTGCCTCTAGGGACAGATCCTGAGGGCTCTGACCTAATTAGTGGATTCATTATTTAATACATTCATAATATTCCATTTTGGAGGTGGCCAAAGCTACAGTGGGGCCCAGCTGGAGGAAGTCACTGGGTGGGACTTACTTCTCTTTGAAACAGCATCTCATGTTGCTTAGACTACTCTCAAAATTGGCATGTACTTGAGGCTAACCTTTAACCTCTACCTCCCAAGGGCTGGGGTGACAGGCCCCTCCCTCCATGCCAGTTTGTGTGGTGCCAAGGACAGAACTCAGAGTTTTGGGCATCCCAGGCAAATATTCCACTGATTTGCATCCCGTTTTCTTTCTCTTTTTCCTTTTTCTTTCTTTCTGGTTTGTTTGTTTGTTTGTTTGTTTGTTGAAACAGGGTTTCTCTGTGTGGCCCTGGCTGTCCTGAAACTAGCTCTGTAGACCAGGCTGGCCTCACAGAGATCTGCCAGCCCGAGTGCCGGGATTAAAGGCATGTACTACCACCACCTGGCCCTATTTTCTCCCTCCCCCGCCCCGGCCCTTGAAATATTACTGCCCACATTCAGGGTGGGTCTTTCCTCCCTAGTTAAATATTTCTGCAAACACCTTGACATTTCTATTCATTCATTCATTCATTCATTCATTCATTCATTCATTCACTTAGAAACAGGGTCTCACTATGTAGCCCTTCAAACTCAGAGATCAGCTTGCCTCTACCTCCCATGTGCTGGGGAATTAGAGGCATGCGCTACCACACCTGGCAGACTTTACTCCGTGTGTGTGTGTGTGTGTGTGTGTGTGTGTGTGTGTGTGCGCGCGCGCACGCACACGGAGGGGAATGTATGTGTCTGAGTGCAGTGCATGTCAGAGAGAGAAAGGGAGAGGGGAGAAAGACTATGTGGAGGTCAAAGGATGACCTGAAGCAGGTACTTTTCTCCTTCTACAATGTATATCCCGGGGTGGGGGGGGTCAATTTCAGGTTGTCAGTCTTGGTGTCTAACACCTTTACCAGCCCAGCCATCCTGCTAGCTGGCCCAAGACCTCAGATTCTAAATCTCATCAAGTAGACCATTAAGGTTAATCACCACATATGGCAGCAAGAGGCTGGAGCTAAGCAACTCTGGGGACAGCTGGTCCCTGGATTTCTTGGACTCATACTCAGAATGAAAGATTTAGCATTCGGAATGCCCATCCATGGCTCTTCCCAGTCTTGTCACCCTCTGTGGTCCTGAAAAAACTGACACTAGTCAGTAGTTCTGACCGGAGTCCTGAGCCGACCCCACAGCAGGTGCTGGGCCTCAGGTCCCTGGTGACCTGCCACAAGCAATCATCTGACAGAAGGACAGCCCCATATGTGTTATGTTTGCCTGATGGACCAAACAGGAGAAGAGACTGCAAACTCCACAATCTCCCTCAAGGGCATCTGCATGGCGGCACCCAAGTACTGGCAAGGGCGGCTCAATAGAGGCCTAGTTCCAAGGCTGAGGGTGTGGCTCAATTGATAAAGCGCTTGCCCAGCAAGCATGAGGTTCCGGGTTCCATGCCGGGCACCACATAAACAGGGCATCATAGCAAATGCCCATAAGCAGAGCATTCAAGATTTGGAGGCAGGAGGATGAAGAAGTCAAAGTCATCTCTTAGCTAGTGTGAGGGAGAGACCAGCCTGGTCTATATGAGACCCAGTGTCCAAAAACAGGTAGAAAGAGATGGCTCAGTCAGTCAAGTTCTTGCTGCATAAATATGAGGACGTGTTCAATCCTTGGTACCCAGTGAGAAGGCCCAGCATGGCATCCCAAGCTTGACATTCAGGGGGTACAGGAGGGTGCAGGGGGATACAGGAGGTTCCTGGGGCTCAGTTGACTGCCAGCCCCGCCTACTCAGGAAGCTCTGAGTTCAGTGAGAGACTTTGCTTCAAAAAGCAAGGTGAAGGGCAGGAGACCATTCAGTGGGTGAAGTCATTTGCTGCCAAGCCTGATGGCCTGAATTTGATCCCCAAGTCCCACATGGTGAAGGGACAGAACCCACTCACAAAATCACTGGAGCATGGGAGTGTGCACATGTATACACACATATATACCCACAGACAGACAGACAGACAGACAGACAGACAGACAGACACACACACACACACACACACACACACACAAACACACCCTGGAACTTGATATGCAGCCCAAACTGACCTTAAATCCATAGAGATGCCTCTGCCTCTGCCCCATGAGGGCTGAGATTAGCAGCCTGACATTGACCTCTGACCTCTAGACACATGTGTGATATCTGCACGTGTACATACAGAACAGCAACAGTTAAAGAAAGAAACCTACTTACAGGTGTCTGAGCCTGCGCTCAAACTAGTAAGGTGTGTGTAGCTGTACTCTGTCACGGGATCAGGATGCTCCCTCACGGTGGCACGCCAGGGTGTATCCGAGTGGTCTACCTATCACCCTGCTGCATTCATAGCCCAGACACTGAGCCACAGTCAAGACGGCGCCTCGATCAAACCCACCATCAGTAATTTCTGCTCCCCCCCGAAACTTTGATCATGTCTCTGCTGGTCAGCTCGGGCCAGCAAAGGCTCCCATAGCTTTCTGCTATCAGTCTGTCTGTTCTTTGGGAGTGAGGCCATCAGCAAAGACAGGTCTGCCCTGGGGCACTCTCTGGGTACCAGCAGGGGATGTCAGAGCTGTCCCTGGGAAAGGCTGAGGGCTTTAGCAACAATGAGTAATGAGAAGAGAACTGAGCATCCCTCGGAGCCAGCAAAGGTTAAGCGTTCTCCAGCTACCATGTTGAAGGTCAGTCTGGGGCTTCCATGAGCCTAGTGGCACAGTCACTGACATACTGTGCCTGGAAGTATGGCCTCCTGGTCTGGCAAACAGCTGCTTGGCTCCCAGGAGGGACAGCTGAGGCGTTCCAAGTGTCTATCTTCTGGTCCCCAGTAGAGTGTATTGAAGGACCCAGAGCACTCAGTCTTACATTTTCTTGTCTGTATGGTTGGGGAGGGGACAAGAGGGTGTTGTATATCGTTCATGCATATGGAGGCCAGAAGTTAACCTTGTGTGTTGTTCCTCAAGTACTGTTGTACTGGCCAGTTTTATGTCAACTTGACATAAGCTAGGGTGATCAGAGAGGAGGGAGCCTCAACTGAGAAAAAAAAAAAAGCCTTCATAAGTTCCAGCTGTGGAGCATTTTCTTAATTAGTGATCAATGGGAGAGGGCCTAACCCATTGTGGGTGGTGCCATCCCTGGGCTGGAGGTCCTGGGTTCTATAAGAAAGCAGGTTGAGCAAGCCAGTAAGCGGCGCCCTCCATGGCCTCTGCACCAGCTCCTGCCTCCAGGTTACTGCCCTGTGTGAGTTCCTGTCCTGACTTCCTTTGGTGAACAGTGATCTGGAAGTGTGAGCCCAATCAACCCTTTCCTCCCCAGGTTGCTTTGGTCCTGGTGTTTCATCGCAATAGAAACCCTAAGACAACTGCCCACCTTGTTTTTGTTTTCTGTCTCTATGTAGCGACATGGGTTTCACTATGTATCCCCAACTGGCCTGGAACTCACAGAGAGCTCTGCCACATGCCTCCTGAATGCTGCAACTGGAGGTACAAGCTGCCCTGCCAGACCCCACCTTAATTTTTGAGACAGGGTCTCTCACTGGCCTGAGGTTTGCAAGATGCTAGACTGTCTGGCCAGCAAGCTCCAGGCATCCGGTTGTGTCCACCTTCCCCATGCTTGGCTCATAAAGCCTACGTCATTTAGCTTCCAGGCTTCGGTAAATCCAAAGGTCAGAGGAAATGCATTCAAGGTAACTCTGGATCCCAGTCCTGATGAGAAAAGTTGGCCTCCACATTGCAGTCTTTTGAGAAACTGGTCCTACCCTGGGGTTTCTGATGTCACCTATTTCTGGACAGACTAGGCACCCGTATTTTAGAGCTACTCCAGGACATTGTGGCTTTCTTTCTTGGATGTTCATTCTCCCTCCCTCCCTCCCTCCCTGCCTTCCTCCCTCCCTTCCTCCTCTTCCTCCTCCTTCTTCTTTCTTCTTCCTCTCTCTCTCTCTCTCTCTCTCTCTCTCTCTCTCTCTCTCTCTGTCTCTCTTCAGTGCTAAGAATAAAAGTCCAGCTCTATATTAGTGAATTCATGTCTGTCAAGGGCTCTACCACTGAGCCACGCCCCCAGTACTGAAAGCTCACATAATGAACAACCCAATAATTAGAGCTAGGACTTGGGAAGCTAATCTGGTCTTGGCTGAAGCCAATGGGTACAGGAGAGGAGGATGTGTGGGACTTCCTTTTCAGCTTCTCCTAGAACGGGAATTTCCAAGTTTCCCCCTGGAATTTTCTATCCATTAATCACAGACTGTGTGTAAGCTGTTAATGGAGATCTCTAAACCCTTTGTCCCTTAGAGATCTTTTTCACACCTTTATAATGCCAAGCATAGGTGGCCAAAGCCTTTGGGGACAATTCCCAAATGGCTGAGCTAGTGGGAAAGGCCCCTTCCGTCCCCTGAAGAGTCCTGCAAGACAGACCTCACAGGGAAGAACACAGGCCTGTTCTCCTGATGTTATTTAACACCATCAGGTTCCATGATGTAAAAAGAAAGGGATTTTGAAAGTCTTCTTGTGTGTGATGTGGGTGGCCGGCAGTGGTAAAGGGACTTATTAAACACACACAGAAACATCTGGGAGCCACTCAAGCCACCCCCTAGTCAGCAACCAGCCTGGAAGTCACCGCCAAGGACCCAAGTCTGCTGGCGCTTCTTGGTCCAGCCTGCTCATCAGCCTGGGTGGGGTCCTCCAGGCTGGCAGCAACTCTGAAACTCCTTGGGTGCCCAGCCCAGAAGCATGAGCTGCGTCCTCTAAGAGGTCAAGAGTTTTTCCAGGGCTCTTCCCTATGAGGCAAAGTCCAGGATCATACTTCTGTCCAGCTAGCTCATCTGTTTAGAGGGTGTGAATATTTAGCCCAGGCTGGCCTAGAACCGGCGATCCTCCTGCCTCAGACTCATGCATGCTAGGCTGATAGTGTGGACCATAACAGCAGCCTCAGTTACACCTGAGATAGAGATGTGTGGGTACAAAAAGAGGACAAAGGTTCCAGCCCCTGTGGTGAGCATACCAGCATCCTTGCCCTGGGGAGGTTAGCAGCCAGGGCAATTCCAGATTATTATAGGGTTACAGGAGGCCAGCCCAGCTCGGCTGTCAAAACAATAGCAATTTACAGGCCCTGGGGGAGAGAGAATAGAAAGAAGATAGGCCCCATCCCTAAATTGATCCTAAGTTATTTTTAGCTTGAGTTCAGCCCCTGGGCTTTTTTTTTTTTTTTTTTTTTTTTTTTTTTTTTTTTTTTTTGAGTTTCAACACAGACTCTGTACAAAAGCTACTTAGCAAGATGCAGCTGTTCGGCTGTTCGTGCAGGTAGACAGTGGTGGGAGCACCCTCGAGCACAGGCCTGCACGAAAAGGAGGAGGGCAAGAGGGTATAGTGGTGCTTGGCTCTCATTCCAGCAGTCAGAGGCTGAGGCAGGAGGATAGCTGGGTTTGAATCTAGCCGAGGCTATACATCGAGACCTTGTCTCAAAAGGAGAAATCTGGTGTGGTGCACACCTGTGATCCCAACACTTGGGAGGTGGGGGTTTAACGATTAAGAGCTCAAGGTTGACCCCAAGTACATAGCTAGTTCTAGGCTAGCCTGGGCTATATGAGAGCCTGTCTTGGAAAGAAAGAAAGAAAGAAAGAAAGAAAGAAAGAAAGAAAGAAAGAGAGAAAGAGAGAAAGAAAGAAAAGATGGGAGAGGAGGGAAGGGGAGGTGGGAGAGGAAGGGGGGCAGAAAAGGTAATGGGAGGGGGGCTGGAGAGATGGCTCAGTGGTTGAGAGCATTGGCTGCTCTTCCAGAGGTCCTGAGTTCAATTCCCAGCAACCACATGGTGGCTCACAACCATCTGTAATGAGATCTGGTGCCCTCTTCTGGCCTGCAGGTGTATATACAGGTAGAGCACCACTCAAAAATAAATATATCTTAAAAAAAAAAAAGGGTGGGGGGGGGTTGGGGATTTGGCTCAGTGGTAGAGCGCTTGCCTAGCAAGTGCAAGGCCCTGGGTTCGGTCCCCAGCTCCGGAAAAAAGAATAGAAAAAAAAAAAAAAAAGAAAAGGTAATAGGGTCTTTAAGAACCACATGCAAGAAATACATCCTATGGTTTCAAAGACCGAGAAGACTCTAAACCAGAAGTCCCTGGAGCTGGAGAGATGGCTCAGTGGTTAAGAGCACAGGTGCTTCATCGAGAGGACCCGATTTCCGAGCGTCCTCACAGTGGCTGTGGGCACCGCACACGTATGTGATGCACAGACACGCATGCAAGGAAAATACCCATACATGTTCAAACAAACAAACAAAAACTAGAAGCCCTGAGTTCACATGGCACCTCAGTCCCCCCCACCCCCACCCCCTCTCTCTCTCCCAAACAGGGTTAACAGCGATAGCTACCCCTGAGGGCTGTTTTGAGACTGATGGAGTTAATGAGTGTTAGGTACTCACAGAGCTCCCTAATGAAGCTAGAGTTTCAGAAGCTGGCTGACTTTTTTAATTAAACACCACATACGCTAATTAGCACAGCCAGTGATATCGCCAAGATTTATTTTTATTATTTTTAATTGTAGGTGGGAGAGGTATGCACACGCAGGGTGCATGTGCCCGCTAACGCCAGAGGTGTCTGTTCCCCTAGAGCTGGAGTGAAAGGCAGTGGTGAGCAACCCCACACTGGTGCCAAAAACCAAACTCGGGTCCTCTGTAAGAGCAGCACGGGCTCCGTGTCTCTAGCCCCCGGATTTCACTGAGGACTGGGGCGGGTAGCTCAGTTGGCAAAGTGTTCGCCTTGCACACATGAGGTCCTGAGTTCGAGCTTCTAAACTGTGACAAAAAAAAAAAAAAAAAAAAAAGTACCGGGAGCCAGGCAGAGCGGGCGAATGGGCTGCTTTTCTGGAGGACCTGGGTTCAATTCCCAGCACCCACATGGCGGCTCACAACGGTCTGTAACTCCAGTTCCAGAAGTGCACATGCAGGCAAAACATAAATGAGCTTAAAAATAAATATTCTTTTTTTTTTTTTGTTCTTTTTTTTTTTTCGGAGCTGGGGACCGAACCCAGGGCCTTGCGCTTCCTAGGTAAGCGCTCTACCACTGAGCTAAATCCCCAGCCCCAAAAATAAATATTCTTAAAAAGCGGAGTTGGGTACAATGTGAAAATAAAGGCCGTGAAAGGCCTGGGGTAGAAAAGACATGAAATTAGCTAAAATCAGCAAGGATTACAACTACAATGGAAGAGTGCCCAATGTCTTCACCGTTCATCTGTAAAGGGTTAATCCCCACCCCCTTTTAAGGTGTTTTATGAGCATATACTAATTATCTATAATAATGGGTTTATTTTGTTTGCTGTTTTTCCTCTCTCTGTCTCTCTGTCTCTCTCTGTGTGTCTCTTTCTCTGTCTCTCTGTCTGTGTCTCTGTGTGTCTCTCTCTCTGTCTCTGTCTCTCTGTGTCTCTTTCTCTGTCTCTCTCTGTCTCTCTCTCTGTCTCTCTCTCTCTCTCCCTCCCCGCCCCCCTCTCAGACAGTGTTTCACTATGTAGATCCAGCTAGTATGGAACTCAGTCTGTAGAGAGGCTGACCTCTGATCTCTGACCTCTGACCTCAATGAGATCCACCTGCTTCTGCTCCTGGAGCACTGGAATCAAAGGTGCCCCCCCCCCCGCCCAGTTATGATTTTACTCACTTGATATATATGAGGTTTTGCCCGTGTGTTTGTATACCACATGCATGCCTCATGCACTCACAGGCCAGAAGCGGGTGTCAGATCCCCTGAAACTAAAATTGCAGATGCTTGCGATGGGTGCTGGGGATGGAACCTGAGTCCTCTGGGAGAAAAGCAAGCGAGTGCCCTTAACCAGAGACCTTTCTCAGGCCCTGCTTGTCTGTGTGAGATAGAGCGTAGCTCACACAGCGCAGCCTGGGCTGCCCTGCAACTCTCTTTTCTTTTTTTTTTTCTTTTTTTTTTTTTCCCGGAGCTGGGGACCGAACCCAGGGCCTTGCGGTTGCTAGGCAAGCGCTCTACCACTGAGCTAAATCCCCAACCCCACCCTGCAACTCTCTATTTAGACCAGACTGGCCACAGACTCAGAGAGAGCCACTTGCGGGTGAGCTGTCACAGCCCGCGGCAATGGGGTTCATTATGCTATTATTATTATTATTATTATTATTATTATTATTATTATTATTATTTTGGTTCTTTTTTTCGGAGCTGGGGACCGAACCCAGGGCCTTGCGCTTCCTAGGCAAGCGCTCTACCACTGAGATAAATCCCCAACCCCCATAACCCTCTCTTGACCCCTCCCCCTTCCTCTTCTAAACTAACCACCCTTCTCCTTATACCTGAATGTCTTCCTCCTCACCCCACCCCAAACTGTTCTCCCCTCCCCTGCTTCTTTTGCTGCTCCGATGACTTCTTTAACTCTGGTTGCTCTTAGGAGCATGGGCGAAGGGTTCTCTGCACAGGAACCTTATTAGTGGGGTGGCCACACTATAAGAGAAGAAGTCTCCCCCTCCCTCAGGCTCCATTAATTGCCCCAGAATGTTTTTTATTCCATTTAATGTAGGGTACAGGGGTAGGGTAAAAATCAAGAGCTTGGGGCTGGAGAGATGGCTCAGTGGTTAGGAGCACTGACTGCTCTTCCAGAGGTCCTGAGTTCAAATCCCAACAACCACATAGTGGCTCACAACCATCTGTAATGGGATCCGACACCCTCTTCTGGTCTGAAGACAGCAACAGTGTACTTATAATAAATAAAATATTAGAATATTAAAAAAAATCAAGAGCTTTTCACAGGCTAAGCAAGACCAATGAGCCACACCCCCAGCTCTTTTCTCTTATTTCTGCCCGCAAACAGGAGAGTTTTATGAATGGGATATTGGTTGCTTAAAGGGGGATCCTGTAGTATCGGCCTTGTGGATTACGTTTGCTCCAAATACAGAAAGCATGGGGGTGGGGGGGATGCAGGAAAGGATAAGGTAGACTATGGTGGGGGGAGGTTGGGATTATAGCTCATAGTAGAGTGTGGGGGTCTCTGCATATACCAGGGTGTCTTGCCTGGAGCAAAAAAGAAGTCTGGTAGATGTTGTCGGTTCAAACTTCCAGCATCTGACATATTTAAGACATATTTATGGGACGGACAGCCCTACGGTAGGGAGGTGTTGGTCACACCCTGAAGCACAAGAAGTCAGGGAGGGAGGGAGGAAAAACACTGTAAGTTTTGTTCACCTCCCCGGGATGAGTGATGGAGGAGATGGGTGGAGAACCACAGGAAGCTCCTCAGGAGATGGAAAATTCCAGAGAAGGCAGCAGGGCTTCTAAAGAAGGGAAGATTTGCATGTGGGAGTGGGTGGAGGCCCTCGGAGGAGTGGACCTGGGTGTGGGGAGTGGGTGACAGAAAGAGGGCTCTGAGGAGAGAGGGAGGAGGGGACCCAGGCCTAGGGGGAGAAGGGGACTCAGAGAGGATTGGGTAATGACATCATGGAGCCATGGATTATAACAGGAACTCAGTCGTTACTCCAGCGCTGGGGGCTGGAGAGATGGTTCAGTTAGTAGGTGACGTGCTTGCCTTGAAGGCACCAGGACCCAGCAAACATTTAAAAGCTGGACACATCTGTAACCCTGGAGCTGGGTGGGTAGAGAAAGCCCGCCATCTGGAGCTCATTGGCCAATGGACCTCTTTTTCTGCTCCTCTTTCTACTACACACCGACTGAGGATCTTCTCTCTGCTTTTTACCTCCAGATATTTAATTGTTGGTCTGGGAAGGTAGCTGAGCCTAGCCCTTGGAGGCTCCAGGAGTAACAGGGATTTTTCCCCCTAAATTTCTAGTTATGTAAGTCAGAAAGGGAGGGGAGGCTCCCATTGGAGGGTCTCCTTTTGCCAATCTCTACTAAGAGGCAGGAGCGGGGATGAAGAAGGAAGGAAGACCAGAGTGAAAAGAGCACCCAAAAAAGCGACTGTGGGAGAAATTTTTTAAGCTAGTGTTCCCGGCACAGTCCATGGTAGGAGCAGTGTCAAGGTGGCAGGGCTTGAAGGACATTCTCAGAGAGTGCTGAATGCATACACCACCGCTTAGTTCCTTTGTTGATTTATACAGTCAAGGATCCCAGCTTAGGAAATGGCACCGCCCAGAGTGGTCCAGTCTTCCCATCCCAATTTCTGCAATCAACAGGCATATCCAGAGGCCCATGTACGGGTTGAGTCTAGGTTCTACCGATTTACTAATCATCACAGATAGCAAGGAGTGGGTGATCGATGAGAAGTAGGCTACTCTGTCAGAGTGGGGAAATGGCTTGGTGACTCCAGGCTGTGCCAATCAGTGCCCTACATCATGATAGGTAGAGCAGCATCATGTGACTGCTCAAGTGGTAAAAACTAGAGACCACTCAAAACCAGCTGGGATCAACAAGTCTGACCCAGATGAGGGCTGCCATTGCTTCATTTTACTCTCATTTCCGCACTGTTAGTTTTGCAAAAACTGCCTGGTCCCATTAGCATCTGACACCACGCCACATCCAGAAATCCACAGGTGCAGAAAAGGGGAGTGAACCTGATCCCAATCTATTCCTGGAACTTCCTCCCTTTCTTCCATCTAAACCCATCAACAGCCTTGTTATAGTTGGTCCAAAAAATGGACGTTTTTAGATGTGTGTGTGCGCGAGTGCTTAGCTCACGGGAGCATAGCACTCGAGTGGAGGTCAGAGGACAACTCTGTGGAAGGAGCTGGCTCTCTCCTTCCCTCATAACTGCAGGTGACAGGTGACTTTTTTTTTTTCCTTTTCTTTCTTTCTTTTTTTTTTTTTTTCCGGAGCTGGGGACCGAACCCAGAGCCTTGCGCTTGCTAGACAAGCGCTCTACCACTGAGCTAAATCCCCAACCCCGACAGGTGACTTTTATGTGAACCATCTTGATGGTCTGTCATGTGGTAGTTAGTTTGGTTTTATTTTTTGGAGGGAGGGAGAGGGAGAGGGAGAGGGAGAGGGAGAGGGAGAGAGAGAGAGAGAGAGAGAGAGAGAGAGAGAGAATCTACATAGTGAGGAGGAGGAAGAGAAGAGGATGAGGAAGAGAAGAAGAGAAGGAGGAGGAAAGAAAGGGAGAAACAAAGAAGGAAAAGATAATTCAAAGACAAAGACTCCCATTGGCCTGTGGGAGAAATATCAAAAGAGCAGTTCCTGACCCTAAGAGCAGAGGTCACAGGGGTCATCGAGGATACTCAGGGAGAAAGAGTGGCTTGCCACTAAGCCTGAGGACCTGAGTTTTATATCTGGAACCCACATAACAGGAGAGAACCAACTCCCTAAGTTGTCCTTTG
Organism: Rattus norvegicus; assembly: GCF_021556685.1. Lineage (NCBI taxonomy): Eukaryota > Metazoa > Chordata > Mammalia > Rodentia > Muridae > Rattus > Rattus norvegicus. The sequence continues at coordinate 28,177,651 of NC_141545.1, read as the reverse complement.
GCCTCTATACCCAACATGGACCCCTTCCCCCATACACATAGAGATAGGGAAAAATGGATGGGGGTGGGGGTGGGGTGGGGAGAACAAGCAGAGATCTGCTAGGATCAGGGGAAAAAAAACCACCCAGCTACAAAGGGGTTTAATAATTCCCGAAGCACGCCATGAACAGGGTGTTGTACTCCGGCTCGAAGGCCCAATTAACATTCACCGTCATGCTACTCTGAGCCTCACAATACCTCAGGAGGTGAGGAAGCAGACGAGAGACCATTTATAGAGCGTGAGTACAATCTCATAAAACGGTATAAATATATACGTCCCTGCATATTCATGAGTGCAGCTGTATCTATAGGCGGGGTATTTATAGGCAGATGCTGGAGAGGAAGGCTTTAAACTGGTAACCGTGGCAATCTTTGAAACTGCTTCTGAAATAGCTTTTCTAAAATTAATATGATTAATGGGAAAACACTATTTAAATAGACACAGGAATGGGCACGTATCAAAGGCAGGCTATAAAATAGACTTTCTGGCAACAACGGTGTCTTGCCAGCCTACTCTGGAATAAAGCCAAAGCTTTCTACTGAATTCACAGATAATGGTGGGAGGACTGCGAGGGCTCTGGGGCATGCGTTCAGGCTACTTAGGGGAGGGCTAACCACCAGGACCCCTCGAGCTCCAGGCATAAATGCCAGGATGGAAACAAAACAATTTGGGCCATCAAGATGGCTCACCAAGTAAAGGTGCTTGCCACCAAGCATGATGACCTGGGTTCAATCTCTGTATCCACATGATGGAAGGAGAGAATGTTTGTATGTATGTATGTATGAATGTATACACATGTATATATGTATATATGCATAGTGGGTACATAATATAATATATAAATATATTTAATATATACTTTATATGTGTATACACGTACACTCACATACTTTAAAAAAAAAAAACCAAAAACAACAAGGGCTGGAGAGATGGCTCAGTGGTTAAGAGCACTGACTGCTCTTCCTGAGGTCCTGAGTTCAAATCCCAGCAACCACATGGTGGCTCACAACCATCTGTAATGGGATCCGATGCCCTCCTCTGGTGTGTCTGAAAACAGATACAGTGTATTTATAGATAATAAATAAATAAATCTTTAAAAAAAGAAAAAGAAACAACGAAATCCACTTTGTCAGAGAGGCTGAGTAAGAGCCTAAAAGCAAAGACTCTAACCAATCATTTAGACCATGCGGAGTCTGTCTCACGAGTGGCAAATGCCTTGGCGCCGTCCCAAGTCACAGTTAAATCGTGGTCGGAAAAATACACCGCCAATTCTAGTCGACTCAGTCGGTTTGATTTCATAAGATAGACATATTTTAAATATCTTTTTTTTTTTGGTTCTTTTTTTCGGAGCTGGGGACCGAACCCAGGGCCTTGCGCTTCCTAGGTAAGTGCTCTACCACTGAGCTAAATCCCCAGCCCCTATTTTAAATATCTTAAATAGTCCACTTGGGGTCAGATGAAATGGCACACTCTCACCTTTTAATCTCAGCACTCAACCCAAAGGGGGAGAGATGTTGGAATTCTAGGCCAGCCTGATCTACATTACATATGGCAACCCTGTCTAAAGAGACAACAAAAATGCAAATTTGGGGGCTGCAGGCTTGTCTGGCATGCCTGATGCCCTGGGCTCTATCCCCAACATTGCATAAACTGGAGATTACACACACACACACACACACACACACACGTGTATCGAGTAATTCCAGTCCTGAGGCAGAGGCAGGATGATCAGCAACTCAAGGTCATCTTTAGCTACCTAATGTGCTCCAGGCTAGCCTGGGCTACATGAGACACTGTCTCAAAACCAAGCAATCCCTTAACTAAACCGCCAATTTAAAGTAGTTGTCCAGTCACTTGAACTTTTAGGCTTCATCAGGGACAGTGTGTTTTAAATAACTTCGAGTATGCGTGTGTGTACACGTGTACAATCATGTATGCACCATGGTACACACGTGGAGGTCAGAGGACAACTTTCAGGGGTCAATTCTTTCCTCTCCCCTTTACATGAGTTCTTTGGTCAGAGCTATGTCATGAAGCGAGCACATTTACCTGCTGAGCCATCTCACCGCCCGACAGTTTCTGCCCCTCTCCTGTGGTCTCTCTGCGTGGCTTGTACTTTCTGTTAAAACCCAGGCATTGCACTAAGCGACCCTGAAACCAAGCTCTGCCCTCTGGGAAGTTCTTCATATTTCAGGTGCCATTTCCTTAATGGCTTTCCCGGTCATTAAGGATAACCTGGGTTGCAGGTGAAGCGTAGCTAGTGACGTCCTTGCTCCATTATCCTAGCAGTCGGCTAATGATTAGACCCAGGTTTCCTGAGTCTTTTAGAACTATAAATCTCCTTCCTATGCTTTGCAGAGCTCTGCGTGTGGGTTGGGCAGAAACCTTCAACGTGCAGCTGGCGGTGTGCGGTTTGCAGAATCTCCAAGAGAATCAGCTGAGAGGAGAGACCACCTCAAGTCTTTCCTGGCCATGTGCACACACAATAGAAAGACACTCCTGATTGTGTACATGCACACACGTCTCCTTCTGAATCCCAAGACTCTGTCAGAGCTTGCTTGCTTGCTTGGCTTGGCTTATTTTGAGACAGCGTCTCTCTACTAACTCTGGCTGTCCTGCAACTTGCCATGTAGACCAGGATGGCCTCGAACACAAAACAATCCCCTGTCTCCTACCTGCTGAGTGCTGGGATGAAAGGTATGTGTCCTTACACCCGGCAGACGTCAAAGCTTTTAAAAACAATTCCAGAGCTAGAGAGATGGCTGGTCAGGTAAAAGGGCCTGCTGCCAGACCTGACGACCTGAGTTCAGTCCCAGTACCCACGTGCTGGGCAGTGGCATGTAAGAGCTCCATTCTAGGGCTAGAGAGATGGCTCAGAGGTTAAGAGCACTGACTGCTCTTCCAGAGGTCCTGAGTTCAAGTCCCAGCAACCACATGGTGGCTCACAACCATCTGTGATGGGATCCGATGCCCTCTTCTGGTGTGTCTGAAGACAGCTATAGTGTACTATAGAATAAATAAATCAATAAATCTTAATGACAACAAAAAGAGCTCCACTCTATCCATGCACCAAAAATTAAGTAAAAATGTGCTAATTTTTAAAAATGATTCCAGATCTTGTAACTTCATCCTTCAGCCTTCCTGCGTGTCAATCCTCTGCTCCAGCTACTCATTCCTTCCTTAAGTTTTCTTTTCTTTCTTTCTTTGTTACTTTCCTTTTCCTTTTCCAATCTCAAGTAGCCAAGGATAACCTTGAACTTCTGATCCTCCTGGCTCCACTTCCTGCGTGCGGGAATCACAGGCTTACCCTAGCACAGCTGGTTTTGTGGCACCAGGGATGAAGCTGGGACTTCAGACACCGCCATCTGAGCCAAATCTCTCACCCAAAGGATTAGCATCAACTCTTAACACCCCAGGATGGGGAGGTGGCTCAGAGGTTAAGAGCAGCACTGTGCTTGTGAAGGACCTGAGTTCAGGTCCCCACCCCCTTATCACACAGCTCACAACTGCCTGTCACTCCAGCTCCAGGAGTGACAAAAGCCCGCTTCTGGTCTCCATGGGTCACCTGCGCTCATGTGCACACATACACTCAGAGAGATGCAGACACGTAGTTTAAAATAAAATAAAATCTCAAACTAAGCCAAATTTAAGATCCTGCCCCACTTGGTAGAGCTGAGCTATCCGTGAACCCCGCTTTGACTCTTTACTGTTATGTGAACACCGCAGTGGGAAACGGTATCTTTCTGCTGTTTCCTTTTGCGCCTTGAGAGAAGGTCTCAATCTGTGGCACAAACTGGTTTCAACTCGTGATTCTCTGACCGCAGGTGCCCCGAGAGCTGGCATTACAGGTGTGTGCCGCCACAGCCAGCTGTGAGCATGACCTTGAGTGTTTTATCATTCCTCCCCACGTTTTATACCAGTTATCCAATGTGTGCGTCCAGACCAATCACAGTGGTTTTTATATTTCCCAACTACATGTAAATGGAAGCGCCATTTCTGCGGCTTGCTCCCCGCTATGTGTATAGGTGTGAATGTAGTTTGTGCACATGAGTGTTGCAGAAGCCTCCGGTAGCTAAAACTACAAGTAGGGGGCTGGAGAGATGGCTCAGCGGTTAAGAGCACTGGCCGCTCTTCCAGAGGTCCTGAGTTCAAATCCCAGCGACCACATGGTGGCTCACAGCCATCTGGAATGAGATCTGGTGCCCTCTTCTGGTGTGTCTGAAGACGGTACTTATATAGAATAGGTAAATAAATCTTTTTTAAAAAAGTTACACGTGAGCCTCCTGAGATGGGGACTGGGTACTGAATTCCGGAGCTCTGGGAGAGCAGCACGTGTGTATGGTTTACGCTGTGTGGAGGACTGAATGTAAGGCTTTGTGTACCATGCTGGGCAAGTGCTCTACCCATTGGGCAATACCCTCAGCCCTACACTTTTCAAAACATCCAAATGATGTCTCTGGATCCGCGTGCCCATGTCTTTCCTTTATGCTTTAGAAACACATTTATTTAAGTATATGAGTTTTGCCTGCACCATATGCATGCAGTACCATAAGGGGCCAGAAGAGGGCATAGGATCCCTTCAGTTCAGAGCTTCAGACAGTGGTGAGTAGCTATGTGCGCACAGGGAACCAAACGAGGATCCTTTGTAGGAGTAGCAAGTACTCTTAACGGCTGAGCCACCTCTCCAGCCCCTTTCTCTTTATCTTGCTGAGTGGCACGGGGGGGAGGAATCTTGTTTTCATAAATGCAAAGCTCTTCGGCTCCCTGTACACTTTTAAAATATCCGGGCATTGGGGAGCACCCCTCTTATCTCAGCACTCAGTGAGTAGACTTTTAGGCCAACCTTGTCTGCATAGAGTTCAGGTCAAGGCTACATAGTGAGACCCTATCAATCAACCAATCAATCACTAAATATCTAAATAAATAAATAATCTCTGGGTGCACACAGTCCGGCCTTGCCCACCCTCCTCTGGGACCCGTTTCCCTGTGACTTCCTCTCTTCTCCACCTTGATCCCCTAGCTCTCACTGTGCTCAGCTCGGGGCTCTCCTTCCTGGCTCTGAGCATCTGCAGGATGTTTTCCTCCTAAACTCTTCTCTTCTTGGCTCTGGGCTGTGAAAATCTTTTTTTTTTTTTAAGATTTATTTATTTATTATATATAAGTACACTGTCGCTGTCTTCAGACACACCAGAAGAGGGCATCGGATCTCTTTACAGATGGTTGTGAGCCACCATGTGGTTGCTGGGAATTGAACTCAGGACCTCTGGAAGAGCAGTCGGGGCTCTTAACCGCTGAGCCATCTCTCCAGCCCACTGTGAAAATCTTTTGATATCAGGGTTTATCTTCCTCAATGAGAAAGAGTTTTCACGTCCTTAGACCTGACCGCCACACAAGTCACACACACACACACACACACACACACACACACACACACACACACTCTGTTAAGGTCCCATACTGTCCTTTCCACACTTCCACAAGGCCACTAATTGTCCCTGAATCTCTCTCCACTAAACAGTGAGCAGAGACTGGGCTCGTTGTTAGTTTCTGACCCCACTAAGTCACCTTCCCACAATACAAATGCCCAATGGTCTGCACAATCCAGGAGAGGAAATGTCCCCTCCAGAGCCACCGTCAGACAGAGAAGTAGACACCCTGGTTGCATTAAATGACTAGAAAGCTCTCGGTTCCCAGAATCTACCCAGAACAAGCAGACATCACTTGGAGTCCCCAAAGCTGCATCTAGTTCTAGCCATAGAACTAGAAGGGCCCTAGTTCAACCTGGGCAGGGTGACTTCCTGGACAAGAGGAAGCCACATTTAGGAGAAATCTGCACATTTCGGATGTCCCTCTGGATGAGGGTACTGGGAACACAAATTTCCACCCATCAGGACTTCCATGGAATAAACCTTGATCTTGTTGTCATGGGTCTGGCCCTGCAGCCCAACAACAGCTGCCTCACCCAGAGACAGCTGAACCAAGTCCTCAGTGGACAAGAATTTATCACCATATCCCATGCCTCCAGCTCCAGTCCCAACAGCAACCTCCAGCTCACAGGTGTGCCCTAGAACTGGCAGCAGGAAGCCTCGTCCAGTGACCTCATGGTGCCTGACTCGGATGACAAACGGAGAACAGGTGCTGTCATCTGGCAACCAGCTGGCTGGGACTCTTTTCAAGGTCCCCTTTGTTCTCCCTGAAGTCCCCTGGCTTAATTTCACATGGCAGCCATGCTGGAGAGCCCTGTCTTCATTGTGCACAGCCCGCAGATAATCTCAGCGGGATGATGGGAAACAGACACGCAAGACAAATTCTCAAGGAGTAAAGAAAGGGTCACACGTTTCCCTCACCATAAAAGCAGATATGCACACTACACACACACAGGCACACACACACACATGTATACACATTGACACACATGCACACCCCCCACATGCACATGTGAACACACACGCATACACACATACACCACACACAGGCACACACACACATGTATACACATTCATAAACATGCACACACACACCCCACATGCACACATATGAACACACATGCATACACATATACACCACACACAGGCGCACACACACACACACGTATACACATTGACACACATGCACACATCCCCACATGAACACATGTGAACACACATGCAAACACACATACACCACACACAGGCACACAGGTTAACATACATACAAACACACATCACAGACACACACACCTACGCACATGCACACACACATGCATGTATACACATTCACACACATGCATGCATGTGAGCATGCATGTGAACACACATGCACACACCACACACACCACGCATGTACACGCTCACACACTCATACATAACAGGTATATTTGTGCAGCCACAGAAATCACTCTGTATAGCAATGTGTGCATCTCTCTATATAGCAATGAATGCACATTCAGGCTGTCTTGGCCTTCTGGGGTAGTGGAGCTTGGTTAGTGACCACCTCTGTGACCACCTCTGTGACCACCTCTGTGCTTCCACAAAGAAATCACAAAAAACAAAGCTGAGGGTTGCCCCTGAAACACACACTGAAGCCCATAGCCTGCCATCCCAGCACTCAGGAGACTAAGACAGGAGAATGGCTGTATGTGTACCCTGGAAGACATGCTAACGTCTAGGCCAGACCAGGTCAGATTACAGAGAGGTCACTAAACACCCCTGCAAAAAATGGCTAATTGTCAGCTCTTGGTTTTCTTTCTTTTGGGGGTGGGGTGGGGTGGATGTGGCTTTAGTTTTTCGGACAGGGTCTTTGTATAACCCTGGGTGTCCTGGAATTCACTCTTTAGACCAGGCTGGCCTCAAATTCAGAGATCCACCTGCCTCTGCCTTCTCTCTCTCTCTCTCTCTCTCTCTCTCTCTCTCTCTCTCTCTCTCTCTCTCTCTTTCTCTCTCTGTCTAATTTTTATTTACTTATTGTATGTATATGAATACACTGTCACTGTCTTTAAACACACCAACCGGGAAAGGGCATCCAATCTCATTACAGATGTTTGAGAGCCACCACGTGGTTGCTGGGAATTGAACTCAGGACCTTGGCAAGAGCAAAAAGTGTTCTTAACCACTGAGCCATCTCTCTAGCCCTGCCTCTGCCTCTCAAGTGCTAGGATTAAAGGCAAGTGCCAGCACTGCATGGCAATGATCAACTTTTAGGCTGAGGCTGGGGAGATGGCTCCATTGGTAAACTGCCTGCCACGTAAGCATGAAGATGTGAATTTGTGTTCCTAGCACCTATATAAACAGCCAGGAATGGCAGCAGACTTGCAATTCCAGCACTGGCAAGGCAGAGACAGGAGGATGCCTGGGGCGTGCTGGCCAACCAGCCTGGATGTCCTAGTGCCAAGGCAGGTGCAGAGGGAGAGAGAGAGACTGGAATCGTTATGGAGATGGTACCACCAAGGAGATCAGCTCTGCGCTGGAATTAATACAGGCGCTTCTGAGCAGCCATGTGGGTGCCAGGAACCCAACCTGGGTTCTCTGCAAGAGCAGTAAGTGCTCTTAACTAACGCCACCTCCAGCCCCATGGAGATTATTTTTCCTTCCTACAGACTCTGAAAATACCTTTGCTCTGTGTCCACATTCTGTTTGGCTGGGTGAGGGATCATTTTCCTCAGATGCTAAAAGTACATGCTGTGGTTTGAATAGCCTGCCACCCATTGTTGCTGCTTTATAAATGTATGTAGGTATGTGTATGTATATGTGTGTATGTGTGTATGTATGTGTGTGTATGTATGTATGTATATGTATGTAGGTATGTGTATGTACATGTGTATATGTATGTATATGTGTCTGTATGTGTGTATATATGTATGTGTGTACGTATGTGTGTAGGTGTGTATGTGTATATGTATGTGTGTATGTATGTGTGTATATGTATATGTGTATATATGTATATATGTGTGTATGCATGTATGTGTGTATGTATGCATGTGTATGTGTATATGTATATATGTGTGTATATATATGTGTGTATGCATGTATGTGTGTATGTATGCATGTGTATGTGTATATGTATATATGTGTGTATATATATGTATGCATGTATGTGTGTATGTATGTATGTGTGCATGTGTGTGTATGTGTATATGTATGTGTGTATGTATGTACATGTATATATGTGTGCATGTGTGTATGTGTATATGTATGTGTGTATGTGTGTATGTATGTGTGTATGTATATATGTGTGTGTATGTGTGTGTATGTTTGTGTGTATATGTATGTATGTATTATGCATGTATGCTTGCATGCTAGCTTTGTGTGTGTATAATGGGTACGTGGAGGCAATGGGTGGAAGTCAGAATACAATGTCAGAATCCTCCATGAGAGCAGCAAGAGCGCTTGACCACTGACCCGTCCATCTCTCCAGACCCGGAAGTCATCATTTTACCCTAGTCCCAGGTCCTCAGGCTTGTATGGCAGACAGCCACAGGCTGTTTTACCCACAGAGCCATCTCTTCCTCTTGTTCGGAGTCTCACACAGCTTAGCTGGCCTCAGACTTTCTAAGAATCAAGGATGACCTTGAGGTCCTGGTCCTTCTGTCTCATCTTCCCAAGTGCTGGGATGACAGGCCTGTACCCCCCCCTTAATCCTGTTCTCTAACCAAGGCAATCTTTTGTTTGTGTGGTGCCTGTGACTCCCCTCTGTCACTCTAGCAGTCTGGTGGGACCGGATTTCTCCATGGCTCTCACTGGCTCACTTTCCATATGCTGAGCTCTTGAGGGCTGGATACTATTTTGGTTTCTCCAGCTTTCCTCTTCTTTTCCTTGTGTTTTCTTTGAGTTCTTTTGATTCCATGATGAAAGTGGAACCCTGGGAAAGTGTTTATGTGATCGGTGAAGTGCAAGAAAATGGCTCAGTGGTTAGGGCAGCATTCTGTCCTTGCAGAGGACCTGAGTTCAGTTCCCAGCACCCACATCCTGTGGCTCACAATCGGCTGTCATCCAGTTCCGGGGGATCTGATGCCCTCTTCTGGCTTCTGTGGGCACTGCACACACAGGTGGGCACATATGTACCCACAATTAGAAAATAAGACACACCTTTTCAAAGGTTTATTAGAAACGCATGCACAGTGGTGGGCTCATTTATGGATAAGTTAATTTTCGAGGAAGTGGGCAATGAGCCAAACCTCTCCTCAGAGGCTCCCAACTCTGACACCTAAAGTTTCTCCAGAAACTTCTGCCTGGGAGGCAGATGACAGATAGCTCACATTTGGTTTGTCTGGATGGAGAGAAAGTTCCAGAATTCCAGTTAATTCCCTTGTTTTCAGCACCTGCTGTGTCTTACCCTCTGCCAACATGGCGTCTCCAGGTTGATTAGAGACAAGCACCAGCCAGTTTCTCCAGCCAGGTCCACAGCTGCAACATAATGGCCTGCCTGTTGGTGCTCAGCTGGAGAAGCTACACCGGAGTGCCTGGGCTTGGATGTGGTGTCTCTGTTTGTACGGGGTATGAGTTTACGTAAGTGTGGTGTGTGTGTGTGTGTGTGTGTGTGTGTGTGTGTGTGTGTGTGTGTGTGTGTGTAGTATGCATGTGTGTGGCCAATCTACTTCTGCTCCCGAAGTCCTCTGTGATACTTCAAAAGATGGAAAATAGACGTGAGGGCTGGGGATGTTGCTCAATGGTAAGAGCATTTGCTCAACATCTGAGAAGCCCCGAGTTCAATCCCCAGTCCACCAAGCAGCAGCAGCAGCAGCAGCAGCAGCAGCAGCAGCAGAAGAAGAAGAAGAGGAGGAGGAGGAGGAGGAGGAGGAGGAGGAGGAGGAGGAGGAGGAGGAGGAGGAGGAGGAAGAAACAATTAGACATGAAATATGGTCCCTCCAGCAGCACTCTGGAAAGCTGAGGAAGAAAGAAGACTAAGCTCTGGGCCAGCCTGGGCTACATAGTGAGAGTCTGTCACAACACAACAAAACAAAACAACAAAAAAAAACAACAAAAAACAAAACCAAACCCTCAAAGAACTATAGGCAACTAAGGACAGGTAAGAGGAGAATTAGCCTCTCCCAGGGCGAGCCCCCTTATTGGCATTTGGGGCAGCATGGTCAGCCTTAAAACCATTTATGCACAAGCCACAAAAACGGACTCAGCTGGTTGTACTTACCTATGTGTGCACACACACATGTACACACATATGTACGCATGTAACAGTAGTAAAGAAAAGCGTCTATCAACTTGAGTAGGGACTTGAAAGAGGTGTGGCAGGGAGGAGCTAGAAAGAGTTAAGGGGAAGGAGAAAAATACATAATTCTATCTCAATGCTTTGGTGGGGGAGGGGTTCTGGTTTTTTTATTTTGTTGTTGTTGAAATTTTTCAAGACAAGATTTCTTTATGTAGCCCTAGCTGTCCTAGAACTAGCTCTGTAGGCCAGGCTGGCCTCAAACTCACAGAGATATCTGCCTGCCTCTGCCTCCTGGGTGCTGGCATTAAAGGCTTTGTGCCCCAAATGCCTAGCCTCTATTTCAATGTTTGGGTTTTTTTTAGATTTATTATATATATATATACATACATATATATATATATGGGATCTGATGTCCTCTTCCGGTGTGACTGAGGACAGCTACAGTGTACTCATATAGAAGGGGGCATCGGATCCCATTACAGATGGTTGTGAGCCACCATGTGGTTGCTGGGATTTGAACTCAGGACCTCTGGAAGAGCAGTCAATGTTCTTAACCACTGAGCATCTCTCCAGCCCTCAATGTTTTTAAAAATAAAAATTCTAAACAAAACACACACACACACACACACACACACACACACACAGAGAGAGAGAGAGAGAGAGAGAGAGAGAGAGAGAGAGAGAGAGAGAGAGACCTCTGAAAGAGTGTTCTGGAGTTCTAACCTCCAATTCCTCAAATGTGCCTTACTACAATCAGTAAAGAGGAAAATCAGCTCAGGTTAGCCTTGAATCTTGATCCTCCTGCCTCAGGTGTGTGAATCACCATGTTCAGTTGCTTTATTTTTATGTCTTGAATGAAGCCAATGCTTTCATAATTAAAAATGTGTTCTGGGGAGTGGGGGTGGGGTAGGGGTGGGGGCTGGAGAGATGGCTCAGTGGTTAAGAGCACTGGCTGCTCTTCCAGAGGTCCTGAGTTCAATTCCCAGCAATCAGAGAGTTCTTGGGGCTGCTTCTAGAAACTTGGCAGGAATTTGACTTTGGGCCAGGACAGAGAAGTAGGCTCGGGTATCTTGGTCATCCTCATAAACCGCTATAAACAGTGATGGGGGGCTTTGTTGATTACCTTGCTTGTTCCTTAAACTAGAACTGACCTTAGTGTTTGCATGTGATTAAAATGGTATCAAAGCAGACTGGGGAAAAAATAAACCGGCCTCAGCCTCAGAACTGGCAGGATCACACCTCAGTGTTGTCTAATTGTCTTTTTCTTTTTAATTCTATCCTCTCTGGAGAAGCTGTGACTGAGGGGGCTTGGTCAGGCTCACAACCATCTGTAATGGGATCTGATGCCCTCTTCTGGCACGCAGGTGTACATGCAGACAGAACACCCAGATACTTAAAATAAATAAAAATAAATCTAACAAGAAAGGAAAGATCCTTTTAAAAACGTGTTCTGGGGGGCTGGCAAGATGGCTTAGGAGGCCAAGGTGCTTACCATGTAAGCCTGGTGACTTGAGATCAATATTAAGACCCCAGGCAAAGGTGGAAAGAGTCAATCTCACACAGTTGTTCTCAAACCTCCACAGTGCACTGTGCACCCACAAATTAAAATATCTAAAATAGTTTATCGGGCTGGAGATGGCTCAGCAGTTAAGAGCACTGGCTCAGGGTTGGGGATTTGGCTCAGTGGCAGAGCGCTTGCCTAGGAAGCGCAAGGCCCTGGGTTCGGTCCCCAGCTCCGAAAAAAAAAAGAACCAAAAAAAAAAAAAAAAAAAAAAAAGGAGCACTGGCTGTGGGGTTGGGGATTTAGCTCAGTGGTAGAGCACTTGCCTGGCAAACGCAAGGCCCTGGGTTCGGTCCCCAGCTCCGAAAAAAAAAAAAAAGCACTGGCTGCTTTCCCAGAGGAATCAGGGATCCTCAGCAAGATGGCGGCTCACAACCATTTGTAAAGTCTGTTTCAGAGGACCCAATGTGCTCACTTCTGACCTCTGTGGGTACCAGGCACACATGTGGTGTGTGTGTGTGTGTGTGTGTGTGTGTGTGTGTGTGTGTGTGTGTGTGTGTGTATGTGCAGACAAAACATCCATTTATACAAAATTAAAAAAAATTTTTTTTAAAAATGAGATGGTCTCTCTACACAGCCTTGGCTGCCCTAGAATTTGTAGATCAGGCCAGCCTCACAGAGATCCACACCTGCCTCTGTCTCCCAAGTGCTGGCATTAAAGGTGTGGGCCATCATGCCCGGCAAATAAATGTTAAGAGTTAAAGAAAAAAAAAATAGGTAGCTTACTTTTTCACTGACCCAGTGGAGCAGAGGATAGATTGGGGGTGCGGGGTCCTGAGGGAACTCTCTCTCCTGCCATCACGTCAGGACACATTTATTAAACGTCTCTCTTCTCTGCGTGCTCCCTTATCCCCACCCACCCCATCTCTCTGTTCCTTCCTCCCTCCCTCCCTCCCTCCCTCCCTCCCTCCTTCTAGAAACAAAAAAATAAATAAAAATAAATAAAATACACTCGGGATTTTAGAACAGCATGGGCCTCCTTGGTGAAATGATTTTCAAAAAGTTTTCGCTAGATGTAGGGACACATCCTTGTCATCCTAGCACTGAGGGGTTGAAGTAGGGAATCGAGAGGTCCAGGTTATCTTCAGCTACGCAGTGAGTTCAAGGCTAGCCTGAGCTACATGAGACTGTATCTTAAACAGGGGATTTAAATTTTTCTTTTCTTTTCTTTCTTTTTATTTTGTTTTTCAAGGCCAGGTTTCTCTGTGTAGACCTGCCTAGACAGACCAGGCTGGCCTCAAATTCACATGTATCTAACTGTCTCTGCCTCTCGTGAGCTTGGACTACAGGCCTGCAACACCATCCAGCTGGCTTATAAATTTCTTCACAAAAATTGTGTGTGTGGATGTGTGTGTTACATTTTCTCCAATTCCTGATCCTCCTGTGTCAGCCTGAAAAACTCTGTAGTGTGTGTGTGTGTGTGTGTGTTTATGTGTGTGCGTGTGGTGTGTGTATGTGTGTGTTTATGTGTGTGTGGTATGTGTATGTGTGGTATGTGTGTGGTGTGTGTTCATGTGTATGTGTGTGTGTGGTGTGTGTATGTGTGTGGTGTGTGTATGTGTGTGTGTGGTGTGTGTGTTTATGTGTGTGTGGTATATGTGTGTGTGGTGTGTGTGTTTATGTGTGTATGTTTATGTGCATGTGTGGTATGTGTGTGTGTTATGTGTGTGTGTGGTGTGTGTATGGTGTGTGTATGTATGTGTGTTTATGTGTGTGTGTGGTATGTGTGTGCATGTGTGGTGTGTATGTGTGTGTGGTATGTGTGTGCATGTGTGGTATGTGTGTGTGCGTGTGTGGTATGTATGGTATGTGTGTGCATGTGTGGTATGTGTGTGTGTGCTATGTATGGTGTGTGTGTGATGTGTGTATGTATGTGTGTGTGTGGTATGTGTGTGTGTGTGTATGTGGTGTGTGTGTGTGTGTGTGTGTGTGTGTGTGCGTATGCGCCTGTAACTTGCAGGAGCTGGCTCTTTTCCATGGGGCCTGGAGATGGAACTGTTGTGCCCTTAAGTTCTGGGATCACAACTGTGGAGCACCATACCACGCCCTCTACTTTCTGGTACACTTTCAAGATGGCCGACACTGCATCTTCATCTATATTTCTGACCTTTCCACACCTGGGTCCCACCACTTGTATTCCTACAGTGACCTTGCTCATTAAAGGTCAGACTTTCCCCCACCATGCATTGTGGGGTTTCGTTGAACACAAGAAGGTCTGCACTCTGTCACTCAGTGCACAAAAGGTCAGGGTCAAATGGGAGGGTAAGGACTAGGGTGAGGGATGTAGCTGAGCCCTCCATATAAAGCCATTTAAATTCCAGTTTAAAACAAAACAAAACAAAACAAAAAGAAAGCACTGTGTGAGCCAATCAAGACAAAGCCACAAAGCGTTCCAGCCTCCAGGACGCCAGTCTGGGACTTCTGTGGTGGCATGGTCTCTCCGCCAGCTTCTCCTTAGCTCTATCCTGGTCCTCCAATCCCACCTGCCCCACTGCTGGCTCCCTGCGGCCTCTGTGAAGCTGAAAAGCGCTGTACAGCTCCAAGCACTCTCACAAGTAGCTGGAGATGATTAAACCCACTTTCCCCGGCTTTTCCTACCATTTTTAGGCATCTCTTGCTGTTGTGGTTACAGAAGGCTGAGCCTTGACCACTCAGCCTCCTCTCTCTCTCTCTCTCTCTCTCTCTCTCTCTCTCTCTCTCTCTCTCTCTCTGTTCTAAAAGTAACTTGAACTCTGAAATCAAGTGTGTTTTAATCCGGGCACCCAGGCCTATCTGACTCAATGGTGAGCGCTGGGGAGGGAATGTTGACATTCCAAAGACCTCACTCATTCCAACTCCAATGGACCTCAGTAGAACTAGCAAAGAAAATGGCAAGATAACAGGTTCCGCTCTCAAGGGACCAGACAGAGACTCCATGAGTGGAGCATCTCATTTTATGCCTGGCACAGCAAGCCCTGAAAGAAGTGTCATCTGCTGACTGACTACCATGGTGATTAGAACATGGTACCAAGAACTGAGCCACGCCCCCAGTCCCTCACTGGGGGATTCTAGGCAGGGGCTCTACCACTGAGACATGCCCCCAGCCCCTCACTGGGGGATTCTAGGCAGGTGCTCTACCACTGAGCCACGCCCCCAGCCCCTCACTGGGGGATTCTAGGCAGGTGCTCTACCACTGAGCCACGTCCCCAGCCCCTCACTGGAGGATTTTAGGCAGGGGCTCTACTGCCATCTTGCTGCTCCAGCATGGATAGGTTTTTGTTGTTTTGGTGGAGTCATCATTGTTACGTTGTTTCTTTTGAATAAATTTTTTACATGCCAACAATTTTTATTAAATTTTTTGGAGCCATGTTGTGCACGCTTATAATCTTAGCACTCAGGAAGCTGAGGCAGGAGGATCATTATAAATGTGAGGTCAGTCTGGTCTAGAATAGTGAATTTCAGGCCAAAAGAATGTTAAGAGTATGAGAACTTTCCAGGCAGTAGTAGTGCATGCCTTTAATCCCAACATTTGGGAGGCAGAGGCAGGCAGATCTCTTCTCTGAGTTCGAGGCCAGTCTCGTCTACAGAGTAAGTTCCAGGATAGCTACACAGGGAAATCCTGTCTCAAACAAATAAAGAATGTGTGAACTGTGTGAACTTGTCTCTAGAAAAACAAAAACAAAAACAAAACCCAAAAAAACAAAAAACAAACAAAAAAAACCCACAAGAGACAAAAACTATTTCTGCTTTTATGCTGTGGTAGTTTACGTTGATTGTCAATTTAACAGGCTCTAGAATCATCTAAGAGATAAACATCCAGGCACATCTGTGAGGACGTCTTTAGATTGGGTAAATGAAGTGACAAGACCCGTCCTAATGTGAGCAGCACCATTCCCTAGGCTGGAGGCCTTCCTTCCTTCCTTCCTTTTCTTTCCTTCGGCCTCCTCTTCCTCTTCTTGGAAACAGGGTCTCTCCATTAGTATTCCTGGCTGTGCTAAAGCTTGCTATGTAGACCAGGCTAGCCTTGAACTCACAAAGATCCACCTGCCTCTAACTCTGTTAGTTCTGTGATTAAAGGTGTGCATCACCCCATTCAGCAAAGCCTTTCCTTCTGAAGTTGCTTTTGCCAGGCATTTTCTCATGGGGATGAGAAGAGGAACATACGCCAGTCTCTTGACCACCACAGAGGGAAAGCCGGAGAAATGTAAGCTACAAACACAGAGACGAGAATGTTCACTGTGTCAGCACTTGGTACAGAAAAAGGTATTTGTTTTGATTTTCTTCCCAACAGAGACATAAATTCAGCCCCCAAAGAGGTTTAAAACTCCCCCCTCTCTGATAGTTCTATTTTTAGTTTAGAACACTTGAGATACAAAAACATTGGCCTAAAAAGGTCAGACTTCCTTAAGGTCATTCCGTCTGCCCAACAGCCCTATTGAAGGTCATTCTGTCTGCCCAACAGCCCTATTGAAGGTCATTCTGTCTGCCCAACAGCCCTATTGAAGGTCATTCTGTCTGCCCAACAGCCCTATTGAAGGTCATTCTGTCTGCCCAACAGCCCTAATGAAGCCTGGAGGAGAGAGAGCAGGTCGGGGCATCTGCCGGGAGGGAGGCCCCAGGCTACCATGCATGAGTGGAATTTCAGGGCTGAACTCTCCATCTCTTTCTCTCTCTGTGTCTCTCTCTGTCTCTGTCTCTCTGTCCCCCTGACTTTCTCTGTCTGTCTCTGTCTCTCTCTGTTTCTCTGTCTCTCTCTGTTTCTCTGTCTCTCTCTGTCTCTCTGTCTCTCTCTCTGTCTCTCTCTCTGTCTGTCTCTCTGTCTCTCTCTCTCTCTGTCTCTCTCTCTCTCTCTCTCTCTCTCTCTCTCTCTCTCTCTCTCTCTCTCTCTCTCTGGCATGAACTGTTCCTTGCTTTCTACACTTGGCAATTTCCCTTTTTCCCCAGAAAGATTCCAGGGCCCCGACCCTCACCACTTGCTGACTGTCACCCAGCCCTAGAGAGTGCAGAGAGTGCGGTAGAGGGAGGGAGGGAGGAAGAGGGATGGAGAAAGGGAGAGAGGTTGGCAAAGGGATTATTCAAGGCAAGCTCCCTCCTTGTGCTGCCTGTGAGCCCTGAGGCTATAGGGGACACCTCCCAGGGCATGGCTCCCCTGAGTTAGACAGGAATGGGGAGGATGCCTGGGTTACCACATTCCAGACAGGAGTGGGGTTTTGTGTTTTAGGCCTTTTGTTTGAGTTGGAGTAGCCTATATAGCCCAGGCTAGCATTGAACTCGTGATCCTCCTGCATCAGGCTTTTGAGTGCTGGGATCGGTCACACCCATGCCCGGCTCTTGAGGTATTTTTAAACAGAGACAGCAGGAGCGATACTGAAAAGATTGCCTGGAAACAGAAATGTAAACTTCGAGCCCTGGGCTGTCCACAGGCCTTGGACAAGCACCTGGGACCTCTGTAATTAAAACCTTGACACCTGGTCCTGGCTCTGCTCCCAAGAAAACCTGGTGTGGCTCTGCTCTCCCGCTCTCCCTCACAGGGGATCGTGAAGTTGTCTTTTCCCTTCTCTGTGCAGACATAACACCATCGGCACCGTTCTTTAAATATCTGCGCCAGGAAGCTATTTTTAGAGACTATTTGGCCCTCAAAATAAGCCTGATTTCCTGTGGCAAGTTCTCAGCGACAGGAGAGGCCAGGAGGGCTCCCGGGCCCTGGCAGCCTGCTTGGAGGCCAGAGATGTTGGAGCAGTGTGAAAACACTGGCGGGCGAATGGCTTCTTCTAGATAGGTGACTGCCGTCCAAGACTTCGGAGAAAATAATGAAGCCTTAGGGGCCTTTTCAGAGTCACAGTGGAGAATGGCTTGCTGTAGGGTGGCCACGTGAGAAGCCACGAGTTGGACAACCCTCTAGCGGGTGGGAAGGACCTGTACTTACTCATTCATTAATTCCCTCACTCAGTCATCCAACCGACCACACACTGGTTCACTCCCAATGAGCTCCACTGCTCATTCACACAATCGCTCAGTCATTTGCACACTCACTTACACACTAACCATTCATCATCATCATTCATTCATTCACTCAGTGACTCATCCAGACATGAGTTATTTACCCAATCACTCCACCACTGATTTACGCGCCATTCAACTTATTTATTGTGTTTATCATCATATTTATTTCTTTTACTTTCATTTACTGATCGTATTGTTTTAGTCAGCCATTCAATCGTTCACCCATTCATCCTCTCATCCGCTCAGTCAGTTATTCCTTAACAAAACACATTTCTTTAGTAGTCCTATATGCACAACCCTGTCACCTAAGGAACACCAGGCAGACGCAACCCACAAGCCACAGGAAGTCATCCCTACAAAGAGCCCTGGGAGAGGCAGAAAGGTGAAGGGAACCTGGGAGATGGGAGCATGTCTACTGGGGTCAGGAAGGAAGACTTCAGTACCAGGGGACAGGGACAACAGCCAGCACGAGCTACTGCTGTGGCCACTCCTGTTTAGTTCATTCGAAGGGCCCAATGTCAACGCATCTAGGCGACGTGAGGGGCTGAATAGAAACAAAGATGTAAGCCGCACATGGTACTGCTCAGTTACAATAGGATCCTGAGGCCTTAGCTCCACTGGAAGAGCACGCGAAGCCCCGGTTCAGTCCTCAGCATCCCATGATGTGGGTTTAGTGTTACACAACTGTGACTCTGGCATTTGGGAGGTAGAGGCAGGAGGGTCATGAGTTCCCAGACATCCTGAGCGAGTTTGAAACCCTGCTAAAGACAGGAGGAAGAAAGAGAGGAGAACAGAGGCACTGCCACCCTGTCTGCTGTCCCAGGGGTAAAGATGCCATAGTGGAAAGGAACCACATGCCCACTCGGCCCTCGCTGATTCAGTACGCACCATTTATTCTGCTGAGCATTCGGTTTGAGATCCTCTTAGATCTCCAGAAGGACTGCTTAAGCTGCCCATGCACTTTATCCAGCTCCCTTCTGCATTAGCCAACATCTTCCGCAACCACGACCATGACTCCCTGGCTTTCACACTGCCGGCTGTGCTGCTGACCGCCGCTGAGTTCACCAGCACTGTGGTCTTCCTGTTCCAAGAGGCAAACCGGATCGCACCTCATCTTAGCATCCTCCCACCTGACCATTCCTCCAACCTCTCCTGCTCCTCTAGACCTCAGCATTTCTGAAGAGTCCTGATCAGAAGTCTGCATGCATTTTCTAAGTGTGTACGGGTGGGTGTATGTGTTTGTTTGTATGTGTGTGTGTGGTTGTGTTTGTGGAGTGTGTGTGTGTGTGTGTGTGTAGTTGTGTGTGGTTTGTGTGTGGCTGTTTGTGTGTGGTGTGTACATGTGGTTGTGTGTGGTTTGTGTGTGGCTGTTTGTGTGTTGTGTGTATGTGTGGTTGAATGTGGTATGTGTGTGGCTGTTTATGTGGTGTGTGTATGTCTGTGGTGCATGTGGTGTGTGGTGGGGGTGGTATGTGAAAGGCTGTTTGTGTGTGTGTGTGGTGTATCTGGGTGTGTGTGGTATGTGTGTAGCTGTTTATTTGGTCTGTGTGGTTGTATGTGTACTGTATGTATATGCGTGTATGTAGCTGCTTATGTGGTGTGTGTATGTGGTTGTGTGATATATGTGTGTGTGTGTGTGTGTGTGTGTGTTTGGTTGTATAGTTATGTATGTGGTGTGTATATATGTGGGGTATGTGGGGTGTGTGTGTGTGTGTGTGTGTGTGTATGTGTGTGTGTTGTATGCGTGTAAGTCAGAGGATAACTTCCAGAGTATCGATGCTCCCTTTCCTCCACATGGGTTCCAGGGATCAGGTGGTGTGTGGTTGGGCAGTCCGGTCTGGAGGGTTGGAAACGAGCGTCTTTATGGCTCAGGCTTGCTAAGTCTGAAGTCAGTATTCCACAAGTGCATGCTTCCTCTGTAGTTAAGCCCAGGAACAGCAGAACCTTCCAGATCTCCAGCACAAGCCCAGGAACAGCAGAACCTTCCAGATCTCCAGCACAAGCCTGAGTCAGCATAGGGCACAGCAGGATCCCTGGGCCTCACTCTCGGATCCCCCCTCTGCTGCCTGGGCCTCACTCCTGGATCCCCCCTCTGCTGCCTGGGCCTCACTCCTGGATCCCCCCTCTGCTGCCTGGGCCTCACTCCTGGATCCCCCCTCTGCTGTCTGGGCCTCACTCCTGGATCCCCTCTCTGCTGTCTGGGCCTCACTCCTGGATCCCCCCTCTGCTGCCTGGGCCTCACTCCTGGATCCCCCCTCTGCTTCCTGTCTCTGGGCCTGCTTTCTTCTTCATAGACATCCCATCCACTTCTGTCTCAGCATCAGAGTTTCCCACCCACTTTTCAAAAATAGCACAATTTCATTAAAAAATTTTCTCCCTTTTACAAGTTCAGTAAATTAGATCTGAGATCTCCAACCTGGAATTGTATCAAAGAACTTGGTGGCCCAGCAGGGAAAAAAAATATGTTCTGAACGGACTGTTGAATTGTCCTTTCAGGATAAACTTCTGGGAACGGGTGCCAACTGTGGAATTCCAGTGTCTGATCTACAGCCCCGAAAGGCATACATCAAATAGCATAGGTCCCGTGGGGCCCAGCATGGTGGTTTGTCTGTCTGTGAAGTCAGGTCTTGGAGATGCTTAGAATCTTGCCTGGGAGCATGGCTTATCCATTAACTTTGTCCCACCCCACTCCTCCCCGCCTTCTGAATTACATTTATTTGTGTATTTGGGTGGGGGCCCCTGTGACAGTAGAGGACAATGTTCTGAAGTCAGTTCTCTCCTTCTCCCTCGTGGGTCCCTGGGATTAAACTCAGGTCATCTTGCTGGCCCAGGCTTGTTCAAGTTCCATCACAAACAAATGGCTACAAACTCGACAACATAAAACATCCATGGCTAAGATGTCTGTCTGTCTGTCTGTCTGTCTGACGTCTTAGTGTGTGTGAGTGTGACTGTGGTATACATGGACCACAGAAGACAGGCTAGCCAGCCCAGGAGAGCCTCCTGTCCCCACCTCCCAACTCCCTGTGAGAACTCTGGGATTAGACACTTGCTGTGGTCCTGGCTTATGTGAGTCTAAGCATCTGGAACGCAGGTCCTAGGCTTGGGCAATGGGCTTGGGTAAAATGCTTCACCCACTGAGCCACCTTCCCATCCTAGTTAGCAATTTTTAAAAAAGATTTATTTATTTATTATATATAGGTGCACTGTAGCTGTCCTCAGATACACCAGAAGAGGGCATCAGATCCCATTACAGATGGTTGTGAGCCACCATGTGGTTGCTGGGAGTTGAACTCAGGACCTCTGGAAGAGCCGTCAGTGCTCTTAACCGATGAGCCATCTCTCCAGCCCCCAGTTAATGCAGTTAGTGAGGTGTTTGTTTGTTTGTTTGTTTGTTGGGTTTTATTTTTTGTTTTTGACAGAACTTCTCACCATGTAGCTCTGACCTCAGACTCATGATCCTCCTCGCTACGCCTCTGGAGAACACTGACAATGGCACCCATTTCTAGTCTTGTAGCGCTGCAAATTAGCCCAGTACAGCTTCTTCCAATGAGCTAAAAATCAAGGTGTCCTCCTTACTAGAGACATAGAGGAATCTGCTTCCAAACTCAGGTACAATTCAACTCCTTGTAGTCCCAGGCCAGAGGTCCCTGTGTCCATGATGAAGTTACCAAGGGCAACCCTTAGTGCACTAGAAGCCTTCCTCTGGTCCTTGCCTACGAGTGCTGCCCTCTAGCGCTATGCATTAGATGCACAGGCGATCTCAGCCCCAAGAGGTCTCATTACGCACATGCCAATGTTATGCATATGCGAATATTCTAACATGTGAAATCTCCAGGTGCTTGGACTCTCCTTTGTGCTTACAAACTTAGGGAAAGTTCTTTGCCTATAGATGGAGTGGCTGCACTGAGCTCACTTGGAAAATATAAGACGCTATTCGTCTGTGTGTGTGTGTGTGTGTGTGTGTGTGTGTGTGTGTGTAAATGTGTATGTAGTACTGAGAACAGAACTCAGGACATAGTGTGTGTTAGGAAAACACTCTATCACTGAGCCACGACCCCAGCCCCTCACTGGGGGAGTCTAGGCTCTAGCTCTTCCAAAAAGCCATGTTCCCAGGCCTCTTTGTTATTCTTTGTTTTGAGAAATAAGAACCGCTCAGCACAGAACACGTGATTGGCGTGCATACATCACTGGATACCAGCTCAGGAACAACAAGAATATGGCCCCAGGGTGGACAAGATGACTCAGAGGGTAAAAGTACTTCTTGTGAAAACCCACAAGCTGAGTTCAGTCCTCAGGACCCACAGCGGATGGAGAGAACCAATGCCTAAAAATAGCCCTCAGACCTCCATGTCTTTGGCATGAACATGACCACACCCCCACATGCATAATAAGCAGAGGCGAAACAAAATAAATAGGGAATACTGCCCCAGTTAAGCCACAGCCAACGGATACCAAAAGTACATGGCACAAGATCTCCACCAAACATGGCCTTGGAGCTCAAATGGTTCAAAGACAAGCCAGCACGCTGTGTGGGCTGGCAAGATGGCTCAGTGGGTAAAGGTGCTTGCTGCCAAGTCTGATGATTGATCCTTGGGACCCACCTGGTGAAAAGGGAGAATTGACTCCTAGAAGTTGTCTTCTGATGTCTACACATTCATCATGGCACTCAGTAAGGGTGTGTACTGATCTTGCAGAGGACCAGAGTTCAGTTCCCAGCACCCGCATCTAGTGACTTACAATTGCCTGTAACCCAGTTCTATCCAGGAGATCTACCCTCTTCTTTCTGGACTGCTCGGGCCCCTGAAGATACACACACACACACACACACACACACACACACACACACACACACACTCTCACACATGCACACACACACACACACGCATGCACGTGTACACGCACACACTTTACATAAAAATAAATAAAACTTTAAAATGAGTAAAAAAAATGTAATAAGGAAGGAAGGAAATGAAACAAAGAGAAAGGAAGGGAACAAAGAAACAAAGACGCCCACGAAGGTTTGTCTGGAAGGTACACTTCACTGATGCTGTGCTCTAAGCTTCTCTGCTAAGTGCTGGACCACCACACTTAAAAAATAAATGAGAAACTAACAGGTCCTTGGCATCTGTGGAAAGCAGACAGAAAACACAAATGAACAATCCCAAAACTCAAAGCACCCTTGTAACAAAGTCATTCTGTGTGTAGATTCCCAAGGGTCATCTCCCAGATGCTCCCGGAGGCTCTCCCACGGTTCCTCTACAGCTCAGTTCTTTGCAACCCAGCTCCCCTTGGGAGCATGAGCTATGCCTGCAGTCCATGCCAAACGAGTCTGTCCCCAGACCTTGCATTTTCTTTAGACACATCCATGGTCTTGTCTCCTCCTTTTGAAAACTCCACCACCCACCTGATCGGTCTACATGTCATCGGCACTGGCGCTCAACTGGTTAAAGCCCTCTGCTGCGTGCCGGGCCACCACACTAAAAAGCTAAGCAAGGAACTTACGGGTCCTTGGTATCTATGGAAGAAAACACAATGAACAGAAGCCAGAGACCGCAGGCAACGTGTGGATTAATGACGGTCTCTACTTCCTGGCTACAAGCTATGCCATGCTGGGAGGCAGCAAGCAGGTACATGACTCATAGGTCAACCACTTGCTTATGTTCCCAGATGCCTTTGAGCATGCTTTTGGGAAGGCTGAGTTTGGGACACAACGTAAAGCATGTGTGGACGGACAATGGGCAAGCCCCTACACACACTGCCTTCTCCCTGGGAAGAGCTGTGTTTTGTGTAGTTTCAATCTTCTGCGTGTTGAGATAGACCATAAACGCAGCTGTGTTTGTGGTAGTGTTGAGATAGACCATAAACGCAGCTGTGTTTGTGGTACGCACCTGCAATTCCAGTACCTGAAAGCTAGAGGAAGGGTCTGCATTCAAGGTTGCCTGGGTTACGGAGCGTGTTTGAGTACAGCCTGAGCTAATAGAGAATTCAAAGACAGGGCTGGCAAGGTAGCTCAGTTAGTAAAGTCCTTGTCTTGCAAGCATGAGGACTTAAGTTCAGCCCAAGAATCCATGTTAAAAAGAGCCAAATGTAGTGCTATACACTTGGAATCCCAGCAATGGGGAGGCAGAGGCGGGCAGATGGGTTCACAGGGGGGCTCATTAACTATCTGGTCAGAGACGCTGTCTCCAAGAAGAAGGCGGGAGGGCAGGCAAGGTAGCTCAGTGAGTAGAGGTGCTTGTTGTTAGTCCTGATGACCGAAACTCAATCCCTGGGACCTACATGGGGAAAGGAGAGAATGGACTCCCACATGTTTCCCTGTGCATTTTCATGCCTGCCATGGTGCATGTGCACACACACACACACACACACACACACACACACACACACACACTAAATAAATAAATAAATAAATAAATAAATAAATAAATAAATAAATAAATGGCACCTAAGGAAAAACACCCAAGGTTGTCCAGCCTTCTCATGTGCCATAATTATACACATAGGAGCACATGCATACATGGACAAGAAGGAGAAGGTGGTAGAGAACTTGGTCAGTGGTTAAGAGCTCATACCGGGACTGGAGAGATGGCTCAGCAGTTAAGAGCGCTGCCTGCTCTTCCAGAGGTCCTGAGTTCAGTTCCCAGCAACCACATGGTGACTCACAACCATCTGTGATGGGATCTGATGTCCTCTTCGGGTCTGAAGAGTGACAGTGTACTCATATACGTAAAATAAATTATATTTTAAAGAAAAAAGAGCTCATACTGCTCTTTCAGAAGACCTGAGTTCAGTTCCCAGCACCCACATTGATTGTCTCACACCGCCTGTAACTGCGGCTCGGGTCCATCTGACGCCCTTTTCGGGACTCTTTGGGCACCACACATTCCTGAACGTGCGCATGTGCACACACACCCACACACACTCCCACACAACCCTCCTAACAACACACACACACACACACACACACACACACACACTAAGGTAAAGAGTCCTCAAGAACAGGTTGGAACACATAAGGAGACCTTATCTCAAATCGAAGAGAGAATGATTTAAGTATAGAAGACTTCATGGAACAGTAAACTCAGGCTAATGGGCTAAGGGAGGCAGATGGCTGGTGTTTCCAACCACTGCCCCCCCAACCCCCCGCCCAGGGCAGCTTTCACGCCACTGCAATTGATTCCAACTTTTCTCTAGCTTTACTATCTGAGCAAAGGGCTCTGGGCACTGATTCCCTTCTGCCCAGAAACCCCAGCAAAGAAGGCAGAGGAAAGAGGATTGCAAGTCGGAGGCTACCCCTGTCTCAAAACAAAACAAAATATAATAAAAATACATTAACTTGTGTTTGACCTTTTTTTTTCTTTTTTTCGGAGCTGGGGACCGAACCCAGGGCCTTGCACTCGCTAGGCAAGCGCTCTACCACTGAGCTAAATCCCCAACCCCCGCTGTCCCTGTTTTAAACGGGTCCAGGATCCCCTGCCAAGGGAATGGTTCTGCCCACAGTCACCACGGGTCTCTCCTCGTCAAGTCACTCTCAGAGGCTGACCTTACTCTAGATAGTTTCTCGCAGTTGTGTCCAAAGGCCCCTCTCCCAGGTGATTCTAGAGGCTGTCAAGTTGACAGCATTAACCAACAGACCACTTACATCCAAGGAGGGTGTACATATGCCATTTTTTTTTGGAAGGAATTTAAGATATCTAAGTATGTCTGGAAAGATCAAATCTGTGTCAACTGTCTTGGTTGTTGTTGGTTAGTTTAGTGTTATTGTTTGTTTGTTTGTTTGTTAGTTACCAGCCACAGACTAGGTTTGAAGGAGATTTTTAGGGCTGGAGAGATGGCTCAGTGGTTAAGAGCATTGTCTGCTCTTCCAGAGGTCCTGAGTTCAAATCCCAGCAACCACATGGTGGCTCACAACCATCTGTAATGAGATCTGATGCCCTCTTCTGGTGTGTCTGAAGACAGCTACAGTGTACTTATATATAAAAAGGGGGGGGGGGCTGGAGAGATGGCTCAGTGGTTAAGGGCACTGTCTGCTCTTCCAGAGGTCCTGAGTTCAAATCCCAGCAACCACATGGTGGCTCACAACCATCTGTAACGAGATCTGATGCCCTCTACTGGTGTGTCTGAAGACAGCTACAGTGTACTTACATATAAATAAATAAATCTTTAAAAAAAAAGATTTTTAAAGGGGGTTGGGGGATGGGGGTACAGAGAGATGGCTCAGTGGAGGCGACTGCTGCCACACCTAATGACCGGAGTTAGATCCTGGCACCTATATGAAGGTAGAAGGTAAGAAGCGCTCTTTCACCTTCACAGGCTCAAATTCATGTTTTGAAAAATGTAAAGGCAGACCAGACATGGAGTTGACTACCCCACCCTTGGGGAGGCGGAGGCAGGAGCTCAAGGTCATCCACAGCTACGTGGAAAGTTGGAGAAAGTGAGACACTGTCTACAAATAAAATAAAACGAGTAACCTCTGCGATCAGACCTGCACCAGGTCTGGAGCTTTCCTGTGCACTCACAGGCAAATCTCTGACCCTCCCTGAGTTTTCGTGTCTGTACTGGGAAAACGACCACGACCAAAGATTATGCGGAGATGCATCTTTTAGTTGGTGGTGCAAAAGAGGTTCAAGGGAAATGTAACTTTGGACGCAGCGTTAGCCGGCACTGAATCGCAGGCGGCACCGAACGCCCGGATGGTGCACCCCAGCTTCCTGAACTGTCTCGCTAACGCATTAGCAGCGGTAGAGGCTGTGAGTCTGTCCAAGAAATAAATGCTTCTCTCTCTCCCTCCGTCTCAACCACAGGCCCCTCTCCCCTCACTAGTATCAGACTGCACTTCCTGGCACTGAGCTGGGAACAAGGTTCCTCCCTGCCCGCCCAGGCAGGAAAAACAGGAAGCAGCCTCCGCCCTGTCGGGAGGTGGAACTGACAGACTCCCTTTGGTTAGGTGGGCAATATTCCAGGCCATCAGAACTTCTGAAGCAGTGGCAGACAGACTGGCCACCGGCCCGCTCCTGCCACACCCACATCTCCTACACGCACTCACCTCAGGGAATAGAATTTGCAAGCCAATGACTGGGGTGCGCAATGCGGCCCCCACTGAAGACTAGCCAAGTAAGGAACATTTTGGGGTGCCTGAGAGGGTCAAGGGATCAGCTCTTTGAGTCCCAGTGCTCCTGAAGGTTCTGAGTGCCCCATGGCTCTAATCCCTGGTCACTATTCCCCAGTGAGAGAAACATCCAGCACAGCATCTTAGTGACTGCTAGAAATATATAAATTAAGGGCCAGCAAAAGGGCTCATCAGGAAAAGACACTTGCAGCCAAACCTGACATCCTGAGTTTGATCCTCAGGACCCACATGGTGGGAGGAGAACTGACTCCCAAAAGTTGTCCTCTGACCTCTATACAAGCAGTATTGCTGGAGTACACACACACACACACACACACACACACACACACACACACACACACACACACACACACTAGGTATTAAGACCAGCACCACATATGCCTGTAATTTCAGAAGTTGGGAGGTAGAGGTAGGAGGATTAGGGATCTGAGGCCACATAAGACTACGTAAGGCTTTGTCTCCAAAAAAGAAGAGGATAGAAAACAATGAGACACAGAAATGAGTGTCTTTAGAATGTGAAGCCTCCCTACAGGTTCTTGAGTCTGGAGCAAGAAGGACCTCCTGCAATGGCCTCCAGTCTCTTGTTTTGCAAGCAGCACACTAGCGTGGTTAGACTTTATCTCAGAAGAGCTGGCTCAGGCTATCTAAATGTGAGGGATCCCTTAATCGAGTGTTCAGAATGCCTGGGGTTGTGGCTCAGTGGTAGAGCCCCTGCCTAGAATCCCCCAGTGAGGGGCTGGGGGCGTGGCTCAGTGGTAGAGCCCCTGCCTAGAATCCCCCAGTGAGGGGCTGGGGGTATGGCTCAGTGGTAGAGCCCCTGCCTAGAATCCCCCAGTGAGGGGCTGGGGGTATGGCTCAGCGGTAGAGCACCTGCCTAGAATCCCCCAGTGAGGGGCTGGGGGTGTGGCTCAGTGGTAGAGCCCTGCCTAGAATCCCCCAGTAGGGGCTGGGGTTGTGGCTCAGTGCCTAGAATCCCCCAGTAGGGGCTGGGGGCGTGGCCCAGTGGTAGATTGCAAAGCTCTGGGTTTCGCCTCTAGCACTAGAAAAACTGAAACCAGCATTTTCGCTTGGGACAAGAACACTTTCAGATTCTGAACAGTTTTTCATATTTTAGACATTTAAGATATTTCAGGGGTTAGAGTTGACTCTAAATACAACATTTAATTGCTTCATATCTAATACACATGGCTGGAGGGAGGTAATTTTATACATTTTGAATAAATTTTCGTGTGTGTGTGTGTGTGTGTGTGTGTGTGTGTGTGTGTGTGTAGATGAGCAGGCACATTATGTATGTACATGGAAAAGCCAGAAGATAACCTCGGGTGTAAACCACCCACCTTTCCATCCCCCCCAGGAGAGTGGGGGTCTCTAATTTGCCTGGAACTTATACAGCAGACTAGGCTGGCCAGCCAGTAAGTCCCGGGGATCTGTCTCTCTCTGTCTCCCACCCAAGCACTGAAATTATAAGTGTGTACACTAGATTCCCTTTACCTGGGTTCTAGTAGACTGAACTCAGTTTCTCATGTTCGTGAGACAAGCACACAACTGACTGACTTGTGCTGCTTTGGTTCTTACAGACAGAGTCCTTCTTGTAGCCCAGGCTAGCTTGGACCCCTTGATTCTATGCCTCAGTCCCCTAAGCGGCTGGGATTGGAAGTGTCTGCTACAGACACCAGGTCTAATGGCAAATTGTTTTTTTAAGATTTTGATTTTATGTGTCTGTTTGTGCATCTCTGTGTATGATGTACAATGCCCAAGGACATCAAAGAGGTCACTGGATCCCCTGGAGCTGGAATCATAGAAGGTTGTGAACAGTCTAAGGTGTGTACTAGTGACTAAACTCTGGTCCTCTCTAAGAGCATCAAGTGCAATTTCTTCAGTTCCCCATGGTTAACCTTGATTGTCACCTTGATATTTACAATCATCTAAGCAGAGTAGCTTAGCCAGCTCACATTAGAGCTTGAGACTCTTTGAGTCACCTAGGAGACATCCCTGAGGGCTCATCTAGGCCAGTGCTTTCAGAGAATTGACCTGAGCAGAAGAGGGAGACCCAGCCTGAAGGTGGGCGGCACCATTCCCTAGGCTGGGGTCCAGGACTACATACTAAAAGGAGACAGCGAGCTGAGCACCAGCATCCATGGCTCTCTGCTTCCTGACTGTGGATGCCGTGTAACAGCCGCCTCATGCTCCCACTGCCATGCCTCCCCTGCTGTAATGGACTGCACCCTTGAACTGTAAGCCACAGTAAGCCCTTTCTCCCTTCAGTTGCTCTGGTCACGGGTTTTGTCAAAGCAATGAGAACATCATACTTGGTTTTGTTTTTATATTTTATTTTATTTTATTTTAGACAGAGTCTTGATATGTTGCCCATGCCGGCCATGAACTCCTGCCTTCATTCAATCCTCCTGCCTCACTTTCCTGAGTACCTGGGAATACAGATACAAACCAATACCTCTCTTGTCTCTACCTCCCTTATTTATGTCTGGCCAATGGACACACCAGCACCTACCTTCTACAAGGGTCCCCTCATGGACAATGAGATTCACAGTCATGTCCAAGAGGGAACTATCAACACAGGAAGCCACGATCTGTGCTTGCATAAGTGTGATAATATAGTATAGCCCAGTGGTTCAGACTCACTGGAATGTGTGACCCAAGTACAACCAGACCACAAAGGACAACCTGTGCATGTGTGTGTTATATGAGGGCAAGGACGAGGGACCATGGAGGTATCATGTCACACAGAATCTGGGGATGACCTTGAAACTGTTTTTGGGATAAAGTCTAACTATGAAGCCTCAGCTTGCCTGGAACACCATATGTAGGCCAGGCTAGTGTCAAACTCATGGAGATCCACCTGCCTCTGCCTCCTCAGCGATAGGATTAAAGGTGTACATCACCACATCTGTTTGTTTTTTAAGATTCATTCCTGAGTGTATATATGTGCACCGCATGTGTGCGGGTGCCTGCAGAAGCCAGAATAGAGTGTTGGATTCCCTGGCACTGGAGTTGCAGGTAGCTGTAAGGCCCCCTAATGTGAGGGCTGGGATTTGAACCTATGTCCACTTCAGTAGCTTCCAGCATACTTAACCACTGAGCATCTCTCCAGCCTGAGTTATTAATTTTGATTATCTGTATGTAATGGGTGGGGGTACGTGTATGCCTATGGAGGACCCAAGAGGCTGTCCAATCCTCTGGAGCTGGAGTTACAGGTGGTTGTGCCTTATACGGCTGCTGGGAACTGAACTCAGAGCCTCTGCAAGAGCAGGGTGCACTCCCAGCCACTGAGCCGTCTCCACCCTCATCCTTGAACTCCCAATCCTCCTGCCTTCACCTCCTGAGTTCTAGGATGACAGACACACACTAACAGGCCTGGTTTATGTGATGCTGGAGCCAGGCTTTGACCTAGGCAAGCATTCTACCAACTGAGCTGCATCGTCTCAGCCTCTAACCAAGGTTCCTGACAAAAGGGTCCGGTAAAGGGAGAAAAGCCAGATGGTGGTGCACACCTTTAATTCCAGCACTCAGGAGGCAGAGGCCAGAGGATCTCAGAGTTGGAGGCCAGCCTGGTCTTCAGAGTGAGTTTCAGCATAGCCAGGGCTACACAGAGAAGCCCTGTCACAAAAGAAAGGAAGGAAGGAAGGAAGGAAGGAAGGAAAAGAGAGAGGTGAGAAAAAGAAAGAAAATGGTCAGGAGGGCAGGCACCATGAGGAACTAAGGAGAACTGGGCACAGGAACATTACAGCATGGAGACATCAGAACACAAGCGGTGTGTTCAAGAGGAAGGAAAGAGGCTGGGCCAGGGACACAGAAGGACCAATGGCTGGGCACAGGGCATGGATGGGGGTGCAGATGTCTTCAGAGACGGTCCACAGGGCAGGAAGTCAGGAAGGGGATGTGGGGCAGTGATGTCATGGTGGTGAGACTAGAAACTGTTGAGGTGAGAGCCGAGGAAGTGGACAGATGTAAAAGGGAAGTGGTGTGAGGTCAGCCTTGTGGGGACCCCAAAGATGAGGGGAAAGAAGGAGGAAGAAAGCAAGCAGGAATTAGGCAGGATCAAAGATGGCTAACACTGTCAACAGGCACGGCATTCAATCACTTGGGAGACAAATGTGTGAGCATGCGTATAAGGGGCATCTAGACTGGGCTGGGCAGACCCATCCTAAATATGGGCTTTTGGTAAACTTTAGTGTCCTACGGGCTGGGGTCCTGCACTGCATAATAAAAGGCAGCAGCATCCATCTCTCCCTGCTTCCTGACTGTGGATGGTGCGTGCCTCCTACTCCCGCCGCCATGCCTTCCCCACCATGATGGAGTATGTCCCTCCTGGACCCGTGAGTCACACCTGTAGCCCCTCACTGGGTTGTTCTGATCAAGTGCTCTAAATCTGAGCTAAGGTAAGCTTTCAGCCTCCCCCCTCTCTCCCCAACTCTCCACCCCCAGTCCCCCTACTCTCCCACCCCCCCCACACCCAGAGCCTTTGGTTTTAACACCCTTAAAAGACTGCTACTTTGTTCCTCTGACCACAACAGAGTCCCTCCCCTCTGCTGACTCACAGATCCTCCGGGGCTAATCTTGATCTTACTCATGACTGCGTTCACTCCATGGTATGTGTTCCCCGAAATAATATTAAAAGAATAAACAGTCCACAGAGGAAAGCTTTTTTTGGCTAAGGATATAGCCAGAGGGTCAAGCACGGTGGGTACGCTTTAATCCCGGCATGCCAATGGCAGAGGCAGGAGGATCATATATTCAAAGAGAGCTATATAGTGCGACCCTGTCTTATAAACGAGAACCAGGACACCTGCTGCCAAGATCAATAACCTCAGTTTAACCACCAGGGCCCACTGTGGGGGGCCAGAACCAAGTCCTACAAGATGTCCTCTGATCTCTATATGCAACCGTCAAACACATACACAAAACAAACAACAAACAAACAAACAAGGCTAAATGAAAATTTGGATCAAGATCTTTTCCTCATCTGACTGGTAACATTCCTCCCTCCCCCAACTCCTACTAGAAATATCGTCATGTCTGACTGGAGGGCACCATGGTGGGCGGGGCCTAACATGGGGAGCCTGTGTCCTGGCTTTGAATCATCCCCCTTTCACTCACTCACTGGCTGACCAGGCTGACCATTCATCATCATCATTCTTACTTCTTTTTTTTTTTTTTTTTTTTTTTTCCAGAGCTGGGGACCGAACCCAGGGCCTTGCACTTGCTAGGCAAGTGCTCTACCACTGAGCTAAATCCCCAACCCCCATCACCATTCTTATAAACTGTAAAGTGCTTCCCAAACGAGGTATCATAGCAGCTTTACCTCAACCCCTCTCGATAGACCACACCAGGTCTTTGTGCTGGCCAGGCAACCTTCTACAGTGAGCTAAATCCTCCCCAGAGTCACGGTAGCTTTTAGGAAGGGGAGAACTGTTTTTTGGATCCTACAGGAAATCAGGAGTCCAAGGTCATTCTTGGCTACATAGTGAGTTCAAGGACAGCCTGGACTACATAAGACCCTGACCTAAAAGCAAACAAATAAAATAAAACAATACTAGAATACTGTCAGCCGATGAAGTAAGTCAAGCCAGTTACTTAGGAGGGCCCAGGCAGGAGAACTACAGACTTGAGGCTGGCCTGGGGCTATACAGCGAGTATAGGGCCGGCTGCTGTGATTTACTGAGACACTGCCTCAAACTAAAATTTATGGTTCATTTCTATGTGTGTGCATGTGTGTGCCTGTGCATTTCCTGGGATTACAGTTATAGGTGGTTGCGAGGCCACTGGATATGGATGCTCTCTGGAAGAGCAGGATGTGCTCTCCACCACTTTCCAGTCCCTAAACTTGAAACTAAATCAAAGTCTGAGGATGCAATCTGGTTCTGATATGCTTGCCTAACACACGGGAAGCCTAGCCAGATATGGTAGAGCATGTGTACAGTTCCAGTATTAGGGACGTGTAGGCAGGAAGACCAAGAGTTCAGGGTCAGCCTCCACCATATATCAGATTTAAGTCCAGCCTGGTCTACAAAGCAAAACAAAACACAAAACAAGAAAACAAAACAGAAGAAGGGATGGGAAACCTTTTTGCAAAGGCTTTGCTTTTATCTTCCTTGGACTCTTCCTGTCATTGAAGAAACAACTTTATTACTATCTTTATCCATCCATAAATGGGTTAGCAATACACACGCTTCCCTCTTCCGTGCGCTCGTGAGAGTGCATGAGTGTATGCACATGTCATGCTACAAACATGGTGGAGGTCATAAAGTCACCTCAGGTGCCAGTCAACTTCCACCTTGTTTGAGATAAGCTCTCTTGTTTTTCACCCCACATCCCAAGCTAGCTGGTCTGCAAGTTTCCAGGGCTGCTCCCAGGTTCAGTCTTACATGGGGTCTAGGGATTTGAACTCAGGCCCTTGCACTTGTGCAGCAGCCACTGAGCCATCGTCCCAGCCTTCTCCCTTTTACACATTAAGTCCTAGCAAATACAGGATCAACTCAGTAAGCAAGATTGAAAATAAGTATGTCAAAAAATAAACCACTATTCTTGTCCCTAACACCCAACTAATGCTTGTGCTGAGGTGAACCGGGAACGAGGTGATGGTGGGGTACAGTCTTGGCTGGTCAGTGGTCCCCATTCTGGAAGGGACAGTGACATTCTGAAAACAGTGTCAAGAGCTAAGAAGGACAGATTGCCTGGAAGAGGCTATTCTTGCGACATAGAAAAAAAACCACAATAGTGGCCCATAATTTGCAAAATGCTGTCATTTAATACTTAATGTATTGCACACCAAGCTGTCCTCTGACCTCCATCCTCACGCTGTGCCAAGAACACCTCTCCATACACTGCAAGGTTAAATATTATGTTTTTATTGATTGATTGACTGATTTATACGAGTACACTGTAGCTGTCTTCAGACACACCAGAAGAGGGTTGTGAGCCACCATGTGGTTGCTGGGATTTGAACTCAGGACCTCTGGAAGAGCTCCTGAGCCATCTCTCCAGCCCCTATTATGTTTATTTTATATATGTGTGTTGTATACTTATGTGCCCAGAAGCATACTTCTCTGTGTGTGCACATGTACAGGCCAGAGGTCTACACTGGGTGTCTTCCTCTATTTCCTTCCACATTTTTTTTTGGAGATGGTTCACTGACCTTGAATCTCACTGATTTGGATAAAACAGGAGCTACACCTGTTTCATTTTCTTTTAATGTGGATTCTGGGGATCTGAACCCAGGTCCCCAAGATGGTGCACCAAGCATAATCACTGAGCCACCTCCCCAGCTGGCCCCGTGCTATCTGTAGTTTACAGTTGGGAAATTGAGGATTAGGAAAGTTAGACCCGAGGGCACATAATTCCATCAAAGCACATCACCGAGTGCTCGGCCCCAAAACGGAGCTGTCTGCTGTGGCATAGTGACAGCTTGCTTGGGAGAGGGCTTGCCTAGCATGCATGAAGCTCTGGGTTCCATCGCTAGTGTTGCCTAAAACCAGCCTTGGTGGGGGGCACCCCTGCAATCCCAGCACTCGGGTGGAGGCAGGAGGATCAGGGGTTCGAGACCATCTTTGTCTTCATAGCTAGTTAGAGAGCAGCAGAACTATAAGACACCCTGTCTCAAGACGAAAAGAAACGAACAGAACTCAATCATCTTCCAGGGCTGCTCAGGACTCCGAGGTAGCAAGGCAATGGTTAAAGGTTGGGACCACTTCCAACTGTGTTTACCCAACAAGTTATTTAACTTTGGTAGGCCTCAATTTCCTCTAAGCAAACTGGGGTTGGTAACCACTCCATCAGCTCTTGAGAAGATTAAAGAAAGCAAATAGGCCACGGTATTTAGTGGGCCTCCAAACGCAGTCATTAGCTACAATTATTATAAAACCCTTGCTGATTCTCTTAGTCTCTGAAGATATCAGTGGTTTTGTTGGTTCATTTTGCTTATATTTTGTAACTTTTGGGTTACTGACATTCTTTTGCAGATAGGGTCTCCCTATGTATAGGCATGGTTAGCCTGGAATCTGCTATGGAGACCACACTGGCAAGGATCCTCCTGCCTCTGCCTCCTGAGTGCTGGGATTGTCAAAGTGTCCCACCATGCCTGCCAGCTTGAGAGAATTTCAACAACTCAGTTGGATTGTGCTGCCTCATGCCAGTAATCTGAGCACTAGGGAGGCCAAGGCAGGGAGATGAAAGTTTGAGGGCCAGCCTGGTCTACATAGCTGAGTTCCAGGCTAGCCTGAGCAACACAGTAAGATCCTCACTCAAATAAAACAAAAGCAACAATAACAAAACAAACAAAAAATTAAAAAAAAAACCCTCAGCACTTGGGAGGCAGAGGCAGGCAGACCATTGTGAGTCTGAGGCTAGCCTGATCTACAAAGTGAGTTCCGGGTCAGCCAGAGCTGTTATACAGAGAAACCCTATCTGTAAAAATCAAAAAGAAAAGAAAAAAAGGGGAGGGAGGAGTTTCCATAACTGAAAAACTCTGCTGTAGTATATCTCAATGCATGTGCACACATGCACACACACACACACACACACACACACACACACACACACACACACACCAAATCTGACTAATAACAAGTGTTCTACGAAGGTAAAATTAGACACTGACCTACCAGTCTTCCTGTTGAGTATTCCCTGGGTAACTAGGAAAAATGTTAGTTGTGGCTGGAAACATTTCAAATGCCTAATTTCTTTCTTTTTTTTTTTCTTTTCTTTTTTTTTCGGGGCTGGGGATTGAACCCAGGACCTTGTGCTTCCTAGGCAAGCGCTCTACCACTGAGCCAAATCCCCAACCCCTCAAATGCCTAATTTCTATCACTGTCTATTAATTTCAAACTTTCAAAAACACTCTTAATGTAATTTTGGGTGTGTGTGTATGGAGGGGTGTTCATGGCGCAGCTCAAAACTGAAGTCAGAGGGCAACATGGCTCCTTCCCTGGCATGAAACGCAGGTGGCCCCTTAGCCAGCTCCACTGGGCCTAAGCTCAAACTTTTGTTTTGTTTTGTCTTTGTTTTTTTGGAGCTGACGACTGAACCCAGGGCCTTGCGCTTGCTAGGCAAGCGATCTACCACTGAGCTAAATCCCCAACCCCAAGCTCAAACTTTTATGTCTAACTTACTGCTCCAGTTTTAAGCTATCAGAGATTCTCAGACGGTTGGATGTCACAAAATAGCTCCGGCTTATTTTCCTCTTTCAGTTTAAAAATAAAAGAGGTTTGTAGCGGGGAGAAGATGAAAACTTTCTTTTTCCTTTTGGCAGCAATGCCCAAAGTTCAGAAGATCTGAGAAATTAAAAAAGTTCCAAAAACCCTTAGACATTGAGAGGTAAGTGAATGCCGGTTCTCCTCCTCCCCGGGTACAACTACCCCTTTTTTCCCCCAGACACAAGAAGTGGATCCAGGGGTCTCAGAAACAAGAGGTGGATTAAAGTCCCCTGGGGTGAAAAGGCTGTCTTCCGTGCACCGTCCATTTATAGAACTCACGGGCTCTCCTATCTCTTCCACCTTTTCTACTCACAGAACACCACAGGGGAGCTGCCTCTGGCTGAAGTCAACTCGATCTTCAAAGTAGAACTTGGAGAGCCAGAGGAGAACAAGAAATCTACGGGCCCAGCTTCCGCAGTGGGATCCGAAGGGTTGTACTCTCAGATTTTACATACAGATGAATTGGTAACTACACACCCAGCGCCTCACTACTTGACTCGGTCCGATCGATACAGCATGCATAAAAGCTTGAGATAAAAGTGGATAGTGGCTTTTTGTTGATAACCGCGGTGGAATTTTGGCCATCTGCCCTGGTCAGACCAGACAAGGCAGGCGGTCTGCTTAGTAGCTGTCAGGCATATTTTGGAGGGTGAAAGGAAAACCGCAAATCAGGATTCTATGTATCACTGGAGAGCTTAACCCGACACGCGAGGGTCTGACAGTCCAAGCGTCGCAATTCCTACACGCGTCCCCATTTCTCCAAACCCCCGGGGGTCATTTTCCAAGTTGGACCACACTTCACATTTCCTACGGTCCCTCCCATCACTCAGACCCCTTTGGCGCAGCCTCTGAGGCCAACAGCTGGGGCTGCTGAGAGCCAAGTTAGAGGCACCGTTGAACGAGATGCTGGGGAATGAAGGAAGAAGTCAATACTAAAGTAAAGCGATCAGAGCCACCCTTTACACCTCTACGTTGGTGTCCCCACACTTGCAAAAACCGAGTGACTTCTAAGTGCTTCCCCTACCCAGGAGCACCCCTCCCATCAGTCCCTTTTCGACTCCCTTTGGCCTCCCTTGTGACCTCTGATGGTGCTCGCCGAGGCTATTCTCTCAGTTGCAGGAATCTGCAGTTCCCCGGAGTACACCCCGACCCCCGTGCCAGTAGGGATGCCCAGGTCCCGGACCTCCCTGGGACCCGCCTAGTTCCGCACCCCAAAATGATTCTGATCGCAGCCACCTTGCCTAATTCCCTCCCGGGACTGCAAGACTCACTCCGTTCCAAGCCTCTCTAGCACCCTGCATCACTCCAGGTGCCCCCAGGGATGCCCCAGGGTTCTCGAATCTCACCTGAGTCCGCTCGAAGCTCTCGCGCTCCGCAGCCTCCATCCCAGCACCAACCCCGCGCCGGCTCAACACTTTGGGCAGCGGGTTGGGTACCTGCTTCATGGAGCTGGCCATCCGGTCCATGTTGTCTGGGTGAACAGAGTCAGGGGCCCTAGGCCGCCCCGGGATCCCCGCGGCGCCTCCCGCCCCTCCCTACCCGCGGGGATCCGGCGCTAACGGGGACAGATTACGTCTTCCATTGGTTGACAGCGCTGTCCATCTCCCTCAGGACCCACCCCATCTCTCCAAGAGGCTTTTCCCCACATCCCTTTTCCCACTTCGGAAGCGCTCCGCTCACTTCACCGGCTGGCCCGCCTCAGGGCGGTCGGCATGCTATGACTGGTCTGAAGGTTTGTCCGTTAACTTCTGTGGGCAGGACCTGGTGGGCTCTTGCTCCCTCCCCGAGGCTCCGCCCCATGATCGATACACCGCCTTCCAGGCCTAGAAATGCACTGTCATTGGTCTGAAGAGTTATCTGTCAACACAGCAGGGCTGGCTTCGTGAGCTGCCCTCACCATTTTCTTGCTGCTCCACCCTACATCCGTCACTCCTCCTTTGTTCCCACCCTACAGGACCAAAAGAGCACCATGATTGCTCTGAAGGCTTGTCCGTCATCTTAATGGGGCAGGGCCTGGCTGCTACAGACCAGCCCTTGAGACTCCACCCTATCTCGAAGCGCCACCTCCTGGGCCCTTCTCTGCTGCGGGTTGCTGAGCTCGAAGAGCTGCCGTCCAGCCGGCGCCACGAGTTCCCGAGGGGGACGGAAAGGCAGATCAAGGGAAGCATGGCTGCACCGCTTTCACCAGGCTTGCCGGGGAACTCCGCATCAGTGTGGTCCGGCGATGGCGGCCTTAGTGGCTCTCGAAGTCTCCTCCCCGTGCATTCCTATCTGCCAGTTCTGGAGGATCGCCGACCCGGGTCCCCAAGTACTGGACTTTGACTGCGGGTATCTCCCCAGAGCTTTCCCTTACCTTGGTAGAAACCCCAACAGATGCTCCTTGTTTATCTATAGCAGGGTCCACTCCTCCCATCCTGTTCTGGGAGCATCTACAGACTGGGACGTGTGCTCCTCAGCAAAGAAAATGTTACACGTTCTCTACTAACAGAACCAGTGGCACCGTTAAGAATTTAAAAAAATTGATGATGCTATTCATCTATCTGTTCAAGAACCCAGTACACGTCTCACTTGTACTAGGCAATGTTTTGATTAATGAATGACAGCATCAAACTCATTATATAGCCGAGTCCCTCGAATCTCCGTGGACCACGATGCTTGGCTTTTGTTAATGTGTGTGAATTATGTACCTGTGTGTATGTGTGGGACTGTGCTCACGCGGCAGTGCACCTGTGGAGGTCAGAAAGCAAACAAGATTCTGTTCCCTACCATGTGGATCCCAGAGAGCTGACGTGGGTCGTAGGCTTAGTAGCAACTTACCTGAGCGATCACACCAGTGGGACGCTTTAAAGACAGTGTTCCAAGACAGGTGGTGGCGGCCCACAGCTTTAGTCACAACACTCAGGAGGCAGAGGCAGATGGATCGCTGAGTTCAAGGCCAGCCTGGTCTATAGACTGAGTTCCGGGACAGCCAGTACTCTGTGTGTGTGTGTGTGTGTGTGTGTGTGTGTGTGTGTGTGTGTGTGTGTGTGTTTAACATTTCTTTATTGTGTATACAGTGTTTTGCCTGCATGTATGCCTGCACACCAGAAGAGGGCATCGGATCCCATTATAAACGCTTGTGAGCCACCATGTGGTTGCCAAGAATTGAACTCAGGACCTCTGGAAGGACAGCCAGCACTTTTTTTTTTTTTTTCGGAGCTGGGGACCGAACCCAGGGCCTTGCGGTTGCTAGGCAAGCGCTCTACCACTGAGCTAAATCCCCAACCCCAGCCAGCACTCTTAACCTCCGTGTTATCTCTCCAACCCTTTACATTGTGGGTTTTTTTTTTTTTTTTTTTTTGAGATAGGGTTTCTTTCTGGCCTTGAGCTCACTAAATACTCTAACAAGCCTTAGGGATCCCCCCCCCACCTCTGCTTCTTGGATTACAAGCAAAACCCACCAGGTGGGGGCTGGAGAGATGGCTCAGCGGTTAAGAGCACTGACTGCTCTTCCCGAGTTCAAATCCCAGCAACCACATGGTGGCTCACAACCGTCTGTAATGAGATCTGATGCCCTCTTCTGGTGTGTCTGAAGACAGTTATGGTGTACTTATACATAAAATAAATAAATAAATATTAAAAAAAAAACAAAACTTACCAGGTCTATTTGGTGGTGGTGGTGGTGGTGGTGGTGGTGGTGGTGGTGGTGGTGGTGGTGGTGGTGGTGGTGTGCGTGTATGTATCATGCATGTTCTTGTGTGTCTGATGTGGATTCAAGGAATCAACTCAAAATCCTTGTGCTTGTAAGAGAAGTACTTTGTCAATGATCTACCACCCCGGTACCCAAGGGAATGATTTCAACGAAGAACACCAGTGGGACAGACAGTGCCTCTCACACTCTGACCTTGGTGTGGCCATTCTGAGTTCCACACTGGTCTTATGCTCTGGGCTCAGCTAAGGACAGATTTAGGCCTCCTTGTTCAGATTTTATGGCATCAATAAACACCAGCCTTTTAAACAAGGATTAAGGGATCAGCCCAGTTCTTATTAGAGTAAACCAGAGTGGGAAGGAGGAATTTGTGGTTCGGAGGCACCGAGCAGGGAAAGATTCAAGACAGCTAGTTTTCCTGTGAGATAGAACAGGTCAAAAAAGAAGGACCCAGGGCTGGGGGTGGGGATACAGTCCACTTGTCAATGTGCTTCTCTAAGCATCCAGGAAGCCCTGGATCCCATCCTCAGCACTGCCTAAACCGGGCACAGTTTGCTGGTGTGTGCCTGTCATCCCGGTACTCAGAAGACAGGGGCAGGAGGCTCAAACGTTCAGGGTCCTCCTTGGCTACATAGCAAGTTCTGGAGCAGCCTCAGCTACACGAGACCAGCCCAAAATAATAAGACAAGGGCAGTGAGATGGCTCGGCAGCTAACAGGCACCTGCCACCCA
This sequence comes from Rattus norvegicus, assembly GCF_021556685.1. NCBI lineage: Eukaryota > Metazoa > Chordata > Mammalia > Rodentia > Muridae > Rattus > Rattus norvegicus. The sequence goes on along the minus strand of NC_141545.1, from coordinate 28,136,670 downwards.
ACTTGGCAATGTGAGTTCGATTCCTGGGATCCTCATGGAAACAAGAAAACTGATTCTTGCAAGTAGTCCTCTAACCGCCACATGGGTAAACACACAGACACACACACACACACACACACACACACACACACACACACACACACACACTGCAAGTTTGGAGAGAATTCAGTTGCTGTTCAGAGTTAAGTTCCCAGTGCTGGTGTCAAACAGTTTATAACCATCATTAACTCCAACTCCAAGGGACCGGATATCCCTTTCTGGCTCCCAGGGTACCTGTGTAAGCACGTAATGGGCAAACTGTGTCCCAAATAGTTCAGATCTATTTAGCATAGATAGACCTGGTTTGAGGATATCTACAGGTCTCAGTTGGGTCTGCAGAGCCCTGGTTGGGATACCCAGGTTCTTGCAGCCCAAAGCAACTGAACCAGGGTCATCTGGAGAGCAGGAGAAACAGAGACCAAAGAAAGACAGGCATTGGGGGCTGGAGAGATGGCTCAGCGGTTAAGAGCACTGACTGCTCTTCCAGAGGTCCTGAGTTCAATTCCCAGCAACCACATGGTGGCTCACAACCATCTGTGATGGATCTGATTCCCTCTTCTGGTGTGTCTGAGACAGCAACACAGTACTCATACATAAAATAAAATAAATCTTTTTTTAAAAAATTGAAAAAAAAAAAAAGAAAAACAGACATGTAGTAGAAGGGGAGGAGCCAGCAAGCTGGGGGGGGGGGGGGAACAGAAGTTAAATGGCCCTGGGTCTTTTTTTTTCCCTTCTTCTTCTACCTTTTTCTTTCTTTCTTTTTTTTAAATTAATTTTTATTTATATGAGTAAAATGTCACTCTCTTCAGACACACCAGAAGAGGGCATCAGATCCCATCACAGATGGTTGTGAGCTACCATGTGGTTGCTGGGAATTGAACTCAGAACCTCTGGAAGAGCAGTCAGTGCTCTTAACCACTGAGCCATCTCTCCAGGCCCTTCTTCTTCCTTTTTAAACCAAGAAAAGTTTTATATTTTTTTCTCGCAGTAGCTTTGTTAATTGTACAAAATCACGATGGGTTTTTCCCATTTAAACATATTATGCAGTCCTATTCTGAAAGACAAATGTTCATCAAAAAACAAAGCAAAAAATAAAAATTTTCAGCCTTCATCACCTGGACTTGTCATTTAAAAGAAAAGGGGCTTCCTTACGAGCATTCCCACAATGCCCCGTTTTTTCCATAAAAGGGAAGGATTTCGAAACGAGAGGTGAAATAGCTTAAGCAGAAATCATCATGAAATGAACCTCACAGAATTAGTAATAATCTTAAGACAACATTGGCTAACGTACAGCGTCTTCCTCAGCTCCCAACACAGGACTGAGACAGGCTGTGTCATAACAAAGCACATTCAGCATTCCAGTGAATGAAAAACTGTGCTAAACCCACAAGCATTTGCTGTTCCTAGAGAGACTAACTCTGTGGGTTGTTTAGAAAGCCCCCATCCTCTGCACCTGCGCATCTTGGGCATTTTTTTGGAACATCCTCTGTACCTTAACAGTAGCTTGTGGGGAGGAGTGTTCAAGATAGGTTTCTCTGTGTAGACTCTGGCTGTCCTGAAACTCTCTGTAAATGAGACTGGCCTCGAATTCACAGAGATCCAAGTGCCTCGGGCTCCCTAGTGCTAGGATTAAAGGTGTGAGCCACTCTTCTGGCCAGTAATGCAATTAGAAAAAAAAGAAAGGAAGATGGAGAGAGAGAGAGAGACAGAGACAGAGACAGAGCCAGAGACAGAGAGACAGAGACAGAGACAGACTATATCCAGAAAATAGTCTTTGTGGTCCAGATATACCACACCAGGTACCCATACAGATGAGATAGGAGGTGGTATAGTTGAGAAGCTGAGGGGTTGGAGATTTAGCTCAGTGGTAGAGCTCTTGTCTAGCAAGCGCAAGGCCCTGGGTTCGATACCCAGCTCCAAAAAAAAAAAAAAAAAAAAAGAGAGAGAGAGAGAGAGAGAGAGAGAGAGAGAAGCTGGGCTAGAAAGTAAGTTCAAAGCCATCCTGGGCAACTTAGTGACTCTGTCAATAAAAAACATAAAATGATGTGTAGGAATGTAGCTCAGAGTTGGAGAACTGCTCAGAATCCCTCAGTGAGGGCCTGGGGGCGTGGCTCAGTGGTAGAGCCCCTGCCCAGAATCCCCCAGTGAGGGCCTGGGGCGTGGCTCAGTGGTAGAGCCCCTGCCCAGAATCCCCCAGTGAGGGGCTGGGGCGTGGCTCAGTGGTAGAGCCCCTGCCTAGAATCCCCCAGTGAGGGGCTGGGGGCGTGGCTCAGTGGTAGAGCCCCTGCCCAGAATCCCCCAGTGAGGGCCTGGGGGCGTGGCTCAGTGGTAGAGCCCCTGCCCAGAATCCCCCAGTGAGGGGCTGGGGGCGTGGCTCAGTGGTAGATCATGTTGTCTGAGTGGCTGTTGTGAAGAAGCTAGTCATATTATGACACTAGTCCCTGCGATAGAGAATTAGTTAGACATGATGGCACGTGCCTATATTCCAGTGGCCAGAAAGTAGAGTCAAGAGGATCAAAAGTTCCAGGCCAGGCTAGGCAAAAGAGTAAGGCCATATCTCAAATAAATGTTCTAAATTTCCCTTCCTTCCTTCTCATCTCTCCTTCTTTCTTTCCATGGTTTTTGGCAAGGTCTTTCTATTTATCCCAGGTTGGCCTGGCATTAGGTGCCTAGTCCAAACTGGCCTCAAACTCAGTATCCTCCTGCCTCAGCCTCCTAAATAACTGGGATTGCAGGCAAAATTAACAACACACAAATTCTTAACAGTTCTTATAAAAGTGGCCAGTAGGTGGCAGTAAAGAGCTACGTCTGGTGTCACCACGGCCCATGGATTAGAAAGATGTGCTGCTGGCTTCTCGGTTGTCCAAGTTGCTTTTGAACTCTCAGTCCTCCTGCCTCAGCTTCATGGATATGCATCACCATGCTTGATTGGTTTTGTCTTTTCTTTTCTTTTCTTTTTTTTTTTTTTTTTTGGTTCTTTTTTTTCGGAGCTGGGGACCGAACCCAGGGCCTTGCGCTTCCTAGGCAAGCGCTCTACCACTTAGCTAAATCCCCAACCCCAGGTTTTGTCTTTTCTTAAAGGAGCTTCAGGCTTTGGTACAGACACGGAAGATGTCAGGTCTGAAGCTTTCCCAGAGTGCACTGGGCAGCTGGCCATACGTTCCTCAGAGGAGTGGGGCTGTACAAGTAGGGGCAGCACAGACTTTGGAATGGACTAACCTGGGGTGCAGTGTTAGAATCATGTCTGTGTATATAACATCCATGACCCTCTACTTTCTCATTTGCGAAACAGGTATTTAGCCCATTACCACTTCGGTCACCAAGTAGATTGAAGGAAATGATGTTATCATGGATCTATCTTACTGTATTTTCATAGAGTACCAGAGGCTGTGGAATAGATAAAGCAAAATTTATGTCTCGTAAGTTTAGAGGCTGCGAAGTCTGCTATAGAGTGCTATCCCTGAAGAGGGTCTTCTTGATCTGTTTTTTTTTTAAAGAATTATTTATTTGTGTATATGAGTACGTTGTAGCTGTCTTCAGACACACCAGAAGAGGGTGCCAAATCCCATTACAGATGGTTGTGAGCCACCATGTGGTTGCTGGGAATTGAACTCAGGACCTCTGGAAGAGCAGTCAGTGCTCTTAACCACTGAGCCATCTCTCCAGCCCTTCTTGATCTGTTACAACACGGCCAGCGGCCAGCGGCACCACACTGAGAAGCAGGGAGCATGCTAGTTCAAACCTCTTTTCTCTTCTTAGGAAGACGCTAATACCACAGTGGGGAGTCCCTCCTTATGACCTCATCTGCCCTGGATTGCTTTCTAGATTTGTAACTGTTCTCTTGCTGTAACTAACAAAAGCAACGTGAGGAAGTGTGTGTGCTAAATAATATTTGGGTGTTTCTACCCCACCTCGAACTGTTTAGTTCCCAAATAAAAGACACAAAACATTTATATTTATTTATTTTAAATAATTTTATTTTTCTTGGAAATTTTATGTATTTACATTTCAAATGTTATCCCCTTTCCCCCCTCTCCCATACTCCCTCCCCCTATGAAAATGCCCCCACTCCAACCTCAACACCCTGACATTACCCTACATTGGGGAAAGGAGGCTTCGCAGGGCTTTTCCTCCTATTGATGGTGGACAATGCCATCCTCTGCCACATAAGTGGCTGGAGTCATGGGTCCCTCCATGTGTACTCATTAGTTGGTGGTTTAGTCCCTGGGAGCTCTGGTGGGGTCTGGTTGGTTGATATTGTTGTTCTTCCTATGGGGCTGCAAACCCCTTCTGCTCCTTCAGTCCTTTCTCTAACTCCTCCACTGGGGACCCTTGTTCAATCCAATGGTTAGCTGTAGGGGCTATGTATCAGCAGGGGCTCTGGCACAGCCTCTCAGGAGACACCTATATCTGGCTCCTGTCAACTGGAGCTGGGCCGTTATCAACACTCTGTGCTATTTTGTCTACTTCCCTGTCAAGAACCCGGAGGTATCACTTGCCACATTCCTCCTGGGCCGCTCCTTCTCCAAATGGCTCACCCTCGCGGCCATGAGCTCACAGTCCACCTCCCCCATGCTGCTTGCTTCTTCCTCTCTCCCCCATCTTGATCTCTCTGTCTCAGACTCCAACCCTGGGAACCAAAGCCCCACCTACTCTGCCCAGCCCAGGCTGTAGGCTTGCTTATTTATTTATTTATTTATTTATTTATTTATTTATTTATTTATTTTACTCAGTGATTTTACTGCTTGTGTACACAATAGCATCTATGCCCCGAGAGCAGAGGCTGTGGACGACTCCAGTTTCCAGTTGGGTGGGAGCACCCACTTAGTCTTACAGTATCGAGCCAGCAGGTGAATTCTGCTCCCTATTAGACTCAGGAGGAATTTAGCATCCTTATCTTTTCTGTTCCTTTTAAGGTGCATTCGGACAGCAACTGCTTTCTGAATCAAATGGTAGAGATCCTCAGGGAGATCAGGGGCAAGGCCTTTGGACTTAAGGATTCTCAAGATTTTATTTCCGGTCACAAAACAGACCTGTGCCACACCGTGCGAGTCCCTCAGGATCTCACCTATCTGGGAAGGAGTCAGGCCTTTCTTGGCCAACTTGTAAATTTGTTCCTTCACGTCGTCAGACATCGACTTCAGCCACGTGGGCACGCTACGGCGGTAGGGCAGAGCTGACTGGGACCCGCCCTTCCCGGGAGCGCGCATGCAACCCATGATGGCGGAGGTCTGGAAGCAAAGAGATGTAGGCATCTTTATTAACCAATCGCAAATAACTTGAGGCCAAGGTTTACCCAACAAAAGCTGGTATACATGAGAATTTCCTCGATTTGAGGCAATTTGACCTTGGGATACAGAATCTAGCATTGCAATACTAAACCTCAAATTACAGACACACACACACACACACACACACACACACACACACACACACATATATCATAATACACACAGGATTTATTAGAGTGGCTTCCAGACTGTGATCCAGCTTGTCCAACAATGGCTGTCTCCCGGTGGAAAGTCTAAGAATCCCATAGTTGCTCAGTCCATAGGATGGTTATCTTAGCTTCTGTATGTCCTGGAACCCCGAGGCAGTAGGTTTGTTTTTTTGTTTGTTTGTTTGTTTGTTTGTTTGTTTCTTTTTTTCGGAGCTGGGGACCGAACCCAGGGCCTTGCGCTTGCTAGGCAAGTGCTCTACCACTGAGCTAAATCCCCAACCCCTATCTTTCTTTTCTTACTCATGTATTTGTATATTTTGAGGTAGAGTCTCACGTAACCTAGGCTGGCTGTTGAAGTTCTTCCTCCCAGCCCCATGCTCCCAGAAATAAGACTCAGACTCAAAATATATTTACAAATGCCTTGACCACATGGCTAGGGTTTTCTCTCTTTAAGAATTATATAAGTACAATACCTCAAACAAACACTGAAAACATATATACATTATGCGTATCACGAATAACCTTAAATTTGTGTCAATACACAAAAATCTGTACCAAATATATAAAAAAAATCTGTAACAAAATATAACCTCAATTTTGTATCAAAATATAAACATCTTTGCCAATGTAAGATTATAGCTATTAAATAGGGTTTTTTTGTTTAAGAGTAAATTAAATAATCTTCCCTATTTGTCTAATGTCCTATAATATTTCTATATTCCTCCCTTTTCTTTTCAACCCCCTTACCCTTGCTTAGATACAAAGAATAGAGAAGAGGAAGGATCGCAATCCCTAGATGACTTAGCTGACCCCTAAGTCTAAGCTTACTCCCTGTTTCCTTTCTTCCCTGCCCAAGACTATAACCATTTGCAAAACATCCCCTGAAATCGCAACACATCTCTAACTCCTAAAATGACCCAACATCAACACATCTCTAACTCCTAAAATGACCCAAACCATCCACCCCAACTTAAGAGACTGGAACAGGGGTTGGGGATTTAGCTCAGTGGTAGAGCACTTGCCTAGGAAGTGCAAGGCCCTGGGTTCGATCCCCAGCTCCGAAAAAAAGAACAAAAAAAAAAAAAAAAAAGAGAGAGAGAGAGAGACTGAAACAATGGTCTTCTTGTAATTGCCTCCTGCTGAACTGGGGTGAAGAATTCCTCTGGGGGGGGGACAGGAAAATGAGAAAAACGTCTGGTCTTAAGAAGCTAAGTGGGATCATTTACTGTCCAGTCTGCACGTGCTGAGAAAGTTCAGGGCTTAACTTGAAGCCCTGACTGGAACGGTCTGAAAGGCTGGATGAACGAAGGTCGTCTAGGAGCAGCAGCCCTTCCGGAAGCTGTTCTGGAAGCAAGCCTTTAGAGGAAACAGCTTCGTGCAATTGAGGGAGGATCAAGCAGGGAGCTGAACAGAACATCTCAGCATCTTCAAGGGTCGATCATGTCAGGGTTATTTCCTTGGCATTTTACTCTGCAATGTGCAAACATTTGAAGCAATATATAACAATATATGAAGACATCTGTACGGAATATACAAGTACACAGATCAATTAAGGACGATTTCCTGCTCTCTGAGCAGGTGAGAGACAACTGTCTTTCTTTAGAAGTTTGATCAGATAATCCAACTGCAGGATAAGTCTCCATTCATCTGAAAGGATGGTATGTAATCATAAGTATGAGAATTCTGTAGCTAACGAGATTTATTGGTCATGTTAGCTGAAGTTCTTCTGGAGACGTTTATATGACCCTGTCAGCCTCAGAGTTGTTTCAATAGAGGGTTTAGCATTCTGCATTAGCCGGTTGTCTTAGTCAGGGTTTCTATTCCTGCACAAACATCATGACCAAGAAACAGGTTGGGGAGGAAAGGGTTTATTCAGCTTACACTTCCACATTGCTGTTCATCACCAAAGGAAGTCAGGACAGGAACTCAAGCAGGTCAGGAAGCAGGAGCTGATGCAGAGGTCATGGAGGGATGTCACTTACTGGCTTGCTTCCCCTGGCTTGCTCAGCTTGCTCTCTTATAGAACCTAGGACCACCAGCCCAGGGACGGCACCACCCACCATGGGCTGTGCCCTCCCCTCTTGATCACTAGTTGAGAAAATGCCTTACAGCTGGGTCTCATGGAGGCATTTCCACAACTGAGGCTCCTTTCTCTGTGATAACTTCAGCTTGTGTCAGGTTGGCACACAAAACCAGCCAGTACGGGGCTGGGGATTTAGCTCAGTGGTAGAGCGCTTACCTAGGAAGCGCAAGGCCCTGGGTTTGGTCCCCAGCTCCAAAAAAAAGAACCAAAAAAAACAAAACAAAACAAAACAAAACAAAACAAAAAAACCAGCCAGTACACAGGTCATTTGGTCCTTTTGATTTTCTCCTTTTTTTCTGCAGTCAAGATCTTCAGAGGTCTTCCTCTGTTAAATTTGATCCTTATTACTTTGGAGGGAGTCCAAAGCCTTTTCATCTTCCCTGTTAATACAAACCCAGAGCCTTTGGTTTCCAGTTTAGCACGCCAGCATAGCATGCCTTTGGCCCCTCAGTTCGAAGTCATTAAAAGTATAGACCGATCCAATTTAGCAGCCTCCTCCCCTTTTTGTTTTTATCTAGGTCTGCTCCATTTTGGCCTCCCTCACGGAGGGTGTTCAGCACCATCAGAACCATTGAATATATGATCGTCTTTATTTTGATCATTTAAAACAATTATTATTGTTTATTGAGACAAGGTTTCTCTGGGTAGCCTGGGCTGACTTGGATTTGCTCTGTAGATTAGGCTGGCCTCCAACTTACAACGAACCCATCTATCCCTGCCTTTGTCTCCCATGTATTAAAAGCAAAAGCACAGATTTATTTATTTAGTATCTATGAACCCTTTTTCCTCTTAATTTAATATCCTTCTGTATTCAACTTCATTTAAATTCTCTTCCATTTAATGCAGGAGCATAAGTAACCCCAAGTGACAGCCGCTTGGAGGTTTTTGCCTTAAGCTTTTAAGTCCTGGGCTAGGGAGAGCCCATGTTTAAAGAGACTAGTTGTTCAGAAGAGCATTGTCACCCCACCTCACTGGAGGTAGAAAGTCCCCCATTCTCTGTCATTCTAGATTAGACCATAGTCTGTTAGTGTATCCAGCTTGATGCTATGACAGCCTGTCACGTTTAGACCTCCATTGGCATTAATCCCTTGTCTTTTTAAACTGAAAACAATATCAATTGTCTCTATGACATGTGTGTTTATTTGATTGATTTATCTCCTCTGACAAAAAGCATCTGTATTCTGTATTGCTAAGACGATAATTAATGTGTAAGACAGTTAACAAGCGTAAGAGTATTATTCTTTAACCTCTTGTTCGGTGGTCTCTGGATTCTTTACATTGGCCAGCAGAATATATCTTTCCTAAGGCAAAATGCTTTTTGGCAACAGAAAAAGCATTATTTTTCAACTTAAAATTATAAACATACATTATGTGAATAAATATACCTGTATTCCCCTTTCTCTTTATATAAATTTCAGGTTCATATGCATTTATTTTTAAAATACTAAGGATATTTCTATCTGTTATTAAGCAAAAACCTATATAATATTTTTAAGGAAAAAATGTGTCATTTTTAACTTTAGACTGTTGTTTGCAAGCAGATGTGTCTATCAGCGGAGGGCCCCACTCTGACTTTATTGTACAGAACAGGCTTGTCTAGAATTCACAGAGATCTATCTGCCTGTCTCTGTCTCCCATGTCTGCTGTGTTTTCGCTCAGACCCTGTGCTGCACCTGGCTGTCCCCTCTACCCTTTGTTTACAGGGTGAGATGTTTGTGTTTTCCACCCAGATTCCGGCTGCAAAAGCCAACTTAGGGCTGCCCTTCCGCTGGTCGGGAGCACAGAGCATTGATTCCCATAGGACAGGACTGGGTCAACCTGCCTTGCTATACATAAAAGAACCTAAAGGGGCTTATCCCACCACTGCGGTCTCTCCAAGTCTCTGTGGGTTTTGCCATCCACCTGTGTGTAACCTGGAGCTGGTTCCTTCCCCTTGGGAGAAGCCCCAACTTCTGGGTTTTGTTCTTAAATTAGGTGGGGTCTTCTTTAAAAAGCCACCTTTCCTATTATCTGTCTACTGGTTCCTGCTCCTTGACTTGGAAACCTCCTTTCCTGCTAGTCTTGTGCTGTTTTAGAGAGCTTTGATTTCAGTTGGCTTTTGTTCTTCTTTTTTTTTTTTTTTTTTTTTTGGTTCTTTTTTTTCGGAGCTGGGGACCGAACCCAGGGCCTTGCGCTTCTACCACTGAGCTAAATCCCCAGCCCCGCTTTTGTTCTTTTTTAAATTGGCCAGGCCTCTTCCAGCTAGCCTGACTTTTCCTCGACTTTCCCCTGGCCATTCTTAAGCTGTAAGCTTGGGTTCTAGTGGCTGTTAAGTTAGGCCTGTCCTTTCTCCCAGCTCCCAGAAATAAGACTCAGACTTAAACTATATTTACAAATACCTTGGCCATATAGATCAGCTTTTCTCTTATTAGAACCTAACTTAAATCATCCCATTTATTTTAATCTACATTCTGCCACTTGGCTGGCTATCTGCACTTAGGTACCGTGTGTCCATCTCCGGGGCGAATCTCCGCCTGGCTCCCTACCAGAATCCTTTCTCCTCCTGGATGTCCCACCTTCTATTTCCTATTTAAGCCATAGGATTTTTAATTGACAGGTGATGCCTTCATATAACACACAAGATGTCCTCTCTACTTTTGGCCTCAAACTGGCTAGCCAAGAATGATCTTGAACTCCCTTCCTTCTACCTCTACTTCCCAAGTGAGATGTGAGACACCATCCCTAGCCCTCTCCCCCATTTGGAGACAGACAGGCTCTCAATGTGTGCCCTGGCTGGCCTGGAACTTGTCATGGAGATCTGCCTGCCTCCGCTCTGTGGGCGCTGGGATTCAAGGTGCGCACCACCACCTCTAGCTCCTTTCTCCCTTTTGTTCATTCCTGGGATCCCAGGCCATGAAATAGTGCTACCTGCTCACTCAGGGAGGCTCTTCCGTCTCATTTACACACACACACACACACACACACACACACCCATGCGTGCCCCAGAATTCATGAGTAGCCAATAGGTTAGCATGGAGGGAAAGGATCCCCCATAAGTTCTCTCCCATCCATGACTATTGACAAGTCCGGTCTTGTGCAGACCCAGGTATGGTTTTTGTTTTTTTGTTTGTTTTTGTTTTTGTTTTTGTTTTTTGTTTTGTTTTTTGTTTTTTTTTTGGTGTGTGTGTGTGTGTGTGTGTGTACATGGACTTGTCTCTGTGTGTGTACGTGTCTGCGTGTGCAGGCATGTTTGCATGTGCATGCATGCATGTGTGTGCACACACACACACACACACACACACACACAAAAACCCCAGGGCTGGAGCATTAGTTGGTACATGATTGCCTCACATATATGAAAGGTTTCACCCCCAGGACCACGTGAACTAGGTATGGTGGCATATACCTACAATCTCAGGACTGGGGAGCTAGCGGCAGGAGGATTTTAGCATGTTGGAGTCTAGCCTAGCCTCTATGGTGAATTATATGTCAGTCGGGGCTACAGAGTCAAACATTTAAAAAATAAATAAATCCCCAAACCAAAGACATGGGAAGCTACTCATCCATGGACAAAAGCGTTTCACAGCGCACAGACAGTAGAATCGGGCCGCGCAGATGTACAGACTCCCTCAGTCAAGCCCCCTGGGTTCGCCAGACTTTGCTGGTTGAAATCGATGAGGCAGCAACACACCTCATCCTGGGAAAGCAGCTGCTGCGCCAGCCCAAAGGGCCTCCCGGCCAGCCCTGTCTCCACTCTAATGCACTGGATAGACGCCTGGCTACACCCAGGGGAGCCTTAATGGACGCCTCATCCCAGCCTTAGCTGAACTAATGGATTCCTAATGGAGGAGACGGTGCCATTACCAAATGGAGCCAGGGGCGGGGGTGGGGGACAGAAAGGTAGATTGATCAGTTTCTCCAGGAGACTAGTCAGATTCAGCCCATATTTGGGTTTGGGGTGGGAAGGGGTCTCAGACAGCCAGGCTGGTCTCAAATTCACTACGATGACCTTGAACTTTTGATCTTCCTGCCTCTACTGCCCACATGCTGGGTTTTTAAGTATACGGCACTCTGCCCAACACCAATTCTTGGCTCTTAGAACTCGGACTAATTCTCTCTCTGGTATTCTGGGCATGCTGTGTCTACTGAGGCCTGGGTTCATCTATCCAATTGGGTACCTCATTTCCCAGCTTCGGCCATTTTGTTGAGAAACTTCTTTCTTACTTTTCTCCTGACTTTAACAAAAATAGCTGTAAAAACCCCTGTAAGGAAGGAAGGAAGGAAGGAAGGGTTTTTTATCTTAAAGTTCTGGGCAAGACTCCATCATTGTGGGTCTGGGGCTGCTGATCACAAAGTCCACAGGGGGAACATTTCAGATTCATCCTGTAACATGGGGTGATGGACATACCAGCAAAAGTAGCTTTTTACGGCATTTCCATATACGATACGCACTGCTCCGAGGTATGTTTGAGAGTGTTTATTGTAGATGTGAGGGAGAAACCAACCAGAGGCATCAGGACGAGTTGAGGGTTGTGAGAGGAGAGAGAGAGGTGGAGAGATGAGGGGTGGGGGGCGGGGAGCAGATCGAGAGAGATCCAGGAGTGGAACCAAACAGGAACCAAGAGGCCAAGAGACTATGTAGCAGCAGTGGCTGAGTTTCTATAGGAAAGAGAAGGTTGGGGGAGAGAAGTGAGGTTGGGGATTTAGCTCAGTGGTAGAGCGCTTGCCTAGCGAGCGCAAGGCCCTAGGTTCGGTCCCCAGCTCCGGGAGGGGGAGAGAAGGTTGGGGGAGAGAAGGAAGCCCAGCCCCTGGGAGGGAAAGGTTCAGAATAGGGAGCAGGATGAGAAGCTTTTGGAAGGAGCCACACAGAAGAGCGAGACTTTGACCCAGGTTTCTGTGAGACCTTACACTGACTATAATCAATAAACCATCAACCGCCCATTTTCTCCTCAGTGCTGGGTAGGGGCTTCTGTACCTCTCCCCATTTTATGCTTAAGTGATCTTGTGCGGGCTACCACAGCCGCTGTGCTATGAGCCCAGAAGTGCCTGGAGAGGAGTGCCAGACCTAGGACATGCTCCTCCCTGGCTCGGGCTCTACAATCTCTCTTCTCGGGCTCTTCCACAATGGTCCCCGACCTTTGGGAAGGGGGGAGGGGTGTGATATAGAGGCCCCGTTTATGGCCGGTCACTTACTCCTCTGATGCCTGGACTTTGTACTCTGGGCTTTGACCAGTTGTGAGTTTTGGCATTAACCGCCTTCCGTTGCACAAAGAAATGTCTCTAGTATGAGAGAGAGATTTAGAAGGTGGTTTGAGATTCTGTCCATTTAGCAGAACGAGAGTAGCTTTACCTCTGGGGCCTGTGAGCTCAACCAGGTCAACAGTACCAGGGATGTGTTTCGCACAGTGCAGTAGGCTTTAAAGCTAAGCAGTGATTGGTTACCTCCACAACATTTATGCCACGATTGCACCCATGGGTGTATCCTACCCTGCATTATTTCTCAGGAGGCTCAAACCTCGGTAAGCTGGGATAATGTTTCCTTCCCAGCAGGCTACGCACGCAGAGCATTCCAGTGCTACGAAGCCAGCCCAACAGAGAGGAAGCTTCTAGTCGGTATAAATGCTCTCTGGGTATGTTCTGTAAATTTTTTAAGTTTTGTTTTCATTTATGTGCCTGTGTGCATGTGAGTGCAGGGGCCTGCAGAGGCCAGAAGAGGGTGTTGGTAAAAGTAGCAGTTATGGGGAGCTGTGAGCCTCCTGATGTGGGTGCTGGAACCTGAACTCAGGTTCCCCGGAAGAGCAATGAGTGTTTTGAACTGATGAGCCACAGTTCAGGGTCCTCTTATCTATTCGGTGTCGAGGTTTGGTCTTGCTGTGTATTGTAATGCTAAGTGTGGGTCCCCAAGACTTGGAGGCCACACGGGACACTATGTGACCTTTCCCCCAAATTGTTTCTGATTGGTAAATAAAGAGGCTGATGACTAATAGCTGAGCAGAAGAGACATAGGCGGGTTTGAGAATCCCAGGCTTGGGGTCGGAGGAGAACCCCGAGGAGAAGGCGAAGGAGGAGAGAGAAGCTATCACAGGTTAGGAGTTAAGGAAACATGGCCCTGAGGATTGGCCAATTGGAATTAAGAGCATCCTGGATGATGGAGGCTGGAGAGGTGGCTCAGGGGTTAAGAGCACTGACTGCTCTTCCAGAGGACCTGAGTTCAAATCCCAGCAACTACATGGTGACTCACACCATCTCTAATGGGATCTGGCACCCTCTTCTAGTGTCTGGAGACAGCTACAGTGTACTTATATAAATAAAACAAATAAATCTTAAAAAAAAAAAACAAAAAAGAGTAGCCCAGATGAAACATAGTAATAACTTGGGGGTCATCGATAGGAAAGTAGATGCTAGTGGCATAGCTCTTGAGCTGTTTAAGACTTATTGTAAATATAAAGGTTATATGTGTCTTTATGTATAAATTAAATGGTCAAAGTAGGGGTAGAAATCCGAGATTGGGATTAAAAGTTTCTATAGCAATCCAGTTGTCCACTTAGGACATCATGCAGCTTGGGACAGCCTCAGACTCTGTATGAACATTTTCCTATATCAGTTTAATTATTTATACGATCGTTTTGCTTGTATGATCTATGTATGTTTGCCATTCGCATGCCTGATGCCTGCAGAGATCAGATCCCCTGGAACTAGAGTTAGATGATTGTGAGCCACCATGTGGGCGCTGAGAGGGCCTCTCTAAAAGCAAGTTCTCTTAATCCCTAAGCCATCTCTCCAGGTCCCATGGCCTTGAACTTTTTTTTTTAAAGATTTATTTATATTTATATATAAGTACAGTGTCGCTGTCTTCAGACACATCAGAAGAGGGCATCGGATCCCATTACAGATGGTTGTGAGCCACCATGTGGTTGCTGGGGTTCAAACTCAGGACCTCTGGAAGAGCAGTCAGTGCTCTTAACCACTGAGCCATCTCTCCAGCCAGGCCTTGAACTCTTGATCCTCCTACCTCTACCTCCCTAGGTACACCAGTCACCATGTCCACGGTATTCAATTTGGGGATATGACAGGGCTTCCTGCATGCTGGCCAAGCAATCTACCAGGAGAGCCATCTTCTCAGCCATGCTTTTTTTTTTTTTTTTTTTTTTTTTGGCTTGGTTTGGGTTTGGGTGTTTGACACTGGGTCTAGGGGGGTGATGTAACCTTGAACTCCTGATGCTCTCATAGCTTGCTCATCCACACACATTTATTATTTCTTTTCCCAGCCTGTCTAGCCTCCCTACCTCCAACTGCTTTCTTCTGGATCAATTCCAAAGTGGGAACAGTACCTGTTTCCAGAGAAGCTCAAGTACCTCAGGCGAGACCTACGATCCTTGGCCAGTGAGCACTTTCTTATGGCCTAGTGAGAATAGCCACGATTCATTCAGCTAGGATTCAAAGGAAACGGAAGAAAACACAAACAGAAAGATGGCTAATGCTCATGGGTTCGAGGGACTGAGGCTATTACAGTGCTCACACGCTTGGTGTTCTGCTGGGTGGCCTGCATAGGATTCCAGGCACAGAAGATGTATGTAGGGGATCCCAGAGTAAACCATATTGATAAACTCTGGATTTGATTGAGAGATCTATGTGTATGTTGTATGTGTACCTGGGTGTGCACATCTGGAGGACAAAAATGTATCTTCCCATTTCAGTCTTTAAATCATCATATTGTTTTATTATTATTATTATTTATTATCATTATCATCATCAATTTTTATATTATTATTATTATTATTATTATTATTATTATTATTATTTTGAAATAGGGCATCATTTTGTAGTCTTGGCAGGCCCAGAACTCACTATATAAACCAGACTGCCCTCAAACTCAGAGAGATCTTCCTGTCTCTGTCTTCCGGGGAACACATGGAGGTCAGAGGGCAACTTTCAGGCTGGTTCCCGTTCCATCATGTTGTATAGAGAATTTTGGTTCCTGTAAAACACCAGTTATGTTATGTGAAGATGTTTTTGTTTTAATCCCAGGTGTGGGAAACGGGGCGCTTCAGACTCTCCACAGCAGCTGACTGTGATTGGTCTGGCGCTCTGGCAGGGGCGTGGTTCTGACAGCTGAAGATCGTTCATGTCTGGAATACTGGGGTGGGGACTCTTCTCTTTTTTTTTTTTTTTTTGGTTCTTTGTTTGTTTGTTTTTCGGAGCTGGGGACCGAACCCAGGGCCTTGCGCTTCCTAGGCAAGCGCTCTACCACTGAGCTAAATCCCCAACCCCATACTGGGGACTCTTGAGAGTGTATAAATGCCAGAACACACATGACAGGGGCTGTGCTGCTGCCGCTGCTCCTGCTCCCGCTGGCTCCTCCCGCTGCTTTTGCCGTTTGCTAATTGGTTGGCTGCATTGCTGGTTAGAGATATCCTGACAATGAAAATTGGTCCCGCCCCCGCCTTGGGTACTCAACACTCCTAACTAGCAGGAAGTAGTCTAAAGA
The DNA here is from genome assembly GCF_021556685.1 of Rattus norvegicus. NCBI lineage: Eukaryota > Metazoa > Chordata > Mammalia > Rodentia > Muridae > Rattus > Rattus norvegicus. Next base: position 28,120,641 of record NC_141545.1, on the reverse strand, counting down.
GGTCTGTGTCCACCTTTCCCTCTAATCTTTCTCATCTACCTGGTATTGGGGAGTTGGAACGGATTGTGGTGGAGAAGGGTGGTAGATATAACAACCGAATAAAGTAGCCAAGAGTCGGGTTATACCATGTGGCTCCCGGGGGTCCTCTCGGCGGCAACGCCTTTGACCACGGAGCTAGACCTATTGAAATCAAATCTTTATTTAAAAATCTGCAATGAAAACCACGCTCTCCTTCCAGCAGGGCTGCGAAGTCTTTAAAGCAATGCACCAGATTCCATGAGCGCAAAGGAGCCGAGAGCTGCATTGAATGGTCCTCGGGCCGAAAATTCAGCGGGGTCACCAATGCTTCTTGGCGTTCAACAAGGAAATGTATCTCTGCACCCACTTGTCCCCTGGCTGGACACAGTATTGCTTACCAGTTTTTGTGGTGAATCTGTAGAAAAGAGATACAAAGTGAATTTTGACATCCATGGCGTAGGAAGCTCATGAAAGAGGAGGGTGGGTAGACTTGGGTTGTCACCTATCCAACGCAAATGCCACAACCCTTTCCTGTCACATCCCCCGCTAAGCCTGCTTCTCCTTTCCATCTCCCCCAGAATCCACACACCCTCAGACCCACATTCCCCAGGAATCATGCCTCAGAAGGGTCTAGTTGCCAGGCAGCAATCTGTATTGCGAGGCTTTTGTTTCAATATAATAGCTTTATTGAGACATAATTCACCCATTCTGTGGAGCACATATTTGACATGATTAGGGATGGTGATACTATGGCTCAGCAGTAGAGCCTAGAATCCCCCAGTGAGGGGCTGGGGACATGGCTCAGTGGTAGAGCCCCTGCCTAGAATCCCCCAGTGAGGGGCTGGGGGCGTGGCTCAGTGGTAGAGCCCCTGCCTACAATCCCCCAGTGAGGGGCTGGGGGCGTGGCTCAGTGGTAGAGCCCCTGCCTAGAATCCCCAGTGAGGGGCTGGGGGCGTGGCTCAGTGGTAGAGCCCCTGCCTAGAATCCCCCAGTGAGGGGCTGGGGGCGTGGCTCAGTGGTAGAGCCCCTGCCTAGAATCCCCAGTGAGGGGCTGGGGGTGTGGCTCAGTGGTAGAGCCCCTGCCTAGAATCCCCTAGTGAGGGGCTGGGGGTGTGGCTCAGTGGTAGAGCCCCTGCCTAGAATCCCCCAGTGAGGGGCTGGGGGCGTGGCTCAGTGGTAGAGCCCCTGCCTAGAATCCCCTAGTGAGGGGCTGGGGGTGTGGCTCAGTGGTAGAGCCCCTGCCTAGAATCCCCCAGTGAGGGGCTGGGGGTGTGGCTCGGTGGTAGAGCCCCTGCCTAGAATCCCCCAGTGAGGGCTGGGGGCGTGGCTCAGTGGTAGTACATTTGTCTAACCTATAGAAAGCTCTAGGTTCAATTCCTAATAATGCGAATAGAAAAATAAACTGTAAAATGAGTACTTGGTTAATAGACTTCAGTATATTTATATATTAGAGAACTGTTGCCCAAGCCATTTAATCTTTTACATGTGTGTATGCTGGGAGCATAACCCAGGACTTCATATTGCTTAATAAATGCTTTACCACTGAATTACACAACAGTTCTGCACAATAAATTTTAGAGGACAGAAAGAACCCACAGTAATATGTCACATAGTTCTCTTTTTATACATTTAAATTATGTGTTATTTCTTTATTGTAGAGGGAGGGACAGAAAAGTTTGCAGGGAATCAGCTTCCTCTCTTCACCACGTGGAATCAAGAGATCAAACTCGAGTGATTAGGCTTGGTACAAGGTCCTTTTATCTACTGAACCATCTCACCAAATTCACAATTCCACCAGGCCCCTCCTTTTTATAAACAAGGTCTTACCATGTAGCCATATCACACCTCACACTCATGATCCTCCACCTTAGCCTGCTGACCACAGAGGCTACAAGTTCATACCAAAATATTCAGCTCTTGGTATCATCATCATCGTCATCATCATTATCATCAGTACCAATGGCTGTCATGGAACTAGGTTAATAGACTGGCCTCGAACTCAGAGATTTGCCTGCATCTGCCTCCCGAGTGCTGGGATCACAGATGTGTGCCACCATCACTTGGCTGTGTCTTGATTTTATACCCAGCTCTTAAAGTAGGGCCTACTATATGGTGTGGAAGTCAGACTCTGTCTCAAAGCACATGTACTTGTGCAGAGGCTGGGCTCTAACCTAGTGTGGTGGTTACTTTTAATTGTAAATGTAAACATCTAAAATAATCTAGGAAGGAAGTCTTGATAGAAGATTAACTAGATTCGGTTGGCTTATGGGCATGTCTGTGGGGGCTATTGTGAGTATATTAATTGAAGTGGAAGAGACTTGTCCACTATGGGCGGCATCATTCTTTAGGCAGGGGACTCTGAACTATCTAAGAGTAGAGAAATCAGGCTGAGCTGTATTGCAATGAATCAGTTCATCATTCTGTGCTCTTGATTATGAATATAATATGACTAGCTGCTTCAAGATCTTGCTACCTTGACCTCCCCCAGCAATGATAGATTGTGTCTTTGTCTTAGCTGTCCACATAGACCTAGACTGGAGTCATCTAAAAAGAACCTCAGGGGTTGGGGATTTAGCTCAGCGGTAGAGCGCTTGCCTAGCAAGCGCAAGGCCCTGGGTTCGGTCCCCAGCTCCAAAAAAAAAAAAAAGAAAAAAAAAAAAAAGAACCTCAAAGAATTACCTCAATAAGATTGACCTGTGGCTGTGTTTGTGAAGACTTGTCTTTATGGATGATTGATGTGGGAGAGCCCAGCCTACTATAGGTGGCACCATCCCTAGGACTGAACTATATAAGAAAGCTAGCAGAGACCATGAACCACAGGAGCAAGCCCAGTAAGCAGCCTCCTTTGCAAACAGCACTCTTTAATGTTCTCTTCTTCCACTCTTGGCTTGAGATCTGATTTCCCCCTCCGTGATGGAGTACGACCCAAAATAAACCTTCTCCTCCCCAAGTTGCTTTTGGTCATAGTATTTACCATAGTAACAGGAAGCAAACTAGAACAGACTACAATCTGGATTTCCTCCTGTATGTTGCTTTCATCAAGGTATTTTGTCCCAGAGACCAGAAGTATAACAGGCACCCTCTTCCCAGATTCCTATCTCGAGGACCAGTTCGTCACTGAGGGCATTGTCCCAGTCCGTGCTCAATGACGTGGGTGGGGTAGCAGGACCGAGAAACACTCACATGACGCCCTCATTGGGGCAGGAGCTGTCGGTGATCTGGTAGCTGTACAGCCAGTGCCACGGGATCACGTAGTGGCTGAAATAGGAACAGCAGGGCATGGGCATTTCACTCTCACCTAAAAACAAGCAGAGGAAGGGCCTTGGGATGGTCCTGTCAGAGACAGGAGCTTCATGGGGAGGGGAGGAGGACCAGCTACATACACGTGGCAACACCAAGCTGGACACTGAGGAAGACGGCCAGGAGAACAATGGGACCTAAAGAGAAGGTCTTCATGGTCCATTCACCCGGGCCCTTTATAGATGGCTCCTCAGCTCCTCCTGGTTTGTCTTCTCTGAGTCTGTGTGATACCTGAAGAACATTACAGAGAAATTTATGGTTGAAAACAAAGTAGCTGTGTGCATATTTGCCCGTGTGTGGGTGCATGCACGTGAGTGTGTGGGCACATGCACGTGAGCCTGTGGGCTCATACACATGAGTCTGTGGGCGCATGCATGTGAGTCTGGGGTGCATGCATTTGAGTCGTGGGTGCATGCATGTGAGTCTGTGGGCACATACACGTGAGTCTGTGGGTGCATGCACGTGAGTCTGTGGGCACATGCATGTGAGTCTGTGGGTGCATGCATGTGAGTCTGTGGGTGCATGCATGTGAGTCTGTGGGTGCATCCATGATGACATGAATGTGCAGAGGTCAGAGGAGGACATGATGAGCTTCCCAAGTGTTGGGATTAAAGGTATGTGCCACCGTCACCTGGCTCAGGTCCTATATTTTATAGGTGGCGTCTGTGTTACTTTCCTGGTTGTCGTAAAGGAAGAGCTGACACAGGGAACTTACAGAGAGGGACTATCTCGGCTCATGGTTTGAGGGCACAGTCCATGATAAGAAATCTACAGCAGCAAAAGTATGAGGTGGCTGATGTCATTGCATCCAGTCAGGAAGGAGACAGACAGAGAGAGAGAGGGAGGGAGGGAGTAAGGAAGGGAGGGAGGGCTATGCACTGAGGCTCGATTTGTGCTCTACCATTGAGCTATACTAACCAGCCCCTACTGGGCTAGACAAGTGCTCTACCCCGACCCCAGTCCATCACTGAGGAATTCTAGACAAGCATTCTACCACTAAACCATATCCCTGCATTTGATTTGAAAAATAATTCACTTATTGTGTTTGTTGTCGGGGGTGGGGTGTCAGCTGTGTGAGCATGCATATGGAGTGCGTGTGTGGCCCAGAGGATAACTCACAGAGTCTGTTCTTTCTTCCCGCTGTGTGAGCCCTGGGAATTGAACTCGGGTCATCTGCCTCGGGGGCACGTGCCTTTGCCCACTGAGCCCTCTCCAGTACAGCCTTTGAATTTTTGAGCTAGGATCTCATTGACTTTTAAAATTCGATCTCCCTGCTTCCACCTCTCAAGAACTAGGGCTACACGTGTGCCAAGGTTCCACAGTTCTCCTATGGTTCTGTCTACGACTGTCTTCCCTCTACAGTTAGTCACCATTATACTTCTTTTATGAAACATTGGGATCCCTCCAAGTAAGAGCTGTGTCCATAAACAGGCGTCTGCTGCGATCTACCGACCTTCTCAGGATGCTCACAATGCTCTGCCCAAGACTTTCTGCCATTTTCCTATCTCGGCGCAGGAGATCCAACCCAGAGCCTCGAGCCCCACCCCCAGTTCTGAGTATATCCTTCATTTCAGCCCTTCTGGGCCCTGCTCTGCTCTCAGCTGCCCCCGTCCCCTGTGGTGGTTCAGGTCCCTGCTCCGTACCATCCACGTTGCTGGTTGTGATCTGACTACTTTTGTGTGGACGCTCAAGAACCCTCCTCCATCTGAGGTGCTCCTCAAAGTCTGGCTAGCCATTGAACTTCTGCTACCATGGATACCTGTCTGAAATTCTTCTGTTGTTATGGTCACAGGACTGGAATAGACTAACTCATTTGTCCGGGTTCTCTTCCCTAGGGCTCTCCTGTTACAGACTGAAGTGTGCTGTTTTCTTCCCCTCAAATTCACGTAATGAAGCACGAACCCCTCAGTGTGCCTACATTTGGAAACAAGAACTTTAAAGGGTCACTTTAGTTTTTAGATACGGTTTCACTATGTAGCCTTTGCTAGCCTAGAACTTACTATGTAGACCTTGCTGGTCTCAAACTCACAGAGATCCACCTGTCTCTGCCTCCTGAGTGCTGGGATTAAAGGCGTGCCCTACCACACCTGGCCTTTTCATTTATTTATTTATTTATTTATTTATTTTTTGGTTCTTTTTTTCAGAGCTGGGGACCGAACCCAGGGCCTTGCGCTTGCTAGGCAAGCCCTCTACCACTGAGCTAAATCCCCAACCCCTTATTTTTACTTTTATTTTTTCCTCTGGAGCTGAAGACCGAACCCAGGGCCTTGCGCTTGCTAGGCAAGCGCTCTACCACTAAGCTAAATCCCCAACCCCACTTTTATTTTTAATTACGTGTGTGTGTGTGTGTGTGTGTGTGTGTGTGTGTGTGTGTGTGTGTGTACGTGCACATGTGCATGGTTGTTTGTGGAGGCCAGAAGTGGGAGTCAGATCCCCTGGAGAGAGAATTACAGGAAGTTGTAAGCCTCCTGAGGTAGATCTAGAAACTGGACTTGAGTCCTCTGGTCATAACCTGTTAGTTATTCAGGCCTCCTAAGGGGCAAGGAAGTCTCCCCTGCCTTGAACTCCCTTTGCGAACTTTGTATACTTTGTAAATTTTGTAAGCCCTCAAGGTTGGAATGTGGACACACACACACACACACACACACACCCCAGATCCAGCAGAGCAAGGTCCCTCCCCCAGACCTCCCTGACCGTCCAGCCTCTGTAACTGTCACAAAATTCAACTAATGCCCCTCAACAGGAGCTTCCCCAGATTATGCTAATTAGGTGAAAAATCTGACCAAAAGGCACCAATCCCTGAATTTCCCACAGAAACTTACCAACAGGAGAGCCCACCAATCCCTGAGTTCTCCCAAGCTCAGGACCTGAGATCCCATCAATCTTCACGCTGGAAGTCTCCATCTAGAAAGCTCCGCCCACAAGAACCCCACTGCACTCTGTCCGGTTCCCAGCTGCTGGCTGCCCCCTCACGGGCAGCCACTCCTGGCTTTATTCCTTCTCTCCGTGGACACTCTAACAAATCTCTTTCATGAAATTTGTTGCCTGGTGTGACTATCAGAAGAAGACAAGAAGCAATAAAGAAAAGAAGGGAGGAAGCGAAGAGAAGGGGGAACCGAGGTTCCTCAGCTTCTTAGCTCAGCTGAGGATACCCTCCTCTGGGAGCTGCAATGCCTCTGCAGAAGAGGCTTCCTCTTAGAGCGGTGTGGTTCCTGGGTCTCTGTGTCTCAGGATGCCCTTCCTTTAGGACACTGTCCCACCTCAGAGCTGTGTGGTTCCCGGGCTTCCGAGTCCCAGAACACCTTCCCATCTGAGCAGAAAGGCCAACATAACCATGTCTTGTGTATATCAAAAAGCAAAAACGGGGGAAGTGGTCTCCCACTATGAGCTGGAGGTCCACCCTGTATTGACCGTCTCTCTCCAGTTAAGCCCTACCTCCCAAAGGCCTCACAAACTTCACAAATTGTCCCAAGCACCAGCAACCAGGTACCCTACATTCAAATACATGGGCAGGGCAGGGGGTAGGGTGGGGTGGAATCGTAGTTTTAAGCATAGATCAGAGGTAAGGGCTGCTCAGTTCATACACTTAACTTTTTTTCAATATGGTTTCACTATGTAACCCAGATTAGACTTTGGCCCCATACATGTTAGGATTATAGACACATGTCGCTGAGTCTAGCTAAAGACAGACTTTGGGGGCTGGAGAGATGGCTCAGCAGTTAAGAGTGCTTGGTGCTCTTATGGAAGGACCCTTTTGGCTCCCAGAAACCACATGGAGTAGCTTACAATGGCCTATACCTCCCGGTTCTGGAGGTCTGAAGTCCTCTTCTGGCCTCTGTGGGTTCTGACGTACACATGCATGTGCCTACAGACATATACACAAAAGAAAAATAATTCTAAAATGTTAAAGACAGGTTTTGTTTCAAGGTCCTTATAACTCTTCCCTTCCATGAGGGAGATTGCTATTTTTGACATTGTTTTATTATCTTCTGTGTATGGGTGTTTTGCCTGCATGCATATCTGTTCACCGGATGCATACGGTGCCCTTAGAAGCCACAAAGGGGTCACCAGATCCCCCAGAATGAAGTTACAGTTGTGTCAGCCATGTGCGTGCATGGGCTTGAACCTGAGTCCTCTTTGCTCCTGAACTTGTTCCATGGTATCCTCTAGGGCTAAGAAAATGGAGATCAAAAGAGAAGGGAGCTGATCCACCCAAGGTCAGGGCTAAGGCTGAAAGTGTCCTCTGTCCTCTGTCTCATTCTGAAGGATCTCAGAATCTTATCCCCTTCTACTGGGAGAACAAACCTCAAAGCAGTTTTCCTCAAGCTCCAACCAAAATGGCTCCGTAGTTAAGGGAGGATACCAAAGCAATGGATAAGTCGTAGTTGAGTAGACAAGGAGAGACACAGTCGAAGGCCACGAAACCTAACTATCAAAAGCCCAAAGGGGAAAACGTGAGTCCAGAGACGACAGCATCACAGTGTGAAAACAAGCTGTCAGTTGCCTAGGAGACACGCACCTGCTCGCATTAGATCATTCCTATTGAGACAAGATTCTCTGGAAATATGGCAGCCGGACAATTCCCACGGCATCCTGAGTAGAGAGGTGTGTTCTAGTGGACTTGAAATTACTTAGGAGTTAGGGCTGGGGATGCGGCTCACCTGGTAAAGTGTTCGCCTCTCCATAACCGAAAGCAAGTGGGGGCGGGGGAAAGGGTTCAAATGTCTTACACTTCCATATCACTGTTCACCACTGAAGAGTCGAGACAGGAACTCAAAAAAGGGCAGGAACCTGTGAGAAGGCCAGGCCCTCTTCCATGACAGGCTTCAAACGGGCAGTTACGGAGACTGGGTCTAAATCTCTGTTTCCAAGAACTGGGCAAGACCAGGCAAATCCAGTCCTCAGAAGCTGGCTCACCGGACCTAAGACAAGGGCCATGGGGCAACAGCAGCTTCTAGACTTCCTCAACCACTTCCTCTGCTACAGTTTCCAGCCCCCACGCTGGTAATGGAATGCCCCTCGAGATGGGGTAAGACGGAATGCCGTAATGTGCTTGAAATTAGGCCCGCAAGCACATTTGGTTGTCTCTCTATGCTGGGAATGGGAGACCCCAGCTGGACTTCTGCAGAATAATACTATTTGAGCCTAGGGGTATCATTCTTCGGCGAATCACGGACCCTTACACTGGAGGCAGGAGCTGATGCAGAGGCCACGGAGGGTGCCACTTACTGGCTTGCTCACTGTGCCTTGTTCAGCCTGCTTCCTTTTAATTTTTTTTTTCTGTAAGTTGTTTTGCCTGCACATGTGCGTGTCTCCATGAGGATGTCGGGTCCCTTGGAGGTGAAGTTACAGACGGTTGCGAGCTGCCGCGTGGTACCGGGAATTGAACTCAGGACCTTTGGAAGAGCGGCCTGTGCTCCTAACCACTGAGCCATCTCTCCTGCCCGCGTTGTTTTCCTAGTGAGAATTGTTCTGGAGAGGGGGTGAGGTGGAATCTCAGTGTTTTGATTTTCAGTTCCCTGGTGGTTAAGTAAGGATAGCGGACTTTTTTTTTTTTTTTTTTTTTTGTTCATGTGTTTTCTGACCATTTGTACTTCTCTTTTTTAGAACCGCATTCCTGTTCATTTTCTCAGGACTTTTGTGTTTCTTATAAACTAGGGAAAAGTCAGTCTTCCCTGACAGAGATCAATGGCCTGAGTCGGAATGAGAGCTGACTCGGAGGGGTAGGCCTCAGTCCATTCCTAGAAGATCGAACCCTGGGGTTGGGGATTTAGCTCAGTGGCAGAGCGCTTGCCTAGGAAGCGCAAGGCCCTGGGTTCGGTCCCCAGCTCCGGAAAAAAGAAAAAAAAAAAAAGAAGAAGAAGATTGAACCCTGCCTTCAGCTCTATCAAGTCTTCTTCTTATCTTTATTTTTTATAACACACACACACACACACACACACACACACACACACACACACACTCACGTGCGAGCATGCAGAAGCTAGACAACATCTGGTGTGGTTCTCAGTTGCTCAATTGTTCTCCACCTTCGTGTGTGCGTGTGCATGCTTGTGTGTTACATGAGTGCACACTTAGGGACTTATGCAGAAGTCAGAGGACATGCCGAGCTCCTCTCTTATTACCCTATTCCCGTGAGAGAGCTTCTCTCAGTGTACCAAAGGTCTCCTTTCTTCTAGCACAGCTGGCTCCTTAGTCATCTCCCACGCAGGCGAGATGCCCCACAACCCCAGCATGGGCTACAAACAGTCCCACGCATACCTGGTTTTTCATGTGTATGCTGGAATTTTTCTGTGAAATTTAGTCTCAGAACCTGTCTTAGTTAGGGTCTCTGTTGCTATAAAGAGACAGCATGACCACATCAACTCTTATAAAGGAAAACATTTAATTGGGGCTGGATTACAGTTCAGAGGTTCAATCCATTGTCGTCAAGGCAGGAGCACGACAGCACACGGGCAGACATGGCTCTGGGGAAGCAGCAAGGAAGAGAGTGACACTAGGTCAGGCTGACCTCAAATTTTCTTTTTTCTTTCTTTTTTTTTTTTTTTTTGGTTCTTTTTTTCGGAGCTGGGGACCGAACCCAGGGCCTTGCGCTTCCTAGGCAAGCGCTCTACCACTGAGCTAAATCCCCAACCCCGACCTCAAATTTTCTATGTGGCTATGTAGCCTTGAACTGCTTCTTAGAGACGGACGTTTGAGAGGAGGTCTCTCTATGTAGTCCAGGGTGGCATTGAACTCACAGAGATCCTCCTGCCTCTGCCTTCTGAACCCTGCTCTTCCTGCCTGTCCCTCCTGAGTGCTAGGATTGCACCATCATGCCTAGTTTTTGCAGTGCTGTGACTGAAAGCCAATGTCCTGTGCGCGTTAGGCAATCACCTCACCAACTGAGCTGCATCCCGGCTTTACGAAGGCTGAAGGGTTTGAAAATGCTGCCGTTGAAATCCTCCATTTCAGCCGAGTTTTTATTTGCTCCAAGGTCTGGAGGAGGGACCGGCCTAGAATACTCGCCAACACTCTCGGAAGTTACTACCGACAGATCTTCACCCAGAGGTGGACAGACAAACAGCCCTCAGGCCCCACCCCAAGACAAGAATCCCATCGAAGCCAGCTGCATGCCAGGCACAGCTGCAGGTACTCGGGTCTTATGCACCTAGGCTCTGATGAAGCCTTTGAGACACACAAGAGCACACAGGAGGACAGATGTCATTCTTTTGAAACCTTCTCACTCAGCACAGGAAACACCAGAACACTGGCACGCTTGGAGTTCCCTCCGGTTCCCACAGAATAAACACTTTCTAAAAGAAATGCTGAGAAAGGGGAAACGAACTCAGGCCTCATCCCAGCTGGTGTGGCAAGGCCAAGGCAGCCTGGTAAAGCGTCAATACCTATGTCCAAGTTCAGGGACAGAGGAGAGGTGACTAAACCTTGGTGCTGTTGCCTCGGCGTCTCTGGATGACAAACTTGGGACCCAGGGCCTTGGCACCTTCAGAAGGCTGGTTTCTCTTGGCATCCAGGTTCTTTATGTGCTTCTGAACCCACGGCAACTTGGGATCCGTACAGATCTTATGGCCCTTTTTAGTGATGAAGCTACAGGAAGGAAGGGCAGGGAGTTAGTTTGAAGTCCGGCAAGGTGTGGAGGCTAGCCTTCCCTTCATGAGGAAGTGAGCATGAGTGAGTCTCGGCTGCTTGCCCTTGGCGCTAGGAAGCCCCGGGCATGAGACTTCTCTCTGCTCATTCTGCGTTTACCACTGGGGGACCTGACTGTGGAGTGTAGGGATGCCACACTCATTCTGTGGCCTCCCTGAGAGACAAGGAAGCCCTGCCTTTGAAGTATAATGCTGGCTGTGATGGAAGAGAAATGGTCTCGCTCTGTAGCAGGAAAACAGATCCGAGAAGACAGCTTAGTTGGTAAAATGTCTGCCGTCCAATTGTGAAGACCCAAGTTTGGTCTTCAGGACTCAAGCCTGGTGGTCAAGCCTGAGAACCTGAGTTCTATTTCAGGGACCCACGGGATGGAATAGGAGAACCCCCACACATGTCCTGGGGCATCCATGCATGTGGGCATGCACACATACATGCACACACACAAAACATAAAATGTATTTTTTTTAAGACTTATTTTGAAGGAGGTGCGTAGCATACTTGGTGACACCCAAGACTGGCCTCTGGCCTCCACAGGCATGCACGCACATGGACATGGACACTCTTATGACCAGCCCATCTACACACATACCCATTTTTTTAAAGGTAAATGTCACCAGATCACACTAGGTATGGAAACATGGCTCCTGGGCATGCTATACCTGAGAGGGAGCCTGGGATGCCCACTTCGGTGCCAGCTCTCAGGGACACTCTGATGTCAGCTGGGGGATATTAATATGTCATTCCCAATGTGAAGCTTAGATTAAGATACAAGGTCATGCTTGTTACCCCAGGAGAAAAGGTGGCTGTAAAGCAACGTGGAATCTAGAGGCCTGGTTGGTCATGTGACCTTGGGCCAGTGGTCTTACTGAGGCTTAACTGCCTTCAGTAAAATGGAAAAAATCCTGTGTTCTCTGTGAGATTGTTTTTGCCATGCTGGGGATGAAACCCAAGGTTTTGCACATTTTAGGAAAGTACACTATTGCTGAGCCACGCCCCCAGCCCCACTGGGGGATTCTAGGCAGGGGCTCTACCACTGAGCCACGCCCCCAGCCCCACTGGGGGATTCTAGGCAGGGGCTCTACCGCTGAGCCACGCCCCCAGCCCCTCACTGGGGGATTCTAGGCAGGGGCTCTACCACTGAGCCACGCCCCAGCCCCTCACTGGGGGATTCTAGGCAGGGGCTCTACCGCTGAGCCACGCCCCAGCCCCTCACTGGGGGATTCTAGGCAGGGGCTCTACCGCTGAGCCACACCCCAAGCCCCTCACTGGGGATTCTAGGCAGGGGCTCTACCACTGAGCCACGCCCCCAGCCCCACTGGGGGATTCTAGGCAGGGGCTCTACCGCTGAGCCACACCCCAAGCCCCTCACTGGGGATTCTAGGCAGGGGCTCTACCACTGAGCCACGCCCCCAGCCCCTCACTGGGGGATTCTAGGCAGGTGCTGCACCAGTGAGCCACGCCCCCAGCCCCTCACTGGGGGATTCTAGGCAGGGGCTCTACCACTGAGCCACGCCCCAAGCCCCTCACTGGGGATTCTAGGCAGGGGCTCTACCACTGAGCCACGCCCCCAGCCCCTCACTGGGGGATTCTAGGCAGGTGCTGCACCAGTGAGCCACGCCCCCAGCCCCTCACTGGGGGATTCTAGGCAGGGGCTCTACCACTGAGCCACGCCCCCAGCCTCTCACTGGGGGATTCTAGGCAGGTGCTGCACCAGTGAGCCACGGTCTGCAGGCCTCACTGGGGGATTTCAAGCAAGCTTTCTGTATTCTCTTACGAAATTGTTGAGAAGACTAGTTAGGCTAATGGCATATCATGTATTTCCCTCCGTGCACATACATTTGGTACTTCCTGGATGTTCTTAGCCTCCTGAGTGTTGGGATTACTGGCCTATACCATCCTGTCCTAGTTGTTATGTGATGTTGGAGATGGAACCACCCGGGGTTTCATGTATCCTAAGCAAGCACGAGATGAACTGACCTCCCTCCCTGCCCTGCTTTGCTAGTTTCCTGGGTGAGGAAGCTGAAGTCCATAGACGTCTAGTGCCTTCTTCAGAGATACCTAGAACTGGACGTCCTCGGGGACCCTGGAGCTTTACATTAGATACTCACATGACCCCTGCCTTGGGACAGATGCTGCCATTGGCCAACTGGTAGCTAATCACTCGGTTTACTGGAATCTTCTTGGAAATAAAGGTCACGCAGCAAGATGAGGGGATGGTCACAGAGCCTAAAAGGAAAGGGAAAGGCCGCGTCAGCATCCTTTCTACCATAGGCTTGCTCTTAGCTGCAGACACAGAGCCTGTCAGACCCAGGTCACTTAGTGCCTCCCCCAGCCCCAGGTTTCTTGGTTCCCTCACCCTCCCTTGGGCCAAACCAGCCATGGACTTAGAAGCTTTTGCTACCAGCAGCCCTCGAGCTGGCCCAGAAGTCTCACCTGTGGGGCAGATGCAGCACGTGCAGGCTACCAGGAGTAGAAGGCTAGCAATGACGGTGGTGGAGCCTGCCATGTCCTGGAGGTCAGGTACAGCTCAGGGTTCAAAGCTGGGGTGCAAGAAAGAGAGCCTGGAGGTATGAGGATGTTCCCTTCAGGACACCCCAATCTCCCTCCCACTGGCCTTTATATGACAGCTCAGGGGTTAGAAGCTCTGGTGTCCCTCCCGCCCTCTCCCCCACGGACTTCCTCGAAAATCGTTGAGCATTCCGCGATCCAAAAAAAATGAGGAAGTTGTTACCCATTTCTTATCCAGCTAAGTCAGCGATTATCTGGGGCTCTGGGGGGGGGAGAGAAAGCTGGGGGAGGGCTGTCATCCTGCCTGGACCAGGGCCAAGGGAAAATGTTTGAGATGACTTGGCTCTGCGGCTCCTTGTGTGGGATCCTGGGTCAGTTACCTGATTCCCTGAGCCTTGGGTTTTGTAGATGCATAATGAGAGGGGTCCTCTCTATCTGCCTGCCTTCTGTCTACCCATTCATCCATTGATCTACCTGTCCATCTGTCCATCCATCCATCTGCCTACATGTATACATACATCTACACATACATCTGTTCACCCATCTATCTGTCCATCTACCTGTCTATCCATTCATGCATCCTTCCATATATTGCTCTATCTATCCATCTACTCATTGGTCTGCCTGTCCATACATACATAATTATATACATACATACATACATACATACATACATACATCTACATGTCTATCCATCTTTTTACCCACTCATCCATTGATCTATCTGTCCATCTGTCCATCCATCCATCCATCCATCCATCCATCCATCCCTCACTCTACCTGCCTATCCATCTACCCATCTAAAGGGGTCTGAGAAGGCGGCTTGTTCCCAGAAGACATAGGGATGAGAGATGGTGAGAGGACACAGGGGTAGGTATCTAAGCAGGACCAGTAGAAGGGAGGGGAGAGGAGGACTCTGGGAAACAATTACCCAAGACTGCATCCATTTAAGGACTTTGAACCTTAGGGCCCTTCACACCTTGAAAGGATAAAGTGATCTTACTTTCTCTCTTTCTCTGTGGGTTTCTGTAGTTCCCAGAAGTTCAATTCTTTCTCCATGTGGGTAACCAAACAGCAACCCTCTAGACAACTACCAGTACCTCCATGACTGGTCCATGTGTCGTTCATCCATGTACTTGTCCATCTGTCCACCTTCCGCTCCATCCATCCATTCTCCTACCCATTATAGATCCATCCACTATTCATCCACCCATCAAATTTTATTAAGCACGTGTCATGGTGGGCAGGTGAATAGAGATACATGTTTTATTTCTGAGCCCATCGAGTCCCCAGTCCTGTGCCCAGCCCTTTTAGAATAAATAGGAAGTTGATCAGCTCAGAGACAATTTCCTCGGGGCCAGAGATCTCAGAGATTGGTGACTGGAATGACCAGAGCTAGGGCAGGAGCACCGGAAGCTCAGAAGACCGAGTCCAGAAAGCAAGACAGATATCAAGGAATCCAGGTGCTCAGTGCTCGTCCTCCCCTCTCTGCCCTTGGTCCTCCCTGGTATGGTTGTTGTTGTTGTCATTGTTGTGTTGCGTTTGCTTTGTTTTAAGACGAGTCTCATGCAGCCCAAGATGACCTGAGCTCCTGATTCTCCTGCCTCCCCTCCTCAGGACGTGAACTACAGGGTTCACCACCACACCTTGCTTTATTCCACTCTGGGGACCAAACCCATGACCTCATGCATGCTAGGCAAGTACTCTCCCAACTGAGCCACACCCCCAGGGATGACACACGCTGTCACTGCCTTTCATGAGAGGGCGAAAGAGTCAGTGTTTCCTTGTCTTCACACCAACCTGCCTCGCCCCGTCTCTGCCTCAGCCAGCAGGGAGAAACCTGGCACGATGAGGAAGAGAAGTCACAGAGATACCCATCATACGCTCGGGGCCGTGTATGTGTGTGTGGGTGTGGGTGTGCATTTGCACGTGTTCATGAGTGTGCATGTGTGTAAAAGAGAAAGAGTATGAGAGAAAAAAGAGAAAGTATGTGAGAGAAGAGAGTGTATGAGAGACAAAGAGAAAGAGTGTGAGTGAGAATGTGTGTGAGAGAGAGAAAAGAAAAAGAGTATTTGTGTGAGAGGGAAAGAACACACACACACACACACACACACACACACACACACACACACACACACTGTATCTAAGTACCGGAGAAGGCCACAAGAGGGCGTCAGACCCCATGGAACTAGAATTATAACTGGAAGTGGAGTCCCAGGCAGGTCCACTTGATATGAGTGCTGGGAACTGGACTTGGGTCCTCCGGAAGAGCCCTAAGCCCTGTTGCCTGCGGAGACATTTTCCAGTCTTGGCTTTAAAATGTTTTAGGTTGGGGTTGGGGATTTAGCTCAGTGGTAGAGCGCTTGCCTAGGAAGCGCAAGGCCCTGGGTTCGGTCCCCAGCTCCGGAAAAAAAGAACCAAAAAAAAAAAAAAAGTTTTAGGTTTGCTTAGTGATTTAGTTACGGCTGTGTGTTTGTCTTTCAACTTTCATTTTCTTTTTGGGATAGGGAAAATAGTTTGTTGAATATACTACATGAGACCAGTGGGCAGGACAGTAACTAGAGTGTCTACAATCTATTCTAATCATTACTTTTTTAAAAAAAAGATTTATTTATTTCTATGAGTACACTGTAGCTGTCTTCAGACATCAGATGGTTGTGAGCCACCAAGTGGTTGCTGGGATTTGAACTCAGGACCTCTAGAACAGCTGTCAGTGTTCTTAACCACTGAGCCATCTCCCCCTCCCTGATCATTACCTTTCTGTCAATGTATACCATGTGATGTGTGTGTTACAGGTACCCTGTGTGTATATGAACATGTAAACGCATTCAAGTGAGTGCTTATGGGTGTGGAAGCTGGAAAGGCTGATGTCGGGAATCTTTTTCTCTTATTTCTCTCCACATTTATTTATTTAGATTTTATTTTTATTTTAAATGTGTGCAGGTCCAGGTACCATCAGAGACCAGAAGAGGGCGTCAGATTGCTTGAAGATGGAGTTAGAGACAGTTGTGCACTGCCGAGCTTGGAGACTTGGAACTGAACTAGAGACCCTGGTGAGAGCAGTAGGCACTCTTCACAGCTGAGCCATCTCAGGGCACCTTGGGTTTGTTTTTTTTTTTTTAAGATTTATTTATTTATTTTGTATATGAGTACACTGTAGCTGTCAGACACACCAGAAGAGGGCATCGGATTCCATTACAGATGGTTGTGAGCCACCATGTGGTTGTTGGGATTTGAACTCAGGACCTCTGGAAGAGCAGTTGGTGCTCTTAACCACTGAGCCATCTCTCCAGCCCGGCACCTTGGTTTTTGAGACAGGGTTTCTCACAGACCCTGGAGGTCACTGGTTTGGCTAGACTGCTTGGCCAAAGAACTTCAGGGATTACTCTCTGTTCCAGCGCTGGGGTTATAAAGCCCAGCTTAAAAAATAGATTGATCGATTCTGCAGGTGATGGGGGAGGGGGGAACCTGTGTGCTGTGATGCAGGTGAGGAGGTCAGAGGAGGATTCTGTGGGACTGGTTCTCACTTTCTGCCTTTGTCTAGGTTCCGGGGGTGGAACTCTGGTCTTCATGCTAGGATAGCAAGTGCTTACTTTCTAAGCTATCTCCCAGCCCCAGCCCCAGCCCCAGCCCCAGCCCCAGCCCCAGCCCCAGCCCCAGCCCCAGCCCCAGCCCCAGCCCCAGCCTCAGCTCCAGCCCCAGCACCAGCCTCAGCTCCAGCCCCAGCACCAGCCTCAGCTCCAGCCCCAGCACCAGCCTCAGCTCCAGCCCCAGCACCAGCCTCAGCTCCAGCCCCAGCACCAGCCTCAGCTCCAGCCCCAGCACCAGCCTCAGCTCCAGCCCTAGCCACAGTCACAGCCACAGCCACAGCCAAAGCCACAGCCACAGCTCCAAATAATTTCATTTTCTAGTGTCCACCCCAGACTTTGCTGCTTAGCAATTTAGAGGGGAAGCCCATTGTCACTCTGGGTCCTGATGTAGTAACACACGGCAGAAAGAGGAAGTGGAAAATCAGCGATGTCTGGGGAGAGAAGCACAAGGCAGGGCAGGGATGCTCAGGGCCTAATGTTGTAACCTGAGTAGGCTGGCAAAAGGTCATCAGTGGGAGGCCTTGCTGTGGATGGTGCATCCCCGATTACTAACACCTTGAGGGGGTTTTCCAAGGCCTTAAAATGCCACCCACCCCACCCTATTTATAGTCGATCAAGAGGTGTAGGTTGGGGGTCCCCAACCCTGGTTGTTGTCTTGTTTTTGCCTGTACGTGTATGTGTGGTGTGCGAATGTGTTATGTTTGTACCTGTGTGTTCTCATGTGCATGTGCACATGCTTTGGTATCCACACATATAAGCGCACACACTCACACATGCACACACACATGTACATGCATGCATGTATATCTATGGAGGCCAGACACCGACAGTTCCTTCCTCAATCACTCTCCATGTTCTATTATGTGGCAGGATTCCTCACTGCACCCAGAACTAACTGGTTCAACAGTTATTCTTACTGGCCAGCTTGCCTCAGGGACCCCCGTGTTCACTTCCCAAGTGCTGGGATTGTAGATGGGTCACCACCCACACACAGCATACATGTGGGTGCTTGGGATTTGAACTCGGGTTCTCATGCTTGCTTGCACATGCATTGATGATGGCTCCTGCATCCGTCGTTACAAGGGGAAATGGGAATCTTATGCAGGGAGATGAACAAAGACATTATCGCCAGGCCAGTCATCCTGGTTCCCCAGATGGGAACCTGTGTCCTTTCTCTTGAAGGGCTGGGATGTGGCAGGCAGAGGAGAAGGGTTTAAAGGGAGAGGGAGGAGTGGGGCCAGGTGACACATGCTTATAATTGAGCCTTGGGAAGCTGACACGGTAAGATAGAAAGTTCAGGGCTAGCCTGGGCAAGTTCAGGGCTAGCCTGGGCTACATGGAGGGCTACAGTTCAGCCTGGGCTATTTAATGAAACCTCCCAAGGAGGTGGGTGGATGGAAGGGAGAGAGGAAAAGAGAGGAAGTGAGGAAAAGATAAGAGAGAAGGGGAAGGAAGTGGAGAGGAGGGAAGGGGAGGGCTGGAAGCCTGGTGTGACATGGTCCCGGACACTGAGGCAGGCAGACCTTGAGCTCAGGCTCACCCCTGCTATAGAGCAGTTAGTAGTGGAGGTTCTAAAAAAGAGAAGATAGATGCCAGCAGGCATCAGGAAGGTACCAGGCCCCGGAGAAGCTTCTAGAAGGGGGATGGGCAGGAGGCAGATGACAGATGACGGTATGGGAGGAAGCATCTCAGACCTGTAGGGTCCCGGGCCCAGCCTCAGGTCCAGCTCAGACTCCCCACCTCTGTGGGCCTGAGTATGACTCAGTGGGAAACACCATTCTCCACAAAAGAATGGACACCATCACCTTGTACCCAAAATAGACCTTGTTCTGTCAGCTAACACTGAAACCTATACTTAATTCTTAAATTTATTTTATTTATTCTGCTTTATGTTGTTTTATTTTGTTTTGTTTTGTTCTTTTTTTTTTCCCTAGTATAGTTCTTGAAATGTCAGCTGTATTGTTGGAAGTTTTAAAAATTTGTTTACTACTGTTATGTGTGTGTTCACGAACCATAGAAAATGTGTGGAGGTCAGAGGACAACTCTAGGGTTACAGTTGTGTGCTGCCACACTCTGCTTAAGGTGACAGCTTACACAGATAATGCTAGATTTCTCTAAGGTCAGATGTGAGTTGAACCAGGTCTGGTAGCATAGACCCAGCTGAGGCTGAGGCACGAGAACCACAAGTTCCAGGCCAACACAGGGCAACATGATGAGTTCAAGGCCAGCCTGGGCAACTGAATGTGACTCTGTCTTGAAATAAAATGAGAAAAGAGGACTGGAGTACTTCAATCACAGAGCACTTGCCTAGAGTCTTTAAATAAGGGGCTGGGGTATAACTTGTAGGTAAAGCCGGTGCCTAGAATCCCCCAGTGAGGGGCTGGGGGTGTGGCTCAGTGGTAGAGCCCCTGCCTAGAATCCTCAGTGAGGGGCTGGGGGCGTGGCTCAGTGGTAGAGTACCTGCCTAGAATCCCCCAGTGAGGGGCTGGGGGCGTGGCTCAGTGGTAGAGCCCCTGCCTAGAATCCCCCAGTGAGGGGCTGGGGGCGTGGCTCAGTGGTAGAGCCCCTGCCTAGAATCCCCCAGTGAGGGGCTGGGGGCGTGGCTCAGTGGTAGAGGCCCTGCCTAGCATGTACATGAACCTATACTGAAGAAACAGGAAGAAATGAGAAGAAAAGGAAATCAATTCATCATATCTCAAGACATGTCCCAGGAAGAGAACTGTATTAATTTTTCTCAGCATTGGACAGAAGCAATGTAAGAGAAGAAGAGTTTCTTTTGGGTCATAGCTTTCATGGCAAGGAAGCATGGGGGCGGGAGAGGCGCAGTCCACATTGACAGGGACATGGCACTTCTAGGAGCAAAGAGCTAAAGCAGAGCCCTCAGAACCCACTTTTAATGATCCATTACCACCCCTGAGGGGATGGGAGGTTCCATGACAAAGATTTCACAGCGTCCCAGATCAGAGCCACCGGCAAGGGGACGGATGTTCAAGCACAGGTGTGTGTGGCCATTCACATTGCAGCCACAGCAGGGACATTGGCACTGACAGCCACAATGCCACAAAAGCAGGGCATGGCACCGTGTACATCTTATTTACTCTGTCATGCGCTGTCAGAGCTCACTCAAAGGCCGGCTCAGGAAGCAGGGCTTCCCTTCCCCCATTTTAGACCCAAGCATGTTTCTCTCAGCATCCCTCCAAGGGAAAACACTGTGTTCTTGAGGACAGCTGGAAGGTGACCCATTCCCAACAGAGGCCACGGATGTTCACACCACACTGAAAGTGCGGAAGTGGGAGACAGAATCTGGAAGTTCAGCCACGAAAAGAAAGTTCAATGGGGAACCCCGTCCAACTGCCTCAGCCTCCCCAACCAGTTTCTAAGAGATGGCTCAGTGGTTAAGAGCACTGGCTGCTCTCACAGAGGACTCAGGTTCAATCCCCAGCACCCACATGGCAGCTCAGAACTATCTGTAATTCTAGGTCTGGGTGGGTGGGATCCAATGCCCTCTTTAGATTCTGTGGGGCACTCCGCATGCACACATAAATCTTTGGATTCTAAATTAACTGTGTGTCAATGTGTGTGCGCTCCCGTGAGTGCATGAGGCCAGAAGACAGCGTTAGATCCCCAGAAGTTGGAGTTACAGGCCATGAGCTGCCACCATGAGGAGGATTAGATATGAACGCGTGTCCTCTACATAGATGGTTCGTAGTCGTAACCGCTGAGCCATCTCTCCAGCTCCAGCTAATAGTTCTCTAATTTGGAAACTCTACTTTATGGGAAGCTCTGTTCTTCCCTGGACTCTTGCTCAGAAACTCCAGCCTGCTGCCTCGATGGACTTCCCCGGTTGGTTTCTGCTGGATGATTTGAGCACCTGCTGGCGAGTTTGTGTTTCCTCTTTCTCTTCTGAGAGTCTCTTCTTCCCAGAGTCAGTAAAGCCACCCATTCCAAGCCAAAAGGCTCAGAACACTCAGGCAGGGACGTGGGCTCTTAGAGTGGGGGCTAGGGGGAAAGCAGGGTTGGAGGAGAGCCCTGATTGCCTTGGAAACTACTAGATTCCTTAGAAGCTCATTTCCATTCATCCCCATCATTACTGATGGGAGGGAAGGGAGGCTTGCAACAAGGAAGGGTGGGGCTCCTTTGTGGAATGAGCTGTGAATGTCTCCCACGAGTGAGACTCGGCCTTGATATTGGAGGCAACCACATCGGGTTAATGAGGTCAGATCTCCGATCTCCGTGATCTGGTAACTCAGCATATCCACGGGCAGGTATGAAGGGAAGGAGTTGGGGGCAGTGTCCCTGGCTGAAGCAAGTTGAGGGAGGAAAGGTTTATTGGAGCCACTGCTTCCGGGGCTCACAGTCCATTGTGTCAAGGACAGCAGTGGTAAGGACGTCTCTTGTCCCATTCCCAATCTTGCTGATGGTTTAGGGGATAGGGCAGCTAGACTTGGATGGGGACAAGAAAAGTCCCATCTGCCTTTTCTAGAGCAGTGGTTCTCAACCTGTGTGGCGCAGCCCTTTTGGATGTTAAACAGCCCTTTCACAGGGCCATCTAAGGCCACCAGAAAACAGATATTCACATTACAACTCATAATAGTATGGACAGTATGGTTATAAAGTAGCAACAAAAATACCTTCACGGGGGTTGGGGATTTAGCTCAGTGGTAGAGCGCTTGCCTAGGAAGCGCAAGGCCCTGGGTTCGGTCCCCAGCTCCGAAAAAAAGAACCAAAAAAAAAAAAAATACCTTCACGGTATCTGACAAACTGTATTAAAGGGCCCCAAAATCAGGAAGGTTGAGAATCATTGCTCTAGAGGGAATATACCTTGATAAACACATGGAAGAGGGAGTTGCAAAATCTGAGAGGCCCTGCTCAGGACCCTATTCCCATGTGCTGTGGGGAATCTGTTCAAGTGGTTTTTTTTTTTTTTTTTTTTTTTTTTTTTTGGGAGCTGGGGACCGAACCCAGGGCCTTGTGCTTGCTAGGCAAGCGCTCTACCACTGAGCCAAATCCCCAACCCCTGTTCCAGTGTTAACATGTTTCAATATAATAAAGCAGGGGACTGGACTTAATGGCTAAGAGTACAAGCATGAATGCCAGTGTCCACATAAAAAGGAAGGTGTGGCTATGCATAGGTGTGTGAACCCAGCTCCTGGGGGGCCGTGATAGGGAGGCAGGGGAACCATGAATACTCACTAGCCAGTCAGCCTAGATTTATAAAGAATGGTGAGCTACAGATTCAATACCAAAGCAGACCTGGCCCCCAGGTTCTCCCAGCATCCCTCAGTCCTTACCTGTTACCAAGGCTAGCACTGCCCGCCATCTGCCTTGAACTTTCCAGCCCAGGGGCTGCAATTCCTCTCCCCCAGGGGTTCGTCGGTTCATCAAGATATCCAGATACTCTCTCTCTCTCTCTCTCTCTCTCTCTCTCTCTCTCTCTCTCTCTCTCCCCACCCCCCCTGCTTTTTCCGTCTCCCTGTCTGCATGTCAACTTCATGACTGGCTCTTTTAAGGTCAGTGAAACTGCCTGAGAGTCCCCACCCCCACCCCCACCTCCACCCCCACCCCCATACCCTGCTTCCACCACCAAACCTGCCTTTATACCTTAATTTGACTTGAATTGGCTCATTTCACTCCCTCCCCCAAACACACACACACACACACACACACACACACACACACACACACCAGCATCCACACGGGCACTGTGATGGTCTGTCACCTCAGCTAGCCACAGTGTAGAATTGCCTGGGAAAGGTCTCACTGAGAGACTGTGAGGGATTTTTCTTAATTGTCTTTTTTTTGTTCTTTTTTTTTCCGGAGCTGGGGACCGAACCCAGGGCCTTGCGCTTCCTAGGCAAGCGCTCTACCACTGAGCTAAATCCCCAACCCCTTTCTTAATTGTCTTAACTGATGTGAGAAGACCAAGCCTGGAAGGGGAGACATTATTCTTTTGTTTGGAGCCTTGGGCTATATTTACATAGGGACAGCACCAAACATGGGTGTGCTCATTGCTCTGGCTCCTGACTGTGGGTGGGGATGATGTGACCGAAGCTTTTGGTTCCTGCTGTCTGGCCTTCCCTGCTGTAATGGACTGGAACCGGGAACTGTTAACCAGATAAATCCTCTCTCCAAAGTTGCTTTTGGTTGGGATGTCTGTTCCAGCAACAGAAGTCAAAGTTAGGCATGCACACAACAACAAGAATGCATACTCTCCTCCCTACCACACACACACACACACACACACACACACACACACACACACTCCATGGGGGAAGACAGACAGACACATACCACACCATGGGGGGACAGACAGACAGACAGACACAGACACACTCCAGGAGGGAAGACAGACAGACACACACGCACATACGGGGGGGGGGGAGACAGACACACAGAGACAGACAGACAGACAGACACAGACACACACACACACGTGCCACAGAGAGAGAAATGGAGAAACAAACAAGAGATACAGAGGAAGAGAAACAGTGAGAGAGACCGAGACAGACAGGCACACAGACAGAGAGATAAGACCTTTGTGAGTTATTACGCTCTTTCTGAGCCCTGCCCTGAAGGATAGATGAGAGCTGCTGTGGGAGACACAGAATGGGACTAGGACTGATGGTTTGGTGGATAACATGCTTGCCTCCTAAGGACCCATGTTTAAACAAACAAACAGAAAAGCCAGCTTGCTGGGCTCTGGGGTACACATCTTTAGTTTAGTCCCAGCACTCAGGAGGCAGAGGCAAGGCTGGTCTCTAAGTTCAAGACTAATTTGGTCTACATAAAAATTCCAGACTTGGGGTTGGGGATTTAGCTCAGTGGTAGAGCACTTGCCTAGCAAGCGCAAGGCCCTGGGTTCGGTTCCCAGCTCCGAAAAAAAGAAAAAAGAAAAAAAATAAATCCCAGACTTGCTAGGATCACATAGTGAGACCATGTCTAAAAAAATATAAATAAAAATTAAGGCTGGTGTTGTGGTGCAGAGTAAGCTCAGAAGCCCCAGAAGCAGGGAGGCAGGAGGACCGCTAACGCTTGCTGGACAGCAAGCCTAGATGTCATAGTGAGCTCCAGGTAACGAGCTTTTATCTCAGAAATAAACGAAGAAGATGTGTGCCGGCACCTGAGGCATGACAGCTGAGGCAGTCCTCTGGCCTCCACATACATGTGCATGTAAGTGTACACACACAGACACACGTGCACACAGGGTGAACTGGCCTCTCTCCCTCGTCTCTTGTTTTCCCTTCTGCCCTCCACCATAGGATGGTACAGCAAGAAGGCCCTTCTGAGATGTAGTCCCTTGACCTTAGGCTTCCCAGCCTCTTGAACTGTAAGAAACAAATTTCTCTTTATCAAGTACAGAGTTGGGTGTGGTGACTCACGCTTGTAAAGTCAGCACCCGGGGCAGGAGGACTGATTAAAGTCTGAGGTCAGCTAGGTTTCAGAATGAATCCTGGGCTGTCCCAGGCCTCAGTGGGGAGACACTATCTCTGAAAAATAGGGGGGCAGGAGGGCGACTGGAAAGACGGCTCAGAGTTAAAGAGTGCTTACCACCTTGGCAAAGAACTAGAATACTCCAGCTCCTGAGGTTCTGACCCCCTCTTCTGGCCTCTGGGACACACACACACACACACACACACACACAAATAAAAAAAGGAAGGGTTACTTTGCTCACAGATTCAGTAGTTGCCCTCCATGGTCTCTTGGTCCCAGAGCTTTAGGTCTGAGGTGAGGTTAAACATGGCTGAGGAATCGTGCAGTGGAACTCACTTCATGTTCGTCAGCAAGTAGAGGAACACAGGAGGGGCCGAAGGTCAGATGCCAGTTGAATGGCAGGCCCGCAGAGACCTACTCACTCCAAGCAGGCCCCATGGTCCATAGGTCACCACCTCCCAAGGGTCTACTGGAACCTTTTCTCGTTTTTGTTTTTTGAAGGTTTTTGCTTTTGTTTTTATTAAAGTCAGGGTCTCACTGTGTAGCCATGGCTGTCCTGGAATCCACTCTGTAGACCAGGCTGGCCTTACACTCAGAGAACCCCTGCCTCTGCTTCCCAGTGCCAGCATTAAAGTTATACAACACTACACCCAGCTTTATTCTTTCTTTTTAATGCTTATTTATTTATTTAGTTAGTTAGTTAGCTAGTTAGCTAGCTAGTTATGTAGTTAGTGTTGGAGTTCTTTATAAGTTTACTTAGTTAGTTTGCATTGGCGTTCTTTGCACACACTCCATGGCGTGCATGAGGAGGTCAGAGGACAACGTGTGTCTATTCTGTCCTTCCACCGTGTGGGTCAGGCTCATCAACCAACACCTTTACTTACGGATCCATCTTGCTGACCCCTCTACTCAACAACTGGTCCCTCAGTGATTCTACACCTGAACTACAGCTCCAGTCTTCCATTTACGTGAAATATCCGCGAATAATCCAACAGTGGAATTCTAATCGTTAGGGGCTGGGGGGGGTGGGGAAGCTGTTTGTGGGGACATGGAATCCTTTTGCCTAGTGGGAGCTTTCTAGAGAGTAGGAGGTCCTTTGTTATGGAGCAGCGGGAGAGTATGGAGCCTACCGAGCTGGGCAAAGGCAAGTTTACATGGAGTTTGGTTTGGTGACTACAATTAAACGGAAAAAAAAAAATGGAAATAACAAGTGTGTCACGGAAACTGGCAACTTCCATTCACTGCCAACCGGCAATGAGTATGGAACTAGAATATGAATGTCATAACAATATGGAAACACTTCGCAGTTCCTCAAAGTTAAGAATAGAGTTTTGATATGACTCAGTCTTACTCCAACTCGCTACCGAGCAAATAAAACAAAACGCGAACTCCCCCGAAAACTTGCACATTAATATTCTCAGCTGCAGTTTCGTAACTGCTGAAAAGGGAGTAGGAAAAAACTGTGCAAGATTTACACGCAGCGGAATATTACTGAGCTGCAAAAAGGCCCAAGGTGCTGATCGATGCTACCCAGTGGGTAGGCCTTGGGGACCATCGCCCTCAGTGACAAGAGTCAGGCATGAAGGCCACACTATTCCTTCTGAAAGAGATAATTGGAGGGCACACTTCTCAGCCTTTTGGTCAAGTGAAGAATTAGAACAGGAAAGTCCATAGGGACGAACTGGGGGCAGTGTTTTTTTTTTTTTCTATTTAGGGGTGATAGAATATTCTGGAATTAGACTAAGGTTATAACATGTTCACCGTTTGTGACTATTCCATTCAATATACACTATTTTATCTTTCGAGATTTTATTTATCTATCTATCTATTTATTATTTATTTATTTATTTATTTATTTATTTATTTATTTATTTATTTTGTATGTGTGCCAGGGGGCGAGGAGAGCCAATGCATGCAAGGCATGGAGGTCAGAAGACAACTTGAAGAATTGAACAAAAACAATTCTCTCCTCTCCTTTTTTTTCCCGTTTGATTGTTGTTTGTTTGTTTGTTTGTTTGTACAGGGTCTCACTTGGTAGCCCTGGCTGTCCCAGAGCTCAGATTCATGTCCAGGCTAGATTCAAACACGCAGAGGTAACCAGCCTCTGCCTCCCGAGTGCTAAGATTAAAGGCCGGCGCCACTAAGCCCAGCTCCTCAATTCTCTCCTTCTACCTTGTGGGGCTGGAGGACTAAATTCTGGTTCTCAGGCTTGGTGGCAAGTGCCTCTGCCTGCCAAGCCAGCTTATTGGCCTCGACCTACCCTTTTAGAAAGTCCTTTCCATTGGTGGTAATGGTGCTGGGGAGTAAACCCAGGGCAGTTCTCCGTCACCAAGCTTTAACTGCATCCCTCAACTTTTACTGTAAAGGGATAAAACAGCGAACTCTATCTTTGTAGGCGTTTGTAAAGGAAATAGAAAAGACGGAATGTTAAGGTTGTTTTTTTTTTTTTAACAAGTTATTTATGTAAACAGCTGAGCCTTAAAGGCTTTATTCAGGCCACATCCAAAGCCAAAGCCTTGGTCGGTCACCCTTGGTTAGGTAGCCCAGCGTTTACCTAACAGTCGCATCAGGTTGGAACCTGGCATGGCCCACGAAGGTGGGAAGCATGGGGAGCTCCCCTCATCCTTCCCAGAGCACAAGCAGGGCTCTTGGTGGAGGAGGAGGCGTCTAGCAAAAGATACTGTGGCAGAGTCCTTGGGATGCTAGTTCTAGTCACCATCCTCTCTTCGTCTGTCTCCTTCTCTCCTGCTCCCTCTCTCTTTCTCTCTGTTTTATGAGATGGAGTCTCTATACCTAGTCCAGCTTATGATCCTCCTGCCTCCAGCTTACTGATTGCTAGGACGACAAATATGCCAGTGTCCCATCTGGCCCTCTTCTTTTGAGTCCTTTGTGGACGTCTTCATGCCTCAGGGCCCTCTTATTCTCTCTGGCCAATCTTATCGCAAACCCCACCCTATGAAAGAAAATGAAGATGAAGTCTAGCTCAGTGGTAGAGCCCCTGCCTAGAATCCCTAGTGAGGGGCTGGGGGCGTGGCTCAGTGGTAGAGCCCCTGCCTAGAATCCCACAGTGAGGGGCTGGGGGCGTGGCTCAGTGGTAGAGCACCTGCCTAGAATCCCCCAGGGAGGGGCTGGGGGCGTGGCTCAGTGGTAGCGCACCTGCCTAGAATCCCCCAGTGAGAGGCTGGGGGCGTGGCTCAGTGGTAGAGCCCCTGCCTAGAATCCCACAGTGAGGGGCTGGGGGCGTGGCTCAGTGGCAGAGCCCCTGCCTAGAATCCCACAGTGAGGGGCTGGGGGCGTGGCTCAGTGGGAAAGCCCCTGCCTAGAATCCCCCAGTGATTTTCAGATCCATGAGTTACAGAGTTCCAAGTCAATCCGGGCCTTGACTCAAAAAATAAAACAAAAGAGAAAAATTTTAAAAAGAAATAGCCAACTCAGCCCTCCGGTGGGGAAAGTAGAACTGAAATAGCTTTTTATGCTAGAACGAAAGACCCATAAGAAGATGACACAAGAGTTCCAAGATTCAGTTCCTAGGAGTATACACTGCTCAAATCCGGAACTGATTTGACCAGCAATAGGTCAGAGACGCACTGAATAAAACGTGTTCCTAAATGTCCTGACAAATGAAAGAAGGGACAGATGGGTTGAGAATGAAATGATCTGTTTTCTCTAACTATGCACAAAATGTTGGAATGCTGGCACCCAGGGCTTTAGCTATTGGGAGCCACGCCCCAAGCCCCTCACTGGGGGATCCTAAGCAGGTGCTCTACCACTGAGCCACGCCCCCAGCCCCTCACTGGGGGATTCTAGACAGGAGCTCTACCACTGAGCCACGCCCCCAGCTCCTCACTAGGGGATTCTAAGCAAGCTCTCTGCTGAATTATATCACTCAACCTAATCACTAGTTTTCTTATTTAAAAAGGGGGGAGGGAATTGGAACATACAGATAGATTTAGACATAGAAGAAAGATGTGAAGATGTGGAAATGAAAAGGTCATTTACATCGGAGGGGCCTGGCCTGGAGCAGAGCCCTTTATTCGGCCCTTGGAAGAAACCATCCAACTTCAGTGTCGTCCTCTAGCTCCTAAGCCTAGAAGACAGTGAATGCAGCTGTGG
The DNA here is from genome assembly GCF_021556685.1 of Rattus norvegicus. Lineage (NCBI taxonomy): Eukaryota > Metazoa > Chordata > Mammalia > Rodentia > Muridae > Rattus > Rattus norvegicus. The sequence goes on along the minus strand of NC_141545.1, from coordinate 28,092,037 downwards.
AAGTCACTGATGTCCTGTATAACGGCAGCCCAGTAGATGGACTCAGTGCCATCCACAGAATGTCAGCCGACACAGGAGAAATGAGTTAGGAGATCTTCAACGGCTGCTCCAGCCAGGCTCAGAGACGATGTTTCCTAGTGTGACCCAGGGTCTGCAGGGCTGTCTATAATCCTAGCCCTGGGGGTGCTAGGCACTGCTTCAGAGGGAAACACTGTCTCAAAAACAAAAAACTGAAGCCAGCCAGTGGTGGCCCATGCCTTTAATCCCAGCATTTTGAATGAAGGCAGAGGCAGGAGGATCTCTTGTGAGTTGGAGCCTGGATACAATGTAAGTTCTGGGACAGCTAGAACAGGGAAAGTCTATCTTGAAAAAACAAAACAAAACAAACAAACAAACAAGCAATTCCAGTATGGTGGTTCATGCCTGTAATCCCAGCACTCAGGGGTGGGGGTGGGAGTTTGGGATGGGAATATTGAAACAAGAGGATTTCCGTGAATTTGACAATAACCTGAGTGAGAGACACCCTACCTCAAAACAAAACAAAACAAACAAACAAACAAAATAACCGGAGTGGAAATATAGCTGGGTTGGTAGAGGTCTTGCCTCGCCTGTGAGAAGCCCTGGATTCCCTCCCCAGCACTGCAAACACTGGGTGTGGTGGTGCTCACCTGTCACTCCAACACTTAGGAGATGGAGGCAGGGAGTTCAGGGCCATCCTAGGCTACATGTTGAATCTGAGGTCAGGCTGTGATATGTGTGTCTATCCACGATTAAAAAACAAAACAAAACAAAACAAAAAAGAAAACCAATAAAACAAAGCAAACAAACAACCAGGCAGAAGTGGTGCACACATTTAATCCTGGCACTTCATCGGCAGAGGCAGGTGGATCTATGAGTTTGAGGCCATCCTGGTCTACAGATCGAATTTCAGGACAACCAGGACTACACAAAGAGATCCTTTCTTGAACCTGCCACCCCACCCCCAAACACAAATACAACAAAACAACAAACATATGCGCTAACCCTACATCTGAATAAATGGAGGGAACGAGGGAGAAAGAGAGTAGGGCAGTGCGAGCTCATAGGTGGGAGGAGCCAAGGGACTCACATGTAAGCCCAGACCAACCAGCAGGGATCAGGCTCACCATGAAGGATGGCACCCCATGGGGATCTCGGGCTTCAGACAGCACAGCTAGGCACTATCCTCAGGTCCCTTTTCGTCCCTGGACCCAGCCTTCAATCCCAAGCTGGGAAGGACATCTGGGGTTTGAAGTAAGAGAAACTCACAGGAAGGTGCTAGGGACATAATCAAGACTGAGGTAGGAGGCACGGGGGCTGAAGGAAGGAGGTCTGGTGGAGGAAGACAGGCAGGTGTCACAACAGCGTGTGACATCCTTTCCTTGCTATTAGACAGACAAACACACCAGCTTGTGCACACGTGCGCGCGCGCGCGCGCACACACATACACACACACACACACACACACACACACACACACACACACACACACTCTCCAAAGGTACTGGGCACAAGGGGAAGTCCTGCGGACCACTTACCTGGAGGTGACTCCGTGACAGCTTACACACCAAGTTCAGAAGTGGCCTTCTCCTTGACTTACTCAGATCCAGAGGTCCAGGAGAAGGGGTGGGGCCTCCTCCAGAAGGTGCAGAAACTCAGGAGTTTGCAAAGACCTGCAGGAGGTTGGCTGGCCCTCAGTAAAGACTTAGACAGAAATGGCTGCATGGAGTGAGAGCTACCCTCACCACGGGGTGCACACTGAGGCACTCTGGAGATGATCTTCTACCCCCGCATACCCCAAACCCAATCCAGGAAGGGGCGTGGCCCCAGAGAGAGGCAGGGAGGAGGCCCAGGCAGCAGCTATCGTGCTTTGCCCTTTGGCCTTTCTATGAGAGGATTGTGAAGGGTTCACTTTGAACATGAACAAGAAGCCCAGATAGCGAGCAAATTTAGTGATATCTTTAACCGCCTAGCCCAGGCAGGCTATTCAGAGACAGCTACAGCCCCGATGGATTCTTGTTCATTTCAGTATCATGTTTCCATCTCTCCTTGGAGGTCCAAGCAAACAACAGAGCTATGGAGAGATCAAGTTCAAAGAAAGAGAAGGAAAACAACTGGGGAGAGCAAAGTCATCTAGAGACAGGAGGAGCAACACTGGGCGAGCCCAATCCAAAGCAATGCATGTGTCCATCTGTGCATGTGTGTGTACTTGTATGTTTGGGAGTGTATGTGTGTTTCGGGGTGCATACAGAAATTAAGGTCAGCCTCGGGGGTCATCCACCTGGTTTTGTTTTAATTTCTACATGTATGTATTTATGTATGTATGTATGTATGTATATATGTATGTATGTACATATGCATGTATGTGTGTATGTACATATGCATGTATTATGTATTTACTTTGTGCATGAGTATGTGTACATATGTGCACATGCATGAGTGTGTGCAGTCTCTCTCAAATGCATGCTACAATGCATATGAGGGGATCGAAGAACAACTCATGAGAGTCAGGTCTCACCTTCCACCATGTGGGTTTCCGTGATTGAACTTGGGTCATCAGGCTCAGCTGCAAGTTCCTTTACCTGCTGGGATGTACCTGTGTCCTTCTCTCCAGTGCTTGGATTACAAGGGTATACATGGTGGTTCATGCAGCCAGGATTTCCTACATAGATCTGGGATCAGACTTGAGTTCTTTTATTTTATTTTCCAGAGCTGGGGACCGAACCCAGAACCTTGTGCTTGCTAGGCAAGCGCTCTACCACTGAGCTAAATCCCCAACCCCCAGACTTGAGTTCTAATGACAAGTGGTTTACAAAGTGAGCTGTCTTCCTGGCTCCACACTTGGTAGGCCTCCACGAAGGCAATTCAAGCTTCAGAGGACAGAAACTCAGCCTTCTCATGAGGGTGCATTTCTTTGCTTCCCCTCCCTTCTTCCAATCTCCCTCTGTTTCTCCTCCTCCTCCCCTTCTCCTCCCCCTCCTCCTCCTTTTCCCCTCCTCCTTCTCCTCTTCTTCCTCCTCCTTCTTTTTTAAAATTTTATTTATTTTTTTTAAATTTTTTTAAGATTTATTTATTTGTAAGTACATTGTAGCTGTCTTCAGACCAGAAGAGGGCATCAGATCTCACTACAGATGGTTGTGAGCCACCATGTGGTTGCTGGGATTTGAACTCAGGACCTCTGGAAGAGCAGTCAGTGCTCTTAACCACTGAGCCATCTCTCCAGCCCAATTTTATTTATTTTTATGTAAGTATACCATAACTGTCCGTAGACACACCAGAAGAGGGCGTCAGATCCTGTTACAGATGGTTGTGAGCCACCATGTGGTTGCTGGGAATTGAGCTCAGGTCCTCTGGAAGAACAGCCAGTGCTCTTAACCACTGTGCTCTCCAGTCCTCATTCGTTATATTTTTAAATTACATTTATGTATGCGCACGTGTTTGCACATACACATTCCCTGGCAAGCATGTGGAGATCAGAGGACAACTTAGAGGAACCAATGAATCAATTTTCTTCTCCTATCCTTGGGATCCTGAGGATCAAACTTAGGTCATCAGGGTCCACCTGTTGAATCATTTTACTGGCCCCTTCCCCCCCTTCCCTTCCTCCCTTCCTTTAATATCTCTCTCTCCTCTCTCTCTCTCTCTCTCTCTCTCTCTCTCTCTCTCTCTCTCTCTCTCTCTCTCTCTGTAAGCCAGGCTGACCTTGAACTCAGAGAGCCACCTGCCTCTGGCTCCCAAGTTCTGGGATTAAAAGTGGGCCCCATACTGCCCAGCCACTTCTCCCTTTTCTTAGCAGGAAGTCTCAGTGCAAGATGAAGAAGGGTGGGCTCCTTATGAATGTTGTAGTCTAAGCGTAGTCTTCTTCCAACTGTTTACAAGCAAAGTCCATGCCTCACTCTCATGAGGAATTTCTCCTTCACCCTGGACTTCTGTCATTACATTTTCTATAATGTCCCTTGAGCACAATGATCTTCCTCATGGGGGTCATTACACAAAGTCTGCTTCTTAGCAGCAGTTGCACTGAAGATGGCGGACAGAAAAGCTTTCATTCTTTTGTTTCCTTTCTCCTTCCTTCCAGTTCTCTCTGTTCCTCTCCTTTCCCCTCCCTCCCTCTCCCGTCTATCTTTGATACAGGGTCTCATTGTATAACCCAGCCTGGCCTGGAACTCACACCACTCCACCTCAGCCTCCTAAATGCTAGGATTGCAAGCGCTCTCCATGAAGCCTGGTCCTGAAGCACCCATTTCAGACACAATACCGTAGCAAGACCTTGAAATCCACCGGGCAAACAAACACATACATAAGCGCTGGACGCAACGCTTGATAAAGTCTACACAGCAGGGTCAAACAGGGCCGCTCCGGATCCCGGGTCTGCCAGACTTGGTGTTATCGTTATCCATGAGGGGTGGCCAGAGGAGCAAAGAAGACACTGTTGTTCGATAAGTTCATGGCTCTATGCCTGGGTGCAGTAAACATTAATTAGGGTACCATGTGCCTCCAAGTGCAAAGGACTCTTTGGAAGCAGGGAGAGATCCAAGAAGCTTCAGGAAGGGATAAGCAAGAGCTACCAGGTAATCAGGGTACCTTGAGACAGGCATGGCAGAAAAGACTAGAGAATAGAGCTTCTAGGAGGTGAGAAAAGAGAGGCATTTGGGAAATTACAGGATGAAAGTGTGGTCCTTCATCACCCAGTGCCCCACACTGTCTGCTCCAAAAGCAACTGGAATATCATTGAAGTTCTTCAACATTTGAGTATCCATAATCCTAGCAATTTAGAAGCAGAAACAAGAGGGTCAGGAGTTCAAGGTCATCTGTAGCTACATACTAAGTTCAAGGCAATGCAAGGGTCAGTGAGACCCTGTCGGGAAAAACAAAACAATTACAATACTGTTGAGGAATTTTCATCCAGCAACATGACCTCTCTTGCAAGGGATCACATCCAAAGATGTTCTAGGTCTGTGAGATCTAGCTGGAATGGCGTACCTTTAATCCCCCTAGCTATAGTATAGGCCACACCATGAGCGCATACCTTTAACCCCAAACAATGAAGGTAAAGTTAGTTTGTAGAAAGAAGTAGCCATGTTTGAAAGTGATAGTTAATTGAGTGGCAGACAAAGTGATGAGTCAGAGAAAGATTTTTTTTTCTTTTTTCTTTTTTTCGGAGCTGGGGCCCGAACAGAGAAAGATTTGACAGAATGAGTCACAGATAGGATATGCCCAACTCACACAACAACAGCACAGGAGGGAGAGGTAACTTAAGAGAGTAGCATCCACCAGGGACTAAGCCACTACCCAAAAACTATACATGGACTGACCCTGGGCTCCAACCTCATAGGTAGCAATGAATAGCCTAGTAAGGGAAGGGGAAGGGGAAGCCCTTGGTCCTGCTAAGACTGAACACCTAGTGAACGTGATTGTTGGGGGGAGGGTGGTAATGGGGGGAGGATGGGGAGGGGAAACCCATATAGAAGGGAGGGGGAGGGGCTAGGGGGATGTTGGCCCAGAAACCGGGAAGGGGAATAACAATCAAAATGTAAATAAGAAATACTCAAGTTAATAAAGATAAAAAAGAGAGAGAGAGAGTAGCACCCTGGAGGGAGAGAGTGGGGGGGGGGGACTTTTACCAGAAAGTTTTACAGAGAAAGGTTGCAAGTAAAGACAGAACAAGCCAGAAAATGAGAAGGAGCCAGAAGATTAGAACAGATTGCCAGAGTTAGTTTGAGGCCATGCAGAGCAATTCAATCAGAAGCTGAGAGAAGCCAGTTTGAATCGGTCAGCTTTGAGAGGACTTTGGGTCAGAACAGCTGAGCTAAACCAGACAGCCAGAGCACAGAAAGAACTACAAAGGGTGAGCTTATTCAGCAGTAAGCCTCTGAGACAACAATTACATCTGGTGAACAAGAGTTACTTTTACACTACACCGCGAAAAATTACTGGCAGGTCTTAGTTGACAGAAAGATGAAATTGGCTGTTGGGGTGATGATAAATGTTTCCCAACTGGCTTTAGAAAGAAAGCTCTCATGGTAGTAGTATTCACCCATTCCCACGGTGACAATATTTCTAGCATGACGCCCAGTTACAGATTTGAAGTCTTTAATGGGATTTGGAAAGAGTTGCTCAGACTGAGCATGAAACTGTCCTCAAACCTGAACTTCTAATCCTCCTGTCTCCACTTCCCAAGTGCCAGTGAAAGACTACCGGGGTGGGGTAGACCCCCACTCAAATCTCGAGACAATGCAAGTCCCAAGAACTCACGAGAAACCGGTCTTTTTTTTTTTTTTTTTTTTTTTTTTTGGTTCTTTCTTTCGGAGCTGGGGACCGAACCCAGGGCCTTGCGCTTCCTAGGTAAGCGCTCTACCACTGAGCTAAATCCCCAGCCCCGAGAAACCGGTCTTGATGTAATAAATAAGAGGTGTATTTGAGGAACCAGAGCTCTGGGGACGACACGTATCTCACACAGGAGACAGAGGAGTCGACCCCGAGCCCAATTAGGGGAAGTGATTTATAGGGAAAATTACATAGGCAGTTGGCAACAGTCGCACAAAGCAATTTCATTGGTTTGTAACTTGGGCTCAGTTCAACTCTAGGCCGCCCTGCAAGCTGGGTGCAATCTGGGCCAAGCTGACCCTAATTCTCGTTTTCCTCAGGACTGTTGAGTCAGGCCTTATCGAGGCCAGATGGTTTGTGGTGGCTATAGCCAGGCTACATCCCCAAAACATGTTATGTTATTCTTTGCTGTGAGGTGCACTTGTCCTCACAGCAGGGTCAGTGGGGGATAGTTTAAAATCTTTATTCTTTCACCAGGACCCCAGGCATGCACCGCCACGCCTGGTCTCTGAGGTACTGGACGCCCTGCTTGTGTCTCTTTTCTAAGATAAGGACTGGAGCTAACGCTACAGAAGGTTTTGCTGAGCCTGAAATAAAGCAGACCAGGGCTGTTGGAGTAGGTGGAGGAGGAGGAGGAGGCTGCTGCTCACATCATGGTGAAAAGGAAAAAGATTAATGTGGCTTTTATTTCTTCAAATGCAGAGATGAATGTGTGAATAGATGGCTTGGGCCAAGCCCAGGGCATTTCTATCTTACTATCCCTAGACACAAACCTAGACACTTCTAACTTCCATAAAATCTAATCTTCTGCAAACTTAGACCTTGAAGATTTCAGCCTCCAGCCTCTGTCTGCTAACCTGAACCTAGAATGTTTCAGCCTCCAAGACTTACTGCTAAATAAACTCACCATTCCTAGCTCTTTCTGAACTTTGGCTGGCTGGTTCAACTCAGCGTTTCTGGCCCAAACTCCTCTATAAGCTGACTGGTTCAAATTGGCTCCTCTCAGCTTCTGACTGAATTGTTCTGCGTGGAAGAACAGTCTCTGAACTACATGAACTGAACTGCTCAGCTCTGAACAGATTTCAACCCTCTCTCTCTCACTGCTCTTAAATAGACTTCCTTTTCCTGTCTGTCTTCATGAGACTTGGGCATATCCTATCTCTGACTAATTCTGTCAAATCTTTCTCTGATTCATCACTTTGCCCCTTTATTAGATGTCACTGTTTGGGATTATAGGTATATACTAAAGGCCTGTCTGTATTCTAGCCAAAGGGATCCAAGGTGTGTATTAAGGATATGCCTGTATTCCAGCTAGGTCATATCTTTGGTCGTGACCTCTTGCCAGAGCAGCCATGTTGCTGGATTAATATTCCTCTACAGGCATGATAGGGTTTTGAATGAGAAACATCTCTCATAGGCCCCTGTATTTGAACACTTGATCCCCTGTTGGGAAGGTTCTAGAACCTTTAGGAGATGGAATCTTGCTGGGGCAAAAACATCACTGGAAAGTAGGAGGGCTTTGGGGTTTATAGCCTCACACCACTTCCCATCCTCCTCTCAGCTTCTTCCTGAGCATGGGGGCACGCACTTGTAGTCATAGCACTGGGAGGCAGAAGTAGGTAGATCCCTGGGCTCAATGTCCAGATAGCCTAACATGATGGATAAACTGGCAAACATCCCCATTTTGAAAGGAAGGAAGGAAGGAAGACAGAGAGAGACAGAGAGAGAGAGAGAGAGAGACAGAGAGAGAGAGAGAGACAGAGAGACAGAGAGACAGAGAGAGACAGAGAGATAGAGAGAGACAGAGAGACAGAGAGATGGAGACAGAGACAGAGAGAAAATTTTTAAAAAACAACAAAATAGCATTTGAAGAAGGATCCCTGAGGTATACACACATGCACACATGCACATATATATACACATACACAGACACACACACAGACACACATACACACACCACACACACACCACATACACACACCACACACACACACCCTCACACACACACACATACACACCACACACACACCACATACACACACCACACACACTCACACACACACCACACCACACCACAGCACACCACACACACACACACCACACACACACCACACCACACACACACACCACATACCGCACACACACACAACACACCACACACACACACCACACACAAAACACACCACATACACACATACACCTAATTTGGGGGATGGAGTATTTTGTTTTTTGTTTTTGAGACAGGGTTTCTCTGTGTGGCCCTAGCTGTCCTAGAACTCACTCTGTAGCCCAGACCGGCCTTGCGTTTGCAGAGATCCACCCTCCTCTGCCTCCCAAGAGCTGAGATCAAAGGTGTGTGCCACCACACCCAGCTTAAATTTAATCTTTAAAAAGAGAGAGAAATAGACATTCTACATTATAGCTGGAGACATGAGTGCAACTCCCCCTGTAACTGAGAAAACAGTGATGAGGGCCCAGAGAGGGGGTTGGCAAGTAAAAGTACCTGTCACCAAGCTTGACAGCCTGAGTCCCATCTCTAGGAATGACATACTAGAAGAAGAATTGACTCTCAAAAGATGTTCTTATGTTT